>NC_060122.1:87400320-88025320 GCF_021461395.2 Schistocerca americana
CGTTAACGTGGGCATATAGTGGCACATCTGGTCCGTAGGACGGGCCATAGCAAGAAATGATAGAGAGAAAGGGCTTAGAAAAGTGGGAGCAGCAGGCAGTAGTACTATGACTCTCTTAAAGAAGCGAAATTCCTCGTCACCATGTGAAATATTTTTTTTGGAAACTCGAGGTTATTTTCGTTAAGAGAGCTCAGACAACGTTAAGGTTTACATGTAGTGGCATATTGCTCCTGCAGGACTGACCACAGTAATAATTAAAGAGTGGAAAGATACAAAGAACATCGAGCAGCTGGCAGCAGTAACTATGACTCTCTTAAGGTAGCCAAATGCCTCGTCACTCGGCGAAATTTATTTTAAAACTCGAGGTAATCGTCGTTGAAGTAACTCAGACAACGGTAACATGGACGGGTTTTGGCATATCGCTTCTGCAGGACTAACCACAGTACGAATTAAAGAGAGGAAAGATTCACAGAAGGGGGAGCAGCTGGCTGCAGTAACTATGACTCTCTTAAGGTAGCCAAATGCCTCGTCATCCGACGAGGTACATTTGGTAACTCGAGAGACTCGTAGTGGGAGTAACAGTGACGACGTTAACGTGGGCATATAGTGGCACATCGGGTCCGTAGGACTGCCCATAGCAAGAAATGATAGAGAGAAAGGGCTTAGAAAAGTGGGAGCAGCAAAAAGGAGTACTATGACTCTCTTAAGGTAGCCAATTGCCTCGTCACCATGCGAAATTTTTTTTGAAAACTCGAGGAAATCTTCGTTAAGGTAGCTCGGACAACGTTAAGGTTTACATGTAGTGGCATATTGCTCCTGCAGGACTGACCACAGTAATAATTAAAGAGGGGAAAGATACAAAGTACATCGAGCAGCTGGCAGCAGTAACTATGACTCTCTTAAGGTAGCCAAATGCCTCGTCACTCGGCGAAATTTATTTGAAAACTCGAGGAAATCGTCGTTGAAGTAACTCAGACAACGGTAACATGGACAGGTTTTGGCATATCGCTTCTGCTGGACTAACCACAGTACGAATTAAAGAGAGGAAAGATTCAAAGAAGGGGGAGCAGCTGGCTGCAGTAACTATGAGTATCTTAAGGTAGCCAAATGCCTCGTCATCCTGCGAGGTACATTTGCTAACTCGAGAGACTCGTAGTGGGAGTAACAGTGACGACGTTAACGTGGGCATATAGTGGCACATCGGGTCCGTAGGACAGGCCATAGCAAGAATGATGAAGAGAAAGGGCTTAGAAAAGATGGAGCAGCCGGCAGGATTACTATGACTCTCTTAAGGTAGCCAAATGCCTCGTCATCCGACGAGGTACATTTGGTAACTCGAGAGACTCGTAGTGGGAGTAACAGTGACGACGTTAACGTGGGCATATTGTGGCACATCTGGTCCATAGGAAAGGCCATAGCAAGAAATGATAGAGAGAAAGGGCTTAGAAAAGTGGGAGCAGCAGGCAGGAGTACTATGACTCTCTTAAGGAAGCGAAATTCCTCGTCACCATGTGAAATTTTTTTTTGAAAACTCGAGGATATCTTCGTTAAGGTAGCTCAGACAACGTTAAGGTTTACATGTAGTGGCATATTGCTCCTGCAGGACTGACCACAGAAATAATTAAAGAGTGGAAAGATACAAAGTACGTCGAGCAGCCGGCAGCAGTAACTATGACTCTCTTAAGGTAGCCAAATGCCTCGTCACTCGGCGATATTTATTTGAAAACTCGAGGATATCGTCGTTGAAGTAACTCAGACAACGGTAACATGGACAGGTGGTGGCATATCGCTGCTGCAGGACTAACCACAGTACGAATTAAAGAGAGAAAAGATTCACAGAAGGGGAGCAGCTGGCTGCAGTAACTATGACTCTCTTAAGGTAGCCAAATGCCTCGTCATCCGGCGATGTACATTTGCTAATTCGAGAGACTCGTAGTGGGAGTAACAGTGACGACGTTAACGTGGGCATATAGTGGCACATCGGGTCCGTAGGACAGGCCATAGCAAGAAATGATAGAGAGAAAGGGCTTAGAAAAGTGGGAGCAGCAGGCAGGAGTACTAAGACTCTCTTAAGGTAGCCAAATGCCCCGTCACCATGTAAAATTTTTTTTTGAAAACTCGGGTATATCTTCGTTAAGGTAGCTCAGACAACGTTAAGGTTTACATGTAGTGGCATATTGCTCCTGCAGGACTGACCACAGTAATATTTAAAGAGTGGAAAGATACAAAGTACGTCGAGCACCTTGCAGCAGTAACTATGACTCTCTTAAGGTAGCCAAATGCCTCGTCACTCGGCGAAATTAATTTGAAAACTCGAGGATATCGTCGTTGAAGTAACTCAGACAACGGTAACATGGACAGGTGGTGGCATATCGCTGCTGCAGGACTAACCACAGTACGAATTAAAGAAAGAAAAGATTCAAAGAAGAGGGAGCAGCTGGCTGCAGTAACTATGACTCTCTTAAGGTAGCCAAATGCCTCGTCATCCGGCGATGTACATTTGCTAACTCGAGAGACTCGTAGTGGGAGTAACAGTGACGACGTTAACGTGGGCACGTAGTGGCACATCGGGTCCGTAGGACAGGCCATAGCAAGAAATGATAGAGAGAAAGGGCTAAGAAAAGTGGGAGCAGCAGGCAGGAGTACTAAGACTCTTAAGGTAGCCAAATGCCTCGTCACCATGTAAAATTTTTTTTGAAAACTCGAGTATACCTTCGTTAAGGTAGCTCAGACAACGTTAAGGTTTACATGTAGTGGCATATTGCTCCTGCAGGACTGACCACAGTAATAATTAAAGAGTGAAAAGATACAAAGTACGTCGAGCACCTGGCAGCAGTAACTATGACTCTCTTAAGGTAGCCAAATGCCTCGTCACTCGGCGAAATTTATTTGAAGACCCGTGGATATCGTCGTTGAAGTAACTCAGACAACGGTAACATGGACAGGTTTTGGCATATCGCTTCTGCAGGACTAACCACAGTACGAATTAAAGAGAGGATAGATTCAAAGAAGGGGGAGCAGCTGGCTGCAGTAACTATGACTCTCTTAAGGTAGTCAAATGCCTCGTCATCCGACGAGGTACATTTGGTAACTCGAGAGACTCGTAGTGGGAGTAACAGTGACGACGTTAATGTGGGCATATAGTGGCACATCGGGTCCGTAGGACAGGCCATAGCAAGAATGATGAAGAGAAAGGGCTTAGAAAAGATGGAGCAGCCGGCAGGATTACTATGACTCTCTTAAGGTGGCCAAATGCCTCGTCACCACGTGAAATTTTTTTTGAAAACTCGAGGATATCTTCGTTAAGGTAGCTCGGACAACGTTAAGGTTAACATGTAGTGGCATATTGCTCCTGCAGGACTGACCACAGTAACAATTAAAGAGTGGAAAGATACAAAGTACGTCGAGCAGCTGGCAGCAGTAACTATGACTCTCCTAAGGGGCGAAATTTATTTGAAAACTAGAGGAAATCGTCGTTGAAGAAACTCAGACAACGGTAAGATGGACAGGTGGTGGCATATCGCTTCTGCAGGACTATCCACAGTACGAATTAAAGAGAGGAAAGATTCAAAGAAGGGGGAGCAGCTGGCTGCAGTAACTATGACTCTCTTAAGGTAGTAAAATGCCTCGTCATCCAACGAGGTACATTTTGCAACTCGAGAGACTCGTAGTGGGAGTAACAGTGACGACGTTAACGTGGGCATATAGTGGCACATCGGGTCCGTAGGACAGGCCATAGCAAGAAATGATAGAGAGAAAGGGCTTAGAAAAGTGGGAGCAGCACGCAGGAGTACTATGACTCTCTTAAGGAAGCGAAATTCCTCGTCACCATGTGAAATTTTTTTTGAAAACTCGAGGATATCTTCGTTAAGGTAGCTCACACAACGTTAAGGTTTACATGTAGTGGCATATTGCTCCTGCCAGACTGACCGCAGTAATAATTAAAGAGTGGAAAGATACAAAGAACATCGAGCAGGAGGCAGCAGCAACTATGACCCTCTTAAGGTAGCCAAATGCCTCGTCACTCGGCGAAATTTATTTGAAAACTCGAGGAAATCGTCGTTGAAGTAACTCAGACAACGGTAACATGGACAGGTTTTGGCATATCGCTTCTGCAGGACTAACCACAGTACGAATTAAAGAGAGGAAATATTCAAAGAAGGGGGAGCAGCTGGCTGCAGTAACTATGACTCTCTTAAGGTAGCCAAATGCCTCGTCATCCGGCGAGGTACATTTGCTAACACGAGAGACTCGTAGTGGGAGTAACAGTGACGACGTTAACGTGGGCATATAGTGGCACATCGGGCCTGTAGGACAGGCCATAGCAAGAATGATGGAGAGAAAGGGCTTAGAAAAGTTCGAGCAGCAAGCAAGAGTACTATGACTCTCTTAAGGTAGCCAAATGCCTCGTCACCATTTGACATTTTTTTTGAAAACTCGAGGAAATCTTCGTTAAGGTAGCTCGGACAACGTTAAGGTTTACATGTAGTGGCATATTGCTCCTGCAGGACTGACCACAGTAATAATTAAAGAGTGGAAAGATACAAAGTACATCGAGCAGCTGGCAGCAGTAACTATGACTCTCTTAAGGTAGCCAAATGCCTCGTCACTCGGCGAAATTTATTTGAAAACTCGAGGAAATCGTCGTTGAAGTAACTCAGACAACGGTAACATGGACAGGTTTTGGCATATCGCTTCTGCTGGACTAACCACAGTACGAATTAAAGAGAGGAAAGATTCAAAGAAGGGGGAGCAGCTGGCTGCAGTAACTATGAGTATCTTAAGGTAGCCAAATGCCTCGTCATCCGGCGAGGTACATTTGCTAACTCGAGAGACTCGTAGTGGGAGTAACAGTGACGACGTTAACGTGGGCATATAGTGGCACATCGGGTCCGTAGGACAGGCCATAGCAAGAATGATGAAGAGAAAGGGCTTAGAAAAGATGGAGCAGCCGGCAGGATTACTATGACTCTCTTAAGGTAGCCAAATGCCTCGGCACCATGTGAAATTTTTTTTGAAAACTCGAGGATATCTTCGTTAAGGTAGCTCGGACAACGTTAAGGATTACATGTAGTGGCATATTAATCCTGCAGGACTGACCACAGTAATAGTTAAAGAGTGGAAAGATACAAAGCACGTCGAGCAGCTGACAGCAGTAACTTTGCCTCTCTTAAGGGGCGAAATTTATTTGAAAACTAGAGGAAATCGTCGTTGAAGAAACTCAGACAACGGTAACATGGACAGGTGGTGGCATATCGCTTCTGCAGGACTACCCACAGTACGAATTAAAGAGAGGAAAGATTCAAAGAAGGGGGAGCAGCTGGCTGCAGTAACTATGACTCTCTTAAGGTAGCCAAATGCCTCGTCATCCGACGAGGTACATTTGGTAACTCGAGAGACTCGTAGTGGGAGTAACAGTGACGACGTTAACGTGGGCATATAGTGGCACATCGGGTCCGTAGGACTGCCCATAGCAAGAAATGATAGAGAGAAAGGGCTTAGAAAAGTGGGAGCAGCAAGCAGGAGTACTATGACTCTCTTAAGGTAGCCAAATGCCTCGTCACCATGTGAAATTTTTTTTGAAAACTCGAGGAAATCTTCGTTAAGGTAGCTCGGACAACGTTAAGGTTTACATGTAGTGGCATATTGCTCCTGCAGGACTGACCACAGTAATAATTAAAGAGTGGAAAGATACAAAGTACATCGAGCAGCTGGCAGCAGTAACTATGACTCTCTTAAGGTAGCCAAATGCCTCGTCACTCGGCGAAATTTATTTGAAAACTCGAGGATATCGTCGTTGAAGTAACTCAGACAACGGTAACATGGACAGGTGGTGGCATATCGCTTCTGCAGGACTCACCACAGTACGAATTAAAGAGAGGAAATATTCAAAGAAGGGGGAGCAGCTGGCTGCAGTAACTATGACTCTCTTAAGGTAGCCAAATGCCTCGTCATCCGGCTACGTACATTTGCTAACTCGAGGGACTCGTAGTGGGAGTAATAGTGACGACGTTAACGTGGGCATATAGTGTCACATCGGGTCCGTAGGACAATCCATAGCAAGAATGATGAAGAGAAAGGGCTTAGAAAAGATGGAGCAGCCGGCAGGATTACTATGACTCTCTTAAGGAAGCGAAATTCCTCGTCACCATGTGAAATTTTTTTTGAAAACTCGAGGATATCTTCGTTAAGGTAGCTCACACAACGTTAAGGTTTACATGTAGTGGCATATTGCTCCTGCCAGACTGACCGCAGTAATAATTAAAGAGTGGAAAGATACAAAGAACATCGAGCAGGAGGCAGCAGCAACTATGACTCTCTTAAGGTAGCCAAATGCCTCGTCACTCGGCGAAATTTATTTGAAAACTCGAGGAAATCGTCGTTGAAGTAACTCAGACAACGGTAACATGGACAGGTTTTGGCATATCGCTTCTGCAGGACTAACCACAGTACGAATTAAAGAGAGGAAATATTCAAAGAAGGGGGAGCAGCTGGCTGCAGTAACTATGACTCTCTTAAGGTAGCCAAATGCCTCGTCATCCGGCGAGGTACATTTGCTAACACGAGAGACTCGTAGTGGGAGTAACAGTGACGACGTTAACGTGGGCATATAGTGGCACATCGGGCCTGTAGGACAGGCCATAGCAAGAATGATGGAGAGAAAGGGCTTAGAAAAGTTCGAGCAGCAAGCAAGAGTACTATGACTCTCTTAAGGTAGCCAAATGCCTCGTCACCATTTGACATTTTTTTTGAAAACTCGAGGAAATCTTCGTTAAGGTAGCTCGGACAACGTTAAGGTTTACATGTAGTGGCATATTGCTCCTGCAGGACTGACCACAGTAATAATTAAAGAGTGGAAAGATACAAAGTACATCGAGCAGCTGGCAGCAGTAACTATGACTCTCTTAAGGTAGCCAAATGCCTCGTCACTCGGCGAAATTTATTTGAAAACTCGAGGAAATCGTCGTTGAAGTAACTCAGACAACGGTAACATGGACAGGTTTTGGCATATCGCTTCTGCTGGACTAACCACAGTACGAATTAAAGAGAGGAAAGATTCAAAGAAGGGGGAGCAGCTGGCTGCAGTAACTATGAGTATCTTAAGGTAGCCAAATGCCTCGTCATCCGGCGAGGTACATTTGCTAACTCGAGAGACTCGTAGTGGGAGTAACAGTGACGACGTTAACGTGGGCATATAGTGGCACATCGGGTCCGTAGGACAGGCCATAGCAAGAATGATGAAGAGAAAGGGCTTAGAAAAGATGGAGCAGCCGGCAGGATTACTATGACTCTCTTAAGGTAGCCAAATGCCTCGGCACCATGTGAAATTTTTTTTGAAAACTCGAGGATATCTTCGTTAAGGTAGCTCGGACAACGTTAAGGATTACATGTAGTGGCATATTAATCCTGCAGGACTGACCACAGTAATAGTTAAAGAGTGGAAAGATACAAAGCACGTCGAGCAGCTGACAGCAGTAACTTTGCCTCTCTTAAGGGGCGAAATTTATTTGAAAACTAGAGGAAATCGTCGTTGAAGAAACTCAGACAACGGTAACATGGACAGGTGGTGGCATATCGCTTCTGCAGGACTACCCACAGTACGAATTAAAGAGAGGAAAGATTCAAAGAAGGGGGAGCAGCTGGCTGCAGTAACTATGACTCTCTTAAGGTAGCCAAATGCCTCGTCATCCGACGAGGTACATTTGGTAACTCGAGAGACTCGTAGTGGGAGTAACAGTGACGACGTTAACGTGGGCATATAGTGGCACATCGGGTCCGTAGGACTGCCCATAGCAAGAAATGATAGAGAGAAAGGGCTTAGAAAAGTGGGAGCAGCAAGCAGGAGTACTATGACTCTCTTAAGGTAGCCAAATGCCTCGTCACCATGTGAAATTTTTTTTGAAAACTCGAGGAAATCTTCGTTAAGGTAGCTCGGACAACGTTAAGGTTTACATGTAGTGGCATATTGCTCCTGCAGGACTGACCACAGTAATAATTAAAGAGTGGAAAGATACAAAGTACATCGAGCAGCTGGCAGCAGTAACTATGACTCTCTTAAGGTAGCCAAATGCCTCGTCACTCGGCGAAATTTATTTGAAAACTCGAGGATATCGTCGTTGAAGTAACTCAGACAACGGTAACATGGACAGGTGGTGGCATATCGCTTCTGCAGGACTCACCACAGTACGAATTAAAGAGAGGAAATATTCAAAGAAGGGGGAGCAGATGGCTGCAGTAACTATGACTCTCTTAAGGTAGCCAAATGCCTCGTCATCCGGCTACGTACATTTGCTAACTCGAGGGACTCGTAGTGGGAGTAATAGTGACGACGTTAACGTGGGCATATAGTGTCACATCGGGTCCGTAGGACAATCCATAGCAAGAATGATGAAGAGAAAGGGCTTAGAAAAGATGGAGCAGCCGGCAGGATTACTATGACTCTCTTAAGGAAGCGAAATTCCTCGTCACCATGTGAAATTTTTTTTTGAAAACTCGAGGATATCTTCGTTAAGGTAGCTCAGACAACGTTAAGGTTTACATGTAGTGGCATATTGCTCCTGCAGGACTGACCACAGAAACAATTAAAGAGTGGAAAGATACAAAGTACGTCGAGCAGCCGGCAGCAGTAACTATGACTCTCTTAAGGTAGCCAAATGCCTCGTCACTCGGCGATATTTATTTGAAAACTCGAGGATATCGTCGTTGAAGTAACTCAGACAACGGTAACATGGACAGGTGGTGGCATATCGCTGCTGCAGGACTAACCACAGTACGAATTAAAGAGAGAAAAGATTCACAGAAGGGGGAGCAGCTGGCTGCAGTAACTATGACTCTCTTAAGGTAGCCAAATGCCTCGTCATCCGGCGATGTACATTTGCTAACTCGAGAGACTCGTAGTAGGAGTAACAGTGACGACCTTAACGTGGGCACGTAGTGGCACATCGGGTCCGTAGGACAGGCCATAGCAAGAATGATGGAGAGAAAGGGCTTAGAAAAGTTGGAGCAGCAAGCTGGAGTACTGTGACTCTTTTAAGGTAGCCAAATGCCTCGTCACCTTGTGAAATTTTTTTTGAAAACTCAAGGATATCTTCGTTAAGGTAGCTCGGACAACGTTAAGGTTTACATGTAGTGGCATATTGCTCCTGCAGGACTGACCACAGTAATAATTAAAGAGTGGAAAGATACAAAGAACATCGAGCAGCTGGCAGCAGTAACTATGACTCTCTTAAGGTAGCCAAATGCCTCGTCACTCGGCGAAATTTATTTTAAAACTCGAGGTAATCGTCGTTGAAGTAACTCAGACAACGGTAACATGGACGGGTTTTGGCATATCGCTTCTGCAGGACTAACCACAGTACGAATTAAAGAGAGGAAAGATTCACAGAAGGGGGATCAGCTGGCTGCAGTAACTATGACTCTCTTAAGGTAGCCAAATGCCTCGTCATCCGGCTACGTACATTTGCTAACTCGAGGGACTCGTAGTGGGAGTAATAGTGACGACGTTAACGTGGGCATATAGTGGCACATCGGGTCAGTAGGACAGGCCATAGCAAGAATGATGAAGAGAAAGGGCTTAGAAAAGATGGAGCAGCCGGCAGGATTACTATGACTCTCTTAAGGTAGCCAAATGCCTCGTCACCATGTGAAATTTTTTTTGAAAACTCGAGGATCTCTTCGTTAAGGTAGCTCGGACAACGTTAAGGTTTACATGTAGTGGCATATTGCTCCTGCAGAACTGACCACAGTAATAATTAAAGAGTGGAAAGATACAAAGTACGTCGAGCAGCTTGCAGCAGTAACTATGCCTCTCTTAAGGGGCGAAATTTATTTGAAAACTAGAGGAAATCGTCATTGAAGAAACTCAGACAACGGTAACATGGACAGGTGGTGGCATATCGCTTCTGCAGGACTATCCACAGTACGAATTAAAGAGAGGAAAGATTCAAAGAAATGGGAGCAGCTGGCTGCAGTAACTATGACTCTCTTAAGGTAGCCAAATGCCTCGTCATCCGACGAGGTACTTTTGGTAACTCGAGAGACTCGTAGTGGGAGTAACAGTGACGACGTTAACGTGGGCATATTGTGGCACATCGGGTCCATAGGACAGGCCATAGCAAGAAATGATAGAGAGAAAGGGCTTAGAAAAGTGGGAGCAGCAGGCAGGAGTACTATGACTCTCTTAAGGAAGCGAAATTCCTCGTCACCATGTGAAATTTTTTTTTGAAAACTCGAGGATATCTTCGTTAAGGTAGCTCAGACAACGTTAAGGTTTACATGTAGTGGCATATTGCTCCTGCAGGACTGACCACAGTAATATTTAAAGAGTGGAAAGATACAAAGTACGTCGAGCACCTTGCAGCAGTAACTATGACTCTCTTAAGGTAGCCAAATTCCTCGTCACTCGGCGAAATTAATTTGAAAACTCGAGGATATCGTCGTTGAAGTAACTCAGACAACGGTAACATGGACAGGTGGTGGCATATCGCTTCTGCAGGACTAACCACAGTACGAATTAAAGAGAGGAAAGATTCAAAGAAGGGGGAGCAGCTGGCTGCAGTAACTATGACTCTCTTAAGGTAGCCAAATGCCTCGTCATCCGGCTACGTACATTTGCTAACTCGAGAGACTCGTAGTGGGAGTAACAGTGACGACGTTAACGTGGGCATATAGTGGCACATCGGGTCCGTAGGACAGGCCATAGCAAGAATGATGAAGAGAAAGGGCTTAGAAAAGATGGAGCAGCCGGCAGGATTACTATGACTCTCTTAAGGTAGCCAAATGCCTCGTCACCATGTGAAATTTTTTTTGAAAACTCGAGGATATCTTCGTTAAGGTAGCTCGGACAACGTTAAGGTTTACATGTAGTGGCATATTGCTCCTGCAGGACTGACCACAGTAATAATTAAAGAGTGGAAAGATACAAAGTACGTCGAGTAGCTGGCAGCAGTAACTATGCCTCTCTTAAGGGGCGAAATTTATTTGAAAACTAGAGGAAATCGTCGTTGAAGAAACTCAGACAACGGTAACATGGACAGGTGGTGGCATATCGCTTCTGCAGGACTATCCACAGTACGAATTAAAGAGAGGAAAGATTCAAAGAAGCGGGAGCAGCTGGCTGCAGTAACTATGACTCTCTTAAGGTAGCCAAATGCCTCGTCATCCGACGAGGTACATTTGTTAACTCGAGAGACTCGTAGTGGGAGTAACAGTGACGACGTTAACGTGGGCATATAGTGGCACATCTGGTCCGTAGGACAGGCCATAGCAAGAAATGATAGAGAGAAAGGGCTTAGAAAAGTGGGAGCAGCAGGCAGTAGTACTATGACTCTCTTAAAGAAGCGAAATTCCTCGTCACCATGTGAAATATTTTTTTTGGAAACTCGAGGTTATTTTCGTTAAGGTAGCTCGGACAACGTTAAGGTTTACATGTAGTGGCATATTGCTCCTGCAGGACTGACCACAGTAATAATTAAAGAGGGGAAAGATACAAAGTACATCGAGCAGCTGGCAGCAGTAACTATGACTCTCTTAAGGTAGCCAAATGCCTCGTCACTCGGCGAAATTTATTTGAAAACTCGAGGAAATCGTCGTTGAAGTAACTCAGACAACGGTAACATGGACAGGTTTTGGCATATCGCTTCTGCTGGACTAACCACAGTACGAATTAAAGAGAGGAAAGATTCAAAGAAGGGGGAGCAGCTGGCTGCAGTAACTATGAGTATCTTAAGGTAGCCAAATGCCTCGTCATCCTGCGAGGTACATTTGCTAACTCGAGAGACTCGTAGTGGGAGTAACAGTGACGACGTTAACGTGGGCATATAGTGGCACATCGGGTCCGTAGGACAGGCCATAGCAAGAATGATGAAGAGAAAGGGCTTAGAAAAGATGGAGCAGCCGGCAGGATTACTATGACTCTCTTAAGGTAGCCAAATGCCTCGGCACCATGTGAAATTTTTTTTGAAAACTCGAGGATATCTTCGTTAAGGTAGCTCGGACAACGTTAAGGTTTACATGTAGTGGCATATTAATCCTGCAGGACTGACCACAGTAATAATTAAAGAGTGGAAAGATACAAAGCACGTCGAGCAGCTGACAGCAGTAACTTTGCCTCTCTTAAGGGGCGAAATTTATTTGAAAACTAGAGGAAATCGTCGTTGAAGAAACTCAGACAACGGTAACATGGACAGGTGGTGGCATATCGCTTCTGCAGGACTACCCACAGTACGAATTAAAGAGAGGAAAGATTCAAAGAAATGGGAGCAGCTGGCTGCAGTAACTATGACTCTCTTAAGGTAGCCAAATGCCTCGTCATCCGACGAGGTACATTTGGTAACTCGAGAGACTCGTAGTGGGAGTAACAGTGACGACGTTAACGTGGGCATATTGTGGCACATCGGGTCCATAGGACAGGCCATAGCAAGAAATGATAGAGAGAAAGGGCTTAGAAAAGTGGGAGCAGCAGGCAGGAGTACTATGACTCTCTTAAGGAAGCGAAATTCCTCGTCACCATGTGAAATTTTTTTTTGAAAACTCGAGGATATCTTCGTTAAGGTAGCTCAGACAACGTTAAGGTTTACATGTAGTGGCATATTGCTCCTGCAGGACTGACCACAGAAATAATTAAAGAGTGGAAAGATACAAAGTACGTCGAGCAGCCGGCAGCAGTAACTATGACTCTCTTAAGGTAGCCAAATGCCTCGTCACTCGGCGATATTTATTTGAAAACTCGAGGATATCGTCGTTGAAGTAACTCAGACAACGGTAACATGGACAGGTGGTGGCATATCGCTGCTGCAGGACTAACCACAGTACGAATTAAAGAGAGAAAAGATTCACAGAAGGGGGAGCAGCTGGCTGCAGTAACTATGACTCTCTTAAGGTAGCCAAATGCCTCGTCATCCGGCGATGTACATTTGCTAACTCGAGAGACTCGTAGTAGGAGTAACAGTGACTACCTTAACGTGGGCACGTAGTGGCACATCGGGTCCGTAGGACAGGCCATAGCAAGAATGATGGAGAGAAAGGGCTTAGAAAAGTTGGAGCAGCAAGCAGGAGTACTGTGACTCTCTTAAGGTAGCCAAATGCCTCGTCACCTTGTGAAATTTTTTTTGAAAACTCGAGGATATCTTCGTTAAGGTAGCTCGGACAACGTTAAGGTTTACATGTAGTGGCATATTGCTCCTGCAGGACTGACCACAGTAATAATTAAAGAGTGGAAAGATACAAAGAACATCGAGCAGCTGGCAGCAGTAACTATGACTCTCTTAAGGTAGCCAAATGCCTCGTCACTCGGCGAAATTTATTTTAAAACTCGAGGTAATCGTCGTTGAAGTAACTCAGACAACGGTAACATGGACGGGTTTTGCATTTCGCTTCTGCAGGACTAACCACAGTACGAATTAAAGAGAGGAAAGATTCACAGAAGGGGGATCAGCTGGCTGCAGTAACTATGACTCTCTTAAGGTAGCCAAATGCCTCGTCATCCGGCTACGTACATTTGCTAACTCGAGGGACTCGTAGTGGGAGTAATAGTGACGACGTTAACGTGGGCATATAGTGGCACATCGGGTCCGTAGGACAGGCCATAGCAAGAATGATGAAGAGAAAGGGCTTAGAAAAGATGGAGCAGCCGGCAGGATTACTATGACTCTCTTAAGGTAGCCAAATGCCTCGTCACCATGTGAAATTTTTTTTGAAAACTCGAGGATCTCTTCGTTAAGGTAGCTCGGACAACGTTAAGGTTTACATGTAGTGGCATATTGCTCCTGCAGAACTGACCACAGTAATAATTAAAGAGTGGAAAGATACAAAGTACGTCGAGCAGCTTGCAGCAGTAACTATGCCTCTCTTAAGGGGCGAAATTTATTTGAAAACTAGAGGAAATCGTCATTGAAGAAACTCAGACAACGGTAACATGGACAGGTGGTGGCATATCGCTTCTGCAGGACTATCCACAGTACGAATTAAAGAGAGGAAAGATTCAAAGAAATGGGAGCAGCTGGCTGCAGTAACTATGACTCTCTTAAGGTAGCCAAATGCCTCGTCATCCGACGAGGTACATTTGGTAACTCGAGAGACTCGTAGTGGGAGTAACAGTGACGACGTTAACGTGGGCATATTGTGGCACATCGGGTCCATAGGACAGGCCATAGCAAGAAATGATAGAGAGAAAGGGCTTAGAAAAGTGGGAGCAGCAGGCAGGAGTACTATGACTCTCTTAAGGAAGCGAAATTCCTCGTGACCATGTGAAATTTTTTTTTGAAAACTCGAGGATATCTTCGTTAAGGTAGCTCAGACAACGTTAAGGTTTACATGTAGTGGCATATTGCTCCTGCAGGACTGACCACGGTAATATTTAAAGAGTGGAAAGAAACAAAGTACGTCGAGCACCTTGCAGCAGTAACTATGACTCTCTTAAGGTAGCCAAATTCCTCGTCACTCGGCGAAATTAATTTGAAAACTCGAGGATATCGTCGTTGAAGTAACTCAGACAACGGTAACATGGACAGGTGGTGGCATATCGCTTCTGCAGGACTAACCACAGTACGAATTAAAGAGAGGAAAGATTCAAAGAAGGGGGAGCAGCTGGCTGCAGTAACTATGTCTCTCTTAAGGTAGCCAAATGCCTCGTCATCCGGCTACGTACATTTGCTAACTCGAGAGACTCGTAGTGGGAGTAACAGTGACGACGTTAACGTGGGCATATAGTGGCACATCGGGTCCGTAGGACAGGCCATAGCAAGAATGATGAAGAGAAAGGGCTTAGAAAAGATGGAGCAGCCGGCAGGATTACTATGACTCTCTTAAGGTAGCCAAATGCCTCGTCACCATGTGAAATTTTTTTTGAAAACTCGAGGATATCTTCGTTAAGGTAGCTCGGACAACGTTAAGGTTTACATGTAGTGGCATATTGCTCCTGCAGGACTGACCACAGTAATAATTAAAGAGTGGAAAGATACAAAGTACGTCGAGTAGCTGGCAGCAGTAACTATGCCTCTCTTAAGGGGCGAAATTTATTTGAAAACTAGAGGAAATCGTCGTTGAAGAAACTCAGACAACGGTAACATGGACAGGTGGTGGCATATCGCTTCTGCAGGACTATCCACAGTACGAATTAAAGAGAGGAAAGATTCAAAGAAGCGGGAGCAGCTGGCTGCAGTAACTATGACTCTCTTAAGGTAGCCAAATGCCTCGTCATCCGACGAGGTACATTTGGTAACTCGAGAGACTCGTAGTGGGAGTAACAGTGACGACGTTCACGTGGGCATATAGTGGCACATCGGGTCCGTAGGACAGGCCATAGCAAGAAATGATAGAGAGAAAGGGCTTAGAAAAGTGGGAGCAGCAGGCAGTAGTACTATGACTCTCTTAAAGAAGCGAAATTCCTCGTCACCATGTGAAATATTTTTTTTGGAAACTCGAGGTTATTTTCGTTAAGAGAGCTCAGACAACGTTAAGGTTTACATGTAGTGGCATATTGCTCCTGCAGGACTGACCACAGAAACAATTAAAGAGTGGAAAGATACAAAGTACGTCGAGCAGCCGGCAGCAGTAACTATGACTCTCTTAAGGTAGCCAAATGCCTCGTCACTCGGCGATATTTATTTGAAAACTCGAGGATATCGTCGTTGAAGTAACTCAGACAACGGTAACATGGACAGGTGGTGGCATATCGCTTCTGCAGGACTAACCACAGTACGAATTAAAGAGAGAAAAGATTCACAGAAGGGGGAGCAGCTGGCTGCAGTAACTATGACTCTCTTAAGGTAGCCAAATGCCTCGTCATCCGGCGATGTACATTTGCTAACTCGAGAGACTCGTAGTAGGAGTAACAGTGACGACGTTAACGTGGGCACGTAGTGGCACATCGGGTCCGTAGGACAGGCCATAGCAAGAATGATGGAGAGAAAGGGCTTAGAAAAGTTGGAGCAGCAAGCAGGAGTACTGTGACTCTCTTAAGGTAGCCAAATGCCTCGTAACCTTGTGAAATTTTTTTTGAAAACTCGAGGATATCTTCGTTAAGGTAGCTCGGACAACGTTAAGGTTTACATGTAGTGGCATATTGCTCCTGCAGGACTGACCACAGTAATAATTAAAGAGTGGAAAGATACAAAGAACATCGAGCAGCTGGCAGCAGTAACTATGACTCTCTTAAGGTAGCCAAATGCCTCGTCACTCGGCGAAATTTATTTTAAAACTCGAGGTAATCGTCGTTGAAGTAACTCAGACAACGGTAACATGGACGGGTTTTGGCATATCGCTTCTGCAGGACTAACCACAGTACGAATTAAAGAGAGGAAAGATTCACAGAAGGGGGAGCAGCTGGCTGCAGTAACTATGACTCTCTTAAGGTAGCCAAATGCCTCGTCATCCGGTGGGGTACAATTGCTAACTCGAGAGACTCATAGTGGGAATAACAGTGACGACGTTCACGTGGGCATATAGTGGCACATCGGGTCCGTAGGACAGGCCATAGCAAGAATGATGAAGAGAAAGGGCTTAGAAAAGATGGAGCAGCCGGCAGGATTACTATGACTCTCTTAAGGTAGCCAAATGCCTCGGCACCATGTGAAATTTTTTTTGAAAACTCGAGGATATCTTCGTTAAGGTAGCTCGGACAACGTTAAGGTTTACATGTAGTGGCATATTAATCCTGCAGGACTGACCACAGTAATAATTAAAGAGTGGAAAGATACAAAGCACGTCGAGCAGCTGACAGCAGTAACTTTGCCTCTCTTAAGGGGCGAAATTTATTTGAAAACTAGAGGAAATCGTCGTTGAAGAAACTCAGACAACGGTAACATGGACAGGTGGTGGCATATCGCTTCTGCAGGACTACCCACAGTACGAATTAAAGAGAGGAAAGATTCAAAGAAATGGGAGCAGCTGGCTGCAGTAACTATGACTCTCTTAAGGTAGCCAAATGCCTCGTCATCCGACGAGGTACATTTGGTAACTCGAGAGACTCGTAGTGGGAGTAACAGTGACGACGTTAACGTGGGCATATTGTGGCACATCGGGTCCATAGGACAGGCCATAGCAAGAAATGATAGAGAGAAAGGGCTTAGAAAAGTGGGAGCAGCAGGCAGGAGTACTATGACTCTCTTAAGGAAGCGAAATTCCTCGTCACCATGTGAAATTTTTTTTTGAAAACTCGAGGATATCTTCGTTAAGGTAGCTCAGACAACGTTAAGGTTTACATGTAGTGGCATATTGCTCCTGCAGGACTGACCACAGTAATATTTAAAGAGTGGAAAGATACAAAGTACGTCGAGCACCTTGCAGCAGTAACTATGACTCTCTTAAGGTAGCCAAATTCCTCGTCACTCGGCGAAATTAATTTGAAAACTCGAGGATATCGTCGTTGAAGTAACTCAGACAACGGTAACATGGACAGGTGGTGGCATATCGCTTCTGCAGGACTAACCACAGTACGAATTAAAGAGAGGAAAGATTCAAAGAAGGGGGAGCAGCTGGCTGCAGTAACTATGTCTCTCTTAAGGTAGCCAAATGCCTCGTCATCCGGCTACGTACATTTGCTAACTCGAGAGACTCGTAGTGGGAGTAACAGTGACGACGTTAACGTGGGCATATAGTGGCACATCGGGTCCGTAGGACAGGCCATAGCAAGAATGATGAAGAAAAAGGGCTTAGAAAAGATGGAGCAGCCGGCAGGATTACTATGACTCTCTTAAGGTAGCCAAATGCCTCGTCACCATGTGAAATTTTTTTTGAAAACTCGAGGATATCTTCGTTAAGGTAGCTCGGACAACGTTAAGGTTTACATGTAGTGGCATATTGCTCCTGCAGGACTGACCACAGTAATAATTAAAGAGTGGAAAGATACAAATTACGTCGAGTAGCTGGCAGCAGTAACTATGCCTCTCTTAAGGGGCGAAATTTATTTGAAAACTAGAGGAAATCGTCGTTGAAGAAACTCAGACAACGGTAACATGGACAGGTGGTGGCATATCGCTTCTGCAGGACTATCCACAGTACGAATTAAAGAGAGGAAAGATTCAAAGAAGCGGGAGCAGCTGGCTGCAGTAACTATGACTCTCTTAAGGTAGCCAAATGCCTCGTCATCCGACGAGGTACATTTGGTAACTCGAGAGACTCGTAGTGGGAGTAACAGTGACGACGTTCACGTGGGCATATAGTGGCACATCGGGTCCGTAGGACAGGCCATAGCAAGAAATGATAGAGAGAAAGGGCTTAGAAAAGTGGGAGCAGCAGGCAGTAGTACTATGACTCTCTTAAAGAAGCGAAATTCCTCGTCACCATGTGAAATATTTTTTTTGGAAACTCGAGGTTATTTTCGTTAAGAGAGCTCAGACAACGTTAAGGTTTACATGTAGTGGCATATTGCTCCTGCAGGACTGACCACAGAAACAATTAAAGAGTGGAAAGATACAAAGTACGTCGAGCAGCCGGCAGCAGTAACTATGACTCTCTTAAGGTAGCCAAATGCCTCGTCACTCGGCGATATTTATTTGAAAACTCGAGGATATCGTCGTTGAAGTAACTCAGACAACGGTAACATGGACAGGTGGTGGCATATCGCTGCTGCAGGACTAACCACAGTACGAATTAAAGAGAGAAAAGATTCACAGAAGGGGGAGCAGCTGGCTGCAGTAACTATGACTCTCTTAAGGTAGCCAAATGCCTCGTCATCCGGCGATGTACATTTGCTAACTCGAGAGACTCGTAGTAGGAGTAACAGTGACGACGTTAACGTGGGCACGTAGTGGCACATCGGGTCCGTAGGACAGGCCATAGCAAGAATGATGGAGAGAAAGGGCTTAGAAAAGTTGGAGCAGCAAGCAGGAGTACTGTGACTCTCTTAAGGTAGCCAAATGCCTCGTAACCTTGTGAAATTTTTTTTGAAAACTCGAGGATATCTTCGTTAAGGTAGCTCGGACAACGTTAAGGTTTACATGTAGTGGCATATTGCTCCTGCAGGACTGACCACAGTAATAATTAAAGAGTGGAAAGATACAAAGAACATCGAGCAGCTGGCAGCAGTAACTATGACTCTCTTAAGGTAGCCAAATGCCTCGTCACTCGGCGAAATTTATTTTAAAACTCGAGGTAATCGTCGTTGAAGTAACTCAGACAACGGTAACATGGACGGGTTTTGGCATATCGCTTCTGCAGGACTAACCACAGTACGAATTAAAGAGAGGAAAGATTCACAGAAGGGGGAGCAGCTGGCTGCAGTAACTATGACTCTCTTAAGGTAGCCAAATGCCTCGTCATCCGGTGGGGTACAATTGCTAACTCGAGAGACACATAGTGGGAATAACAGTGACGACGTTCACGTGGGCATATAGTGGCACATCGGGTCCGTAGGACAGGCCATAGCAAGAAATGATAGAGAGAAAGGGCTTAGAAAAGTGGGAGCAGCAGGCAGGAGTACTAAGACTCTCTTAAGGTAGCCAAATGCCTCATCACCATGTAAAATTTTTTTTTGAAAACTCGGGTATATCTTCGTTAAGGTAGCTCAGACAACGTTAAGGTTTACATGTAGTGGCATATTGCTCCTGCAGGGCTGACCACAGTAATAATTAAAGAGTGGAAAGATACAAAGTACGTCGAGCAGCTGGCAGCACTAACTATGACTCTCTTAAGGTTGCCAAATGCCTCGTCACTCGTTGAAATTTATTTGAAAACTCGAGGATATCGTCTTTGAAGTAACTCAGACAACGGTAACATGGATAGGTGGTAGCATATCGCTGCTGCAGGACTAACCACAGTACGAATTAAAGAGAGGATAGATTTAAAGAAGGGGGAGCAGCTGGCTGCAGTAACTATGACTCTCTTAAGGTAGC
Organism: Schistocerca americana; assembly: GCF_021461395.2. Lineage (NCBI taxonomy): Eukaryota > Metazoa > Arthropoda > Insecta > Orthoptera > Acrididae > Schistocerca > Schistocerca americana. The sequence goes on from NC_060122.1 coordinate 87,420,153, forward strand.
CAAATGCCTCGTCATCCGGCGAGGTACATTTGGTAACTCCAGAGACTCGTAGTGGGAGTAAGAGTGACGACGTTAACGTGGGCATATAGTGGCACATCGGGTCCGTAGGACAGGCCATAGCTAGAAATGATAGCGAGAAAGGGCTTAGAAAAGTGGGAGCAGCAGGCAAGAGTACCAAGACTCTCTTAAGGTAGCCAAATGCCTCGTCACCATGTAAAATTTTTTTTTGAAAACTCGGGTATATCTTCGTTAAGGTAGCTCAGACAACGTTAAGGTTTACATGTAGTGGCATATTGCTCCTGCAGGACAGACCACAGTAATATTTAAAGAGTGGAAAGATACAAAGTACGTCGAGCACCTTGCAGCAGTAACTATGACTCTCTTAAGGTAGCCAAATGCCTCGTCACTCGGCGAAATTAATTTGAAAACTCGAGGATATCGTCGTTGAAGTAACTCAGACAACGGTAACATGGACAGGTGGTGGCATATCGCTTCTGCAGGACTAACCACAGTACGAATTAAAGAGAGGAAAGATTCAAAGAAGGGGGAGCAGCTGGCTGCAGTAACTATGACTCTCTTAAGGTAGCCAAATGCCTCGTCATCCGGCGAGGTACATTTGCTAACTCGAGAGACTCGTAGTGGGAGTAACAGTGACGACGTTAACGTGGGCATATAGTGGCACATTGGGTCCGTAGGACAGGCCATAGCAAGAATGATGAAGAGAAAGGGCTTAGAAAAGATGGAGCAGCCGGCAGGATTACTATGACTCTCTTAAGGTAGCCAAATGCCTCGTCACCATGTGAAATTTTTTTTGAAAACTCGAGGATATCTTCGTTAAGGTAGCTCGGACAACGTTAAGGTTTACATGTAGTGGCATATTGCTCCCGCAGGACTGACCACAGTAATAATTTAAGAGTGGAAAGATACAAACTACGTCGAGTAGCTGGCAGCAGTAACTATGCCTCTCTTAAGGGGCGAAATTTATTTGAAAACTAGAGGAAATCGTCGTTGAAGAAACTCAGACAACGGTAACATGGACAGGTGGTGGCATATCGCTTCTGCAGGACTATCCACAGTACGAATTAAAGAGAGGAAAGATTCAAAGAAGCGGGAGCAGCTGGCTGCAGTAACTATGACTCTCTTAAGGTAGCCAAATGCCTCGTCATCCGACGAGGTACATTTGGTAACTCGAGAGACTCGTAGTGGGAGTAACAGTGACGACGTTAACGTGGGCATATAGTGGCACATCGGGTCCGTAGGGCAGGCCATAGCAAGAAATGATAGAGAGAAAGGGCTTAGAAAAGTGGGAGCAGCAGGCAGTAGTACTATGACTCTCTTAAAGAAGCGAAATTCCTCGTCACCATGTGAAATATTTTTTTTGGAAACTCGAGGTTATTTTCGTTAAGAGAGCTCAGACAACGTTAAGGTTTACATGTAGTGGCATATTGCTCCTGCAGGACTGACCACAGAAACAATTAAAGAGTGGAAAGATACAAAGTACGTCGAGCAGCCGGCAGCAGTAACTATGACTCTCTTAAGGTAGCCAAATGCCTCGTCACTCGGCGATATTTATTTGAAAACTCGAGGATATCGTCGTTGAAGTAACTCAGACAACGGTAACATGGACAGGTGGTGGCATATCGCTGCTGCAGGACTAACCACAGTACGAATTAAAGAGAGAAAAGATTCACAGAAGGGGGAGCAGCTGGCTGCAGTAACTATGACTCTCTTAAGGTAGCCAAATGCCTCGTCATCCGGCGATGTACATTTGCTAACTCGAGAGACTCGTAGTATGAGTAACAGTGACGACGTTAACGTGGGCACGTAGTGGCACATCGGGTCCGTAGGACAGGCCATAGCAAGAATGATGGAGAGAAAGGGCTTAGAAAAGTTGGAGCAGCAAGCAGGAGTACTGTGACTCTCTTAAGGTAGCCAAATGCCTCGTCACCTTGTGAAATTTTTTTTGAAAACTCGAGGATATCTTCGTTAAGGTAGCTCGGACAACGTTAAGGTTTACATGTAGTGGCATATTGCTCCTGCAGGACTGACCACAGTAATAATTAAAGAGTGGAAAGATACAAAGAACATCGAGCAGCTGGCAGCAGTAACTATGACTCTCTTAAGGTAGCCAAATGCCTCGTCACTCGGCGAAATTTATTTTAAAACTCGAGGTAATCGTCGTTGAAGTAACTCAGACAACGGTAACATGGACGGGTTTTGGCATATCGCTTCTGCAGGACTAACCACAGTACGAATTAAAGAGAGGAAAGATTCACAGAAGGGGGAGCAGCTGGCTGCAGTAACTATGACTCTCTTAAGGTAGCCAAATGCCTCGTCATCCGGTGAGGTACAATTGCTAACTCGAGAGACTCATAGTGGGAATAACAGTGACGACGTTCACGTGGGCATATAGTGGCACATCGGGTCCGTAGGACAGGCCATAGCAAGAAATGATAGAGAGAAAGGGCTTAGAAAAGTGGGAGCAGCAGGCAGGAGTACTAAGACTCTCTTAAGGTAGCCAAATGCCTCGTCACCATGTAAAATTTTTTTTTGAAAACTCGGGTATATCTTCGTTAAGGTAGCTCAGACAACGTTAAGGTTTACATGTAGTGGCATATTGCTCCTGCAGGACTGACCACAGTAATAATTAAAGAGTGGAAAGATACAAAGTACGTCGAGCAGCTGGCAGCACTAACTATGACTCTCTTAAGGTTGCCAAATGCCTCGTCACTCGTTGAAATTTATTTGAAAACTCGAGGATATCGTCTTTGAAGTAACTCAGACAACGGTAACATGGACAGGTGGTAGCATATCGCTGCTGCAGGACTAACCACAGTACGAATTAAAGAGAGGATAGATTCAAAGAAGGGGGAGCAGCTGGCTGCAGTAACTATGACTCTCTTAAGGTAGCCAAATGCCTCGTCATCCGGCGAGGTACATTTGGTAACTCCAGAGACTCGTAGTGGGAGTAAGAGTGACGACGTTAACGTGGGCATATAGTGGCACATCGGGTCCGTAGGACAGGCCATAGCTAGAAATGATAGAGAGAAAGGGCTTAGAAAAGTGGGAGCAGCAGGCAAGAGTACCAAGACTCTCTTAAGGTAGCCAAATGCCTCGTCACCATGTAAAATTTTTTTTTGAAAACTCGGGTATATCTTCGTTAAGGTAGCTCAGACAACGTTAAGGTTTACATGTAGTGGCATATTGCTCCTGCAGGACAGACCACAGTAATATTTAAAGAGTGGAAAGATACAAAGTACGTCGAGCACCTTGCAGCAGTAACTATGACTCTCTTAAGGTAGCCAAATGCCTCGTCACTCGGCGAAATTAATTTGAAAACTCGAGGATATCGTCGTTGAAGTAACTCAGACAACGGTAACATGGACAGGTGGTGGCATATCGCTTCTGCAGGACTAACCACAGTACGAATTAAAGAGAGGAAAGATTCAAAGAAGGGGGAGCAGCTGGCTGCAGTAACTATGACTCTCTTAAGGTAGCCAAATGCCTCGTCATCCGGCGAGGTACATTTGCTAACTCGAGAGACTCGTAGTGGGAGTAACAGTGACGACGTTAACGTGGGCATATAGTGGCACATCGGGTCCGTAGGACAGGCCATAGCAAGAATGATGAAGAGAAAGGGCTTAGAAAAGATGGAGCAGCCGGCAGGATTACTATGACTCTCTTAAGGTAGCCAAATGCCTCGTCACCATGTGAAATTTTTTTTGAAAACTCGAGGATATCTTCGTTAAGGTAGCTCGGACAACATTAAGGTTTACATGTAGTGGCATATTGCTCCTGCAGGACTGACCACAGTAATAATTTAAGAGTGGAAAGATACAAATTACGTCGAGTAGCTGGCAGCAGTAACTATGCCTCTCTTAAGGGGCGAAATTTATTTGAAAACTAGAGGAAATCGTCGTTGAAGAAACTCAGACAACGGTAACATGGACAGGTTGTGGCATATCGCTTCTGCAGGACTACCCACAGTACGAATTAAAGAGAGGAAAGATTCAAAGAAGCGGGAGCAGCTGGCTGCAGTAACTATGACTCTCTTAAGGTAGCCAAATGCCTCGTCATCCGACGAGGTACATTTGGTAACTCGAGAGACTCGTAGTGGGAGTAACAGTGACGACGTTAACGTGGGCATATAGTGGCACATCGGGTCCGTAGGACAGGCCATAGCAAGAAATGATAGAGACAAAGGGCTTAGGAAAGTGGGAGCAGCAGGCAGTAGTACTATGACTCTCTTAAAGAAGCGAAATTCCTCGTCACCATGTGAAATATTTTTTTTGGAAACTCGAGGATATTTTCGTTAAGAGAGCTCAGACAACGTTAAGGTTTACATGTAGTGGCATATTGCTCCTGCGGGACTGACCACAGAAACAATTAAAGAGTGGAAAGATACAAAGTACGTCGAGCAGCTGGCAGCAGTAACTATGACTCTCTTAAGGTAGCCAAATGCCTCGTCACTCGGCGAAATTTATTTGAAAACTCAAGGATATCGTCGTTGAAGTAACTCAGACAACGGTAACATGGACAGGTGGTGGCATATCGCTGCTGCAGGACTAACCACAGTACGAATTAAAGAGAGAAAAGATTCACAGAAGGGGGAGCAGCTGGCTGCAGTTACTATGACTCTCTTAAGGTAGCCAAATGCCTCGTCATCCGGCGATGACCATTTGCTAACTCGAGAGACTCGTAGTAGGAGTAACAGTGACGACGTTAACGTGGGCACGTAGCGGCACATCGGGTCCGTAGGACAGGCCATAGCAAGAATGATGGAGAGAAAGGGCTTAGAAAAGTTGGAGCAGCAAGCAGGAGTACTGTGACTCTCTTAAGGTAGCCAAATGCCTCGTCACCTTGTGAAATTTTTTTTGAAAACTCGAGGATATCTTCGTTAAGGTAGCTCGGATAACGTTAAGGTTTACATGTACTGGCATATTGCCCCTGCAGGACTGACCACAGTAATAATTAAAGAGTGGAAATATACAAAGAACATCGAGCAGCTGGCAGCAGTAACTATGACTCTCTTAAGGAAGCCAAATGCCTCGTCACACGGCGAAATTTATTTTAAAACTCGAGGTAATCGTCGTTGAAGTAACTCAGACAACGGTAACATTGACAGGTTTTGGCATATCGCTTCTGCAGGACTAACCACAGTACGAATTAAAGAGAGGAAAGATTCACAGAAGGGGGAGCAGCTGGCTGCAGTAACTATGACTCTCTTAAGGTAGCCAAATGCCTCGTCATCCGGTGAGGTACAATTGCTAAGTCGAGAGACTCATAGTGGGAATAACAGTGACGACGTTAACGTGGGCATATAGTGGCACATCGGGTCCGTAGGACAGGCCATAGCAAGAAATGATAGAGAAAAAGGGCTTAGAAAAGTGGGAGCAGCAGGCAGGAGTACTAAGACTCTCTTAAGGTAGCCAAATGCCTCGTCACCATGTAAAATTTTTTTTTGAAAACTCGGGTATATCTTCGTTAAGGTAGCTCAGACAACGTTAAGGTTTACATGTAGTGGCATATTGCTCCTGCAGGACTGACCACAGCAATAATTAAAGAGTGGAAAGATACAAAGTACGTCGAGCAGATGGCAGCACTAACTATGACTCTCTTAAGGTTGCCAAATGCCTCGTCACTCGGCGAAATTTATTTGAAAACTCGAGGATATCGTCTTTGAAGTAACTCAGACAACGGTAACATGGACAGGTGGTAGCATATCGCTGCTGCAGGACTAACCACAGTACGAATTAAAGAGAGGATAGATTCAAAGAAGGGGGAGCAGCTGGCTGCAGTAACTATGACTCTCTTAAGGTAGCCAAATGCCTCGTCATCCGGCGAGGTACATTTGCTAACTCGAGAGACTCGTAGTGGGAGTAACAGTGACGACGTTAACGTGGGCATATAGTGGCACATCGGGTCCGTAGGACAGGCCATAGCAAGAAATGATAGAGAGAAAGGGCTTAGAAAAGTGGGAGCAGCAGGCAGGAGTACTAAGACTCCCTTAAGGTAGCCAAATGCCTCGTCACCATGAAAATTTTTTTTTTGAAAACTCGAGTATATCTTCGTTAAGGTAGCTCAGACAACGTTAAGGTTTACATCTAGTGGCATATTGCTCCTGCAGGACTGACCACAGTAATAATTAAAGAGTGGAAAGATACAAAGTACGTCGAGCAGCTGGCAGCAGTAACTATGTCTCACATAAGGTAGCCAAATGCCTCGTCACCATGTAAAATTTTTATTTGAAAACTCGAGTATATCTTCGTTAAGGTAGCTCAGACAACGTTAAGGTTTACATGTAGTGGCATATTGCTCCTGCAGGACTGACCACAGTAATAATTAAAGAGTGGAAAGATACAAAGTACGTCGAGCAGCTGGCAGCAGTAACTATGACTCTCTTAAGGTAGCCAAATGCCTCGTCACTCGGCGAAACTTATTTGAAAACTATAGGATATCGTCGTTGAAGTAACTCAGACAACGGTAACATGGACAGGTGGTGGCATATCGCTGCTGCAGGACCAACCACAGTACGAATTAAAGAGAGAAAAGATTCACAGAAGGGGGAGCAGCTGGCTGCAGTAACTATGACTCTCTTAAGGTAGCCAAATGCCTCGTCATCCGGCGAGGTACATTTGCTAACTCGAGAGACTCGTAGTGGGAGTAACAGTGACGACGTTAACGTGGGCATATAGTGGCACATCGGGTCCGTAGGACAGGCCATAGCAAGAAATGATAGAGAGAAAGGGCTTAGAAAAGTGGGAGCAGCAGGCAGAAGTGCTACGACACTCTTAAGGTAGCCACATGCCTCGTCACCATGTGAAATTTTTTTTTGAAAACTCGAGGATATCTTCGTTAAGGTAGCTCAGATAACGTTAAGGTTTACATGTAGTGGCATATTGCTCCTGCAGGACTGACCACAGTAATATTTAAAGAGTGGAAAGATACAAAGTACGTCGAGCAGGTAGCAGCAGGAACTACGACTCTCTTAAGGTAGCCAAATGCCTCGTCACTCGGCGAAATTTATTTGAAAACTCGAGGATAGCGTCGTTGAAGTAACTCAGACAACGGTAACATGGACAGGTGGTGGCATATCGCTTCTGCAGGACTATCCACAGTACGAATTAAAGAGAGGAAAGATTCAAAGAAGGGGGAGCAGCTGGCTGCATCAACTATGACTCTCTTAAGGCAGCCAAATGCCTCGTCATCCGGCGATGTACATTTGCTAACTCGAGAGACTCGTAGTGGGAGTAACATTGACGACGTTAACGTGGGCATGTAGTGGCACATCGGGCCCGTAGGAAAGGCCATAGCAAGAATGATGGAGAGAAAGGGCTTAGAAAAGTTGGAGCAGCAAGCAGGAGTACTATGACTCTCTTAAGGTAGCCAAATGCCTCGTCACCATGTGAAATTTTTTTTGAAAACTCGAGGATATCATCGTTAAGGTAGGTCGGACAACGTTAAGGTTTACATGTAGTGGCATATTGCTCCTGCAGGACTGACCACAGTAATAATTAAAGAGTGGAAAGATACAAAGAACATCGAGCAGCTGGCAGCAGTAACTATGACTCTCTTAAGGTTGCCAAATGCCTCGTCACTCGGCGAAATTTATTTGAAAACTCGAGTAAATCGTCGTTGGAGAAACTCAGACAACGGTAACATGGACAGGTGGTGGCATATCGCTTCTGCAGGACTAACCACAGTACGAATTAAAGAGAGGAAAGATTCAAAGAAGGGGGTGCAGCTGGCTGCAGTAACTATGACTCTCTTAAGGTAGCCACATGACTCGTCATCCGGCGATGTACATTTGCTAACTCGAGAGACTCGTAGTGGGAGTAACAGTGACGACGTTGACGTGGGCATGTAGTGGCACATCGGGTCCGTAGGACAGGCCATAGCAAGAATGATGGAGAGAAAGGGCTTAGAAAAGTTGGTGCAGCAAGCAGGAGTACTGTGACTCTCTTAAGGTAGCCAAATGCCTCGTCACCATGTGAAATTTTTTTTGAAAACTCGAGGATATCTTCGTTAAGGTAGCTCGGACAACGTTAAGGTTTACATGTAGTGGCATATTGCTCCTGCAGGACTGACCACAGCAATAATTAAAGAGTGGAAAGATACAAAGAACATCGAGCAGCTGGCAGCAGTAACTATGACTCTCTTAAGGTAGCCAAATGCCTCGTCATCCGGCGAGGTACATTTGCTAACTCGAGAGACTCGTACTGGGAGTAACAGTGACGACGTTAACGTGGGCATATAGTGGCACATCCTGTCCGTAGGACAGGCCATAGCAAGAAATGATAGAGAGAAAGGGCTTAGAAAAGTGGGAGCAGCAGGCAGGAGTACTAAGACTCCATTAAGGTAGCCAAATGCCTCGTCACCATGTAAAATGTTTTTTTGAAAACTCGAGTATATCTTCGTTAAGGTAGCTCAGACAACGTTAAGGTTTACATGTAGTGGCATATTGCTCTGGCAGGACTGACCACAGTAATAATTAGAGTGTGGAAAATTACAAAGTACGTCGAGCAGCTGGCAGCAGTAACTATGACTCTCTTAAGGTAGCCAAATGCCTCGTCACTCGGCGAAATTTATTTGAAAACTCGAGGATATCGTCGTTGAAGTAACTCAGACAACGGTAACATGGACAGGTGGTGGCATATCGCTGCTGCAGGACTAACCACAGTACGAATTAAAGAGAGAAAAGATTCACAGAAGGGGGAGCAGATGGCTGCAGTAACTATGACTCTCTTAAGGTAGCCAAATGCCTCGTCATCCGGCGAGGTACATTTGCTAACTCGAGAGACTCGTAGTGGGAATAACAGTGACGACGTTAACGTGGGCATATAGTGGCACATCGGGTCCGTAGGACAGGCCATAGCAAGAAATGATAGAGAGAAAGGGCTTAGAAAAGTGGGAGCAGCGGGCAGGAGTGCTATGACTCTCTTAAGGTAGCCACATGATTAGTCACCATGTGAAATTTTTTTTTGAAAACTCGAGGATATCATCGTTAAGGTAGCTCAGACAACGTTAAGGTTTACATGTAGTGGCATATTGCTCCTGCAGGACTGACCACAGTAATATTTAAAGAGTGGAAACATACAAAGTACGTCGAGCAGCTAGCAGCAGGAACTATGACTCTCTTAAGGTAGCCAAATGCCTCGTCACTCGGCGAAATTTATTTGAAAACTCGAGGATATCGTCGTTGAAGTAACTCAGACAACGGTAACATGGACAGGTAGTGGCATATCGCTTCTGCAGGACTATCCACAGTATGAATTAAAGAGAGGAAAGATTCAAAGAAGGGCGAGCAGCTGGCTGCAGTAACTATGACTCTCTTAAGGTAGCCAAATGCCTCGTCATCCGGCGATGTACATTTGCTAACTCGAGAGACTGGTAGTGGGAGTAACAGTAACGACGTTAACGTGGGCATGTAGTGGCACATCGGGTCCGTAGGACAGGCCATAGCAAGAATGATGGAGAGAAAGGGGTTAGAAAAGATGGAGCAGCCGGCAGTATTACTATGACTCTCTTAAGGTAGCCAAATGCCTCGTCACCATGTGAAATTTTTTTTGAAAACTCGAGGATATCTTCGTTAAGGTAGCTCGGACAACGTTAAGGTTTACATGTAGTGGCATATTGCTCCTGCAGGACTGACCACAGTAATAATTAAAGAGTGGAAAGATACAAAGTACGTCGAGCAGCTGGCAGCAGTAACTATGCCTCTCTTAAGGGGCGAAATTTATTTGAAAACTAGAGGAAATCGTCGTTGAAGAAACTCAGACAACGGTAACATGGACAGGTGGTGGCATATCGCTTCTGCAGGACTAACCACAGTACGAATTAAAGAAAGGAAAGATTCAAAGAAGGGGGAGCAGCTGGCTGCAGTAACTATGACTCTCTTAAGGTAGCCAAATGCCTCGTCATCCGGCGAGGTACATTTGCTAACTCGAGAGACTCGTAGTGGGAGTAACAGTGACGACGTAACGTGGGCATATAGTGGCACATCGGGCCTGTAGGGCAGGCCATAGCAAGAATGATGGAGAGAAAGGGCTTAGAAAAGTTGGAGCAGCAAGCAGGAGTACTGTGACTCTCTTAAGGTAGCCAAATGCCTCGTCACCATGTGAAATTTTTTTTGAAAACTCGAGGATATCTTCGTTAAGGTAGCTCGGACAACGTTAAGGTTTACATGTAGTGGCATATTGCTCCTGCAGGACTGACCACAGCAATAATTAAAGAGTGGAAAGATACAAAGAACATCGAGCAGCTGGCAGCAGTAACTATGACTCTCTTAAGGTAGCCAAATGCCTCGTCATCCGGCGAGGTACATTTGCTAACTCGAGAGACTCGTACTGGGAGTAACAGTGACGACGTTAACGTGGGCATATAGTGGCACATCCTGTCCGTAGGACAGGCCATAGCAAGAAATGATAGAGAGAAAGGGCTTAGAAAAGTGGGAGCAGCAGGCAGGAGTACTAAGACTCCATTAAGGTAGCCAAATGCCTCGTCACCATGTAAAATGTTTTTTTGAAAACTCGAGTATATCTTCGTTAAGGTAGCTCAGACAACGTTAAGGTTTACATGTAGTGGCATATTGCTCTGGCAGGACTGACCACAGTAATAATTAGAGTGTGGAAAATTACAAAGTACGTCGAGCAGCTGGCAGCAGTAACTATGACTCTCTTAAGGTAGCCAAATGCCTCGTCACTCGGCGAAATTTATTTGAAAACTCGAGGATATCGTCGTTGAAGTAACTCAGACAACGGTAACATGGACAGGTGGTGGCATATCGCTGCTGCAGGACTAACCACAGTACGAATTAAAGAGAGAAAAGATTCACAGAAGGGGGAGCAGATGGCTGCAGTAACTATGACTCTCTTAAGGTAGCCAAATGCCTCGTCATCCGGCGAGGTACATTTGCTAACTCGAGAGACTCGTAGTGGGAATAACAGTGACGACGTTAACGTGGGCATATAGTGGCACATCGGGTCCGTAGGACAGGCCATAGCAAGAAATGATAGAGAGAAAGGGCTTAGAAAAGTGGGAGCAGCGGGCAGGAGTGCTATGACTCTCTTAAGGTAGCCACATGATTAGTCACCATGTGAAATTTTTTTTTGAAAACTCGAGGATATCATCGTTAAGGTAGCTCAGACAACGTTAAGGTTTACATGTAGTGGCATATTGCTCCTGCAGGACTGACCACAGTAATATTTAAAGAGTGGAAACATACAAAGTACGTCGAGCAGCTAGCAGCAGGAACTATGACTCTCTTAAGGTAGCCAAATGCCTCGTCACTCGGCGAAATTTATTTGAAAACTCGAGGATATCGTCGTTGAAGTAACTCAGACAACGGTAACATGGACAGGTAGTGGCATATCGCTTCTGCAGGACTATCCACAGTATGAATTAAAGAGAGGAAAGATTCAAAGAAGGGCGAGCAGCTGGCTGCAGTAACTATGACTCTCTTAAGGTAGCCAAATGCCTCGTCATCCGGCGATGTACATTTGCTAACTCGAGAGACTGGTAGTGGGAGTAACAGTAACGACGTTAACGTGGGCATGTAGTGGCACATCGGGTCCGTAGGACAGGCCATAGCAAGAATGATGGAGAGAAAGGGGTTAGAAAAGATGGAGCAGCCGGCAGTATTACTATGACTCTCTTAAGGTAGCCAAATGCCTCGTCACCATGTGAAATTTTTTTTGAAAACTCGAGGATATCTTCGTTAAGGTAGCTCGGACAACGTTAAGGTTTACATGTAGTGGCATATTGCTCCTGCAGGACTGACCACAGTAATAATTAAAGAGTGGAAAGATACAAAGTACGTCGAGCAGCTGGCAGCAGTAACTATGCCTCTCTTAAGGGGCGAAATTTATTTGAAAACTAGAGGAAATCGTCGTTGAAGAAACTCAGACAACGGTAACATGGACAGGTGGTGGCATATCGCTTCTGCAGGACTAACCACAGTACGAATTAAAGAGAGGAAAGATTCAAAGAAGGGGGAGCAGCTGGCTGCAGTAACTATGACTCTCTTAAGGTAGCCAAATGCCTCGTCATCCGGAGAGGTACATTTGGTAACTCGAGAGACTCGTAGTGGGAGTAACAGTGACGACGTTAACGTGGGCATATAGTGGCACATCGGGTCCGTAGGACAGGCCATAGCAAGAAATGATAGAGAGAACGGGCTTAGAAAAGTGGGAGCAGCAGGCAGGAGTACTAAGACTCCCTTAAGGTAGCCAAATGCCTCGTCACCATGTAAAATTTTTATTTGAAAACTCGAGTATATTCGTTAAGGTAGCTCAGACAACGTTAAGGTTTACATGTAGTGGCATATTACTCCTGCAGGACTGACCACAGTAATAATTAAAGAGTGGAAAGATACAAAGTACGTCGAGCACCTGGCAGCAGTAACTATGACTCTCTAAAGGTAGCCAAATGCCTCGTCACTCGGCGAAATTTATTTGAAAACTCGAGGATATCGTCGTTGAAGTAACTCAGACAACGGTAACATGGACAGGTGGTGGCATATCGCTGCTGCAGGAGTAACCACAGTACGAATTAAAGAGAGAAAAGATTCACAGAAGGGGGAGCAGCTGGCTGCAGTAACTATGACTCTCTTAAGGTAGCCAAATGCCTCGTCATCCGGCGAGGTACATTTGCTAACTCGAGAGACTCGTAGTGGGAGTAACAGTGACGACGTTAACGTGGGCATATAGTGGCACATCGGGTCCGTAGGACAGGCCATAGCAAGAAATGATAGAGAGAAAGGCCTTAGAAAAGTGGGAGCGGCAGGCAGGAGTACTATGACTCTCTTAAGGAAGCGAAATTCCTCGTCACCATGTGAAATTTTTTTTTGAATACTCGAGGATATCTTTGTTAAGGTAGCTCAGACAACGTTAACGTTTACATGTAGTGGCATATTGCTCCTGTAGGACTGACCACAGTAATAATTAAAAAGTGGAAAGATACATAGTACGTCGAGCAGCTGGCAGCAGTAACTATGACTCTCTTAAGGTAGCCAAATGCCTCGTCACTCGGCGAAATTTATTTGAAAACTCGAGGAAATCGTCGTTGGAGAAACTCAGACAACGGTAACATGGACAGGTGGTGGCATATCGCTTCTGCAGGACTAACCACAGTACGAATTAAAGAGAGGAAAGATTCAAAGAAGGGGGTGCAGCTGGCTGCAGTAACTATGACTCTCTTAAGGTAGCCACATGACTCGTCATCCGGCGATGTACATTTGCTAACTCGAGAGACTCGTAGTGGGAGTAACAGTGACGACGTTGACGTGGGCATGTAGTGGCACATCGGGTCCGTAGGACAGGCCATAGCAAGAATGATGGAGAGAAAGGGCTTAGAAAAGTTGGTGCAGCAAGCAGGAGTACTGTGACTCTCTTAAGGTAGCCAAATGCCTCGTCACCATGTGAAATTTTTTTTGAAAACTCGAGGATATCTTCGTTAAGGTAGCTCGGACAACGTTAAGGTTTACATGTAGTGGCATATTGCTCCTGCAGGACTGACCACAGCAATAATTAAAGAGTGGAAAGATACAAAGAACATCGAGCAGCTGGCAGCAGTAACTATGACTCTCTTAAGGTTGCCAAATGCCTCGTCATCCGGCGAGGTACATTTGCTAACTCGAGAGACTCGTAGTGGGAGTAACAGTGACGACGTTAACGTGGGCATATAGTAGCACATCCTGTCCGTAGGACAGGCCATAGCAAGAAATGATAGAGAGAAAGGGCTTAGAAAAGTGGGAGCAGCAGGCAGGAGTACTAAGACTCCATTAAGGTAGCCAAATGCCTCGTCACCATGTAAAATGTTTTTTTGAAAACTCGAGTATATCTTCGTTAAGGTAGCTCAGACAACGTTAAGGTTTACATGTAGTGGCATATTGCTCTGGCAGGACTGACCACAGTAATAATTAGAGTGTGGAAAGATACAAAGTACGTCGAGCAGCTGGCAGCAGTAACTATGACTCTCTTAAGGTAGCCAAATGCCTCGTCACTCGGCGAAATTTATTTGAAAACTCGAGGATATCGTCGTTGAAGTAACTCAGACAACGGTAACATGGACAGGTGGTGGCATATCGCTGCTGCAGGACTAACCACAGTACGAATTAAAGAGAGAAAAGATTCACAGAAGGGGGAGCAGATGGCTGCAGTAACTATGACTCTCTTAAGGTAGCCAAATGCCTCGTCATCCGGCGAGGCACATTTGCTAACTCGAGAGACTCGTAGTGGGAATAACAGTGACGACGTTAACGTGGGCATATAGTGGCACATCGGGTCCGTAGGACAGGCCATAGCAAGAAATGATAGAGAGAAAGGGCTTAGAAAAGTGGGAGCAGCGGGCAGGAGTGCTATGACTCTCTTAAGGTAGCCACATGATTAGTCACCATGTGAAATTTTTTTTTGAAAACTCGAGGATATCATCGTTAAGGTAGCTCAGACAACGTTAAGGTTTACATGTAGTGGCATATTGCTCCTGCAGGACTGACCACAGTAATATTTAAAGAGTGGAAACATACAAAGTACGTCGAGCAGCTAGCAGCAGGAACTATGACTCTCTTAAGGTAGCCAAATGCCTCGTCACTCGGCGAAATTTATTTGAAAACTCGAGGATATCGTCGTTGAAGTAACTCAGACAACGGTAACATGGACAGGTAGTGGCATATCGCTTCTGCAGGACTATCCACAGTATGAATTAAAGAGAGGAAAGATTCAAAGAAGGGCGAGCAGCTGGCTGCAGTAACTATGACTCTCTTAAGGTAGCCAAATGCCTCGTCATCCGGCGATGTACATTTGCTAACTCGAGAGACTGGTAGTGGGAGTAACAGTAACGACGTTAACGTGGGCATGTAGTGGCACATCGGGTCCGTAGGACAGGCCATAGCAAGAATGATGGAGAGAAAGGGGTTAGAAAAGATGGAGCAGCCGGCAGTATTACTATGACTCTCTTAAGGTAGCCAAATGCCTCGTCACCATGTGAAATTTTTTTTGAAAACTCGAGGATATCTTCGTTAAGGTAGCTCGGACAACGTTAAGGTTTACATGTAGTGGCATATTGCTCCTGCAGGACTGACCACAGTAATAATTAAAGAGTGGAAAGATACAAAGTACGTCGAGCAGCTGGCAGCAGTAACTATGCCTCTCTTAAGGGGCGAAATTTATTTGAAAACTAGAGGAAATCGTCGTTGAAGAAACTCAGACAACGGTAACATGGACAGGTGGTGGCATATCGCTTCTGCAGGACTAACCACAGTACGAATTAAAGAGAGGAAAGATTCAAAGAAGGGGGAGCAGCTGGCTGCAGTAACTATGACTCTCTTAAGGTAGCCAAATGCCTCGTCACCACGTGAAATTTTTTTTTGAAAACTCGAGGATATCTTCGTTAAGGTAGCTCAAACAACGTTAAGGTTTACATGTAGTGACATATTGCTCCTGCAGGACTGACCACAGTATTATTTAAAGAGAGGAAAGATACAAAGTACGTCGAGCAGCTAGCAGCAGGAACTATGACTCTCTTAAGGTAGCCAAATGCCTCGTCACTCGACGAAATTTATTTGAAAACTCGAGGATATCGTCGTTGAAGTAACTATGACAATAGTAACATAGACAGGTCTTGGCATATCGCTTCTGCAGGACTATACACAGTACGAATTAAGGAGAGGAAAGATTCAAAGAAGGGCGAGCAGCTGGCTGCAGTAACTATGACTCTCTTAAGGTAGCCAAATGCCTCGTCATCCGGAGAGGTACATTTGCTAACTCGAGAGACTCGTAGTGGGAGTAACAGTGACGACGTTAACGTGGGCATATAGTGGCACATCGGGTCCGTAGGACAGGCCATAGCAAGAAATGATAGAGAGAACGGGCTTAGAAAAGTGGGAGCAGCAGGCAGGAGTACTAAGACTCCCTTAAGGTAGCCAAATGCCTCGTCACCATGTAAAATTTTTATTTGAAAACTCGAGTATATTCGTTAAGGTAGCTCAGACAACGTTAAGGTTTACATGTAGTGGCATATTACTCCTGCAGGACTGACCACAGTAATTATTAAAGAGTGGA
The DNA here is from genome assembly GCF_021461395.2 of Schistocerca americana. Lineage (NCBI taxonomy): Eukaryota > Metazoa > Arthropoda > Insecta > Orthoptera > Acrididae > Schistocerca > Schistocerca americana. Next base: position 87,436,211 of record NC_060122.1, read on the forward strand.
AAGATACAAAGTACGTCGAGCACCTGGCAGCAGTAACTACGACTCTCTTAAGGTAGCCAAATGCCTCGTCACTCGGCGAAATTTATTTGAAAACTCGAGGATATCGTCGTTGAAGTAACTCAGACAACGGTAACATGGACAGGTGGTGGCATATCGCTGCTGCAGGAGTAACCACAGTACGAATTAAAGAGAGAAAAGATTCACAGAAGGGGGAGCAGCTGGCTGCAGTAACTATGACTCTCTTAAGGTAGCCAAATGCCTCGTCATCCGGCGAGGTACATTTGCTAACTCGAGAGACTCGTAGTGGGAGTAACAGTGACGACGTTAACGTGGGCATATAGTGGCACATCGGGTCCGTAGGACAGGCCATAGCAAGAAATGATAGAGAGAAAGGGCTTAGAAAAGTGGGAGCAGCAGGCAGGAGTACTAAGACTCCCTTAAGGTAGCCAAATGCCTCGTCACCATGTAAAATTTTTTTTTGAAATCTCGAGTATATCTTCGTTAAGGTAGCTCAGACAACGTTAAGGTTTACATGTAGTGGCATATTGCTCCTGCAGGACTGACCACAGTAATATTTAAAGAGTGGAAAGATACAAAGTACGTCGAACAGCTAGCAGCAGGAACTATGTCTCTCTTAAGGTAGCCAAATGCCTCGTCACTCGGCGAAATTTATTTGAAAACTCGAGGATATCGTCGTTGAAGTAACTCAGACAACGGTAACATGGACAGGTGGTGGCATATCGCTTCTGCAGGACTATCCACAGTACGAATTAAAGAGAGGAAAGATTCAAAGAAGGGGGAGCAGCTGGCCGCATTAACTATGACTCTCTTAAGGTAGCCAAATGCCTAGTCATCCGACGAGGTACATTTGGTAACTCGAGAGACTTGTAGTGGGAGTAACAGTGACGACGTTAACGTGGGCATATAGTGGCACATCGGGTCCGTAGGACAGGCCATAGCAAGAAATGATAGAGAGAAAGGCCTTAGAAAAGTGGGAGCAGCAGGCAGGAGTACTATGACTCTCTTAAGGAAGCGAAATTCCTCGTCACCATGTGAAATTTTTTTTTGAATACTCGAGGATATCTTTGTTAAGGTAGCTCAGACAACGTTAACGTTTACATGTAGTGGCATATTGCTCCTGTAGGACTGACCACAGTAATAATTAAAAAGTGGAAAGATACATAGTACGTCGAGCAGCTGGCAGCAGTAACTATGACTCTCTTAAGGTAGCCAAATGCCTCGTCACTCGGCGAAATTTATTTGAAAACTCGAGGATATCGTCGTTGATGTAACTCAGACAACGGTAACATGGACAGGTGGTGGCATATCGCTTCTGCAGGACTAACCACAGTACGAATTAAAGAGAGGAAAGATTCAAACAAGGGCGAGCAGCTGGCTGCAGTAACTATGACTCTCTTAAGGTAGCCAAATGCCTCGTCATCCGGCTACGTACATTTGCTAACTCGAGAGACTCGTAGTGGGAGTAACAGTGACGACGTTAACGTGGGCATATAGTGGCACATCGGGTCAGTAGGACAGGCCATAGCAAGAATGATGGAGAGAAAGGGCTTAGAAAAGATGGAGCAGCCGGCAGGATTACTATGACTCTCTTAAGGTAGCCAAATGCGTCGTCACCATGTGAAATTTTTTTTGAAAACTCGAGGATATCTTCGTTAAGGTAGCTCGGACAACGTTAAGGTTTACATGTAGTGGCATATTGCTCCTGCAGGACTGACCACAGTAATAATTAAAGAGTGGAAAGATACAAAGTACGTCGAGCAGCTGGCAGCAGTAACTATGCCTCTCTTAAGGGGCGAAATTTATTTGAAAACTAGAGGAAATCGTCGTTGCAGAAACTCAGACGACGGTAACATGGACAGGTGGTGGCATATCGCTTCTGCAGGACTATCCACAGTACGAATTAAGGAGAGGAAACATTCAAAGAAGGGGGAGCAGCTGGCTGCAGTAACTATGACTCTCTTAAGGTAGCCAAATGCCTCGTCATCCGGCGAGGTACATTTGCTAACTCGAGAGACTCGTAGTGGGAGTACCAGTGACGACGTTAACGTGGGCGTATAGTGGCACATCGGGTCTGTAGGACAGGCCACAGCAAGAAATGATGGAGAGAAAGGGCTTAGAAAAGTGGGAGCAGCAGGCAGGAGTGCTATGACTCCCTTAAGGTAGCCACATGCCTCGTCACCATGTGAAATTTTTTTTTGAAAACTCGAGGATATCTTCGTTAAGGTAGCTCAGACAACGTTAAGGTTTACATGTAGTGGCATATTGCTCCTGCAGGAATGGCCACAGTAATATTTAAAAAGTGGAAAGATACAAAGTACGTCGAGCAGGTAGCAGCAGGAACTATGACTCTCTTAAGGTAGCCAAATGCCTCGTCACTCTGCGAAATTTATTTGAAAACTCGAGGATATCGTCGTTGAAGTAAGTCAGACAACGGTAACATGGACAGGTGGTGGCATATCGCTTCTGCAGGACTAACCACAGTACGAATTAAAGAAAGGAAAGATTCAAAGAAGGGGGAGCAGCTGGCTGCAGTAACTATGACTCTCTTAAGGTAGCCAAATGCCTCGTCATCCGGCGAGGTACATTTGCTAACTCGAGAGACTCGTAGTGGGAGTAACAGTGACGACGTAACGTGGGCATATAGTGGCACATCGGGCCTGTAGGGCAGGCCATAGCAAGAATGATGGAGAGAAAGGGCTTAGAAAAGTTGGAGCAGCAAGCAGGAGTACTATGAGTCTCTTAAGGTAGCCAAATGCCTCGTCATCATGTGAAATTTTTTTTTAAACCTCGAGGATATCTTCGTTATGGTACCTCGGACAACGTTAAGGTTTCATGTAGTGGCATATTGCTCTTGCAGGACTGACCACAGTAATAATTAAAGAGTGGAAAGATACAAAGTACATCGAGCAGCTGGGAGCAGTAACTATGACTCTCTTAAGGTAGCCAAATGCCTCGTCACTCGGCGAAATTTATTTGAAAACTCGAGGAAATCGTCGTTGAAGTAACTCAGACAACGGTAACATGGACAGGTGGTGGCATATCGCTTCTGCAGGACTAACCACAGTACGAATTAAAGAGAGGAAAGATTCAAACAAGGGGGAGCAGCTGGCTGCAGTAACTATGACTCTCTTAAGGTAGCCAAATGCCTCGTCATCCGGCGAGGTACATTTGCTAACTCGAGAGACTCGTAGTGGGAGTAACAGTGACGACGTTAACGTGGGCATATAGTGGCACATCAGGCCTGTAGGGCAGCCCATAGCAAGAATGATGGCGAGAAAGGGCTTAGAAAAGTTGGAGCAGCAAGCAGGAGTACTATGACTCTCTTAAGGTAGCAGGATATCTTCGTTAAGGTAGCTCGGACAACGTTAAGGTTTACATGTAGTGGCATATTGCTCCAGCAGGACTGACCACAGTAATAATTAAAGAGTGGAAAGATACAAAGTACGTCGAGCACCTGGCAGCAGTAACTATGACTCTCTTAAGGTAGCCAAATGCCTCGTCACTCGGCGAAATTAATTTGAAAACTCGAGGAAATCGTCGTTGAAGTAACTCAGCCAACGGTAACATGGACAGGTGGTGGCATATCGCTTCTGCAGGACTAACCACAGTACGAATTAAAGAGAGGAAAGATTCAAAGAAGGGGGAGCAGCTGGCTGCAGTAACTATGACTCTCTTAAGGTAGCCAAATGCCTCGTCATCCGGCTACGTACATTTGCTAACTCGGGAGACTCGTAGTGGGAGTAACAGTGACGTTGTTAACGTGGGCATATAGTGGCACATCGGGTCCGTAGGACAGGCCATAGCAAGAATGATGGAGAGAAAGGGCTTAGAAAAGATGGAGCAGCCGGCAGGATTACTATGACTCTCTTAAGGTAGCCAAATGCCTCGTCACCATGTGAAATTTTTTTTGAAAACTCTAGGATATCTTCGTTAATGTAGCTCGGACAACGTTAAGGTTTACATGTAGTGGCATATTGCTCCTGCAGTACTGACCACAGAAATAATTAAAGAGTGGAAAGATACTAAGTACGTCGAGCAGCTGACAGCAGTAACTATGCCTCTCTTAAGGTAGCCAAATGCCTCGTCACTCGGCGAAATTTATTTGAAAACTCGAGGAAATCGTCGTTGAAGTAACTCAGACAACGGTAACATGGACAGGTGGTGGCAAATCGCTTCTGCAGGACTAACCACAGTCCGAATTAAAGAGAGGAAAGATTCAAAGAAGGGGGAGCAGCTGGCTGCAGTAACTATGACTCTCTTAAGGTAGCCAAACGCCTCGTCATCCGACGAGGTACATTTGGTAACTCGAGAGACTCGTAGTGGGAGTAACAGTGACGACGTTAACGTGGGCATGTAGTGGCACATCGGGTTCGTAGGACAGGCCATAGCAAGAATGATGGAGAGAGGGGGCTTAGAAAAGTTGGAACAGCAAGCAGGAGTATTGTGACTCTCTTAAGGTACCCAAATGCCTCGTCACCATGTGAAATTTTTTTTTAAAACTCGAGGATATCTTCGTTAAGGTAGCTCGGACAACGTCAAGGTTTACATGTGGTGGCATATTGCTCCTGCAGGACTGACCACAGTATTAATTAAAGAGTGGAATGATACAAAGAACATCGAGCAGCTGGCAGCAGTAACTATGACTCTCTTAAGGTAGCCAAATGCCTCGTTACTCGGCGAAATTTATTTGAAAACTCGAGGAAATCGTCGTTGAAGTAACTCAGACAACGGTAACATGGACAGGTTTTGGCATATCGCTTCTGCAGGACTAACGACAGTACGAATTAAAGAGAGGAAAGATTCAAAGAAGGGGGAGCAGCTGGCATCAGTAACTATGACTCTCTTAAGGTAGCCAAATGCCTCGTCATCCGGCGAGGTACATTTGCTAACTCGAGTGACTCGTAGTGGGAGTAACAGTGACGACGTTAACGTGGGCATATAGTGGCAACTCGGGTCCGTAGGACAGGCCATAGCAAGAAATGATAGAGAGAAAGGGCTTAGAAAAGTGGGAGCAGCAGGCAGGAGTACTATGACTCTCTTAAGGAAGCGAAATTCCTCGACACCATGTGAAATTTTTTTTTGAAAAGTCGAGGATACCTTCGTTAAGGAGCTCAGACAACGTTAAGGTTTACATGTAGTGGCATATTGCTCCTGCAGGACTGACCACAGTAATAATTAAAGAGTGGAAAGATACAAAGTGCGTCGAGCAGCTTGCAGCAGTAACTATGACTCTCTTAAGGTAGCCAAATGCCTCGTCTCTCGGCGAAATTTATTTGAAAACTCGATGATATCGTCGTTGAAGTAACTCAGACAACGGTAACATGGACAGGTGGTGGCATATCGCTGCTGCAGGACTAACGACATTACGAATTAAAGAGAGAAAAGATTCACAGAAGGGGGAGCAGCTGGCTGCAGTAACAATGACTCTCTTAAGGTAGCCAAATGCCTCGTCATCCGGCGAGGTACATTTGCTAACTCGAGAGACTCGTAGCGGGAGTACCAGTGACGACGTTAACGTGGGCATATAGTGGCACATCGGGTCCGTAGGACAGGCCATAGCAAGAAATGATGGAGAGAAAGGGCTTAGAAAAGTGGGAGCAGCAGGCAGGAGTGCTATGACTCTCTTAAGGTAGCCACATGCCTCGTCACCATGTGAAATTTTTTTTTGAAAATTCGAGGATATCTTCGTTAAGGTAGCTCAGACGACGTTAAGGTTTACATGTAGTGGCATATTGCTCCTGCAGGAATGACCACAGTAATATTTAAAGAGTGGAAAGATACAAAGTACGTCGAGCAGGTAGCAGCAGGAACTATGACTCTCTTAAGGTAGCCAGATGCCTCGTCACTCTGCGAAATTTATTTGAAAACTCGAGGATATCGTCGTTGAAGTAAGTCAGACAACGGTAACATGGACAGGTGGTGGCATATCGCTTCTGCAGGACTAACCACAGTACGAATTAAAGAGAGGAAAGATTCAAAGAAGGGGGAGCAGCTGGCTGCAGTAACTATGACTCTCTTAAGGTAGCCAAATGCCTCGTCATCCGGCGAGGTACATTTGCTAACTCGAGAGACTCGTAGTGGGAGTAACAGTGACGACGTTAACGTGGGCATATAGTGGCACATCGGGCCTGTAGGGCAGGCCATAGCAAGAATGATGGAGAGAAAGGGCTTAGAAAAGTTGGAGCAGCAAGCAGGAGTACTATGAGTCTCTTAAGGTAGCCAAATGCCTCGTCACCATGTGAAATTTTTTTTTAAACCTCGAGGATATCTTCGTTATGGTACCTCGGACAACGTTAAGGTTTCATGTAGTGGCATATTGCTCCTGCAGGACTGACCACAGTAATAATTAAAGAGTGGAAAGATACAAAGTACATCGAGCAGCTGGCAGCAGTAACTATGACACTCTTAAGGTAGCCAAATGCCTCGTCACTCGGCGAAATTTATTTGAAAACTCGAGGAAATCGTCGTTGAAGTAACTCAGACAACGGTAACATGGACAGGTGGTGGCATATCGCTTCTGCAGGACTATCCACAGTACGAATTAAAGAGAGGAAAGATTCAAAGAAGGGGGAGCAGCTGGCCGCATTAACTATGACTCTCTTAAGGTAGCCAAATGCCTAGTCATCCGGCTACGTACATTTGCTAACTCGAGAGACTCGTAGTGGGAGTAACAGTGACGACGTTAACGTGGGCATATAGTGGCACATCGGGTCAGTAGGACAGGCCATAGCAAGAATGATGGAGAGAAAGGGCTTAGAAAAGATGGAGCAGCCGGCAGGATTACTATGACTCTCTTAAGGTAGCCAAATGCGTCGTCACCATGTGAAATTTTTTTTGAAAACTCGAGGATATCTTCGTTAAGGTAGCTCGGACAACGTTAAGGTTTACATGTAGTGGCATATTGCTCCTGCAGGACTGACCACAGTAATAATTAAAGAGTGGAAAGATACAAAGTACGTCGAGCAGCTGGCAGCAGTAACTATGCCTCTCTTAAGGGGCGAAATTTATTTGAAAACTAGAGGAAATCGTCGTTGCAGAAACTCAGACAACGGTAACATGGACAGGTGGTGGCATATCGCTTCTGCAGGACTATCCACAGTACGAATTAAGGAGAGGAAACATTCAAAGAAGGGGGAGCAGCTGGCTGCAGTAACTATGACTCTCATAAGGTAGCCAAATGCCTCGTCATCCGGCGAGGTACATTTGCTAACTCGAGAGACTCGTAGTGGGAGTACCAGTGACGACGTTAACGTGGGCGTATAGTGGCACATCGGGTCTGTAGGACAGGCCACAGCAAGAAATGATGGAGAGAAAGGGCTTAGAAAAGTGGGAGCAGCAGGCAGGAGTGCTATGACTCCCTTAAGGTAGCCACATGCCTCGTCACCATGTGAAATTTTTTTTTGAAAACTCGAGGATATCTTCGTTAAGGTAGCTCAGACAACGTTAAGGTTTACATGTAGTGGCATATTGCTCCTGCAGGAATGGCCACAGTAATATTTAAAAAGTGGAAAGATACAAAGTACGTCGAGCAGGTAGCAGCAGGAACTATGACTCTCTTAAGGTAGCCAAATGCCTCGTCACTCTGCGAAATTTATTTGAAAACTCGAGGATATCGTCGTTGAAGTAAGTCAGACAACGGTAACATGGACAGGTGGTGGCATATCGCTTCTGCAGGACTAACCACAGTACGAATTAAAGAAAGGAAAGATTCAAAGAAGGGGGAGCAGCTGGCTGCAGTAACTATGACTCTCTTAAGGTAGCCAAATGCCTCGTCATCCGGCGAGGTACATTTGCTAACTCGAGAGACTCGTAGTGGGAGTAACAGTGACGACGTAACGTGGGCATATAGTGGCACATCGGGCCTGTAGGGCAGGCCATAGCAAGAATGATGGAGAGAAAGGGCTTAGAAAAGTTGGAGCAGCAAGCAGGAGTACTATGAGTCTCTTAAGGTAGCCAAATGCCTCGTCATCATGTGAAATTTTTTTTTAAACCTCGAGGATATCTTCGTTATGGTACCTCGGACAACGTTAAGGTTTCATGTAGTGGCATATTGCTCTTGCAGGACTGACCACAGTAATAATTAAAGAGTGGAAAGATACAAAGTACATCGAGCAGCTGGGAGCAGTAACTATGACTCTCTTAAGGTAGCCAAATGCCTCGTCACTCGGCGAAATTTATTTGAAAACTCGAGGAAATCGTCGTTGAAGTAACTCAGACAACGGTAACATGGACAGGTGGTGGCATATCGCTTCTGCAGGACTAACCACAGTACGAATTAAAGAGAGGAAAGATTCAAACAAGGGGGAGCAGCTGGCTGCAGTAACTATGACTCTCTTAAGGTAGCCAAATGCCTCGTCATCCGGCGAGGTACATTTGCTAACTCGAGAGACTCGTAGTGGGAGTAACAGTGACGACGTTAACGTGGGCATATAGTGGCACATCAGGCCTGTAGGGCAGCCCATAGCAAGAATGATGGCGAGAAAGGGCTTAGAAAAGTTGGAGCAGCAAGCAGGAGTACTATGACTCTCTTAAGGTAGCAGGATATCTTCGTTAAGGTAGCTCGGACAACGTTAAGGTTTACATGTAGTGGCATATTGCTCCAGCAGGACTGACCACAGTAATAATTAAAGAGTGGAAAGATACAAAGTACGTCGAGCACCTGGCAGCAGTAACTATGACTCTCTTAAGGTAGCCAAATGCCTCGTCACTCGGCGAAATTAATTTGAAAACTCGAGGAAATCGTCGTTGAAGTAACTCAGCCAACGGTAACATGGACAGGTGGTGGCATATCGCTTCTGCAGGACTAACCACAGTACGAATTAAAGAGAGGAAAGATTCAAAGAAGGGGGAGCAGCTGGCTGCAGTAACTATGACTCTCTTAAGGTAGCCAAATGCCTCGTCATCCGGCTACGTACATTTGCTAACTCGGGAGACTCGTAGTGGGAGTAACAGTGACGTTGTTAACGTGGGCATATAGTGGCACATCGGGTCCGTAGGACAGGCCATAGCAAGAATGATGGAGAGAAAGGGCTTAGAAAAGATGGAGCAGCCGGCAGGATTACTATGACTCTCTTAAGGTAGCCAAATGCCTCGTCACCATGTGAAATTTTTTTTGAAAACTCTAGGATATCTTCGTTAATGTAGCTCGGACAACGTTAAGGTTTACATGTAGTGGCATATTGCTCCTGCAGTACTGACCACAGAAATAATTAAAGAGTGGAAAGATACTAAGTACGTCGAGCAGCTGACAGCAGTAACTATGCCTCTCTTAAGGTAGCCAAATGCCTCGTCACTCGGCGAAATTTATTTGAAAACTCGAGGAAATCGTCGTTGAAGTAACTCAGACAACGGTAACATGGACAGGTGGTGGCAAATCGCTTCTGCAGGACTAACCACAGTCCGAATTAAAGAGAGGAAAGATTCAAAGAAGGGGGAGCAGCTGGCTGCAGTAACTATGACTCTCTTAAGGTAGCCAAACGCCTCGTCATCCGACGAGGTACATTTGGTAACTCGAGAGACTCGTAGTGGGAGTAACAGTGACGACGTTAACGTGGGCATGTAGTGGCACATCGGGTTCGTAGGACAGGCCATAGCAAGAATGATGGAGAGAGGGGGCTTAGAAAAGTTGGAACAGCAAGCAGGAGTATTGTGACTCTCTTAAGGTACCCAAATGCCTCGTCACCACGTGAAATTTTTTTTTAAAACTCGAGGATATCTTCGTTAAGGTAGCTCGGACAACGTCAAGGTTTACATGTGGTGGCATATTGCTCCTGCAGGACTGACCACAGTATTAATTAAAGAGTGGAATGATACAAAGAACATCGAGCAGCTGGCAGCAGTAACTATGACTCTCTTAAGGTAGCCAAATGCCTCGTTACTCGGCGAAATTTATTTGAAAACTCGAGGAAATCGTCGTTGAAGTAACTCAGACAACGGTAACATGGACAGGTTTTGGCATATCGCTTCTGCAGGACTAACGACAGTACGAATTAAAGAGAGGAAAGATTCAAAGAAGGGGGAGCAGCTGGCATCAGTAACTATGACTCTCTTAAGGTAGCCAAATGCCTCGTCATCCGGCGAGGTACATTTGCTAACTCGAGTGACTCGTAGTGGGAGTAACAGTGACGACGTTAACGTGGGCATATAGTGGCAACTCGGGTCCGTAGGACAGGCCATAGCAAGAAATGATAGAGAGAAAGGGCTTAGAAAAGTGGGAGCAGCAGGCAGGAGTACTATGACTCTCTTAAGGAAGCGAAATTCCTCGACACCATGTGAAATTTTTTTTTGAAAAGTCGAGGATACCTTCGTTAAGGAGCTCAGACAACGTTAAGGTTTACATGTAGTGGCATATTGCTCCTGCAGGACTGACCACAGTAATAATTAAAGAGTGGAAAGATACAAAGTACGTCGAGCAGCTTGCAGCAGTAACTATGACTCTCTTAAGGTAGCCAAATGCCTCGTCTCTCGGCGAAATTTATTTGAAAACTCGATGATATCGTCGTTGAAGTAACTCAGACAACGGTAACATGGACAGGTGGTGGCATATCGCTGCTGCAGGACTAACGACATTACGAATTAAAGAGAGAAAAGATTCACAGAAGGGGGAGCAGCTGGCTGCAGTAACAATGACTCTCTTAAGGTAGCCAAATGCCTCGTCATCCGGCGAGGTACATTTGCTAACTCGAGAGACTCGTAGCGGGAGTACCAGTGACGACGTTAACGTGGGCATATAGTGGCACATCGGGTCCGTAGGACAGGCCATAGCAAGAAATGATGGAGAGAAAGGGCTTAGAAAAGTGGGAGCAGCAGGCAGGAGTGCTATGACTCTCTTAAGGTAGCCACATGCCTCGTCACCATGTGAAATTTTTTTTTGAAAATTCGAGGATATCTTCGTTAAGGTAGCTCAGACGACGTTAAGGTTTACATGTAGTGGCATATTGCTCCTGCAGGAATGACCACAGTAATATTTAAAGAGTGGAAAGATACAAAGTACGTCGAGCAGGTAGCAGCAGGAACTATGACTCTCTTAAGGTAGCCAGATGCCTCGTCACTCTGCGAAATTTATTTGAAAACTCGAGGATATCGTCGTTGAAGTAAGTCAGACAACGGTAACATGGACAGGTGGTGGCATATCGCTTCTGCAGGACTAACCACAGTACGAATTAAAGAGAGGAAAGATTCAAAGAAGGGGGAGCAGCTGGCTGCAGTAACTATGACTCTCTTAAGGTAGCCAAATGCCTCGTCATCCGGCGAGGTACATTTGCTAACTCGAGAGACTCGTAGTGGGAGTAACAGTGACGACGTTAACGTGGGCATATAGTGGCACATCGGGCCTGTAGGGCAGGCCATAGCAAGAATGATGGAGAGAAAGGGCTTAGAAAAGTTGGAGCAGCAAGCAGGAGTACTATGAGTCTCTTAAGGTAGCCAAATGCCTCGTCACCATGTGAAATTTTTTTTTAAACCTCGAGGATATCTTCGTTATGGTACCTCGGACAACGTTAAGGTTTCATGTAGTGGCATATTGCTCCTGCAGGACTGACCACAGTAATAATTAAAGAGTGGAAAGATACAAAGTACATCGAGCAGCTGGCAGCAGTAACTATGACACTCTTAAGGTAGCCAAATGCCTCGTCACTCGGCGAAATTTATTTGAAAACTCGAGGAAATCGTCGTTGAAGTAACTCAGACAACGGTAACATGGACAGGTGGTGGCATATCGCTTCTGCAGGACTAACCACAGTACGAATTAAAGAGAGGCAAGATTCAAACAAGGGGGAGCAGCTGGATGCAGTAACTATGACTCTCTTAAGGTAGCCAAATGCCTCGTCATCCGGCGAGGTACATTTGCTAACTCGAGAGACTCGTAGTGGGAGTAACAGTGACGACGTTAACGTGGGCATATAGTGGCACATCGGGCCTGTAGGGCAGGCCATAGCAAGAATGATGGAGAGAAAGGGCTTAGAAAAGTTGGAGCAGCCGGCAGGATTACTATGACTCTCTTAAGGTAGCCAAATGCCTCGTCACCATGTGAATTTTTTTTTGAAAACTCTAGGATATCTTCGTTAATGTAGCTCGGACAACGTTAAGGTTTACATGTAGTGGCATATTGCTCCTGCAGGACTGACCACAGAAATAATTAAAGAGTGGAAAGATACAAAGTACGTCGAGCAGCTGACAGCAGTAACTATGCCTCTCTTAATGCCCACATGATGCGTCACATACGGATCCTCTCAATCCACTCCTCAGCATCCTTGCGAGGTCGAGTGGATGATGGTTCGCTTAGCCTCTCGGTGGGAAATCCTAGCTCTGGCCTTCTCGTGGCAGGGGTCGTGAGAGGTTCCTAGGAAGGTTACTTGAGTACTTGAGTATAGCTCTTCCAAAGTTCCTCGACCGACAGAGCGGGGTGAACCCTTTTGGGCTTGGGGGTTGCCGCCCCCCCTGCCCTTGTTTCAGCTGGCCCCAATGACAGAAAGATAGCAGGTAGCGGTACTCCCACAGGAGACGCCGCGCCAGTTGTTGGGTCAGCATCCGACGCCGCCAGTTCGGGTCGAGCCGCAGTGTCTGCCATCGCATGCCCTGAGTGCCACCGGACCTTCTCCACCAAGACAGGTCTTGGGGTACATCGTCGCCGTGCCCATCCTGCCGCAGCCAATGCAGAGGTGACCACCGAGAGGGTGAAGGCCAGGTGGTCAAGTGAAGAGCTGCTACGCCTGGCCCACTCTGAGGCAGCACTCACGCTCAAAGGCACCCGGTTCCTAAATCAAGAACTGGCTAAGGCGTTCCCAAACCGTTCGGTTGAGTCCATTAAAGGACAGCGCCGTGGGACAGCCTATAGGAACCAGGTCGCCGAGTTTGTTGCTGCCCTCTCTGCTCTTGGGGAGGGGCCACCTCCATCTGTTGCTGCTGTGGACCCTGCAAGTTCCTGTGCAGCACCCCCCTCCGTGTCTTCAGCTGTTGATGCAGTCGACCAGGCTGTCTGGTCGGCTCTGGCAGCCCTACCGTCGTCTGGGCCTAAGTTCAGTGCAGTGGATGACATCCTGGCGCTTGGGGCAACTACATCGGCCTCAGTCATCATGGGCATGCTATCGGCCGCCCTTGATGCTATTGGCAGCAGGGAGCCATCCAACAATCCTGTTGCCTCCCGCCAGATGTCAGAGCCACGAGTGACGAAGCGGGCCCTGCGGAGGAGGGAGTACGCCCTCTGTCAGCAGGCATTCTCAAAGAGCGCTGCTCGCTGCATCAGCGGCCTTCTGGACGGAACGCTCCTTCACCCACCACCAGCGATTCCTGGGTTGGTGGAGTTTTGGAAGGACCTGTTCACCCGGCGACCATCTGGCCGGGTGGGCCGTCTGGAGGGTCGGCTGTTGCCTTCCTCCATCGAGGTTCCCTTCGAACAGCTGTGGGCCCCTATTACGATGGAGGAAGTTGCTGCAGCGCTCCCCCCTCGTCGCTCTGCTGCAGGCCCAGACCGATTGACTCCGGCCCAGATTCGCCGTATACCCCGTGAGGTCCTCCTCAAAATCCTTAACCTTTTCCTCTTGACCCGTCGCCTCCCATCCCGTCTTCTCCAAGCCCGTACATCCCTGTTACCTAAGAAGGCCGCCCCAGCATCCCCCGCTGACTTCCGTCCGATCACAGTATGCTCAGTCCTCGCTAGGGTCTTCCATAAGATCCTGGCGGGGCGTCTGATGCGGACCTGTGTGCTGGACGGACGTCAGCGGGCCTTCCTTCCGCAGGATGGGATGCTGCACAACACATTCCTGTTGGACTTGGCGATGACTCAGGCCAGGGTGAACTGTCGCTCTCTCTATGTCGCATCCCTGGATGTGTCCAAGGCATTTGACTCTCTAGACCATGGTGCCCTGAGGCCCGCCCTGAGGGCACATGGTCTACCTGACGAGTTCATTGGATACATCCTGGGATGCTACGAGGAGGCGGTGACGATGATCTCTGGTCCTGGGAAGTCGCTGGGCCCAGTGCGGCCTTCAAGAGGTGTTAGGCAGGGTGATCCACTCTCTCCCATCCTCTTTAACCTTTCCTTGGACCTCGTGCTTGCTCGCCTCCCAGAATACATTGGTGCCAATATGATGGGACGACGTCTCAACGCTGCCGCCTTTGCTGATGACCTCCTGCTGTTCGCTGAAACTCCAGGAGGGCTCCAGGACCTTATTGATGCAGCAACATCTGCCCTTGGAGACCTCGGTCTCCAAGTTAATCCCGGAAAGTGCTTCACTCTCGCTCTCGCTGCGTCTGGCCGCGAGAAGAAGATTAAGGTCGACGACACCGCGACCTTCAGGGCTGGCCACACCATCCTCCCAGCCCTGGCGATTGAGAGCACTTTCCGGTATCTTGGTCTGGAGTTCTCCACGAGCGGACGCAGCCTCTTTCATCCGAGGCGGGAGGTCGAGCGACAGTTGAGCGTCCTGTCCAAGGCACCACTTAAACCTCAACAGCGTCTACATGCCCTCAGAACTGTCATTCTGCCAGGAATACATCATGGCTTGGCCCTTTCGAGGACCCGCCTAGGAGCCCTGTCAGCATTGGACACCACCATCCGCGCAGCGATTAGATCTTGGCTGTGCCTGCCAGCGGACGTCCCTGTTGGCTACTTCCATGCCCCTGTTTCATCTGGGGGACTGGGAGTGCCATCAGCCCGCTGGCTTGGGCCTCTCCTGCGGCGGAATCGGCTCGCAAAGATGCGGGCATTGGGTGTCCTGTCTGACGGGACTGCAGATGACGTTCTGGGGCGTGAGATTGGGAGGCTTGAGCAGCAACTACGGGGTAACAACACGGTCATACGAACTACCGATCAAATGGGCCGGATGTGGGCTGAACGGCTGCATCTGTCGGTGGACGGCGCCGCCCTTAAGAAGTCTGCCCGAACACCAGGGCAGCATAGCTGGGTCGATAACCCACGACTAGCTATGACAGGCCGCGACTTCATCTCCTGCATCCGTACTAGGATTAATGCCCTTCCAACTCGGGCACGGTTGCAGCGAGGTCGTGCTGGTGACACTAACTGCCGGGCTGGCTGCATCGCTAAAGAAACTGCAAATCACGTTGTCCAGCACTGCTTCAGGAGTCACGACGCTAGAGTGAAGCGACACAACGCCCTTGCATCCTATATTGCGCAGGGACTTCGTCGCAGGGGCTTCGACGTTCACCTGGAGCCCCACCTCAGGACATCCGAGGGACTGAAGAAGCCGGACATCGTGGCAGTTCGTGCCGATGCAGCCCATATCATCGATGCCCAGGTAGTTGGTGTTAACCTTGACGTCGACGAGTGTCACCAGCAGAAGGTCGCGGTCTACAATAGGGAAGCCGTCCACCAGGCAATTAGCGGCCAGATCACAGCATTCGAGAGCATCACCACCTCTTCAGCTACCATCTCATGGAGGGGGGTGTGGTCACCCACATCTGCACAGGACCTGCGGCAGCTTGGGTTCAAGAACTACCACCTCGCGATGATGTCTACACGGGTACTCCTCGGGACTGTGATGGCGGCACGGCGGTTCGACACAATGACTGCTGTGAGAAGCACGATGCCCCGGACTGGTGTCGGGTGATGGCTCAAGTATATGTGTCTACGCTGCTGCCTGGCGTCTATACACAGGCATAACACCTTCTTTGTTCACGTTCTTTTTCCTGTCCGTCAAGTGTTTGCATTGTATATGTCTTTTGTAAACCCACTCAGTGGGTAACCATTCTTTATGTATGTTCACTTAACGTGAATAAAGACGGCTTAAATAGCCAAATGCCTCGTCACTCGGCGAAATTTATTTGAAAACTCGAGGAAATCGTCGTTGAAGTAACTCAGACAACGGTAACATGGACAGGTGGTGGCAAATCGCTTCTGCAGGACTAACCACAGTACGAATTAAAGAGAGGAAAGATTCAAAGAAGGGGGAGAAGCGGCTGCAGTAACTATGACGCTCTTAAGGTAGCCAAACGCCTCGTCATCCGACGAGGTACATTTGGTAACTCGAAAGACTCGTAGTGGGAGTAACAGTGACGACGTTAACGTGGGCATATAGTGGCACATCGGGTCCGTAGGACAGGCCATAGCAAGAAATGATAGAGAGAAAGGGCTTAGAAAAGTGGGAGCAGCAGGCAGGAGTACTAAGAATCTCTTAAGGTAGCCAAATGCCTCGTCACCATGTAAAATTTTTTTTCGAAAACTCGAGTATATCTTCGTTAAGGTAGCTCAGACAACGTTAAGGTTTACATGTAGTGGCATATTGCTCCAGCAGGACTGACCACAGTAATAATTAAAGAGTGGAAAGATACAAAGTACGTCAAGCACATGGCAGCAGTAACTATGACTCTCTTAAGGTAGCCAAATGCCTCGTCACTCGGCGAAATTAATTTGAAAACTCGAGGAAATCGTCGTTGAAGTAACTCAGACAACGGTAACATGGACAGGTGGTGGCATATCGCTTCTGCAGGACTATCCACAGTACGAATTAAAGAGAGAAAAGATTCACAGAAGGGGGAGCAGCTGGCTGCAGTAACTATGACTCTCTTAAGGTAGCCAAATGCCTCGTCATCCGACGAGGTACATTTGGTAACTCGAGAGACTCGTAGTGGGAGTAACAGTGACGACGTTAACGTGGGCATATAGTGGCACATCGGGTCCGTAGGACAGGCCATAGCAAGAATAATGCAGAGAAAGGGCTTAGAAAAGATGGTGCAGCAGGGAGGATTACTATGACTCTCTTAAGGTAGCCAAATGCCTCGTCACCATGTGATATTTTTTTTGAAAACTCGAGGATATCTTCGTTAAGGTAGCTCGGACAACGTTAAGGTTTACATGTAGTGGCATATTGCTCCTGCAGGACTGACCACAGTAATAATTAAAGAGTGGTAAGATACAAAGTACGTCGAGCAGCTGACAGCAGTAACTATGCTTCTCTTAAGGTAGCCAAATGCCTCGTCACTCGGCGAAATTTATTTGAAAACTCGAGGAAATCGTCGTTGAAGTAACTCAGACAACGGTAACATGGACAGGTGGTGGCATATCGCTTCTGCAGGACTAACCACAGTACGAATTAAAGAGAGGAAAGATTCAAACAAGGGGGAGCAGCTGGCTGCAGTAACTATGACTCTCTTAAGGTAGCCAAATGCCTCGTCATCCAACGAGGTACGTTTGGTAACTCGAGAGACTCGTAGTGGGAGTAACAGTGACGACGTTAACGTGGGCATACAGTGGCACATCGGGTCCGTAGGACAGGCCATAGCAAGAAATGACAGAGAGAAAGGGCTTAGAAAAGTGGGAGCAGCAGGCAGGAGTACTATGACTCTCTTAAGGTAGCGAAATACCTCGTCACCATGTGAAATTTGTTTTTGAAAACTCGAGGATATCTTCGTTAAGGTAGCTCAGACAACGTTAAGGTTTACATGTAGTGGCATATTGCTCCTGCAGGACTGACCACAGTAATAATTAAAGAGTGGAAAGATACAAAGTACGTCGAGCAGCTAGCAGCAGGAACTCTAACTCTCTTAAGGTAGCCAAATGCCTCGTCACTCGGCGAAATTAATTTGAAAACTCGCGGATATCGTCGTTGAAGTAACTCAGACAACGGTAACATGGACAGGTGGTGGCATATCGCTTCTGCAGGACTAACCACAGTACGAATTAAAGAGAGGAAAGATTCAAACAAGGGGGAGCAGCTGGCTGCAGTAACTATGACTCTCTTAAGGTAGCCAAATGCCTCGTCATCCGGCTACGTACATTTGCTAACTTGATAGACTCGTAGTGGGAGTAACAGTGACGACGTTAATGTGGGCATATAGTGGCACATCGGGTCCGTAGGACAGGCAATAGCAAGAAATGATAGAGAGAAAGGGCTTAGAAAAGTGGGAGCAGCAGGCAGGAGCACTATGACTCTCTTAAGGTAGCGAAATGCCTCGTCACCATGTGAAATTTTTTTTTGACAACTCGAGTATATCTTCGTTACGGTAGCTCAGACAACGTTAAGGTTTACATGTAGTGGCATATTATTCCTGCAGGACTGACCACAGTAATAATTAAAGAGTGGAAAGATACAAAGTACGTCGAGCAGCTAGCAGCAGGAACTATAACTCTCTTAAGGTAGCCAAATGCCTCGTCACTCGGCGAAATTAATTTGAAAACTCGAGGATATCGTCGTTGAAGTAACTCAGACAACGGTAACATGGACAGGTGGTGGCATATCGCTTCTGCAGGAAAGATTCAAAGAAGGGGGAGCAGCTGGCTGCAGTAACTATGACTCTCTTAAGGTAGCCAAATGCCTCGTCATCCGGCTACGTACATTTGCTAACTCGAGAGACTCGTAGTGGGAGTAACAGTGACGACGTTAACGTGGGCATATAGTGGCATATCGGGTCCGTAGGACAGGCCATAGCAAGAGTGATGGAGAGAAAGGGCTTAGAAAAGATGGAGCAGCCGGCAGGATTACTATGACTCTCTTAAGGTAGCCAAATGCCTCGTCACCATGTGAAATTTTTTTTGAAAACTCTAGGATATCTTCGTTAATGTAGCTCGGACAACGTTAAGGTTTACATGTAGTGGCATATTGCTCCTGCAGGACTGACCACAGAAATAATTAAAGAGTGGAAAGATACAAAGTACGTCGAGCAGCTGACAGCAGTAACTATGCCTCTCTTAAGGTAGCCAAATGCCTCGTCACTCGGCGAAATTTATTTGAAAACTCGAGGAAATCGTCGTTGAAGTAACTCAGACAACGGTAACATGGACAGGTGGTGGCAAATCGCTTCTGCAGGACTAACCACAGTACGAATTAAAGAGAGGAAAGATTCAAAGAAGGGGGAGCAGCTGGCTGCAGTAACTATGACTCTCTTAAGGTAGCCAAACGCCTCGTCATCCGACGAGGTACATTTGGTAACTCGAAAGACTCGTAGTGGGAGTAACAGTGACGACGTTAACGTGGGCATATAGTGGCACATCGGGTCCGTAGGACAGGCCATAGCAAGAAATGATAGAGAGAAAGGGCTTAGAAAAGTGGGAGCAGCAGGCAGGAGTACTAAGAATCTCTTAAGGTAGCCAAATGCCTCGTCACCATGTGAAATTTTTTTTCGAAAACTCGAGTATATCTTCGTTAAGGTAGCTCAGACAACGTTAAGGTTTACATGTAGTGGCATATTGCTCCAGCAGGACTGACCACAGTAATAATTAAAGAGTGGAAAGATACAAAGTACGTCAAGCACATGGCAGCAGTAACTATGACTCTCTTAGGGTAGCCAAATGCCTCGTCACTCGGCGAAATTAATTTGAAAACTCGAGGATATCGTCGTTGAAGTATCTCTGACAACGGTAACATGGACAGGTGGTGGCATATCGCTTCTGCAGGACTAACCACAGTACGAATTAAAGAGAGGAAAGATTCAACGAAGGGGGAGCAGCTAGCTGCAGTAACTATGACTCTCTTAAGGTAGCCAAATGCCTCGTCATCCGGCTATGTACATTTGCTAACTCGAGAGACACGTAGTGGGAGTAACAGTGACGACGTTAACGTGGGCATATAGTGGCACATCGGGTCCGTAGGACAGGCCATAGCAAGAATGATGGAGAGAAAGGGCTTAGAAAAGATGGAGAAGCCGGCAGGATTACTATGACTCTCTTAAGGTAGCCAAATGCCTCGTCACCATGTGAAATTTTTTTTGAAAACTCTAGGATATCTTCGTTAATGTAGCTCGGACAACGTTAAGGTTTACATGTAGTGGCATATTGCTCCTGCAGGACTGACCACAGTAATAATTAAAGAGTGGAAAGATACAAAGTACGTCGAGCAGCTGACAGCAGTAACTATGCCTCTCTTAAGGTAGCCAAATGCCTCGTCACTCGGCGAAATTTATTTGAAAACTCGAGGAAATCGTCGTTGAAGTAACTCAGACAACGGTAACATGGACAGGTGGTGGCATATCGCTTCTGCAGGACTATCCACAGTACGAATTAAAGAGAGAGAAGATTCACAGAAGGGGGAGCAGCTGGCTGCAGTAACTATGACTCTCTTAAGGTAGCCAAATGCCTCGTCATCCGACGAGGTACATTTGGTAACTCGAGAGACTCGTAGTGGGAGTAACAGTGACGACGTTAACGTGGGCATATAGTGGCACATCGGGTCCGTAGGACAGGCCATAGCAAGAATAATGCAGAGAAAGGGCTTAGAAAAGATGGTGCAGCAGGGAGGATTACTATGACTCTCTTAAGGTAGCCAAATGCCTCGTCACCATGTGATATTTTTTTTGAAAACTCGAGGATATCTTCGTTAAGGTAGCTCGGACAACGTTAAGGTTTACATGTAGTGGCATATTGCTCCTGCAGGACTGACCACAGTAATAATTAAAGAGTGGTAAGATACAAAGTACGTCGAGCAGCTGACAGCAGTAACTATGCTTCTCTTAAGGTAGCCAAATGCCTCGTCACTCGGCGAAATGTATTTGAAAACTCGAGGAAATCGTCGTTGAAGTAACTCAGACAACGGTAACATGGACAGGTGGTGGCATATCGCTTCTGCAGGACTAACCACAGTACCAATTAAAGAGAGGAAAGATTCAAACAAGGGGGAGCAGCTGGCTGCAGTAACTATGACTCTCTTAAGGTAGCCAAATGCCTCGTCATCCGACGAGGTACATTTGGTAACTCGAGAGACTCGTAGTGGGAGTAACAGTGACGACGTTAACGTGGGCATACAGTGGCACATCGGGTCCGTAGGACAGGCCATAGCAAGAAATGACAGAGAGAAAGGGCTTAGAAAAGTGGGAGCAGCAGGCAGGAGTACTATGACTCTCTTAAGGTAGCGAAATTCCTCGTCACCATGTGAAATTTTCTTTTTGAAAACTCGAGGATATCTTCGTTAAGGTAGCTCAGACAACGTTAAGGTTTACATGTAGTGGCATATTGCTCCTGCAGGACTGACCACAGTAATAATTAAAGAGTGGAAAGATACAAAGTACGTCGAGCAGCTAGCAGCAGGAACTATGACTCTCTTAAGGTAGCCAAATGCCTCGTCACTCGGCGAAATTAATTTGAAAACTCGCGGATATCGTCGTTGAAGTAACTCAGACAACGGTAACATGGACAGGTGGTGGCATATCGCTTCTGCAGGACTAACCACAGTACGAATTAAAGAGAGGAAAGATTCAAACAAGGGGGAGCAGCTGGCTGCAGTAACTATGACTCTCTTAAGGTAGCCAAATGCCTCGTCATCCGGCTACGTACATTTGCTAACTCTTTAGACTCGTAGTGGGAGTAACAGTGACGACGTTAATGTGGGCATATTGTGGCACATCGGGTCCGTAGGACAGGCCATAGCAAGAAATGATAGAGAGAAAGGGCTTAGAAAAGTGGGAGCAGCAGGCAGGAGCACTATGACTCTCTTAAGGTAGCGAAATGCCTCGTCACCATGTGAAATTTTTTTTTGACAACTCGAGTATATCTTCGTTAAGGTAGCTCAGACAACGTTAAGGTTTACATGTAGTGGCATATTATTCCTGCAGGACTGACCACAGTAATAATTAAAGAGTGGAAAGATACAAAGTACGTCGAGCAGCTGGCAGCAGTAACTATGACTCTCTTAAGGTAGCCAAAACCCTCGTCACTCGGCGAAATTTATTTGAAAACTCGAGGATATCGTCGTTGAAGTAACTCAGACAACGGTAACATGGACAGGTGGTGGCATATCGCTTCTGCAGGAAAGATTCAAAGAAGGGGGAGCAGCTGGCTGCAGTAACTATGACTCTCTTAAGGTAGCCAAATGCCTCGTCATCCGGCGAGGTACATTTGCTAACTCGAGAGACTCGTAGTGGGAGTAACAGTGACGACGTTAACGTGGGCATGTAGTGGCACATCGGGTCCGTAGGACCGGCCACAGCAAGAGTGATAGAGAGAAAGGGCTTAGAAAAGTGGGAGCAGCAGGCAGGAGTACTATGACTCTCTTAAGGTAGCCAAATGCCTCGTGACCATGTGAAATTAATTTTGAAAACTCGAGGATATCTTCGTTAAGGTAGCTCAGACAATGTTAAGGTTTTCATGTAGTGGCATATTGCTCCTGCAGGACTGACCACAGTAATAATTAAAGAGTGGAAAGATACAAAGTACGTCGAGCAGCTGGCAGCAGTAACTATGATTCTCTTAAGGTAGCCAAATGCCTCGTCACTCGGCGATATTTATTTGAAAACTCGAGGAAATCGTCGTTGAAGTAACTCAGACAACGGTAACATGGACAGGTGGTGGCATATCGCTTCTGCAGGACTAACCACAGTACGAATTAAAGAGAGGAAAGATTCAAACAAGGGGGAGCAGCTGGCTGCAGTAACTGTGACTCTCTTAAGGTAGCCAAATGCCTCGTCATCCGACGAGGTACATTTGGTAACTCGAGAGACTCGTAGTGGGAGTAACAGTGACGACGTTAACGTGGGCATATAGTGGCACATCGGGTCCGTAGGACAGGCCATAGCAAGAAATGATAGAGAGAAAGGGCTTAGAAAAGTGGGAGCAGCTGGCAGGAGTACTATGACTCTCTTAAGGTAGCGAAATTCCTCGTCACCATGTGAAATTTTTTTTTGAAAACTCGAGGATATCTTCGTTAAGGTAGCTCAGACAACGTTAAGGTTTACATGTAGTGGCATATTGCTCCTGCATGACTGACCACAGTAATAATTAAAGAGTGGAAAGATACAAAGTACGTCGAGCAGCTAGCAGCAGGAACTATGACTCTCTTAAGGTAGCCAAATGCCTCGTCACTCGGCGAAATTAATTTGAAAACTCGCGGATATCGTCGTTGAAGTAACTCAGACAACGGTAACATGGACAGGTGGTGGCATATCGCTTCTGCAGGACTAACCACAGTACGAATTAAAGAGAGGAAAGATTCAAACAAGGGGGAGCAGCTGGCTGCAGTAACTATGACTCTCTTAAGGTAGCCAAATGCCTCGTCATCCGGCTACATACATTTGCTAACTCGATAGACTCGTAGTGGGAGTAACAGTGACGACGTTAATGTGGGCATATAGTGGCACATCTGGTCCGTAGGACAGGCCATAGCAAGAAATGATAGAGAGAAAGGGCTTAGAAAAGTGGGAGCAGCAGGCAGGAGCACTATGACTCTCTTAAGGTAGCGAAATGCCTCGTCACCATGTGAAATTTTTTTTGACAACTCGAGTATGTCTTCGTTAAGGTAGCTCAGACAACGTTAAGGTTTACATGTAGTGGCATATTATTCCTGCAGGACTGACCACAGTAATAATTAAAGAGTGGAAAGATACAAAGTACGTCGAGCAGCTGGCAGCAGTAACTATGACTCTCTTAAGGTAGCCAAAAGCCTCGTCACTCGGCGAAATTTATTTGAAAACTCGAGGATATCGTCGTTGAAGTAACTCAGACAACGGTAACATGGACAGGTGGTGGCATATCGCTTCTGCAGGAAAGATTCAAAGAAGGGGGAGCAGCTGGCTGCAGTAACTATGACTCTCTTAAGGTAGCCAAATGCCTCGTCATCCGGCGAGGTACATTTGCTAACTCGAGAGACTCGTAGTGGGAGTAACAGTGACGACGTTAACGTGGGCATGTAGTGGCACATCGGGTCCGTAGGAAAGGCCACAGCAAGAGTGATAGAGAGAAAGGGCTTAGAAAAGTGGGAGCAGCAGGCAGGAGTACTATGACTCTCTTAAGGTAGCCAAATGCCTCGTGACCATGTGAAATTAATTTTGAAAACTCGAGGATATCTTCGTTAAGGTAGCTCAGACAATGTTAAGGTTTTCATGTAGTGGCATATTGCTCCTGCAGGACTGACCACAGTAATAATTAAAGAGTGGAAAGATGCAAAGTACGTCGAGCTGCCGGCAGCACTTACTATGACTCTCTTAAGGTAGCCAAATGCCTCGTCATTCGGCGAAATTTATTTGAAAACTCGAGAAAATCGTAGTGGGGGTAGTGGGAGTAACTGTGACGACGTTAACGTGCACATATAGTGGCATATCGGTTCTGTATTAGAGGCCATAGCAAGAATGATAGACAGAAAGGGCTTAGAAAAGTGGGAGCAGCAGGCAGGAGTACCGTGGCTCTGTTAAGGCAGCCAAATGCCTCGTCAACCGCCGAAGTCCATTTGCAAACTCGAGAAACTGATAGTGGGAGTAACCCTGATGATGTTGAGGTGGACGTATAGTGGCATATCGCTTCCGTAGTTGTGTCTATAGCAAAATTGATAGAGAGAAAGGGCTTAAAAAAGTGGGAGCAGCTGGCAGGAATAACTATGACTGTCTTATGGTAGCCAAATGCCTCGTCACTCTGAGAAAATTAATTGAAAACTCGAGGAACTCGTAGTGGGAATAACTGAGAGAACGTTTTGGTGGACATGTAGTGGCATATTGCTACTGCAGTGCTGGCCCAGTGCGAATGAAAGAGAGGAAAAGTTCAAAGAAGGGGGAGCAGCTGGAAACAGTAATTATGACTCTCTTACGGTAACCAAATGCCTCGTCACCTGGCGAAATACATTTACAATTACGAGGAACTCGTGTTTGGTGTAACTCGGCAATCCTAAGCTGAAACATTGTTCCGTGTCAGTGTTGGAGGACTGGCCACAGGATGCATCAAAGTGTGAAGGTGGTAAAAATGCGAGAGCAAAAAGCAGGAATAAGGAATACTCTCCTGAGATAGCCAAATGCCTCTCATCCGGTGAAATACATTTGCAAGCTCTACGAACTCGCTGTAAAAGCAACCCCGGGAACGTTATACTGGACACAAAGTTGCTTATCGCTTCTGCAGGAGCGGCCAAAGGAAAAATGAAAGAGGGGAAGGATTTCAAAAAGGGAAAACAGCTGGCAGGAGTTACAATGACTCTCTTAATGAAGTCAATTGCCTCGTCACCCTGAAAATTACCTTAGCTATTTCGACGAAGTCTTGGTCGTAGTAACTCAGACATTCTTATACTGGACACATGGTTGTGTACCGCTTTTAGAGGACTGGCGACAGGAGGCATGAAAGTGTTATGGTGGTCAAAATAGGGGAGTAAAGGGGAGGAGTAACTATTACTCTCTTAAGGTAGCATAATGCCTCGTCACCCGGCGATATGCATTAGCAAATTCGTGCAACTCGCGTTGGAAGTAAATGTGACAACGTAAGGTGGACAGATAGTGGCATATCCCTCCTGCAGGACTTTCCACAGGAAGAATGAAGGAGTGGAAAGATTTCCAAAAAGGGTGAACAGCTGGCAGGAGTAACTATGACTCTCTTACAGTAGCGAAATGTCTCGTTACAAGGCGGAATACATTTGCAACCTTGAGGAACTCCCGGTTGGAGTGATTCAGACAGTCTTAAGCTGGACACATTGTTGCATATTGCTTCAGGAGGATTGGCCACAGCCAGAATGACAAGGGGAAGTTTGTTTTAAAAAGGGTGAGCATCTGGCTTCGGTAACTGTGACTCTCTGTAGGTAGACAATTGCCTCGTCATCCGACGATTACATTTGCAAACACGATGAATTCGTGGTAGGAGTATATCTGACAACGTTAATGTAGACAGACACTGGCATATCGCTCCTGGAGGACTTGCCACAAGAAGAATGAAAGAGAGCAAGTGTTTAAAAAGTGGGAGCAGGTGGCAGGAGTAGCTATGTCTCTCTTAAGGTAGCCAAATTCCACGTCACCTAGCGAAATACATTTGCAAATTCGAGCAACTCGTGGTAGGAGTAATTCTGACAACGTTAAAGTGGACATATAGTCTCATATCGCTTCAGCAGGCTGGCCATTATAAGAGTGAAAGAGATGAAGGGTTTAAAAAAGGGGGAGCAGCTGTCAGGAGTAACTATGACTCTCTTAAGGTAGATAAATGTCTCATCACCAGGCGTTATACATTTGCAAACCCGATAAACTCGTAGAGGGAGTAACTCTGACAACGTTAGGGTGGACATATAGTTGCATATAGCTTCTACAGAACAGACCACAGGAAGAATGAAGAAGAGGAAGTGTTCAAAAAAGAGGGAGAAGCTGCCAGGAACAACTATGATTCTCTTAAGGTAGCCAAATGCCTCGACATCCGGCGAAATACATATGAAAGCTCGAGAAACTCGTGGTGGGAGTAACTCTGACAACGTTAAGGTGGACATATAGTGGCATATCGCTTCTGCAGGACTGGCTAAAGGAAAAATGAAAGGCAGGAAGGGTTTAAAAAAGGGGAGCAGCTGGCAGGAGTAACAATGGCTCTCTTAAGGTATCCAAATGCCTCGTCACCCTTAAAATTACATTAGCTATTTCGAGGAACTCTTGGTTGGAGTAACACAGAAAATCTTAAGCTGGATACATAGTTGCTCCGTCCGTCATTGGTTTTTGTACTGCCTAGGTAGCAGAATTCCCTAACTTTATTGACTTCGTGATCATCAATCCTGATGTTAAGTTTCTCGCTGTTCTCATTTCTACTACTTCTCATTACCTTCGTCTTTCTCCGATTTACTCTCAAACCATACTGTGTACTCATTAGCCTGTTCATTCCGTTCAGCAGATCATTTAACTCTTCTTCACTTTCACTCGGGATAGCAATGTCATCAGCGAATCGTATCATTGATATCCTTTCACCTTGTATTTTAATTCCACTCCTGAACCTTTCTTTTATTTCCATCATTGCTTCCTCGATGAACAGATTGAAGAGTAGGGGCGAAAAGCTACAGCCTTGTCTTACACCCTTCTTAATACGAGCACTCCGTTCTTGATCGTCCACTCTTATTATTCCCTCTTGGTTGTTGTACATATTGTATATGACCCGTCTCTCCCTATAGCTTATCCCTACTTTTATTCAGAATCTCGAATAGCTTGCACCATTCTATATTGTCGAACGCTGTTCCCAGGTCGACAAATCCTATGAAAGCGTCTTGATTTTTCTTTAGCCTTGCTTCTATTATTAGCCGTAACGTCAGAATTGCCTCTATCGTTCCTATACTTTTCCTAAAGCCAAACTGATCGTCACCTAGCGCATTCTCAATTTTCTTTTCCATTCTTCTGTATATTGTTCTTGTTAGCAGCTTCGATGCATGAGCTGTTAAGCTGATTGTGCGATAATTCTCGCACATGTCAGCTCTTGCCGTCTTCGGAATTGTGTGGATGATGCTTTTCCAGAAGTCAGATGGTACGTCGCCAGACTCATATATACCACACACCAACGTGAATAGTAGTTTTGTTGCCACTTTCCCCAATGATTTTAGAAATTCTGATGGAGTGTTATCTATCCCCTCTGCCTTATTTGGCCGTAAGTCCTCCAAAGCTCTTTTAAATTCCGATTCTAATACTGGATCCCCTATCTCTTCTAAATCGGCTCCTGTTTCTTCTTCTATCACATCAGACAAATCTTCACCCTCATAGAGGCTTTCAATGTATTCTTTCCACCTATCTGCTCTCTCCTCTGCATTTAACAGTGGAATTCCCGTTGCAGTCTTAATGTTACCACCGTTGCTTTTAATGTCACCAAAGGTTGTTTTGACTTTCCTGTATGCTGAGTCTGTCCTTCCGACCATCATATCTTTTTCGATGTCTTCACATTTTTCCTGCAGCCATTTCGTCTTAGCTTCCCTGCACTTCCTATTTATTTCATTCCTCAGCGACTTGTATTTCTGTATTCCTGATTTTCCCGGAACATGTTTGTACTTCCTCCTTTCATCAATCAACTGAAGTACTTCTTCTGTTACCCATGGTTTCTTCGAAGCTACCTTCTTTGTACCTATGTTTTCTTTCCCAACCTCTGTGATGGCCCTTTTTAGAGACGTCCATTCCTCTTCAACTGTACTGCCTACTGCGCTATTCCTTATCGCTGCCTCTATAGCGTTAGAGAACTTCAAACGTATCTCGTCATTCCTTAGTACTTCCGTATCCCACTTCTTTGGGTATTGATTCCTCCTGACTAATGCCTTGAACTTCAGCCTACTATTCATCACTACTATATTGTGATCTGAATCTATATCTGCTCCAGGGTACGCCTTACAATCCAGTATCTGATTTCGGAATCTCTGTCTGACCATGATGTAATCTAATTGAAATCTTCCCGTATCTCCAGGCCTTTTTCAAGTATACCTCCTCCTCTTGTGATTCTTGAACAGGGTATTCGCTATTACTAGCTGAAACTTGTTACAGAACTCAATTAGTCGTTCTCCTCTTTCATTCCTTGTCCCAAGCCCATATTCTCCTGTAACCTTTTCTTCTACTCCTTCCCCTACAACTGCATTCCAGTCGCCCATGACTATTAGATTTTCGTCCCCCTTTACATTCTGCATTACCCTTTCAATATCCTCATACACTTTCTCTATCTGTTCGTCTTCAGCTTGCGACGTCGGCATGTATACCTCAACTATCGTTGTCGATGTTGGTCTGCTGTCGATTCTGGCCGGCCGAAGTGGCGGTGCGGTTAAAGGCGCTGCAGTCTGGAACCGCAAGACCGGTACGGTCGCAGGTTCGAATCCTGCCTCGGGCATGGATGTTTGTGATGTCCTTAGGTTAGTTAGGTTTAACTAGTTCTAGGGGACTAATGACCTCAGCAGTTGAGTCCCATAGCGCTCAGAGCAATTTGAACCATTTTTTTGTCGATTCTCATTAGAACAACCCGGTCACTGAACTGTTCACAGTAACACACCCTCTGCCCTACCTTCCTATTCATAACGAATCCTACACCTGTTATACCATTTTCTGCTTCTGTTGATATTGCCCGATACTCATCTGACCAGAAATCCTTGTCTTCCTTCCACTTCACTTCACTGACCCCTACTATATATAGATTGAGCCTTTGCATTTCCCTTATAAGATTTTCTAGTTTCCCAACCACGTTTAGGCTTCTGACACTCCACTCCCCGACTCGTAGAACGTTATCCTTTGGTTGATTATTCAATCTTTTTCTCATGGTAACCTCCCCCTTTGCAGTCCCCTCCCGGAGATCCGAATGGGGGACTATTCCTGAATGTTTTGCCAATGGAGAGATCATCATGACGCTTCTTCAATTACAGGCCACATGTCCTGTTCATGCACATTACGTGTCTTTAATGCAGTGGTTACCATTGCCTTCTGCATCCTCATGTCGTTGATCATTGTTGATTCTTCCGCGTTTAGGGCAATTTCTTACCCCTAAGACAAGAGAGTGTCCTGAACCTCTATCCGCTCCTCCGCCCTCTTTGACATGGCCGTTGGCAGAATGAGGCTAACTTCTTATGCCGGAAGTCTTCGGCCGCCAATGCTGATTATTTATCAAAATTTAGGCAGTGGCGGGAATCGAACCCGGGACCAAAGACGTTTTGATTATGAATCAAAGACGGTACCCCTAGACCGCGGGTACCCGCCATGAGTAACTATGACTCTCTTAAGTTTGCCAATTGCATCGTCACCCTTGAAATCACATTTGTAATTTCGATTTACTCGTGGCTGGTCTAACTCAGACACATTGTTGCAATCGCTTCAGAAGAACTGGCCACAGGAAACATGAAAATATGAGGGTGGTAAAATAGCGGGAGCAAGTGCCAGGACTAACTTTGACTCTGTTAAGGTAGTTATATGCTTCGTCATCCGGCGAATCCCATTTGCAAACTCGAGGAATTCGTGGTAGGAGTAAATCTGACAACGTTAAGGTGGACAGATAGTGACATAACATTTCTGCAGGACTGGCCGCATGAAGAATGAAAGAGAGGAAGGGTTTAAAAAAGGGGGTGCAGCTCGTAGGAGCAACTATGTCTCTCCAAGGGTAGCCAAATGCCTCGTTACCTAGCGAAATACATTTGCAAACTCGAGGAGCTGGTGGTAGGAGTAACTCTCACAACGCTAAGGTGGACATATAGTGGCATATCACTTTTGTAGGGCTTGCCACAGGAAGAATTAAAGTGTGGAAGGGTTTCCAAAACGGGGAAACAGCTGGCAGGAGTAACTATCACTCTCTTAAAGTAGCCAAATGCCTCGTCACCCAACAAAATACATTTGCAATTACGAAGACTCGTGGTTGGAGTAACTCAGAGAATCTTAAGCTGGACATATAGTTGAATATCGATTTTGGAGGACTGGCCACGGGATGGGGGAGTAATTGACAGGAGTAACTATGACTCTCTTAAGGCGGACTTGGCTTCTCGAAGTGCGGTCTTGATGTAGTCGTGCTGCTGCTGCGAGGTGCCTTCCTTGGGTTATAGTTACAGGGAGAGTGATGCGCAATACATGGGCCTAGCCCTCTTAGCCTCTCCTCTCCTGCGGTCTTCTCCCCTTCTCGTGGGCCCGCTGATTTTCGCAGAGTGGAAGACCGCACCAGGGGCTTGGGGGGGTTACCAGCCCCCCCTCGCACTATCCCTTTTTTAGTTGGGGGCAGTAATCAGAGAATAAGTGGTGGCCCTTCCGCTGAAGGTGCCACCCCAACTCCCCCAGCACCTAGCCGGCCAACCGGCCGTGCCGAAAATTTTGTAACTTTTGCAGCTATGTATACCTGTAGTGAGTGCCACCGCAGCTTTACAACCAAGGACGGTCTCGGGGTCCATCGCCGCCGCCAACATCTTGCGGCCGCCAACGCGGAGATCGTCACGGAGAGGCATCGCGCGAGGTGGACGGAGGAAGAAGTCCTGTCGCTCGCCAAGGCGGAGGCCGAACTGTTCCTTGAGAGGGACGCCCGGTTCTTCTTCGTCAATCAAGAACTCATCAGGATGTTCCCCGACCGAACGCTCGAGGCAATCAAGTGCCGACGGCGGCAAGCTGCCCACAAGCAGCTTGTCCGCCAATTCATGGAGGCGCTTGAGATCGGTCGGGGGGAAGAGCCGGCGTCCCGCCGGGGAGCAGCGAGCCCGCTGCCTGACGCGGGCGAGGCCGCTGCGCCGCCCGTTGACGCAGCCGAGGACTTCGCGGCCGACACCACCGGGCCGCCGCCGGGGGGGCCGACTGACGCCGCCATCTGGGAGCATCTGGCGGGGCTACCTGCTTCCGCCCAGCGTTTCTCTGCCCTGGATCGAGTCATAGGTCTGGGGCGGGGCACGCCGCCCGATGTCATCCTGGGCATGCTCCCGGATGCCCTTGCGTCAGTCGGGTCCAGAGGGGAGAGATCGATCACCAGGACACAGCGGCCGCGCCAACCATCGAAGCGGCCGCCCGCCGCGCCGCCGACGCAGAAGCGCAAGCGGCGCCGCTGGGAATACGCGAGAACGCAGGATGCCTTCCGACGGTCGCGTGCACGTTGCGTGCGCGGCCTTTTGGATGGCACCCTGCTCCAGCCGCCACCTGCCATCCCTGGTCTGCTGGACTTCTGGGCGGACCTCTTCACCAAGAAGCCCATCTCCACCGCGGGCTTCATTCGTGACCGCCTCCTCCCGCACTCGGAGCCTGTCGCTCCCGAGTGCCTATGGGGGCCGGTCACACATGAGGAGGTCGCCGCCGCGTTGCCGCCCAGGGGATCAGCAGCCGGGCCGGACGGCCTTACCCCAGCGGAGTTGCGGCGCCTGCCGCACGAAGTCCTGGTGAAAGTGATGAATCTCTTCCTTCTGGCCCGCGCCCTTCCGGAACGCCTGCTTCGCGCGCGGACGTCCCTTCTCCCGAAAACGGCTGCACCAACATCCCCCGCTGACTTTCGCCCCATTACGGTCTGCTCGGTGTTGGCGCGGACCTTTCACAAGGTTCTCGCGTCACGCCTGATGCGCGCATGTGCTGTGGACGAACGTCAGCGGGCATTCATCCCTCGGGATGGGATGTTGGAAAATACTTTCATCTTGGACACTGCTCTCACCGACGCAGTTCGCTCCTGCCGCTCTGTCTTTGTGGCATCGATCGACGTATCCAAGGCATTCGATTCGGTAGATCATGCTGCCCTTCGCCCCGTGCTGAAGGCGCATGGCCTACCGGATTGCTTTGTCGAGTACGTCGAGCGGTGCTACGAGGGCAGCACGACAGTGATAGCGGACGGCGCCGGCGTGGGCGTGTCTGTGCAGCCAGCACGGGGCGTTCGCCAGGGCGATCCCCTCTCCCCCCTCCTGTTCAACTTTGCGGTGGACTACGTTTTAGGCCAACTGCCCTCCCACATCGGAGCTCGGATCCTCGGTCGCAGAGTCAACGCTGCGGCTTTTGCAGATGACGTCTTGCTGTTTGCAGCGACCCCGAGGGGCTTGCAGTCCCTCATCGACGCAGCTACCGCAGCCCTCGCCCACCTGGGGCTGCAGATCAACGCCCGGAAGTGTTTCACCCTCGCCTTAGTCGCGTCAGGGCGCGAGAAGAAGGTGAAGGTGGACAGCAATGTCACCTTCACAGCAGGCAATACCACCATGCCTGCCCTGCGTGTGGGTGAAACCTTCCGGTACCTGGGGCTGCAATTCTCCACGGCGGGTCGCTGTGTCTTCAATCCACGTCGCCACCTGGTGGAGCAGCTTGACGTCATCTCCCGAGCTCCGCTGAAGCCGCAACAGCGCCTCCACGCTCTCACCAACGTACTTCTCCCTGGCCTGTACCACGGGCTGGCCCTCAGCCGCACCCGGGTGGGTGCATTGAAGTCGGCCGACGTCACCATCCGGGCCGCCGTCAGGAGATGGTTCCGCCTTCCGGCGGACACCCCCCTGGGATACTTCCACGCTCCTGTTGCCCAGGGGGGCCTCGGCATTCCATCTTGCCGATGGATGGGTCCAACCCTCCGTCGGTCCCGTCTCCTGGCGCTGAAGAGGATAGGGCCAGCCTGCGACGGTGCAGGCATGGATGAGGTGCAGCGTGAGATCGAGGTGCTGGAGCGCCACCTAATGTGGGAGGGCCACCTCCTCAAATCGTCAACGCAGGTTGGGGAAATGTGGGCGGCGCGCCTACACATCGCCATTGACGGTGCGGCGCTGTCATCTTCTGCCGCCGTCAGTGGCCAACATCAGTGGGTCGCCGACACCAGTCGCCTGCTATCTGGGCGGGAATACATCGACGCCCTCCGCGCCCGCATCAACGCCTTCCCTACGAAGGCACGGCGCAGTCGCGGGCGGGAGGCGGACACCAGATGCCGCGCGGGGTGCCAGGCCGTGGAGACCGCCAACCACGTACTTCAGGCTTGCTTTAGGACGCACGGGTCCCGGGTCAAGCGCCATGACGCTGTAGTGCGTTATGTCGCCCGTGGACTCGCGCAGAGGGGCTTCAATGTCTCCGTGGAGCCCCACCTCCGTACACCTGAGGGCATCCGCAAGCCTGACGTGGTGGCGGTCAAAGACGGCATCGCCCGCGTGGTCGACGCCCAGATAGTCGGAGACCACCTCCGGCTCGACTGGTGTCACTCCCAGAAGGCGGCCTACTACGACACGCCGTCCATCCGGCGTGCCATCTCCAACCTGCACCGTGACGTTGAGGAGGTGATTGTGTCCACCGCGACGTTGAACTGGAGGGGTGTATGGTCTCCAGCGTCGGCGAGGGATCTCGCCGCCTTAGGCTTCCGACCCCGAGAACTGGCGGTGCTGAGCACCAGAACACTACAGAGCTGCTGCAAAAGTTACAAAATTTTCGAGCGTATGACGGCTCCTAGCCCGAAGCAGCGTGTCGGCGTCGGCTAGGCTGCTGGTTATTTTCTTCGCCTTGACTCCTGGGGCCTATCCACAGGAGGAATAACCCGTCTTTGTTCTTTCTTCTATTTGTCTGTAATCTATGTTGTTCTTGTTTTCCTTTCCGCACTTATATATGTACATATATGTTAGTTTTATACTTTTATTGTGGTTTCGCCCTTGTAAGTCCCCACCTCGGTGGCGGACATGGCGAGAACACCTGCCACACATGTATATGTATATATTTGTGTTATTCAGTTACTGAATAAAGACGGCTGTTGAATGGCCAAGTGGCGGCGGAGTGGTTGCATCCGGATTCTTGTTTCTGAAGCGCGGCTCTGCTGTGGTTGTGCTGCTGCTGTGACGCGCCTTCCTTGGGTTGTAGTTACAGGGAGAGTGATGTGCAACACATGGGCCTAGCCCTTATAGCTTCTCCTGTCCTGCGATCTTCTCACCTTCACGTGGGCCCACTGATTTCGCAGAGTGGAAGGCCGCACCAGGGGCTTGGAAGTGGGGGGGGAGGGGTTGCCA
This sequence comes from Schistocerca americana, assembly GCF_021461395.2. NCBI lineage: Eukaryota > Metazoa > Arthropoda > Insecta > Orthoptera > Acrididae > Schistocerca > Schistocerca americana. The sequence goes on from NC_060122.1 coordinate 87,470,245, forward strand.
GCGCCCCCCCTCGCATTATCCCTTTTCTGTTGTCAGTTGGGGGCAGCACACAAGAAATCACGAGTGATGGCCCTTCCGCTGAAGGTGCTCCAGCACCTCGATCTCACGTTGTTCCTCATCAGATCTGCACCACCGAAGGCTGGACCTATCCTCTTCAGCTTCAGGAGACGGGAACGGCGGAGCGTTGGCCCCATCCAGCGGCACGATGGAATGCCGAGGCCCCCCTGGGCAATAGGAGCGTGGAAGTAGACCAGTGAGTGTCCGGCGGAGGCGGAACCATCTCCTGACGGTGGCCCTGATGGTGACGTCTTCTGACTTCAGGGCACCCATTCGGGTGCGGCCGAGGGCCTGCCCATGGTACAGGCCAGGGAGAAGCACGTTGGTGATAGCGTGGAGGCGCTGTTGCGGCTTCAGTGGAGCTCGGGAGATGACGTAGAGCTGCTCCCCCAGGTGGCGTTGGGGGTTGCAAATGCAGCGACCCGAGGTGGAGAAGTGCAGCCCCAGGTATCGGAAGGTCTCACCCACATGCAGGGCAGGCACGGTGGTGTTGCCTACCTTGAAGGTGACGTCGCCGTTCACCTTCTCCGTTTTTTCGCGCCCAGACGCCAACAAGGAGAGGGTGAAACACTTCCGCGCGTTGGTCTGGAGCCCCAGGTGTGCGAAGGCTGTGACAGCTTCATCTTTGAGGGACTGCAAGCCCCTCGGGGTCGACCCGAACAGCAGGACGTCATCTGCAAAGGCCGCAGCGTTGACTCTGCGACCGAGTATCCGAGCTCCGATGTGGGAGGGGATTTGTCCTAGAACATAGTCCACCATAAAGTTGAACAGGAGGGGGACAGAGGATCGCCCTGACGGACGCCCTGTGACGGCTGCACAGACACGCACACGCCAGTGCCGCCCGCTATCACTGTCGTGTTGCCCTCGTAGCACCGCTCGACATATTCAATAAAGCAATCCGGCAGGCCATTAGCCCTCAGCACATGGCGAAGGGCAGCATGATCCACCGAGTCGAATGCCTTAGAAACGTCGATCGACGCCACAAAGACAGAGCGGCAGGAGCGGACTGCGTCAGTGAGAGCAGTGTCCAGGATGAAGGTGTTCTCCAACAACCCATCCCGTTGGATGAATGAACGCTGACGTTCGTCCACAGTACATGTAGGCATCAGGCGCGACGCGAGAGCCTTGTGGAAGGTCCGCGCCAGCACCGAGCCGACTGTAATGGGGCAAAAGTCAGCGGGGGATGTTGCTGCAACCGTTTTGGAGAGAAGGGACGTGCGCGCGCGAGGCAGGCGCTCGGGAAGGGCTCGGGCCAGAAGGAAAAGGTTCATGAGCTTTACGAGGGCTTCGTGCGGCAGGCGCCGCAGCTCAGCAGGAGTCAGGCCGTCCAGACTCGCCGCTGATGCTCTGGGTGGCAAGGCAGCCGCGACCTCCGCGGCGGTGATCGGCCCCCACAGGCACTCAAGAGCGACAGGCTCCGAGTGAGGGAGGAGGCTGTCACGGATGAAGCCCGCGGTGGAGATGGGCTTCTTCGTGAAGAGGTCCGCCCAGAAGTCCAGCAGGCCAGGGATGTCTGGAGGAGGCTGCAACAGGGTGCCATCCAAGAGGCCACGGAAGGCATCCTGCATCTTCGCGTACTCCCATCGGCGCCGTTTGCGTCTCTGCTGCGGCGGCCCTGCAACCACCGCTTCGGTGGTTGACACGGCCTCTGCGTCCTCGTACTCGACCTCTCCCCTCTGGACCCCACCGACGCAAGGGCATCCGGGAGCATGGCCAGGATGACGTCAGGCGGCGTACCCGGCCCTAGACTGATGATTCGGTCCAGAGCCGAGAAACGCTGACCGGAGGCGGGTAGCCCCGCTAGATGCTCCCAGATGGCGGCGTCAGTCGGCCCTCCGGCGCCGGCCCGGTGGTGTCGGCCGCGACGTCCTCAGCTGCGTCATTGGGTGGCGCAGCGGCGTCGACCACGTCAGGTGGCGGCCTCCCCGCTCCCCGGCGGGACGCCGGCTCATCCCCCCCACCGATCTCAAGTGCCTCCATGAACTCGCGGACAGGCTGCTTGAGGGCAGCCTTCCGCCACTAGTACTTGATTGCCTCAAGCGTTCGGTCGGGGAACATCCGTGTCAGTTCTTGGTTGACAAAGAAGAACCGTGCGTCCATCTCGAGAAACAGTTCGGCCTCCGCTTTGGAGAGCGACAGGACCTCTTCTTTTGTCCACCTCGCGCGATGCCTCTCCGTCACGATCTCTGCGTTGGCGGCCGCTGGGTGTTGGCGGCGGCGGTGGACCCCAAGGTCGTTCTTGGTGGTGAAAGTGCGGTGGCACTCGCTGCAGGCGTAGATTGCTGCATCTGTTACCACATCTGCGGCACAACTGGTTGGCCAAGCAGGTGCTGGGTCTTCCACTCTGCGAAATCAGCGGGCCCACGTGAAGGGGAGAAGAACTGGACATGATGGTATCACTATCCAGATGGTAAAACGTATTATTGACCAACTACTGCCCTCTTTAATAGACATTTTCAACGATTCATTAATCACAAGTTTTTTCCCTGAGACCTGGAAACTGGGACAAATTAAGCCACTGCCTAAAAAGGACATCGCCACAGCACCCTCTGACTACCGCCCCATCTGCTTTCTTCCTGCACTATCAAAGACTTTAGAATATATAGTTCACGACCAGCTCACCAACTACCTAACTACTAACAACCTACTAGACGAATACCAATCAGGTATCCGTAAACATCGAAGCACAACATCCGCACTGATAAAGGTGACAGATGACCTGAAACTTGCCATGGACAGACAAGAAGCGACTATCATTTGCTTCTTAGACTTCAGCAAAGCATTTGATACTGTCGACTTCGACATCTTACTAGCAAACTTAGCGGTCTAAATTTCTCACCAAGTGCAGTGCAATGGTTTTGCTCATACATGACGTCTCGTCAGCAACGCGTCCTGTTTGGGAATATAAAATGACAATGGCGGCAAGTAGTGTCAGGCGTTCCCCAAGGCTCAGTATTAGGTCCTATACTTTTCTCTCTGTATGTCAATGATGTGTCATCGGTTCTGACCTATTGCAAATATCATATGTGTGCTGATGACCTTCAGTTGTATCTAAGTGCGAAACCAAGCAATCTCAAGAAAGCTATTGAAAATTTCAATACTGACCTCGATGCACTGTCGAAATGGGCACAGGATATAGGTCTAAAACTAAACCCATCTAAAACCCAAGCGGTACTTGTTGGTCAGTCTAAGCTCATTAGCCCAAAACATCGGGAATCCGTACCACCTATTATTCTAGATGGAACAAATATTAACTTCTCTCCCTCACCAAAGAGTTTGGGAGTAATAATAGATGAAAATCTAAATTGGACAGAGCACGTAACATCAGTGTGCTAAAGAGCATCAGCATCCCTTCATGTCCTACAAAAATATAAAAAACTCTTCCCTTTCGATCTGAAAAAGAAATTAGTACAAACGCTTATGCTCCCAATCATTGACTACTGCGATATTATCCCACAAGGCCTCTCTCAGGAAAATTCCCGACGTCTAGAACTGGTCATGAATGCCTGCGTCCGATATATCTGTGACGTTCGACTTTTTGATCGCATTTGACCAGCATATGCAAAAGTGTCCTGGCTGCGTGCAGACAAACGCAGAGATTTCCATACACTCTGTCTCATCTACGGCCTTATAAATGTACACTGTCCCTCATATCTCTCCTCGTCCCTAACGCTCATGTCGGAACAACTTGACAGAAACACACGTTCCCATTATAATAAAACCCTCTCCGTTCCACTGCATCGCTCATTCACCTTCTCCAAGTCCTTTACAGTAGCGGGAACCCGACTCTGGAATAACCTCCCTCGTTATGTTAGAGAACTTAAAAACATGTCCGGCTTCAAAAAACAGTTAATGACGTATCTACTTAAGCAACAGTAATGCCTCCCTCTGAACATGAATGCACTTCACTTCATTACTTTCCCTCTTTCCCCCTCCTTAAATCTCCTTTCCCCCAAACTCGCTATACTAGTAAACATCTACTTTCCACACCAAGATATTAATCAACATCTGCAGAAACCATCATTACTATTGCCACTCTTTCTCATGTTTGTCATTATCATTTGATTTCTTTTACTGTTATTGTTATTGCTTTTATCATAATCTGTATGTATAGCACCTGTTGTAAAAATACTGCCAGCATTTACTTTATTAGGTCTTAGTCATGTTTATCATAATAATTTGATTTTTTATTGTTATTATTATTGCTTTTATCATAATCTGTATGTATAGCACCTGTTGTAAAAATACTGCCGCATCTACTTTATTAGGTCTTAGTCACTACTCTTTATTCATATTGTCACTAGAGTAAGCTAATTTTCTCATTTAAACTATGGTCATGATGTAACTCTGATGTGTGAAATGCTGCATGTGTGGAACACTGGTCCGCTGTAAGAGAGGGCCTGCCGGCCGGTGTGGCCAAGCGGTTAAAGGCGCTACAGTCTGGAACCGCGTGACCGCTACGGTCGCAGGTTCGAATCCTGCCTCGGGCATGGATGTGTGTGATGTCCTTAGGTTAGTTAGGTTTAAGTAGTTCTAAGTTCTAGGGGACTGATGACCTTAGAAGTTAAGTCCCATAGTGCTCAGAGCCATTTGAGAGGGCCTGATGGCCCTAATCTGATAAGGATAAATAAATAAATAATAATATAATAAGAACGCAGGAGAGGAGAGTCTAAGACGGCTGGGCCCATGTGTTGCGCATCACTCTCCCTGTAGCTACAACCCAAGGAAGGCGCCTCACAGCAGCAGCACGACTACAGCAGAACCGCGCTTTGGAAAGCCGAGTCCGGATGCAGCCACACCACCACCACTTGGCCACCCTAAGAGAGTCATAGTTACTACTGCCAGTTGCTCCCCCTTTTTGACCACGTTTACATGTTCGAGTTTACTGGAGCCAGTCCGCCAGAAACGATATGCAACTATTTGGCTACGCTTCCATAGTTACTCCTGCAAGGTGCTTCTCGAGTTTCCCAAAGTATTTCTCCTGCTGACGAGGCATTTGGCTACCTTAAGAGAGTTATAATTACTCCCAGCTGATCCCATTTTTTGACAACGTATCGGTGATATATTTCTTCTGTTGAAGAGAAATTTGGCTACCATGACAGACTAATAGTTAGTAGTACTAGTTGCTCCCCCTTTTCGTCCAACTTCACATTATCATGATTGCTCTGGCAAGTACTCCAGTAGCGATATGCAACTATTTGTCCACCTGATAATTGTCAGTCATTCCTGTCAGGTGTTCCTTGAGACTGAAATGTATTTCGCCAGGTGACGTAGCATTTGGCTAGCTTAAAAGAATCACAGTTACTACTACCAGTTGCTTGCTTTTTTGACAACATTCACATTTTCGAACCTACTATGGAGAGTCTGCCAGAAGCAATACGCAACTATAAGGCTACCTTAAGGTTTTCATAGTAACTATAACTGGGTGCTCCTCGAGATCGATTATGTATTTCGCTTGGTGAAGAGGCATTTGGCTATCTTAAGAGAGTCATAATTACTCCTACCAGTTCCTCCACCTTTTTGACCATCTTTACATTTTCATGCTTCCTCTGTTCAGTCCTCCAGAAGCGATACGCAACTAATTGTCCACCATAAACCTGTCACAGTTACTGTTGGCAGGTGCTCCGAGAGTTTGGTGATGTAGTTTGACTTGTGACGAGGCATTTGGCTACCTTAAGAGAATCATAGGAACACCTGCCTTTTCCTCCCCCCTTTGACAATCTATCGGTGATGGACGTCACCTGGTAACGAGGCATTTGACTACCTTAAGAGAGTCTTAGTTACTCCTGCTAGTTGCTCCCCATGATTGACCCCCTTCACATGTAGATGCTTACAGTTGCCAGTCCGCCACAAGTGATAGGCATCTATTTGACTACCTTAAGGTTTTCATAGTTATTCCTGCAAAAAGCTTCTCGAGTTTGCTTATGTATTTCGCCTGGTGACGAGGCATTTGACTACCTTAAGAGAGTAATCGATACTCCTACCAGTTGCTCCCCCGTTTTGACCACCTTCACATTTTGATGCTTCCTCTGGCCAGTCCTACAGAAACGATATGCAACTATCTGTCCATCTTAAGATTGTCATAGTTACTCCTACCATGTGTTCCTCAAGTTGGCTAATATAATTCGCCGGATGACGAAGCATTTGGCTAACTTAAGAGTCGTAGTTACTCATGCAATTTGCACCCCCTTTTTGACCACAATCTCCGTTTTCATGCTTCCTGTGGCCATTTCTCCAGCAGCGACATGCACTTATTTGTCCACCACAAACCTGCCAAAGTTACTCCAGGCAGGGGCTCCTTGAGGTTGATGATGTGTTTAGCATTGTTACGAAGCATTTCGATACCTTAAGAGAGTCATAATTACACCTGCCAGTTGCTCCCCCTTCTTGACTATATATCAGTGATGTATTTCGCCTGGTAACGAGGCTTTTGGCGACCTTATGAGAGTCTTAGCTAATCCTGCTACTTGCTCCCCATATTTGACCATCTTCACATGTACAAGCTTACAGTTGCCAGTCCGCCAGAAGCGATACGTAACTATTTGACTACCTTAACGTTTTCATAGTTACTCCTGCAAGGTGCTTCTCGAATGTGCTAATGTATTTCCCCTGGTGACGAGGCATTTTCTACCTTAAGAGAAACATACTTACTCCTACCAGTTGCTCCCCCTTTTTTACCACCTTCACATTTTCGTGCTTCCTCTGGCCAGTCCTACAGAAGCGATATGCAACTATCTGTCCACCTTAAGATCGTCAGAGTTACTTCTACCAGCCGTTCCTTCAGTTAGGTTATGTAATTCGCCAGATGGCGAGGCATTTGTCTACCTTAGGAGAGTCATAGTTATATCCGGCAGTAGCTACCCGTTTTTGGGTATCTATCGGTGACGTATTTTATCTGCTAACGAGGCATTTGGCTACCTTATGGAATCATAGTGACTCGTGCCATTTTCTCCCCCTATTTGACAACCTCCACATTTTCAAACTTACTGTGCTCAATCCGCATTAAGCGATACGCAACTATTTGGCTACTTTAACGTTTTCATAGTTACTCCTGCTAGGTGCTTCTCGAGTTTCCTGATGTATTTCGCCTGGTAACGAGGCATTTGGCTATTTAAGCCGACTTTATTCACGTACGTGAACATACAAAAAGACAAACACCCACAACTTGGGTTTACAAATGACAAAAACAGTACAGACATTAGACACACAGGAAAACACGTAAATAAAGTGGTATTGTGCCTGAGATAGAAGCCAGGCAGCAGCGTAGAGACACATATAATAGGGACATCATCCAACACCAGTCCGCTGGATAGTGCTCCTCTTGGCAGCCATGGCGTCAAACCGCCTAGCCGCCATCACCGATGAGCACCTGTGTAGCCATCGCCGCTAAGTGGTGCTGCTTGAAACCCAGCTGACACAGGTCCTGTGCAGATCTGGGCGACCACACCCCCCTTTATGACATAGTGGCTAAAGTGTGGTGATGTTCAACACTGCAGAGTGCTGGCTCCTAATAGCCTGGTGGACGGCTTCCCTGTCGTAGACCGTGACCTTCTGTTGGTGACAATCATCGATGTCCAGGTTGACGCCAACTACCAGGGCATCGACGATTTGGGCAGCATCGCTATGAACTGCCACGATGTCTGGCTTCTTCAGTCCCTCAGATGTTCGGAGGTGAGGCTCCAGGTGGACGTCGAAGTCCCGGCGACGGAGACCCTGCGCGATGTAAGACGCAAGGGCGTTGTGTCGCTTCACACGGGCGTCATGGCTCCTGAAGCAGTGCTGGGCAACGTGATTCGCAGTTTCTTTGGCGATGCAACCAGGTCGGCAGTTAGTGTCACTAACACGATCTCGCTGGAAACGCACCCGAGTTGGAAGGGCCTCAATTCGAGTGCGAATGCAGGAAATAAAGTCGTGGCAGGTGATGGATAGTCCTGGGTAGTCAACCCAGCTATGTTGCCCAGATGTGCGGGCAGACTTCTTAAGGGCAGCGCAGTCCACCGATAGATGCAGCCGTTCGTTCCAGATCTGGCCCATTCAATTTCTCGCCCATATGATGCTATCGTTCCCTCGAAGTTGCTGCTCAAGCCTCCCAATTTCTCGCCTCCAGAACGTCTTAGGCCGACCTGTCGGATCGGACACCCAGTGCCCGCATCTTGACGAGCCGGTTCGCCGCAAGAGAGGCCCTAGCCAGCGAGCTGATGGCCCTCTCAACCCCCCCCCCCCCCCCCCCCAGATGCCACAGGGGCATGGAAGTAGCCAACAGGGATGTCCGCTGGCAGGCACAGCCATGATCTTATTGCTGCACAGATGGCGGTGTCCATTGCTGACAGGGCCCCAAGGTGGGTCCTTGAAAGAGCAAAGCCATGATGGATATCAGGCAAGACCATAGTTCTAAGGGCATGAATACACTGTTGTGGCTTCAATGGTGCGTTGGCCAGGACGCTCAGCTGTCGCTCGACCTCCCATCTGGGGTGGAAGAGGCTGCGTCTGCTTGTAGAGAACTCCAGGCCAAGATACCGGAAAGTGCTCTCGATCGCTGGGGCTGGAAGGATGGTATACCCAGCTCTGAAGGTCGCGGTATCGGCAATCTTCATTTTCTTCTTGATGCCAGATGCAGCGAGGGCGAGAGTGAAGCACTTTCAGGGATTGACTTGAAGACCAAGGTCCCCAAGGGCTGATGTTGCTGTATCAATAAGGTTCTGGAGCCCTCCAGAAGTCTCAGAAAACAGCAAGAGGTCGTCAGCGAAAGCGGCAGCATTGAGATGTCGTCCCATCAAGTTGACACCAATGTGGTCTGGGAGGTGAGCAAGCATGAAGTCAAAGGAAAGGTAAAATACGATGAGAGAGAGAGGATCACCTTGCCTAACATCCCTAGAAGGCCACACTGGACCCAGCGACTTCCCAGGAGCCCAAATCACTGACGTCCCATCCACATAGCATCCCAGGATGTATCCAATGAACTCGTCAGGCAGACCATGAGCCCTTAGGTCGGGCCTCAGCGCACCATCGTCCAGAGACTCGAATTCCTTGGACAAATTAGATTGATCGCCAGGACCTAATGAAAGACCCTAGCAAGGACTGAGAAAACTGTGATAGGTCGGAAGTCGGTGGGGGGATGCTGGGGCGGCCTTCTTGGGCAACAGGGAAGTGCGGGCTTGAAGGAGTTGGGATGGAAGGCGACAGGTCAAAAGGAAAAGGTTTAGAATTTTTAGGAGGACCTCACGGGGAAGCCAGCGAAACTGGGCTAGCGTCAGTCCATCAGGGCCTGCAGCAGAGTGACGAAGTGGGAGCGCTGAAGGAACTTCGTCCATTGTGATAGGAGCCCACAGCTGTTTGAAGGGAACCTCGATGCAGGCTGGTAACAACCGACCTTCCAGATGGTCCACCCAGTCAGATGGTCACTGGGTGAAAAGGTCCTTGCAATACTCCACTAACCCGGGAACAGCAGGTGGTGGGTGAAGTAGCGTTCCATCCAGAAGGCCACTGATGCAGCGAGCAGCGTTTTTCGAGAAGGAGCACTGACAAACAGCATGCTCCCACCTATGCTGGGCCCGTTTCCTCTCTGGTGGCTGCGACATCCGCTGGAAGGTAACAGGATTGTGCGACCCCTCCCTGCTGCCAATGGCATCAAGTGCGGGTGACAGCATACCCATAATAGCAGAGGTCGATGTAGATGGTCGCAGTGCCACGATCTCGTCGACAGAGCGGAACTTCGGCCCAGACGACGGAATGGTTACCGGAGTCGACCAGATAGCCTTGTCGACTGCGTTCTCAGCTATAGGTGCAAGGGTAGGAGCTGTGCAGGACTCGGCAATCGCTACAGCTGCAGCCAATGGATGCGGACCCAACCCAACAGCAGAGAGGGCAGCTACAAAGTCAGGAACCTGGTTCCTATACGCAACCACTCGACGCTGTGCCTTAATGGACTCAAGCGAGTGGTGGTGAAAAGTCTTCACCAGTTCTTTGTTAGGGACCAGGTGTCCTTGAGTGTAAGTGCTGCCTCAGTGTGGGCCAGGCATAACAGTTCTTCACTGGACCGCCTGGCCTTCGTCCTTTCGAGATGCACCTCTGCATTGGCTGGGTCAGGATGGGCTATGCGTCGATGTACACCAATACCGGATTTGGTTGTAAAAGTCCAGTAACACTCCGGACACTGGATGACAGATGCAGCAGCTCAACCCGAGCTGGCGACGTCAGATGATGTCCCAACAACTGGCACGGCACCTCCTGGCATGGCACCAGGACCGCTACCTGCTTTCTTCCTTGTGCTGGGGCCAGCTGGAACAAGGGCAGGGGGGCGGCAACCCCAAAACCCCAAAAGATTCACCCTGCTCTATCGGTCAAGAAACTTTGGAAGAGCTACACCAAGGCATAACCTTCCTCAGCACCTCTCACGACGTCCGCCACGTGATGGCCAGAGCTAGGATTTCCCACCGAGAGGCTAAGCTAACCATCATCCACTCGACATCGCGAGGATGCTGAGGAGGGGATAGAGAGGGTCCGTATATGACGCATCATGTGAGCGTTTGGAGAGTCATAGTTACTCCTGCCAGTTACTCCCCCTTTTGGACTATCTATTGGTGATGTATTTCGCCTGGTAACGAAGCATTTGGCGACCTTAAGAGACTCTTAGATACTCCTTCCAGTTGCTGCACCTATTTGATCACTTTCACATGTTCAAGCTTACATTTGCCAGTCCGCCAGAAGCGATACCCAACTATTTGGCTGCCTTAGGGTTTTCATAGTTACCTCTGCAAGGTGCTTCATAAGTTTCCTGATGTATTTCGCCTGGTGAGGAGGCATTTGGCTACCTTGTTATAGTTTCACCTGGCAGTTGTTCCTCCTTTTTGACCACCATACTCTTTGTCATGCCTCCTGTGGCCAGTCCTCCAGAAGCGATATGCAAGTATTGTCCACCTTAAGCCTGTCACAGTTACTCCTAGTTGGTGCTCCTCGAGTTTGGTGATGTATTTTGTCTTGTGACGAGGCATTTGGCTACCTTAATAGAGTCATAGTTACACTGTCCAGTTGCTCTCCCTTTTTGACTATCTATCAGTGATGAATTTGCCTGGTAACGAGGCATTTGCCTACGTTAAGAAAGTCGTAGGTACTCCTACCTTTTGCTCTCCCTTTTTGACCGTTTTCACATTTTCAAGCTTACTGTGGCCAATCCGCCAGAAGCGATACGCAAGTATTTGACTACCTTAAGGTTTTCCTAGTTACTCCGGCCATGTGGTCCTCGTCGTTCTCTCAGACAACAAAACTCTTCTTCAGGCAATTACAGTTCACAGTTTTTGGGTCACTGAGTGCGGCAGCAAATGTGGAACATAGTCCAGACAGCACAATGTGATTCCATTTTTGTAAGTTTTTCTGATCAGTTCTGGGCTCTCGACCATGTTTCCACTCCGTTACCTTAGCCAGTCTTTTGGGGCCCTATAACAAACTTATTTATGTTTGTTACAAATTATTAATAGGATAGGCACATACGTGGCTAGGGATGCCAGTTTGCAATGTCTGCATTGCTTCACAAGAGAAGAAGTTTGCCGACAACTACAGTAATGATTTCCACTGTAGAATGCACTCACAAAGGACCAATGGCAGGATTCCATCCACTCCCCTCTATGAAACGTGAGGTCTGTTTTTAGTGTTCGGTGCCAGAGTGCCACTAATCGATTACTTTCAAGATGGTAGGCTGTGGTTCAGAAACAATGAACGCTGCAGAAATTACAAAGTTGGATAAAAACTGCTGATTCATACTGTCCCTCTTGATAAGTCGTAATTGCCGTGGGACAACAGAAAAGAGAGATATTTCAATTGACAAATGTTTTGCCTTGGCTTACGCAGTGATGTCAGGTACTGGTATGGCCTCAACCCACTGGATTACCCTGACGATTGCTGAAACGATACTACCCAAACCATCTGAGTCAGGGGGGGGGGGGGGCATGATTGTCTGAGTGGATATGCTGTAAGACCCCATTAAGAATTGAATAAAGGTCGTTTTGTTGCTGCACATGTCATCCTATTTTAGACTGTTGGGAGGCAACGCATCATAGCCTTCAATGTTTACTATCTTTTTTGACACACGAAGGGGTCTGTGACAAGTTCCGCTGTTGGACGGATCCCTGATTGGGAGAGCTGGTGTACCGTATCGAAGATGAGTCAACGCATGCTGACAGGTACAAGTGGTCGAAGACGATCCTGTTAAATATCACACAATATTTGTTCTGCGCAAAAACTAGTTGTCATCTAGCTAAGAGTTTTCATAAATGTGTGTCCCGCTGTGGTGCTTCTGCAAGTTTGTTATCTACTGAGAATGTGTTGATACTAGAGACATAACTGTCCTTCACATTATCAGTACCATGAAGATTCTAAACGTCTGTTGTGAAGTGTTCAATATAAGCATAATGTCGAAAATGATGTAGGCAACAATGTTTTACTGAATTGCAAATACAATCAACCAAAATCCGATGATCGGTGCCGACTGTTTAAGGCGTGTCCACAACAAAGCTTTTAAATTGCTGTACCTCTTCATACAATACCAAGACTTGTTTGTTGCAAACCGATCACTTACGCTGAGAGTCAGCGAACGTTTTGGTAATGAAGTGTAGTGGTTGCATTTTCCTGCTACCTGCTTTTGGAGAACGGCTGCAATCGAGGAATCGCTCATATCTGAGCTGATGGACAAGTCTGCAGTGGGTAGTGGATGTGCCGACGCAGTAGCCTGAGAAAGGCAAACTAATTTGCTCTACAGAAAGCATTGTCTGTTGCTTGCTAACGCATTCGTCAGTCGCGCCTAGGTGGTAGGTGCTTGGAATAAAACTTTCCTATGTCAAGAAATCGGCATAATTGTTGAAAGTTATGTGGCTGCTGTCATTGACTAATGACGTCAGCCCACTGTATTGTAGACCTATGCCTTCACTGCTAAAAGAATGATAAGGAAAGGTAACAACTAACTGTCGCAGTTGACATTTATTGTCATTGACTCTGAGGTCAGCTATGTAAAGTATGAAAAACTAGTTACAGATAACTATCTTGCTCCTGTTGAGAAGTAGAGGAGACTAAAATATCATTTAAGTAGCCATCACAGAAGGAAAACTGGAAAAGAACATTATCTGTGTACCCTTAACATGTCTTTGTTGCATTTTTGATAGAGTAGGGCATGTAAAGGAATTCACAGACTCGAAAAGGGGGGACAATATTCGTCTTTGGTACATCCTCTAGGTTCATGGAAACCAGCAAATAATCATTCTTTTGTCGAACAAATTGAACAAAGAGGTAACCGCCAAACTATGAATAAAATCCTAAATATTCGGACTTGGATAACCGTTCGGGATCTACGGGCATTGACAGCTTGATTGTCATTTCCTTGCCATCCTTCTCAGGTGTACAATAAATGAGCGAGGCTTGATGACTGCCTGACTGTCTGACAATACCAACATGCAATATATCATATACAGCCAACTTGGCCATGTGTAGCTTGTCTGGCCCTAGCTTAGGTTGGACTGGAGAGTTGGTGTGTTATTGATGTGGCAGACAGTACTCTGTCTTAACTGCATATATAAATCTATCAGAACAAGTAGGGGGTGGAAGGTGGGGAACATGTAGTAGCTGCACAGGCAGCAAAAGAGGGATACACTATCAGACTGACCTGTGTCACTGCTGGTGTAGATGGCTGCTCCAAAGGTGTCTGTCTGATGACAGCTACCCAATGCTTACTGGCTCGTTCGTGGTGGTATCGTCGAAATTATGAGGTCGATCTCTAGTGACCTGCTCCAATCATGCAAACACACCATGAGCTCGTTCACACATGTGTGCGTTTTACCATGTATACAGTGGGTCTCTGCATGTAGACATAGTTTGTGATTTGTGTCGGTAGCTCAGATGGTAGAGCACTTGCCCGCGAAAGGGAAGGCTCCCGAGTTCGAGTCTCGGTCGGGCACACAGTTTTAATCTGCCAGGAGGTTTCAATCAAGAACCCGTTTTTTTCTTCTTTTCGTTCTTCGTCTTCTCCTGCCACATAGCGTTAGGCCTATAGTGGAGTCGCTGTAAAAGCATCTCTGACAGTTGCAGTTGTTCATAGCAACGACTGAATGTTCCTGGTGCACTATAGACGGCTGTTGTTTTCATCTGCAACTATTTGCACTTCGTAGTCGAAAACGGGCAACAGCCTTGGTAGCTGTCACGGATGATCTATAGGACCTGTTCCGGTCTCATCATCTCTTCGTCGGTCTTCCCACACTTCTCTTGTCCCATGATTTATAATCAGTTGCGGGATCAAGAAGTCTTTGTGGTGGCATACGACTCACAAGTTATCTCCATTTTTCATTGTACTGGATTGCCATATTGGTTAGTTCCCTAGTCGGTCCTTTATCTTCCATACTGCAGCATTTAACACATCTAAATATCATTTTTGATGCTTCTATTTGCCGTAAATCAGTATTTCTGTGAATTCAGTTTTCCACCTGACATAATACGGGGGCAACTACCTTGACTTGACAAAATTTCAGCTGTCTCTTTCCTTGTTCACTTCCTAAATGTTCGTCTTAGTTTGCCACATACACACTAGTAAGCACTTGCTGTACATCCCTGTCTTGATCATATATTTATTATTGATAGCTGTTTTTATTAGTACTGGAAGAGTGCCTGGAAAGGACATGCTGTTTGTTTGAATTCGACTGCAGTCACAAGAAAGAACAGTCAGTTAACTAAAGCTACATGAAATGACGTTTGTCTCTTTATACAGATCTTAAAAGGAACAATTAAAGATTAATAATTTCGACAATGAATCATGCCACATATTGTAAGTTTACAGGGATAAGGGGCGATGAGTTTTGTAACACTGTGCCAAACGTAAGGTCGGAAAATAGTTGGAAGGACTCTATGTGAGTAATTTAAAAATGTTTTACTCAAGTTAACTCCAATTTCCAAATCATCAGCATCTCACACTTTCGGTGCATCTAGTAAATCATTCCTGGATAAAGAGTGAGGAGCTGCTTGCGTCATTATGAGGCGCAGTCCAACTAAATTTCCGCTACTATGTTGGTTTTGTAGAAGGTTTACACTTATATAGGTAGATTCATTACGTAACTGTAGTTTTTACCTCTCGCCCTTGTTCACGACACTTCAATGTTGTATTCCTATGTTTGTTGCCAGTTCTAACTCTCTTTGAATGACAGAACGAGCTAATGTGTCTATTGCTTTTCCAAGGTGTTTGGTCGTAGGTGTAGTAGCCGTCTGCTGCTGCGGCAGTTTAGCCCACTCTTATGCACACTTAGGGTGTGGTAAATACGTTTTTCCCCCTCTGGTCGAAGCGCTGTTGTAAGTTGGTACTGCGTGGTAAGGTTTTCTCTGCGCTATTCGGCAATATGTGCGGAGTCCGGATTAGATTAGATTAGATTAGATTAGTTGTCGTACCATAGATCAGTGCTGAGGAGATCCTCGTGGATGTGGAACACGTAATTTTTTTTTTTTTGAAGCTGAAATAACAATACGAATAGTATGAATATATACAATACATCATTTGTTTCTATTAAAAAATTCGTCAATGGAGTAGAAGGAGTTGGCCACTAGTAAGTCTCTCAGGCTCCTTTTAAACTGATCTTTATTTGTAACTAAATTTTTTATGTTTACTGGCAAATTATTGAAGATGAGTGTTCCTTAGTAGTGGACCCCTTTTTGAACTAAAGTAAGTGCTTTTAAGTCCTTGTGCAGATCATTTTTGTTCCTGGTATTGTATGTATGAACTGAGCTGTTTGTTGGAAAAAGAGATTTATTATTTAGGACAAATTTCATTAATGAGTAAATATACTGAGAGGCAGTAGTTAGTATACCCAGTTCTTTGAAGAGGTTTCTACAGGACGTCCGTGAATTTACTCCACAAATAATACGTATTACACGCTTTTGGACTCTGAAAACTTTTGTTTGACTTGAAGAGTTACCCCAAAATAATATACCATATGACATTATGGAATGAAAGTAGGCGAAGTATGCAAGCTTTTTCCTTTTTATGTCGCCTGTGTCTGCTAATACTCGAATTGCAAATACAGATTTGTTAAGGCGTTTCTGCAGTTCTGTGGTGTGCTCTTCCCAACTGAATTTATTATCAAGTTGTAATCCCAGGAATTTAAGACTGTCAACCTCTCCTATCTGCTCTTCTTCGTATTTTATGCATATGCTGGGTGGAAACCTCTTACAGGTTCTGAATTGCATATAGTGAAACTTTTTGAAGTTTAATGTCAGTGAGTTGGCTTTAAACCATTTATTAATATCCATGAAAATATCATTAGCAGATCTTTCTAGAACTACACTTGACATACTATTTATTGCAATACTAGTGTCATCTGCAAACAAAACGAACTCTGCTTCTGGCAGTGTAACTGATGAGAGATCATTAATGAACACAAGAAAAAGCAATGGCCCTAAGATGGATCCTTGTGGGACACCACATGTAATTTCTTCCCATTCTGATGATGACTGATGACTTAATTCACTAGTCCCTTGCACTGGCACCCTTTGTTTCCTGTTAGTGAGGTATGTCTTGAACCATTTTGCAGCACTGCCCGTGACACCATAGAATTCTAATTTACTTAAAAGGTTGTTGCGGTTCACACAATCAAATGCCTTTGACAAATCGCAGAAAATATCTGCTGCTTGTAATTTGTTATTTAATGAATTAAGTACATTTTCATTGTAGGTGTAAATAGCCTTCTCGATAGCAGAACCCTTCAGAAATCCAAACTGTGTTCTTGATAATATGTTATTTGTGGTCAGATGGTTGAGCAGCTGCCTGTACATTACTTTTTCTAAAATTTTTGAGAATGCTGGCAAAAGTGAAATCGGTCTGTAGTTTGATGGTATCTCTTTATCCCCTTTCTTGAATAGAGGCTTAACATCTGTATATTTTAGCCAGTCAGGAAATGTCCCAGTTATAATTGACTGGTTACACAAGTAACTTAGAATTATACTAAACTCACAAGAACATGCCTTAATTAACATTGTTGATATTTCATCGTACCCACTAGAATGCTTTGTTTTTAAAGATTTTATTATGGACATTCTTTCTTCTGGTGAAGTGAGTGATATATTCATGTACTTGAAGCTATTTGTGAAGGCTAGTTTCAGATATTCAAGGGCATTATTTACTCACCCTGAAAGTCCCATTCTATCAGTAATGGATATAAAGTACTTGTTAAATAGATTTGCCACACTATGCCCATTAGCTACTAATGTGTCATCTACCCTTAGTGCTATTTGCTCCTGTTCCTTTCTGGTTCTACCAGTCTGCTCTTTCACTATGTCCCATATTGTTTTTATTTTGTTCCCTGACATTGATATCTTCTTCTCGTAGTGCATTTGTTTAGACGTCGCAATTACTTTTTTTAATGTTTTACAATATTCCTTGTATTTAGCTAAATCATCAGCATTGGAGCTATTCTTGGTCGACAGATACATTGTCCTTTTTGTCTTACAGGAAATCTTTATTCCTTGTCTAATCCATGGTTTTATTATAGACTTCTGTTCAATTTGAGTAACTTTTAGAGGAAAACAGTTTTCAAACATGGTACTGACATTGTTCATGATTGTGTTATATGTTTCATTTATGTCACGAGCACTATCAACATCTTTCCAGTTCATACCTTTGAGCAGTTTTCTAAAACACTCAATTTTAGGTTGATTGACTACTCTCTTGTACTCAGATTTAGCAGTCTTGATAATCTGCTTAGAATTTACATCTAAAACAAGGAGCTGCATGTCATGATCTGATAGTCCATTTATAACAGGTTTTATGATATGCTTTTGTTCCTTTGATTTGTCTATAAAAATGTTTTCAATGGCCGTCCTTGAGGATTTAGTGATCCTAGTTGGAAAGTTTACAGTGTGAGTTAGATTGAAAGACAACATTACTAACTGCAGTGAATGTTTACTGGAAGATTGCATTAGAAAATCTGTATTAAAGTCACCAGCAATCAAAATTTCTTTGTTTCTTCCTGTTAAGTAACCCAAAAGAGCTTCTAGATGATCTAAGAATAGATTATAATTTCCTGCAGGTGCTCGGTAAATAGTTATTATTATATAGGATCTGTTATGGAACTCTACTTCTGTTACACATGCTTCTAGACGCTGCTCTAAACAGAATTTATTAATGTCAATGTTCTTGAATTTATGGCAGTTCTTGATAAATGTGGCAACTCCACCTCCATCCATATCTACTCTGCAGAAGTAGGAAGCTAGCTTAAATCCTGAAATGTCTAAAACATATCTATATCAGTGGTCACTTGATGTTCAGAGAGGCAGATTATGTCAATTTGGTTAGATGAATTCATTTCATCGATACAAATGAGTAGTTCATCAACTTTATTTCTATGTCCCGGAATGTTCTGGTGTAATGAGGATAACTGATACTGCATACTAATGGGATTGTAACTGCTTTGGCGAAGATGAACTGGCCGTTTCTGATTACTTTCTGTTAAACACTGTTTAAATGGAGGCTGTATGATACAATCTGACGCCTGTTCATCTGTTTTCTCAAACTGAGTGTGTCTGCCAATCTCTCTTAAAACTCGTTTTCTTTCACCCTTCCTTATCCTAAAAAAGGCATCCCTCTGACACCTGTGACCACTGGTACTTTACCACTTGTGCCAGTGTCGCCTCTTAAGTTTTCTGCAATCAACCCAGACAGTTTTCCCTTCCCTTTCCTATTGAGGTGAAGGCCATGCCTAGTGTAGTCCCACCTATCGATAGCATCCACAGGAATCAAACCAATATGGGACCCTATATCCGTCCTAAGAAGCCACTCAAACTCCAAGTTCACCCTCCCTACGGAAGAGTTCAAATGAGGCTGATCGCCATGATCTCAACACAGACACAAATCCCACACTCGCATGCATCGTTGCTGATGCTATCTTCACCAGGTCACTCTCTATGGAATATTCAGAGTCTCTGTCAATGCTATTTCCCGGACCACCTGCTATAACCACGGCATCCTCCTTTGTGAAATCCTTGCATGAATCAGCTACATCCTCTGTTACCTGACCCAGATCTGCACTAGGCTTGAAAAAGTTTGTGACCTGGTACTCTGGACCTAGATTTTCCTAAAGTAGTTGGCCAACACCTCTACCATGGGAACTACCTAACAACAGAACTTTCTTTCTCTTTACGAATTTCCCTACCTTTTTCAAGTCCTTGAAAGCTTGTTGTGCCCTTTCTACAGCTTCAGCTACATGAGGCTCATCCGATTCCGACTGAGGCAACAGGTCAAATCTATTTTCAAGATTTATGACAAAGCTGTCCGATGTTCTCCTTTGCCTGTTCCCCCTATTACCTGTTGCCACTTCCCACCTCTGTTCACCCTTCTCCCTCTTTAACCTGTCCAGATCCTCCCTTGCTTTGTTTAGGTCAGCTTGAAGAGCTGCAATTTTCCCTTCCTGTTCCAGTAATTTCCTATATCTGCTACAGATCCTACAATACCACTGGTGAGCCTCATTTATGTCCCCATTTGCCACGCCACTACATTCGCCCCAATGAAAGAAACTACAGCACCCACCACACCACACCCCGGAACTAATGATCCTACGGCATGTCACACACTTCTCACTCATGGTAAAAACAGAAATCGTATAAGCTGATTTAAGTAGTGACTAAAACGTAAACAAAGGGCTCTAGAAACTATTCAGGCAGATATAAATAAATTGAAAGAGTACTGAATAAAAAACTGGTGATTACATATAACTCACTGTTTACTTACGACACGCGCGCGTGAAATTAAGCCTAAAATCCGTGCTATAGACGCGAGAAGAAAAATAAACTTCTTACCCCGTTTAATCTTCTTTAACACTTCACTATCACTTCCGCTAATGTAACAACACTTATATTATATTTATACCAACTGGAAACGTTTATCTATAAGTTTAATTCACTGCTTACTTACGATTCGCGCGCGTGAAATTAGGCCTAGGATTCGTGCTACAGGCGCGAGAAGAAAAATACGCTTCTTACCCCGTTTAATCTTATTTTATACTTCACTAACACTTCCACTAATTCAACAACACTTATATTATATTTATAACACCTGTACACGTTTAAAAATAGCTTAATAACAACGCTTTTTATAATTATTTAGTGCAGCAAATACTCGAAGAGTCCGCGTCGGCGCAGTGTTGCAAGCTCGGCTCTCATCCCTGGGATCATGGTGAGGTTGCTCTTGATAGTTCGAGTACAGTAGCTTTGATGTTATGACTGAGATTGTGTAGGTTTCAGCTTAAGTGAAGTATTTGTCCGCATCTTTTACTGCCTTAGTTCTTGGTAATTACATGGTAGTGTTTACTCAACGTTGGGAGTACCAGAATTTTTGCTATTAATCAATTTTGATGGGATGATGCTCTCTTCAGCCAGAACTTAGGACTGTGGAAGCAAGGTGGACAAACATTGTTTGGTTTTGGCTAGTACACTTGCTCTCTCAGCGCGAACGTGCATGTGTTCACGGTTCTTAAATTACATTACGTTGGTGCATACATTCGTAACATTTCTGTTTTGCTCGTTGGTACTCCGGTTGCTACGAGGTTATTTATCGAGCGCCATTTTTTATTGTAGTTAAGTCTTGCTATTTCAGTTTACATATTTCTTCTGGTAAACCTTGCGGGATGTAAGGTCGTGGTCCATGAAACTCTTCAGCTCCTGACGTTTCGTCCAGTGCTTCGCTGGACATCTTCAGAGGGGTGTTTCTCCTCCGGTGAGTCTTGCCGACTCGGCACTGGACGAAACGTCAGGAGCTGAAGAGTTTCATGGACCACGACCTTACATCCCGCAAGGTTTACCAGAAGACATGTCATCCGGTCGTGAAAGCCTTCATACTATGATCAGTTTACATATTGCCATTTTGACAGGTCGGGAAAATGAGTGAAGCCGTGGACGCAAGGAAAAGGAGTGCCAAGTGGACGAATCGGAACATTTCAGACGTACTTTCCTGTTCAATAGAGGGCTGATGCAGTGGAGGCAGCAAGAAACACCTGCGCCGTGTATGGGGGAAATACCAATGGTCAGAGCACTGCAAGGAAGCGGTTTTCTCGATTTAAGAGGATAGTCGGAAGATTAGTGTCTCTCCACGTTCAGGAATACCTTCTAAGGTTGTTGAAGACATTAATCCACAATTATTCACGTCAGTATACTAGCAGATGTGATGAACTGTAACCATACTGCAACATTTTAATGCAATAGGAAAGGCTGATAGTCAGGTGTATGGATACCGCATGCTCTAAGCCATAATCACAAAAAATAAGCGGGTGGTCAATGTGCAATATGGCCACATGTTGGCTCGTCAAACCGAGTATACCTATCCCGTATCGCAGCTGGTGACAAGAAATGGTGTCTTTATGCTATGTTAAAGAAAAGAGAGGAACGGTAGAAACAAAACAAACCACCGACGCCCCATGCTAAGACCCGCGAGTATCCACGATAGATAATATTACGCATGTCGTGAACTAAGAGCTGCTTCCCCGAGTTGTAACCACCACTGCTAACACTTACTGTCAACAACTAAGGCGTCCTCCAGACGCAGTCCAAGAACAACGACCAGGAAGACTGCGTGAAGTGATGCTACTTCACGACGCCCGCCCGCTTTCTGCTAGACTGGCAAGAAAGGCTATACAGGACCAGGGTTGCGAAGTCATTCCACTTTCACTCTCTATCGAATAACCTTCAAGTAACTTTTCTTCTGGATGAAAATTCATTCAGAACGGCTCGACAGTTCTGCGCTTCAAAACCACACGATTTCCATAGTCGTGTAATCTAAATGTTATCCCACCATTGGCAGACAGTTGTAAATAATGAAGGAGAATATATTGTTCATTATTGAAGTCTTTGCTGTTAGTATCTGTGGATTCCACTACACTACGAACATATGCAACGATTCAATAATTCGCCCTTCTTTAATATTTTCATTCTATTTCTCAAATGGTTCAAATGGCTCTGAGCACTATGGGACTTAACGTCTAATGTCATCAGTCCCCTAGAACTTAGAACTACTTAAACCCAACTAACCTAAGACATCACACACATCCCTACCCGAGGCAGGATTTGAACCTGCGACCGTAGCGGTCGCTCGGTTCCAGGGTGTAGCACCTAGAACCGCTCGGCGACTCCGACCGGCTTCTATTTCTCAATTCCTGTCACTTGCGTACGTGAACCTTTGTCTGTTCCACGCCGCGTATTCGTGGATGGTTTAGAGAGCTATCAGATCTCTGAGTCTCTTTTCTTATGCCATTACTTTGCAGTAATTCTCTTATGCGGACAAATTCTTCTCCAGAATAACCAATTTTTTCACGACTCTTATGTGTTCTAGTCGTTTTACGTTGTGTAACTTGGACCAGGTGCTTGAAAAACGAATGCAAATTCGGTGCCTCGTAGGTTTTAAATTAAATTCCATTCGTGTTTGTGTGAATTCTGATTTGTATTTCGGACCGTTCGCAACAATGGGCGATACTTTTCCCTCTGTGAGCGCTTTGTGCGATTGTACTACAGGATGTGGCTAGTCCATGCTTGAGGTTGTAGTGATTTCATTACCGCAGTGTCCTTTTACGTTTACGGTTTCTTGCCTGTTCTTCTTAATTCTTCAAGAACTGTGGGATTTCCGCTATTTATGCTGGTTGTTTACCCGTTCGGCCAAGTGGTTCTTTTCTGGACGTTCTAGTAAATCCCTACTTCTGTTCATTATTGAGGTATAAGACCGATGGGAACACATTTTTTTGTTGACTATATGTGGTTATGGTGTATGTTTTAACTCTTGTCTTTTCATTGTATGTCGCTAGTGTGTGTGTGTGTGTGTGTGTGTGTGTGTGTGTGTGTGTGTGTGTGTGCGTGTGTGTGTGTATGTGTGCGTGTGTGTGAGTGAGTGTCTATGATACAAGTACATCAGTCCATCACTATTTTCCAAGTTATCTGTTGTCACGAGCCTATGAGACAAAGTGATTTGTTAATTTTTGTACTCTTCTGCTTAGTAAATCATGTGACAGAAACCCAACACGTTACAGTGTGCACATTTCGTGGTTTTTCTCTAAACTTCTGAGATTCAGTTCAAGTTATAATGAGTGTCACTCTTATTGTTAGTAATTGATGCTGCACATGCCGATCTATTTTTCCTAGGGTACATTGAGACGTGGGATTTAGGGAAGACAGGAAAAGGTGTGGACGAGGCATTTCTCATGTACTGTTGGCTGCTCAGATTTTCTTTCTTAAAAATCACGCACACTTTATTAGGAACCATTTGTAAATGAGGTTGACAATAAGGAACAACTATCAAAATTGTCTATTAAGAGACAATGAGTAGTAAAAAATTCTTAAGCCAAACTACATTCACGGCTGAAGGCCTTATCGACCAGAAACTCAAATTATTTTTCGGCTGAAGGCCCCAATAGTAATGATTGCAAAAACAATTTAACGCCTGAAGGCCTGGATAACAATTCTTATGAACACTCAAACTTCGCCAAGAGACACTAAAATCCTTTTCAAAAACAATCATCAAAATCTGATGAACCCAAGAGAGAAGTCGGCCTCAGACAGTGCTCCAGGGATCGGCCTGGGAAAGGCCGCTCAACTTCATAACCGACGAGACAGGCAGCTACGAGTTGTATTCACTTAACCGGATGGCAACTCAAACTAGTGACAGTTTAAACGCAGACCAACATTCTTGCAAAATCTACCTAACGTCATGTACCAACACAACGATGGAATAACCCAGGCAAGGCGGATCCGGCGGACAGCAATGCGTCTTCAGAATCCGGTGTCTAGGACATCCAGAAGCAGAAGGAACCACTACAGCCAAGGTAGTCAAAAAGAACCAAATGTCCGAACCACAATTAAGGAGGCTGTCGAATTACACTCCCAACTGGACAGCAGCGGCAAGGCGATGAAAGGTGCACTGCCGCGAAAATACGCTAACCACCAGGTCAGGTAACTGGGGTGTTAGCGGCCACTAGGGAGATAAACACCGCTGGTTGAACTGTATCAGTAAACACAAGAAATTCAATAATTAATAATAAAAGATGGAGGACTGCTAATTAACTTCGCCAACTCCCAACACTCCACTCATTGCTCTTCGTCTCAGTGACCCTGCGAGGAGCAGTGCACGAACAAATGGCATGATCTCAAAATAGCGGAGTTTTGACTACTAGGTAAATATTCACTCAACTCAAACGTCCTGGGCCTGGTGGACAATAAGGCTGTGGCCCTCGCAACTACAGCCCCTCGATCCGGCATCCCTTAAAGCCGCCAGCTGTCCCGGCATGTCCACGCACCGCCGGACCTCACTGCTGCTTCATCCCATCCGAACGGCCGACACACCCGACCCGGAAAACACTTTGCGTCATTCCAAAGATGGTCCACGGTGCTTGATGCCGTTATCATTGCAGCTGTCACTCACGGACAGACAACGCTAGCAAACGTAGAGGCGTCAGTAAACACAAGAAGAAAACGAGACAACACTATCCCTATAACACGATTCAAACCTTCCAACGACACCAATGCGAGCCGCACACGGCTCAACCTTCCCACCCTCAAACACCAACCCGGGGGGTTAGCCTAACAAGGGGCCCAACCAAAGTTAATTTGATTAAGATGGACCCGGTATTGCTTACCGGTGCGGTTATCGTTAACCAGAAGATTAACTGGACTTAAAATATGCATAATAGTATAGGTACCTTGGAAACGGGGAGTGAACTTACCAAGGTTTCCAACACGCACCTCCCTCCCGGGAAAATTACGGACATACGTCTGGTCTCCTGGTTTACCCATAAGGAATCGTCGATTACGGTTGTAACGGTCAGGTTGTTTGTTTTGGGCCATGAGAATATTGCACCTGTCAGGATTCCAGTTTTCTTTGACGATCTGAGGGGTAATATCCGCAGGGATTTCCCCGTAAGTTCGAAAGGGAGGAATTAACAGGATAAGCAAAAATCAAGTAAACCGGAGTAGCCATCAAAGTCTCATAGCGGTCAATACTGAAGGCAAAACTAAGCCAAGGGAGACTAGAATCCCACTTACTGGGCGTCTTCTGATGGAAGATAATCAGTACGGATTTAAGACTACAATTGATTCTCTACGTTAAGGAGCCCTGCGGCTAATACGGAGTGGTAGTCACGTGCTTCACACCGCTATGAAATCAGAAATCCTTCAATGGTGCCGAAAGAAAGGCTGTCGCATTATCACTGACGATTGCTTAGGAGGTCCAAAAACACTAAATACGTTGGTTAAATGCGCAATAGTAGTAGCAGCAGTCACGTTACGACTCGGAAGAAGCCAGCTAAACCTCGAAAACTAATAATACATACCGATGCCCCTTCTGGTGCGAGGTAAGGTCCCCACGTAGTCAATATAGAGTTTGTCCATGGGGGAAGACTCACGCTCAGAATTAAGGAACCAGTGCTGAAGAGCGTTATTCAATTTGGACATACGTCACAACTGACACCGAGACGCCATTTCTCCAACGTCTGGGTCAATAGACGGACAAGGCAGATGCTCCTTAATCTTCTGCAAGGTCTTATAGGTTCCTAAATGCCCGCCAATCAACGAGTAGTGAAAATATTGGGAGACCGGGCGTATTAGGGTATGACATAAACAGATCTTAATCCCCTTGGTACGTCCCACCCTTTTACACAAAGTACCCTACCTGATAATACATTCACCGAAATGCCGTTTCTTAAGCGGTCCCCGAGTGGGGTCCTGATCCTGATGGTCGGCATTGTCACTAAACAAATGAGGTATATCGCCTAACACGACGCAACTAACATTGCATTCCACAGCTTCTTGGGCACCCTCACTTGATGGATATTCAGTAAACATACGGCTAAGGACGTCCACGAGCGCATTCTCAGTGCCTCTAAAAAGCTTAACCTCGAACTGGAACGCCGAAATGCTTACTGTCCACCTAGCGATAAGGCCAGTTTTGCGCGGCCTGGCTAGCACCCAGCTTAATGTTTGATTATCGGATTCTAGCTAAAATATTCTATGCTCGAGATAAAAGCGATACTTCTTCAGCACGAACAAGACGGCCAATGCCTCACGTTCGTAGATGGAGTATTTAAGTTCGGCACTGGTTAACCGACGAGACGCTTACGCTAATGGCTGCCTTTGACCCTGTAACTCCTCTAGGAAAACGGACTGGATTCCCCCATTAGATGCGTCGGTTAGTACAATAACTTTTTTTACTAAAATGCGTCTCTCCGAGAAGCGGAGGATTGGCTATAGCTGACCTAATGTGCTCAAACGTAGCCTCATTCGCAGGTCCCCATTCAAAACGCACCAATTTTCGATGCAATTCATTTAAAGGAGCCGCCAACTGAGCAAAGTTATGGACAAAAAGCCTAAATAATTCGCAATGCCTATAAATCCAGCAATCTCGCATTTATCAGTAGGTGGCGGGCGACTTCTCAATGTCTTAGATCGCTCCTGGTAAATGCAAATGCTCTCGCCTGATACTAAGTGACCTAAGAACGATACCTGCTGCCTGGCTAATGTCGACTTACTGGGTCTGTCAAACCTGCCCACTGCAGCCTAGCAAAAACTTCTTGGATATGTTCCAAATGCTCTTGAAACGAACGACTATAAATGACCAAGTCGTCCAAATAATTATAAACACAGAATAATTTCAAGAACAGTATCCAGCAAACGAGTAAGAACGTCTTGGTCAGTAGCTAAACCAAAGGGAACCCTGTTAAACTGAAACAGATTCCGATCAGTACAAAATGCTGTAACGTGTTTACATTCTTCAGCTGAGGGAATCTGATAATAGGCTTGATGGAGATCGAGCACGGTGAACCAATTAGCGCACACAAACCAAGTAAAAGAGTTATAAAGATCAGGTTGATTCGAGGACAACCTTGGTGCTCAGGCGCAGGTAGTCAACAAAAGGCCGAAAATCGTGCCCCTGATCGTTAGGATAAAGGGATATTGGGGAAGCATAAGCAGATGTAGAAGGCCTGATAACACCTTGCTCGAGCATTTTTAGAGATATTCCCTCTCAGCATATTAGGAGGTGAGAGACGATATGGGGGCTGCCTGACGGGAACATGGTCGGCTAGACGAATATGGTAGTCAAGAATATTAGTAACACCCCGTCTATCAATGAGAAGCCCGGGAAACCTGTGCAACAAATCACCTATTTCAGAGGTCTGCTGTGAAGACAGATGGGTGAGATGAAACTCATTAACCTTAGCAGCAACAGCCAACATGCCAGCATTTCGTTGCACCTTACGCTCAGGACATTCACAGAGCCCAAACTTCTGAACAGAAGCGAACTTAAAGAAGAAGGTGTACCCAGAATAATCGAAGACAAGACCAGTTCTACTGATAAAATCACATCCCAAAATCAAATCGACCAGCAGCTTCCTAACCAGGGCCAAAGACAAGGCCCAGGATAAATCCCCAACCGAGATACTCCCTCGGACCCAACCATGCAGAGGCAACACCTGCCCATTGGAAACCCCAGGAATGGACCGATCTAAGTCTAGTAAGATGACCAAATTCAAGAAACCATTCCAAGCTCGACAACGAAAAGGAGCTATCAGAACCCAAAAGAGCACAAAAAGGTTCGATACCTGCTCGAGAACAAATATAGGGCAGTGGGGAAGATAGTGTGGCAGTGACACGGGCACAACAGGGTTTAAAAGCTCGACCCCGGGGTCGCTGCTCCGCCGGTCGTGATTTATTACTCTAGTTGTCCGTGGCTGAACGCAAGAACGAATTAAATGGCCAGTTCGACCGCAACTAAAACAACGCCCCAATTTTTCTTTAGCAGACTGAGCTGATGTTGGTAATACGGAGTTCCGCTAGGTGACGCCCACCGGCTGAACTTTAACTTCACGATGTCTGTCGTCCGAGAGTGGCAATGCGGATATCGCTAAAACGGCGGCACGAAGATCTTCCCACGTGGAGGGACGACCACGAAAAACAAAATGTGACTTATCCGCCGCTCACATTCCCCTCAGGACAAAAGAAACTAACTCGCGTTCTGGCAAGTCAACTAACAAAGCCAAACAGGCCGTCTTAACGCTTTCCACATACCGATGCAAGTCCTCCCTCTCTTGCTACATCTGCCAAACATAGCTACACACGAGCTGTTTACGAGCTCCCGTGCCTAATCTTTGGCTAATCAACTGCTGCAAGAACAACACTCCTGTCATGGCCCTGGTTACCAGAGTCCTCAATTCGCCTCTAGTTAACGGATACAATAGAGACAAAATTACCTTATGCGAAACACCAAACGCATCTGCGTGTTTCTCAAAGCGAACCAGCAACCATAACACCCTTTCAATTTGCTCGAGTTGGTCTATAGCTGATTCTCTGACGTCTCGAAACAAACGGGCCAGAGGATTAGGCAATTTAACTAACGCCCCAGCGAATCTCTCTGAGGACATAAGGGCTCATTCTCGGGGTCGCTAGCGCCCCGTCCGGAAGATAACAGATCCTGCTCCCCGTCCTATTCCCATCACGATCAAACCATGTGACCTTAAACTGCAATTCCTTAATCAAGCACCCCAATTCAGTGATTGATTCCATATCACAACCCTCTTGGTTTAATGCCCTTAAGTCAAATATTGGGTATGTTAAATGTATCAACTGTGCCCGCAACCTGTCTGACTGCGACTAGGTTGAGTACCCTCCACAAAACCGATGGTGTCCCCAAGACCCCCAACAGCCTTAAACAAAAACTCAATGGCTGCTTCTGACTCACCCACCACATCCTGCGTGACGTCAACCGGCTGAAGAAAAGTAGCACGCAAACTGGCAGCTAAGTCCGGGACACTACCGTCAATAGGTTGGCGCCTTATCGCCAGCTCATAAATGAGGTTGTCCTTCCTCAAGAGGCCGATCCCAGGGCACTGTCTGGCCGCCATTAGAATTACTCAGCTGGAACAATCAAACAGTAAGACAAATATCTTGTAACACTGGCAGAGTTACAATTCGAACCAACGGTAACTGTAATGGCAATATTACGATCGTAACCACGCTCTGCTACCACTGAGACGTGGGACATAGTGAAGGCAGGAAAAGGTGTGGACGGGGCCTTACTCATTTACCGCAGATTGCTCAGCTTTTTAAAAAAAATATGACATACACTTTATTTAGTTGGAACCAATTGCATATGAGGTTGACACTAAGGAAAAATTATCATATTTGTCTATTAGGACACAGCGTCTAATAAAAAATTCGTAAGCAAGTTGCACTGACGGCTGAAGGTCTTATTGACTAGAAATTAAAATTTATTGTCAGCTGAAGCCCTCAATTGTAGTAGATGAAAAGCAATTTAACGGCTAAAGGCCTGGATAGCAAATTCCTAAAAAGTTATACTTCTCAAAGAGATAATATTTTTTTTAACAGAAAAGCACAATTAAAACTTAATTATTAACAGACAATATTTAATTAAAAATTCTTTAGCCCAGCTGCATTCACGGCTGAATGCATTATTAACCAGAAATTCAAATTATTTGTCGGCTGAAGGCCCCAATAGTAATGACTCCAAAAAGCAGTTTAAGACAGAAGACCTGGATAACAATTATTGAGAACAATTAAACTTCTCCATGAGAAACTAACACTTTTTCAAAAAAGGAATCATCACGATCTGATCAACATAAGAGAGAGGTGGGTCTCAGACAGTGCTCCAAGGATCGGCCTGGGGAAGGTCGCTCAACATCACAACTGACGAGACCGGCAGCCAACAGTTGTACTCACTTAACAGGATGGCAACACAGACTAGTGGCAGTTTAAAAGCAGACCAACACTCTTGCAAAATCTTCCTAGTACCAGGTAACCAACACAACGATGGAATAACCCAGGCATGGTGGATCCGGCGGACAGCACTGCGTCTTCAAAATCCGGTGTTTAGAACATTCAAAAGCAGAAGGAACCACTACTACCAAGGTAGTCCAAAAGAACCAAATGTCAGAACCACAATCAAGGAGGCAGTCGAACTACACGCTCTACCTGACAGCAAATGGCTCTGAGCACTATGGAACTTAACATCTATGGTCATCAGTCCCCTAGAACGTAGAGCTACTTAAACCTAACTAACCTAAGGACATCACACAGCACCCAGTCATCACGAGGTAGAGAAAATCCCTGACCCCGCCGGGAATCGAACCCGGGAACCCGGGCGTTGGAAGCGAGAACGCTACCGCACGACCACGAGCTGCGGACACCTGACAGCAGTGGCAAGGCGAGGAAAGGTACACTGCTGTGAAAATACCCTAACCTCTAGGTCAGGTAACTGGGGCGTTAGCTGGTCACTAGTCAGATAAATACCGCTGGTCGAACTTCATCAGTAAACACAAATTAACTTTTTTTTTTTGTCATCAGTCTACTGACTGATTTGATGCGGCCACGAATTCCTTTCCTGTGCTAACCTCTTCATCTCAGAGTAGCACTTGCAACCTACGTCCTCAATTGTTTGCTTGACGTATTCCAATCTCTGTCTTCCTCTACAGTTTTTGCCCTCTACAGCTCCCTCTAGTACCATGGAAAACATTCCCTCATGTCTTAGCAGATGTCCTATCATCCTGTCCCTTCTCCTTATCAGTGTTTTCCACATATTCCTTTCCTCTCCGATTCTGCATAGAACCTCCTTATTCCTTACCTTAGCAGTCCACCTAATTTTCAACATTCTTCTATAGCACCACATCTCAAATGCTTCGATTCTCTTCTGTTCCGGTATTCCCACAGTCTATGCTTCACTACCATACAATGCTGTACTCCAGACGTACATCCTCAGAATTTTCTTCCTCAAATTAAGGCCGGTATTTGATATTAGTAGACATCTCTTGGCCAGAAATGCCTTTTTTGCCATAGCGAGTCTACTTTTGATGTCCTCCTTGCTCCGTCCGTCTTTGGTTATTTTACTGTCTAGGTAGCAGAATTCCTTAACTTCATTGACTTCGTGATCATCAATCCTAATGTTAAGTTTCTCGCTGTTCTCATTTCTACTACTTCTCATTACCTTCGTCTTTCTCTGATTTACTCTTAAACCATACTGTGTACTCATTAGACTGTTCATTCCGCTCAGCAGATCATTTAATTCTTCTTCACTTTCACTCAGCATAGCAATGTCATCAACGAATCGTATCATTGATATCCTTTCACCTTGTATTTTAATTCCACTCCTGAACCTTTCTTTTATTTCCATCATTTCTTCCTCGATGTACAGATTGAAGAGAAGAGGCGAAAGGCTACAGCCTTGTCTTACGCCCTTCTTAATACGAGCACCCCGTTGTTGATCGTCCACTCTTATTATTCTCTCTTGGTTGTTGTACATATTGTATATGACCCGTCTCTCCCTATAGCTTACCCCTATTTTTTTCAGAATCTTGAACAGCTTGCACCATTTTATATTGTCGAACGCTTTTTCCAGGTCGACAAATCCTATGAAAGTGTCTTGATTTTTCTTTAGCCTTGCTTCCATTATTAGCCGTAACGTCAGAATTGCCTCTCGCGTCCTTTTACTTTTCCTAAAGCCTAACTGATCGTCACCTAACGCATTCTCAATTTTCTTTTCCATTCTTCTGTACATTATTCTTGTAAGCAGGTTAGATGCATGAGCTGTTAAGCTGATTGTACCATAATTCTCGCACTTGTCAGCTCTTGCCGTCTTCGGAATTGTGTGAATGATGCTTTTCCGAAAGTCCGATGGAATGTCGCCGGACTCATATATTCTACACACCAACGTGAAAAGTTGTTTTGTTCCCACTTCCCCCAATGATTCTAGAAACTCTGTTGGAATGTTATCTATCCCCTCTGCCTTATTTGACCGTAAGTCCTCCAAAGCTCTTTTAAATTCCGATTCTAATACTGGATCCCCTATCTCTTCTAAATCGACTCCTGTTTCTTCTTCTATCACATCAGACAAATCTTCACCCTCATAGAGGCTTTCAATGTATTCTTTCCACCTATCTGCTCTCTCCTCTGCATTTAATAGTGGAATTCCCGTTGCAGTCTTAATGTTACCACCGTTGCTTTTAATGTCACCAAGGGTTGTTTTGACTTTCCTGTATGCTGAGTCTGTTCTTCCGACAATCATATCTTTTTCGATGTCTTCACATTTTTCCTGCAGCCATTTCGTCTTAGCTTCCCTGCACTTCCTATTTATTTCATTCCTCAGCGACTTGTATTTCTGTATTCCTGATTTTCCCGGAACATGTTTGTACTTCCTCCTTTCATCAATCAACTGAAGTATTTCTTCTGTTACCCATGGCTTCTTCGCAGCTACCTGCTTTGTACGTATGTTTTCGTTCCCATTTTCTGTGATGGCCCTTTTTAGAGATGTCCATTCCTCTTCAACTGTACTGCCTACTGCGCTATTCCTTATTGCTGTATCTATAGCGTTAGAGGACTTCAAACGTATCTCGTCATTCCTTAGTACTTCCGTATCCCACTTCTTTGCGTATTGATTCTTCCTGACTAATGTCTTGAACTTCAGCCTACTCTTCATCACTACTATATTGTGATCTGAGTCTATATCTGCTCCTGGGTACTCCTTACAATCCAGTATCTGATTTCGGAATCTCTGTCTGACCATGATGTAATCTAATTGAAATCTTCCCGTACCTCCCGGCCTTTTCCAAGTATACCTCTTCCTCTTGTGATTCTTGAACAGGGTATTCGCTATTACTAGCCGACACTTGTTACAGAACTCAATTAGTCGTTCTCCTCTTTCATTCCTTGTCCCAAGCCCATATTCTCCTGTAACCCTTTCTTCTACTCCATCCCCTTCAACTGCATTCCAGTCGCCATGACTATTAGATTTTCGTCCCCCTTTACATACTGTATTACCCTTTCAATATCCTCAAACACTTTCTCGATCTGTTCATTTTCTGCTTGCGACGTCGGCATGTATACCTGAACTATCGTTGTCGGTGTTGGTCTGCTGTCGATTCTGATTAGAACAACCCGGTCACTGAACTGTTCACAGTAACACACCGTCTGCTTTACCATCCTATTCATAACGAATCCTACAACTGTTATACCATTTTCTGCTGCTGTTGATATTACCCGATACTCATCTGACCAGAAATCCTTGACTTCCTTCCACTTCACTTCACAGACCCCTACTATATCTTGATTGAGCCTTTGCATTTCCCTTTTCAGATTTTCTAGTTTCCCTACCACGTTCAAACTTCTGACATTCCACGCCCCGACTCGTAGAACGTTATCCTTTCGTAGATTATTCAATCTTTTTCTCATGGTAACCTCCCCCTTGGCAGTCCCCTCCCGGAGATCCGAATGGGGGACTATTCCGGAATGTTTTGCCAATGGAGAGATCATCGTGACACTTCTTCAATTACAGGCCACATGTCCTGCGGATACACGTTACGTGTCTTTAATGCAGTGGTTTCCATTGCCTTCTGCATCCTCATGTCGTTGATCATTGCTGATTCTTCCACCTTTAGGGGCAATTTCCCACCCCTAGGACAAGAGAGTGCCCTGAACCTCTATCCGCTCCTCCGCCCTCTATGACAAGGCCGTTGGCAGAATGAGGCTGACTTCTTATGACGGAAGTCTTCGGCCGCCAATGCTGATTATTTATCAAAATTTAGGCAGTGGCGGGGATCGATCCCAGGACCGAAGACGTTTTGATTATGAATCAAAGACGCTACCCCTAGACCACCGACTCCAAAAACTCTACTCATTGTTCTTCGTCTCAGCGATCCTGTGAGCAGCAATGCACAAACAGATTGCGTCATTTCAAAATAGTGAATGTTTCACTACTAGGTAAATGTTCACTCAACTCAAACGTCCTGGGTCGGGTAGACAACGAGTTTGTACCCCTTCAACTACAGCCGGCTGATCCAGCAATGTCTGTTTGACGCCATCGGTTCCGGCATGTCCGCGTGCCACCAGACCACACTGCTGCTCTGTCGCAACAGAACTGCCGACACACCCGACCCGGAAAACACTTCGCGTCCTTCCAAAGATAGTAACACGGCCGGCCGGGGTGGCCGAGCGGTTCTAGGCGCTACATTCTGGAACCGCGTGATCGCTACGGTCGCAGGTTCGAATCCTGCCTCGGGAATGGATTTGTGTGATTTCCTTAGGTTAGTTAGGTTTAAGTAGTTCTAAGTTCTAGGG
Source organism: Schistocerca americana (assembly GCF_021461395.2). Taxonomy (NCBI): domain Eukaryota; kingdom Metazoa; phylum Arthropoda; class Insecta; order Orthoptera; family Acrididae; genus Schistocerca; species Schistocerca americana. The sequence goes on from NC_060122.1 coordinate 87,504,406, forward strand.
GACTGATGACCTCAGATGTTAAGTCCCATAGTACTCAGATCCATTTCCATCGTAGTACCACGGTACTAGATATAAATAAGTGTGCTAATGCCACTTGCGGACAGACACGGCCAGCAAAAGTAGTGGCGCCAATAAACACAAGAAGAAAACAAGACGCCACTATCCCTATTACACGATGCCAACCTACCAACGGCACCAACGCGAGCTGCACACGGCTCATACATGTTATGCCGTTTTCCTTTGCATAAAGAAATGCACGCGCGTTCATTTTTTATTAAGTAGAAGACTGAGCGTTTCTATACTGATCACAGAAGCAGGTTGGTTACCTGATTTCTTATGTTCTTAAGCTGTCAGACAAGTAAGTTCTGCCTTTTGTTGTCCCAAAAGAACAAAAAAAAAGAATGGTTGAAATGACTCTGAGCACTATGGGACTTAACATCTTAGGTCATCAGTCCCCTAGAACTTAGAACTACTTAAACCTAACTAACCTAAGGACATCACACACATCCATGCCCGAGGCAGGATTCGTACCTGCGACCTTACCGATCGCGCGGTTCCAGACTGCAGCGCCTAGAACCGCTCGGCCACTTCGGCCGTCTCCAAAAGGACAGTTATTATGAACGTGCACGGTGGTTTTCTGACAGAGGCTTAACCTGTGCTCGTTGGGTTCGATCGTTATTTTTTGAACTAAGAGAGTCACGTGGTTTGGTGACATTTTCAGAAAATCCATACAACTTATTAACCACAACGGGGTGCTGAAAAGCAATGCCTCCAGGTTTTTCATTCTGTTCTCAAAGTAGGTTAAGGTATTATTCCTTTATTTATTGCTTATTTTTCATGACAAGATTAGAGCCTTAAGGCTGCCTCTTGCATCTGACCAGGAACAACACATACAAAACATATTATTTAACTATTATAATAATAATTATTTGTGTTATTAATAAAAGTAAGTATTGGCAATAATAATAATAACAAGAATAATAATAACAGTAAAAGACCTCAAAGGCATCAACAGTGGAGTAGATGGACCTCAAGTCAACGTCGGTTGTGGAAGAGGCAGCCCAGTACTCAGGACTAATGGCGTATATCAAATCCAAGTCGTGTCTGCAGTGGTAGCCTTTGCGACTGGTCAGTGTCTGTTCACTGAGTGCGGCTGCAATACATGCTTCAGGAACTAACAATCCCTGATTCTAACAAATCCAGTGGGTGACGACTGGACAGCAATGCTTACAAGTAATCATGACTCGTGTAAGTAATAACTGCAATAATCCAGGTGGTAACCAATCCATCAGTCGACAGGCGGCGGCAACCAGGCCCTCGGATTCTGGGGGAGCCGGACTTGCACGACCACAGAGAAAGTCGGAGAACTCTCTGGCCTCCCACAGAAATCACCAACGTAAATAGGCACCTTCAACACTCTCATACAGCCTGGAAAGGTGCACAACCTAGTGACAGAGCTCGATACACAGGAGATACTGATCCTCACACTGCAAGAGACACATATCACAGACAAAGACACCACAGGCCATGGCTAGTATCGCATCTTTAAGAAGAAAACCGATAGGCGAGTTGCCAAAGGCGCTCCACTATTGGGGATGGCCTTCGTGGTCCATAATACCATACTCGAATCCACAGAGAAGTCACACCAGTAAACAGCCGACTGACCATCATGCACGATCAATGCACCAACAAAAAATACGCACTGATCAATGCGCACGCCCCTACTAACCAGAGCAACAAGAGAGACCCACAGTCCACAGATGAATTCTGGTCAACCCTTGAGAAAGTATTATCCACAGTCCCCAAGGATGACATCAAACTTCTTATGGGTGATTTCAATGCAGAGATCGTCAGAGAAAAAATGCACAGGAAAACAGTTCGAAATTATCCCGCACATAAATTCACCAACAAAAATGCCACACGTCTAATAGAACTTTGCCAGCAGCACAACCTCAAGCTTATGTAAACATCCCTCAGAAAACACCCCAGAAAACAGAGAACCTCGCGTTCACCAGTTCAGCAGTTAGGCGAGTTTAAAACTGACCATGTGGCAATCTCGTCCCCAGTACAGAAAGAGATCCATGACATACAGGTACGCAGGGGAGCCAACATTGATTCTGACCATTACCTAACACGCATGAAAGGTCACCCCCAAGAGAATATTCTGTAACAAAACTCCCGTACTGAAATTTGGCACAAAAAGGATCACTGACTTGGAGTGAAAGAGGCTTGGGAAAAAGATCACACAAATGACTAGCAAAACATCCCGAAAAGAAATCACAGAAAAAGCACAAGCCCTCATTCCTCTGAAGAAGAATACCAAGCACATCTGGTGTGAAAATGCATTGGTCACCAGGAAATTGGCATGCCAGAAATACAACAGTAACAAGTCCCCAAGTGTTCAACGAAACACGAAATACTACAGGAAAAATTATTAGACAATCCAAGAGGGAATACCTGAAGGAACAGCTAGACTCTATAGAGGGAAACTTCCGCAACTACAACGCAAGGGACTCCTGCAGGACGTTTACAGTGTACACCCGAGGATACACCCAACCGAACCTCTGCTTTAGAAATAGTGACGGAAAATTGGCACTGACGGATAAGGAGAACTGCAAAGTGCTTGCACACTACTTCTCAGAACTTCTCAATTGCCCAGAACCCACAAAGAGATTCCCAGACGGAGAACCTACAGACAGGCACACTGACTCACTACCCCCGACACAAGAGGAAGTCCACAAGCACACCCTCAGCCTCAAAAACGGCAGGACATCTGGTGAAGAGGGCATAGTGGCAGAACTGTTGAGAAACCTTGTACCAAACTTACTCAGAGAACACACACAGATCGTCACAGACATATGGACGTCAGAATAGTTACCAGACGACTGGAAATGCACACTGATCCACCCACTGCACAAAAAGGGTGACCCCACAGATGTGAACAATTACATGGGCATCTCACTGGTATAAGGTACTCTCAGCGTGCCTACTCCAAAGAACATGGAACCAACTGGAACATAAGATCGGCGAGTACCAAGCGGGCTTCTGCCCTGGTCGCTCCTGTGCAGAACAAATCTTCAATCTCAAGACTATCCTCAAAATCAAAGCCCTCAGGAACAGTCCGGTCATATGCACCTTCGTTCTTCGTTGAGTTCAAGAAGGCATATGACTCCATCGACCGCCAGTCACTGTTCAACATTCTACATGAACAAGATTTGGACGGCAAGAGACTGATCAAACAGACACTGACAGAAACGACATCTAAGGTTAAGTTCAAAGGGGAAATCTCCGAACCCTTTGAGATCAAGACAGGTGGTCGCCAAGGTGACGGACTCTCACCGCTCCCCTTCAACCTAGTCCTGGATAAGGTCATCAAGGAATGGGAGAAGGAGCTGCAAATACAGGGACATTGGAATTCAGTGCGACTTGGACGATGCAATGACAAGCTGGAAGTCGGCTGTCTAGCCTTCACAGAAGATCTGGTACTACTCACAGATAACGAAACTACAGCAGTCATACAGATAGAAGTACTCAAAGAGTGCGCAGAAAAAGTAGGGCTACAGATTTCCTATGAGAAAACTGAGTTCCTCGGCACGAAATTAAACAATCCAAATTTGAACACAAGGTATGGCAGGATGAACAAGGTCACACACTTTATCTACCTAGTTGAAATGCTCGAACCGACAGGAAAGGACAAAATTGCCCAGGGAACTAGGATACTGAAAATGGAGAGAGCCTTATACAAAAGAGAGGGTATTTATAACAAGAAATGTCTGTCCACCTGCACCAAAATTCGTCAGTACAATACTGCAACCAAACCAGAGGTGCTATACGCCAACGAGACACTGATGCTACACGCAAAGGCTGGCCTTGAGAACATTCACAATCAGGAAAGAAAAATCATTAGCAAAATTATTGGGCCAACACTCACTGAAGAGGGATGTAGGCTTCACGCCAGGGACACCACAGAGAAGTTCGCCAACATCGCAGCAGACGTTAGAAAGAGGCAACTAAAATTTTATGGACACATAAGCAGACTCCCACAGACCAGACTCCCCAACACAATCGTCAGGTACATCCAGAGACCACTACACCCTGGATGACACAAGTCAAGATTGATGTGGAAAGAGCTCAGATAGATTCAGTGGACGTCATGGACAAAGGCGCCTATAGACGCAAGGTGTACAAGTGGGAAGTTATGTCAGAGAAAACAGTACCCAAAGCCCAAAGGCCAAAGTGGAAGGAAGAAAGGAAGAGAGTCTTTAGTGAACGAATGAAAGAGTACTGGAAGAACAGGAAGAACAAGTAGTCATGAACGTTTCACGTGGTCTGATAAAAGGCATGTAATGTGTGTAATAATAATAATAACAGTAACACGAATAATGACGATAAATAGTGGAGAAATTAAGAATAATATTAATGAACTGAACATAAAGCTCAATAATAATAGTTGGCATTATCATCAGAAGTAATAATTTTCAATAATAATAATAAATAAAATCCCGTGTGAGGTTGATAGATCCTCCATCGGGCGCCTCCCCAGGTGGCGGATAGGGGAAAGCCTCCCAGATATGGGTGGCACCGAGGAAATCAAATACTCGGGGCGGACCAAAACTATCACATCCTCGAGGATAAGTACCCGGAGTAAAAACCGGCGAAACGAAGAAAACTGACACAAAAGCCCAGACACGTCTGTGTGGTAACCACCGGTACTCTGGCCAGCGTCTGTCACCAATGGTGCGGCTGATGCGAGCTCCAGGAACTGAAAATCCCTGGTTCTACCAAACTGGCGCAAGCCAGACGAATTACGAGCATAATGGCAAGTACACCTAAAAACAACATTACCCCAGGTGGACGATCCACCCGTCGCAAGACGGCAAACAGGCACTCGGATTCTGGGGGACCTGGAGATGTACTAAAGGGCGAGTCGGAGCGCTCTGGCAAACTACCCAAGAAAACACACACATACTTTGGCACCTTCAACATACAGACAGTAATACAAACGGGAAAATTACACAATCTAACAACGGAACTCACCAGTCAAAAGATCTCGTTCCTAGCGCTACAAGAAACAAGATACACGGATTCAGACACAATAGACTACGGAAACTACAGATTCTTCAAGAGTGGAACCAACAGGAAAATCGGCAAAGGAGGAGCACTCCTCGGCATGGCCTTCGCAGTAAACAAAAACATCCTAGACTCAGTAAAAGAAGTCAACGCCATCAACAACAGGCTCATGACCATGCGAATCAAACACGCCAACAAGAACTACACCCTCATCAACGTACATGCCCCCACGAACGCAGACATCAAGGACAAACCAGAAGAAACAGACAAATTCTGGGACAAACTCGAAACCACCCTGGCAAAAATACCCCAAGAAAACGCGAAAATTCTACTAGGCGACTTCAACGCACAAATCGGCAGAGAAAAACGCTACAGAAAAACAGTAGGAAATTTCCCTGCACACAAATTCACCAACAAAAACGGCACCAGACTGATCGAACTCTGCCAGCAAAACAACCTCAAAATCATGTCAACCTCCCTGATGAAAAAGCCCAAGAAACAAAAGACGTGGCGATCACCAGTCCACTCACTAGGCGAATTCCAGATAGATCACGTGGCAATCTCCTATGAATACCAGAAAGAAATCCACGACGTCCAAGTGAGAAAAGGCGCCAACATAGATTCGGACCACTACCTAACAAGAATCAAAATCAAACTCACACCAAGAAGACAACACAAAAAGAAATTGACCTCACCGAAATTTGATACAAGAAAGATCAGAGAATCGAACATCACAGAACACTGGGAAAAACAAGAGGCGGAAGATTGGACCAGCTTTAAACAAAAAATTGTGAACACAGCCAAAGAACTGATCCCGCTGACTAGAAAACCCAGGCACCCTTGGTGGAACACTACCTGCGAAATCGCCCTACAAAATCGAAGAACAGCTTTCACAAACTACAACAGCAACAAAACACAAGAAACACAGGACAACTTCTATGAAATTCGAAGACAAACATCGAAAACAATAAGACAAGAGAAACGCAAATACATAAACGATCAGCTAAACTCCATCGAAGAAGACTTCAGAAATTTCAACACACGGGATTTCTACAGGACGTTCGCCAACCAAGTCAAAGGATACTCACCACAGAACCTCTGCTTCAGAAAAGAAGACGGAAAACTGGCACTTACCAACAAAGAAAACTGTGAAGAGCTCGCGAAGTACTTTTCAAAATTACTAAATTGCCCGGAACCTAACTCAACCTTCGAACCCCGAGAACCGGCCAACGCACCGGAAGACTCACCATCACCAACAAAAGAAGAAATCCTCCACTGCATAAAGAAACTGAAAAACAACAAGGCAGCCGGTGAAGACGGAATAACGGCAGAACTGCTGAAGAACATAGGACCAAACTCGCTAAACGAAATCACACAAATCATACAGAACACCTGGACAACCGAAATCATACCTGACGACTGGAAGACCGCACTCATTCACCCGCTACACAAGAAAGGTGACAGGACAGACACAAACAATTATAGAGGAATTTCCCTGCTACCGGTCATCTACAAAATTCTATCAACCTGCCTTCTCACCAGAACGCAAGGACAACTGGAACCCGCCATCTCGGAATACCAAGCGGGTTTCAGACCCAACAGAGCCTGCCCCGAACAAACCTTCAACTTGAAATCAATCATAAAATCCCACATGACAAGCCCCAAAAAATCATCTGCACTTTCGTCGACTTCAAAAAGGCTTACGACTCGATCGACAGAAAGTCCCTCATCCAAATCCTCAGAGAAAAAGGCCTAGACCAAAAGACCCGAAGACTAATCGAACAGACACTAACCAATACAAAATCCAAAGTCAAATTCATGGGCGAAATCTCGGACCCCTTTGAAATCCACACTGGCCTAAGACAAGGAGATGGACTATCCCCGCTATTGTTCAACATCGTGCTGGACAAAGTAATGAGCGAATGGGAAGCTGAAGTCAGGAGACAAAACACCTGGAGACCAGTCACATTAGGAAGGAAAAGACTGGAAATCCCTTACCTAGCATTCGCAGACGACCTAGCGATACTGACCTATGACCCAACATCAGCAAAAACACAGATCGAAATCCTGAAAGAATGCGCCGAGAAAGTCAGCCTACAAATCTCTTTTGAAAAAACGCAAGTCCTAACAAGAGAAGGGGACGACATCACAACCAAGTATGGCAAAATTAAAGGGGTCACACACTTCAGATACCTAGACGAAATCATCGAACCGACCGGAACAGAGAAACTGGCTTACGAAGACAGACAACAGAAGACACGGAAATCACTAGGCATGGTACGAAACGTCTACAACAAACAATGCATTTCCATAAACACCAAGATCAGACACTATAATACAGTGATCAAACCCGCCGTACTGTATGCCAGCGAAACACTAGCACTCAACAGGAAAATCAAAATTGAAGAAATCAAAAAAGAAGAACGCAAAATCATGAGGAAAATTTTAGGAGGAAGACCCACACCAGATGGCTACAGACTACAGAAGAACTCGACAGTAGAAGCATATTCGAACATCGAGAACGATATGAGAAAAAGGCGCCTTAAATTCTACGGACATTTAGATAGACTCCCTGAAACAAGACTCACCAAGAAAATTCTAGAACACATCAAGACACTTAAAGTCTCGACACCCTGGATGGAAGGAGTCCGAAAAGACCTACAAGCAATTGGCACCACAAACACCACAGACAGAAGCACCTTCCGAAAACACATAAACAATTGGGAAGTAAAGTCAGAAGCGCTAAAACAGCGGACCAAACAAGAATGGTCTGAGGAGAGAAAAGAGGCCCTCTCCAAGAGAATGAAGGAGTACTGGAAGGACAAGAAGAACAAGCCTTCAAAGTCATAAGCTTAACGATTTCCTTTTAGGGAAAATTCGCCAACAATAATAATTATAATAATAAATAAAATAATGGATGTATTAAGAATAATATTAATTGGTTCAGCACTGTTGAAGCCTTGTTTGGTATTTTGAAGATGTGGAAGAGATAATGAAATGGGATAGGATTGAAAGGAAAGTGATAATGGGTTCTAGGAAATAAGACAATTTCAATAGAGAACTCTGTAGACGAGGGGAGGGAAAAGTTTAGGAGGGGGGAGGGTTGACGATACTGAGTTGCAAGAATAGATATCGTCATTGAAGGTGGACCATTACCTTCCGCTGATATTGAGAAGGATTTTAATTTCTCTAATATTTTGAGGAAGATTGTCCCAAAGTCAGGTTCCTGATAGAAAAAATTACTCAGAGAAAATTTTACTTTTTTGGGAGCGAGTATTCCTGCTGTGTTGTTCAGTCAGTAGTGTAAGGGTTGAATATAAAGAGGAAGGAGTGCAATGATTGAGAAGACATTACAGCAAACTCCATTTATGTCATTCTCTACGCTTATTGCCACGTCGCCAAGGCAACTGATCAGAAGCTGGAGTGATAAGGTCGAAATAGCGTATGTCACCAATGAATCGCACATAGGATTCAATGCCGTTTCCAGCTACGAAAGCCCTTGGAGAGTAGGATCACCATAATCAATGATAGGGAGCATTAGTGACTCCACAGGTCTCTTTTCATATTTCTATAATGAAATGACGCTGACACTTTCTTACAGACTGCAGTTGTGTGTTCGGCCTATTCTAGGTGATGGCCCAGATTTATCCCTAAATTCTTTGCGGAAGAAGAAAAGGTGATATCCATATCCATTTAGAAATAGGTTGGAAAATATTCTCTTATTACTCGGTCGACTTTTCCGCTTCGCTCGTGCAGATTCAAACCTATGCCTCTAGAGGTCGCAGAACTGAAGCATGTTGCATGGCGGTGTGTAACGTAACTACGACGGAGCGTAACAAACAGCGTACTGTGATAGAGTTTCTAACCCCAGAAAATGTGCCACACATGAGAACCCCTTACTTTAGATAGAAATTCCCAGGAAACTCGAGCACTAACATATCTGGAACCATCCGATGCGGTTCACTGTCATCGATCATTTGTCCGCATCCGACATTTATGTGTTTCCAAAATTGAAAGATTATCTTCGAGGGTTTCACTTCTACAGTACAGAAGCTGTGCAAGCAGAGGTGAATTTGTCACTCCATCAACAAAATTATTCACCAGTTACGATGTCAACAAACTGTTATCCGTTTGGAAGAAATGTTTTCGCCACCAGAATAACTATGAAGAGATGTAAATGCGTAGACATGAAAAATGAAGGATTAGAATGTTTCCAGAACGAGATTTTCACTCCGCAGCGGAGTGTGCGCTGATATGAAACTTCCTGGCAGATTAAAAGTGTGTGCCGGACCGAGACTTTTTTTTTTTAATCTCATTTTGTTCTATATTGTTCGTTGAATTTGTTCGTGGCGGACGTCCGATGACACTCGTTCAGGCTGTTCGTTGATCCGTTTGCTCAGTTTTTCTTTTTTATTACAGAAGGTAGCTAAATCCTCTGACCGAACACGCTGAGCTACCGTGCCGGCAGCCCGCGAAAGGCAAAGGTCCCGAGTCCGTCACACAGTTTTAATCTGCCAGGAAGTTTCAGATTAGAATGTTAATAAAGTTTCTTTTATTTAAAAGAACATCAAGAGCTTTCACATACAGGATTCGGAGGCTTTATTTTACAGCACCTTCATGTAATTATACCACTGGCTGGTTGTTACCTCATGGTTTTTGTTAATTCAAGGAATGAGTAAGCTTTTATGCAATCTACATTCCTTCCAGCACTTTTACGTGGCGGCTCGGGCCGAGCAGAAATAAAGCACTAACCAGACATATGTATCAGCCTCTATTATTTTCATTCGTTTCGGCTTCAGACTGAATTTTAGTGAAACTTCCTCTTTCCAGAAACTATCTCCAATTGGAATGGGCTCCTTTTGAAGCGGGTAGACCAATACAGGTGTAACCCGAGAAGCAAACAGATTTTTGAGTTTTTGAGAGCTATGCTAAGATATTTTCCAAGCATTTAGGTGCCCGTCTGACCATTTTGGTGCCAGGGACCTTGGTTCTGTGGCGGTTCCTTAAGGGGTAAATACTTACCCAGTTATCTTTGTAGATGAAAACCACAGAAGGTATCTGGAGAACAACGCTTCTGTCTACGGTTTACACCGTGTGTCTTGTTTGGGAACAAATGTGCTCCATTCATTCATTCTTGCCAGTAATAACAACTTTATTACTCTCCTGCAAACTAAGGTTCAGTATTGCTCGATTCTGTCTCGGTTTTGGTTTTGTCAGCAGCGTTTGGGTAGGTATAGTAATGAAGAAACTTCTAATTCATGTTTTGGTAAGCAGCGCAAAACTCTTTGCCCAACTGCTTCAACTGAGGGTTCCCTCATTACTCTAAACAATAAAGTTAAGGTTCGCTATTTAGTTTTCCAAATCGATTGGTTGTGACAAATGTTCGCTTCATGATATATATTTGACGATTGACCATTTTCGACCGTATAAGACATCTACATCTACATTTACGTGATTTCTATTCACAATAAAGTGCATGGCAGAGGGTTCAATGAGCCACCTTCAAGCTGTCTCTCTACCGATCCACCCTAGAACGGCACGCGGCAAGAACGAGCACTTAAATTATTCTGTGCGAACCCTGATTTCTCTTATTTTGTCGTGATGATCATTTCTCCCTATGTAGGTGGGTGCCAACAGAATGTTTTCGCAATCAGAGGAGAAAACTGTTGACTGAAATTTCATGAGAAGATCCCGTCGCAACGAAAAACGCCTTTGTTTTAATGATTGCCACTCCAATTCACGTATCATGTCTGACACTATCTCCCCTATTTCTCGATAATACAAAACGAGCTCCCCTTCTTTGTACTTTTCCGATGTCATCCGTCAGTCCCACCTGATGCGGATCCTACACCGCACAGCAATACTCCAGAATAGCGCGGACAAGCATGGTGTAAGCAGTCTCGTTAGTAGACCTGTTGCAAAATGTTCTGCCAATGAATCGCTGTCTTTGTTTTGCTCTACCCACAATATTATCTATGTATTCGTTCCAAATTAGGTTATTTGTAACTGTAATCCGTAAGTATTTAGGTGAATTTACAACCCTCAGATTTGTGTGACTTATCGCGTAATCGAAATTTAGCTGATTTCTTTTAGTGGTGGTGGTGGTGGTGGTGGTTAGTGTTTAACGTCCCGTCGACAACGAGGTCATTAGAGACGGAGCGCAAGCTCGGGTTAGGGAAGGATTGGGAAGGAAATCGGCCGTGCCCTTTCAATGGAACCATCCCGGCATTTGCCTCAAACGATTTAGGGAAATCACGTAAAACCTAAATCAGGATGGCTGGAGACGGGATTGAACCGTAGTCCTCCCGAATGCGAGTCCAGTGTGCTAACCACTGCGGATTTCTTTTAGTACCCATGTGAATAACTTCACACTTTTCCTTATTCAGGGCCAATTGCCACTTTTCGCACCATATAGATATCTTATATAAATCATTTTGCAAGTCGTTTTGATCATCTGATGAATTTACAAGACGGTAAGTGACAGTATCATCTGCAAACAATCTAAGACGGCCACTTACATTGTCTCCTATGTCGTTAATGTAGATCAGGAACAGTAGAGGGTCTATAAGACTTCCTTGGGGAACGCCCGACATTACTTCTGTTGTACTTGATGGCTTTCCGTCTATTGCTGCGAACTGTGACCTTTCTGACAGGAAATCACGAATCCAGTCGCACAACTGAGGCCATACTCCGTAGGCACGCAGTTTGCTTAGAAGACGCTTGTTTGGAACGGTGCCGAAAGCCTTCTGGAAATCTAAAAATGTGGAATCAATTTGACATCCCCTGTCGACAGCACTTATTACTTCATGAGTATAAAGAACTCTTTGTGCTTCACAAGAACGATATTTTCTGAATCCGGGCTTTGTGTCAATAAATCGTTTTCAAATGATTCAAATGGCTCTGAGCACTATGGGACTCAACGTCTGTGGTCATCAGTCCCCTAGAACTCAGAACTACTTAAACCTAACTAACCTAAGGACATCACACACATCCATGCCCGAGGCAGGATTCGAACCTGCGACCGTAGCGGCCTCGCGGTTCCAGACTGTAGCGCCTAGAAACGCACGGCCACTTCGATAAATCGTTTTCTTCGAGGTACTTCATAATGTTCGAATACAGTACATGTTCCAAAACCCTACTGCAAATCGATGTTAGTGATATGGGCCTGTAATTCAGAGGATTACCCCTACTTCCGTTTTTGGGTATTGGTGTGACTTCAGCAATTTTCGACTCTTTAGGGACGGATCTTTCTGTGAGCGAGTGGTTGTGTACAATTTCTAAACATTGAGCTACTTTATCAGCACGGTCTGAGAGGAACCTGACTGGTATACAATCTGGACCGGGGGCTTTGCCTTTATTAAGTAATTTAAGCTGCTTTGTTACACCGAGGATATCTACTTCTATGTTTCTGATCTTGGCAGTTGTTCTTGATTGGAATTCAGGAATATTTACTTCGTCTTCTTTTTGTGAAGGAGTTTCGGAAAACCGTGTTTAATAATTTTGCTTTAGTGGCACTGTCATCAGTGACTTCACCGTTGTTATCGCGCAGTGAATTTATTGATTGCGTCTTGCCACTGGTGTGCTTTATGTATTTCCAGAATCAGCTTGGGTTTTCTGCTAGATTTCGAGACGGAAATTCGCTGTGGAAATTATTAAAATCATCTCGCATTGAAGTACGCGCCATGTTTAGAACTTCTGTAAGACTTTGCCAATCTTGGGGATTACAGTGGGAAGTAAAGTCGATGTCGACGTGCTGTGTAATTATTCTGTTACTAAACAGTCCATCCAACATCGGCAGTGAGCACATATAGTGTCCTGTACCGTTGCATTAGATGTGTAGATGACTATTCCTGCACGCAGTACGTGTTAGCGCTACAATAAAACCAGAAAGCTAATCAACGCTTTAATTGTCATTTAACTGTTCTGATTTTTTGTATCTCTCCCAATATTGTTCGCACTGCCACTCACATTTTATACTCTGAAGTGACATAAGTCATGCAATAGTGAAATGGACATGTACAGATGGCCGTAGTATCGCGTACACGAAGTATAAACGGCTGGTGCGTTATCGGAGCTGACATTTCAACTCACGTGATTCATGTGAAATGGTTTCCGACGTGATTGTTCCGCACGACGGGAATTAACAGACCTTGAATGCGGAATGCTAGTTGGTGCTAGACGCAAGGGACATTTCATTTCGTAAATCGTTAGAAAATTAAATAGTGGCAAGAGTGTGGCGACAATACCAAATTTCAGGCGTTACCTCTTACCACGGACAACACAAATGCTGATGGCTGGTGGCAGCGGCGACTGCGTAGGGTTGTGAGTGTCGTCAGAAGCAATGTGTCAAACAACCAAAGAAATTAATGTGGCATTAAGACGGACGCATCCGATAGGACAGTGCTTCGAAATTTGGTGATAACGGGCTATGGCAGCAAGACTTCGCGCTCAGCGCCTCTTCTGGCTCTGAGACCAAATCGGTTGGACCCTGGACGACTGGAAAATCGTGATCTGGTCAGGTGAGTCCCGATTTCCGTTGGTATGTGCTGATGGTAGGGTACGAGAGTGGTGCAGACACCATGAAGCTGTGGACCCACGCTGTCAAAAAGTCATTGTGCAAGCTGGTGGTAGTTCTATAATGGTTTGTGCTGTGTCTCCATGGAATATATTGAGCCTCTGTGCAAACTGAACCATCGTCGCCTGGACCTGGTTATGTCCAGCTACTGGTGGTCCATCTGCAGCCATTCATGGGCTTTATATTCCTTAATAATGATGGAGTTTTTATGGATGACAGTACACCATCTCAACGGGTGACAATTGGTCGCAATTGGTTTGGAGAACATGCTGGAGAATTGGAGCGAATGATTTGGACTCCCAGATCGCCCGACATGAGTGCCATCGACCATTTACAGCACATAATTGAGAGGCGAGTTTGTGCACCTAATCTTACACCAGCAACACTGTTGCAATTATGGACGGCTACAGAGGCAGCAGTGCTCAATATTTCTGCAGCGAATCTCCAACGACTTGTTTAGTCCAGTGCACGTCGAGTAGCTTCAAATGGCTCTGAGCACCATAGGACTCATCATCTGAGGTCATCAGTCGCCTAGAACTTAGAACTACTTAAACCTAACTAACCTAAGGACGTCACACACATTCATGCCCGAGGCAGGATTCGAACCTGCTACCGTAGCAGTCACGCGGTTCCGGACTGAAGTGCCTAGAACCGCACGGCCACCGCGGCCGGCCGAGTTGCTTCACTAGGCAGGGCAAAAGAGGGTCCGAACCGATTTGGAAGGTATCCCAGTGTATTTTGCATTACTTCTCAGTTTTTACTTATGTATAACGAACTGATTTTATAGGTTCACTACTGAACTTCTCGTTTTCATATCAGTTTCTGTTGTGTACTTTATTATTGTAATGTTATAAGCCTACGTTAGGCAGTTCGTCTTACTCTCACTACTAGCGCTGGCACTCGGCGCCTCGTATCGACTTGATATCGCGTCCTCCACGCCTCGGCCCGCTTTTCGTCGGCTACAGTAAACGCCGGCGTCTCTTCACAGCCTGCTACTGGGGCTCGGTGAGCTCATTCACATCCCTGATGCCGAATATTCGGCTTCGCGTGTACTTCCTGGTTTTTTCGTTATTGCTTGGTCGTCATTTATCATTTCAGGATTTTTATTAGCAGTTGACGATTGTGTTTTTTACTTTAACCGTTTTTTATCTCTGGTTTCGCAACCAAGGTGACGACCGCCATGCCTTTCAATTTCGACTTATGCGGCTTTCGTTGCCTTTTCAGGATATTGGGTAGGTGGTAAGTTCGTCTTTCCGTAAGTTTAATTAACACAACAAGCAGACCTACACACAACAGTGCCTTTAGTTATCAGTATTTTATTCTTCTTCATTATCTTCAACAGACTGCAAACTCATGGGTAACTTTCCGATTCCGCAATAGCAGAAATCACATGGTTATCGGGCGAAGAACTCGTCGACCCGTGTTCGAAGCCCATTTTAATCCGGAAAGGAAGTTCCTTGAAGGTTGCCATTCAGAGAGCGGACAAGGCGAAAATCCGAGGGCGCCAGATCAGGTGAATAAGGTGCGTGCTGAATGACTTCCCAACCTAAATCCTGTTGTCTAGCTGAATGTGAGCTGGCGTTTTCGTGGAGTAGCAATATTTCACGCATACTTCCTTGTCGTTCTTCTCGGACTGAGTCTGCAAGGCTTCTCAGCTGTTGACAATAAATGTCAGCAGTGATGGTTACTCTTTGGGAAGCAGTTCATGGTACACCACGCCGTCACTGCTCAAATAGACGCATAACATTATCTTTTGTGGCTGGGTGCAAGCAAGTCGTTGTACTGGGAACTGCTGCTTTGTTTGGGCTTTCTTCTCCTCATGTTAGCATCAAGAAACCATTATTAGTCACCAGCAACGATACGGGAAGGGAATGGTCTAATTCATGACAAGGGGTCAGAGAGGTAAATCCGACCACTCGCAGACTTTTTTTATTTTGGCTTAGAGCATGCGGTGCTTATACACCCGATTATGAACCTTCCACACTTCCATGAAAACGTCGCACGAAGGTGGAACGATCACATTTCATCACATTTGCCAGTTCTCGACTACACTGAATTACGTCATTGTGGATTAATGCGTTTAAACGATCTTCAACAAACGACGAATTGTCTCCCTGAACGTGATAAGTCACTAATGTCAATACGACGTTCTTTAAAACGGGAAACCATTCTTTTGCGCGCTCTGTCCAATGGCCCTGTTCCCATACGACGCAAATGTTTCTGGCTCCTTCCTGCGCTGTTATCCCTTTATTGAATTCAAACAGAAGAATATGTCGGAAATGTTCTGATTCATCCATTTGTAACACCGTTTTCTAGCTTCCACAGGTCCACGCTCCATACCCAAATCACCAAATGACAGTATGTAAACTCAAAAAGCAACAGTGAATTACAAATAAAAGTCGACAATCGGTAAATAAATCCATGGCAATTGGAATATGAACATACAAAACAAAAATACTGTGAGTGGATTCACCAATGAAATATATTTGTATACTCACACCTTCAGCTCATTCTGCCGCTTAATGGTTCAAATGGCTCTGAGCACTATGGGACTTAACTTCTAAGGTCATCAGTCAACTAGAACTTAGTACTACTTAAACCCAACCAACCTAAGTAAATGAGACCCATCCATGAACGAGGCAGGAATCGAACCTGCGACCACAGCAAACGCACGGTTCCGGACTGAAGCGCCGCTTAATGGTTTAGATAGTTCCGCGAAACAAATCTTTTGTGTAATAATTACATTGGCATGTGTTGCAGGTAATCTGGTGAAACGTATTATTAATCAGTAAGTATCAGGACAAGGTCTGTATTTTATTTGAAATACGGATGCATCGTTCCTGCACCAGGACAGATGAGAATGGAGCAGGTTAAACCGTAATTATTTTAAAAGAATCGACTCTGTTATCAATCCGAATCAGACCACGCGTCTTTGATAGCAAAATACTCTGAATGTATGACTGAAGAAACAGTATTTTTTTTCAATGGAATTCGCCGTACTTAGATGTCAGTTTTTAGTGACTGCGACGACGGGAGGAAGCGTCCATGGTTCTCTACATGTTACCTCCCACTGCAAATCACAGACAGCGTGCTGCGAGTAAACGCATCTCAGACACGTCGGACCCTACACGGCCGCCGCCCGCCGCCCGCCGAGCCCACCTGGGACGCGCGCGCTCTCATGCGTGAGCTCCAGTGACGTCAGCGCTGCCAGTGGAGCGGAGCTTCAAATTCCTGCCGCGCGGAGCGCTGCCGGCGGGGCCGCGCCTGCACAGTTTGAGGAGCGAGCGCAATAAAACTCGGCGGCGACTGGAGGCAGGCAGAAATTCCGCCGCGCTGACGTCGCCCGTTGCTGAATAAAGTGCATACCGACACACTGTGCGCCGGGGCAGTTGCCGCCAGTCGGGCTACACGGCGAATAACGGAGCGCTACTGCCTCTGCCGGTGCACGAGGTGGGCCGACTCAGCGCACGCTGCTACCGTATCGTGCAGTCTGCCGTACCATCGCTTACACTGCTGCTCTCAAAATATGTCTGGAACTCTTGAAAACAACCATAAATATCCCAGAACATAGCGCTTAAAAATGGAAATTCCTTCTACAATTTTTTTTTTTTAACGTGTTATTGGCTTTTAGACGTCATCCATATAGCCAGCCTCCGAATGGTCTTTTTCAGATTTTCAGTATCTAATATCCTGAAACAGTTAAAGGGAAACCTACGATAGAAGTACCATTATAAAAACAATGATTAGTTATATTATTTAGTTGCCAGAAACCGGGTGTGGACACGACCTCTTGCTGACCAGGTGCTCCATGGGTTGGCAGATGAGACTGGTGGTGAATGTAGCATCCCTAATCATATACCGAGTGATCAAATAGTATAAATTTGAAAACTTAATAAACCACGGAATAATGTAGATAGAGAGGTGAAAATTGACACACATGCTTGGAATGATATGGGGTTTTATTAGAACTGAAAAAAAAACACCCCATATTGCTAGACGCATCGTTTGGTGATGATCGTGTGCTCAGCCGCCACTTTCGTCATGCTTGGCCTCCCAGGTCCCCAGACCTCAGTCCGTGCGATTATTGGCTTTGGGGTTACCTGAAGTCGCAAGTGTATCGTGATCGACCGACATCTCTACGGATGCTGAAAGACAACATCCGACTCCAACGCCTCACCAGAACCCCGGACATGCTTTACAGTGCTGTTCACAACATTATTCCTCGACTACAGCTATTGTTGAGGAATGATGGTGGACATATTGAGCATTCCCCGTAAAGAACATCATCTTTGCTTTGTCTTACTTTGTTATGCTAATTATTGCTATTCTGATCAGATTAAGCGCCATCTATGGGACATTTTTGGAACTTCCCTATTTTTTTGTTTTGTTCTGATAAAACCCCATGTCATTCCAAGCAAGTGTGTCAATTTGTATCTCTCTATCTACATTATTCCCTGATTTATTTAATTTTCAAACTTACACTGAATTTTTTATCACCTGGTAAAATGATAGTTAACCCACATTAAACTAATAGGCTACTTGAAACATCAACTGATACGCACATTTAAAAACATATTTTTCAATGTCAATAAATTTCACCAAGAGCCGTATAATTTAAGATATTTTATTCTGAAAACAGCAAGCTTTGGTAGTTCAAACTGTTGCAGAGGACCGAACAATAAGCACCAGGTCTCTCGCCACTGCGGTCGTAATGTCACAATCTACTGTTCTGTGAGTACTCCATAGAAACCATTACCATCCCTTTCTCATGCATAAAGTACAAGCACTATTGCCGGATGACTACCACAGGAGGCTAGACTTCTGCAACTTTATCCTATGACGTCAGACTGACGACCAGCATTTTTCACGAACAATACTGTTCACCATCGAAGCCTATTTCACGAAGGAGGGTATAGTGAATTCGTACAATTGGCACGAGTGGGCGGAAGAAAACCCCCACAGGAAGCGGTGTCAATATCTGGTGTGGAATTATTGATCAACATCTCATAGGACAACATGTGCTAGCACAAAGGCTTACATTAGAGCGGTATCTGCGTTTCCTGGATGATACATTACCGGAACTGTTGTAAGACGTTAGTTTGGCATCTCGTATGAACCTGTGGTACAAGCATGATGGTGCCCCCGCTAACTTCAGCGGCACAGTACGACGCCACCTGGAGAATCCCTTCCCTTCGAAATGGGTGGGTCGTGGAAGCCCTGTAACATGGCCAGCAAGATCGCCAGACCTGAATCCACTGGATTCCTTTTTGTGAGGCCATCTGAAATCTGTGATATATGAAGGAGAGGTTGTTCCTGTCAACACCCTTCAGCGCAGAATACAACATACCTGTGATATTACGCAAAGAGATACAGATATGTTGGATCGTGTTCAGCAATCCTTCCTGTGAAGTGTTCAACTTTGCCACACACATCGTGGCCGTCATTTCGAACAGTACTTATAAACCGCTACTCAGCTTCTGGTCATGTGGTTCTATGTTAGTTTCGATTTGTACAACTGTATTGTATTCGTTTGTATTAACTGCCACATATCTGTGTAGTTGTATTTTGTGTTCTGCATCTATGTACTCGTTTCTTAAAACTACGCCTTGGACACAAAAACCAAATTAAAAAACATGCATGTACAGTAGTGCAGCCCCTCCTCACGTTCCTTTCCCTATGCCAACTAGCCACGATACATAATACCGGCCAGCGCAGACGGTACGCGGTAGATGTGAGCGCTGTCTTAGCTCGCAGAGTCGCGCAGACCGTCGCTTGATGCCGCATGCCTCGCCTTCTCGTGAGCGGCTAGGCTACCCACAACACTAATGTGTTGTGCCCAGTTGCCGATCTGTCCCCTTGGCCAATGTTGGCGCACAGTAACACCCAAAAGGCCACTTCACATTTCCAGATTTTTACATTCAATTGCACTGTCATTGATTGACATAGGAACATGCGGAAAAAGAATTTATGTCTATAGCTCAATGTATGACAATTTGCACGACATATCTTTCCTCATTTATGACTCACACCATATGTATGTGTGCGTGTATCTGAATATATTTATTGAGAGAGGGTATTGTGGAACACGATTACTTTTGCAGCTGCATGTCAGAATTGGTATCATTCTTAGCTCTGTAATGCACTTTACCACGAAGCAGCATTCGTATTTCTGTTAACACACGTTAAAAAACCTGAACACCAGAAAGAGTTTTAAGAACATGTCAAGTTGGATTTCGAGATTAATTAGAAATAACCTGAAAATATGCAATATGATTATAAAAATGCAGCTAATCGTGCTAATTTGGGGAAAATATATTTAATTTATCCTAATGCCAGACTGAGACTGATCTTAATTTTAAATCTTAAGACTATTACTTATCAGCAACAGAAAAGATTGGTTTCATAACGGATCTGTTAAGTTTATTAACTTCAGAAGTTATTTCTTAAACACTTATTTGTTCGTGTAGGAGAGGTTATTCATTTCACTTTCATCTGTTTGCAGAAGTCAAAGATAAAATTTTGCCCTTAGATCTGCACAATCAACATGGGCCCACATTTTACAAAGTACTCTGTAATAACTGACTAGTCATCCTGGTTTCGATGACATAAAAACAGAACCGTCTGTATCCGTAGCCACAAACTGAGCAACACATGGTGATCTATTACTTTTACTTAATAAATTGCTTAGTTTTAATCTCCAGTTTACATTTTCAGTAGTTTCTGTATATTTTTGGAAAAATACTAACAAAAATTTTGTCAAACAAGGAAGACAGTGTCACTGCACCGTAACTCATATGATATCTGCACACGAACATGACTCGTTAGGGAGAAATATGGGAGCATTCTGAAGTAGTTCTTACATCTGCTGCTTGTGAGCACCACTTGACATATTAGAAAACATGGTATTACTTACTGCCTCCACTGGTCCATAATACGGTAAGTTATGCAGTGGATAACTTACCAAGGTCCATTACGTTGTCCGCAAATGGTACAACTGTCTGTATGATTATACTGTTGACACCAATGCACTGGAACTACTGGGTGGTTATAACTGAGCTGACAGTGTTCCAAGTGATGCCACCGGGCGAATATACGCTGCTGTTAGCAGTCCTAATGTGAGGAGTTTTCTATTTTGACGTCGATATGCTGTTTGTTGCTTCAAGAGACATGTTGATTTCTTTTGTGAGGTAACTGTTGGTTTAAGGGGTAAAGAAGGTTGAAGATTTCAGTACGAAACGCAGTGGCTGATGAGAATAAAGCCTGTAAACTGGTGGTGGTGTTGTTCTATGAAAAAGGCAGTAAAAACAGTGGTGCAGTGGGGGAATGTCCCCGAGAGAGACAGGTGCAAAGAGGCCCTTGTCGATAAATGGGCTGGATAATATTATCAACAAAGCTCAAGAAACAGGTAAATTAAGTGGTGCAGCAGGGAGAGGGAGGCGGTCTAGTCTCATGGCAGTTGATGAAGATTTTACTGATACAGCAGACTGTACAGCAAATACCTAAAATCCAGGGCTCGAGCTGTGTCATTGGAGTAGTCTTCCCCCTCGTCAACAGTTCAAACGATTTTGCGGCACATTTTACACTGGGATCCCTAAAAGACTAAGAATGTGCTCCACATAGCTCCCAAAGGTAGACTCAAACGCTGTTCCTTTGCCTTTCGTTGTTTGGTACACATGAAAAAGGAGAACATGTGGCTGAAGTATATTCTTCGGACGGACAAGGCACATTTTACTATGCATGGTATCATGAATGCGTAGACTTTGCTGAGATGGGGCTCTACTCCAACACATGCTGTGCAGGACTATGCACTGCACTCAGTGTATGTGACTGTGTGGTGTAGTTTCACAAGCTCCTTCATT
The DNA here is from genome assembly GCF_021461395.2 of Schistocerca americana. NCBI lineage: Eukaryota > Metazoa > Arthropoda > Insecta > Orthoptera > Acrididae > Schistocerca > Schistocerca americana. The sequence continues at coordinate 87,525,910 of NC_060122.1, forward strand.
CTCAATTCGTTTTTCTTCGAGCTGGTGACACCTTGCGGGCCTGTTAGGTGGACAGTGACATCTGCACGCTACAAGGAATCCTCCTGGAACACGTGATTTCACCTTTGCAAGAACGCATTTATGTCCACACCACTATTTTCATGCAAGATGTGGGGACTCCACAGGTCGCTTAGCAAGTGAAAGATTGGTTTCGAGAAACCTTCAATAACGACTGCATCATCTCTAGGCAATTTCAAGATATGTGGCCTTCCGGATCAACCGATCTAAATTCGTGTGACTTCTGGTTGTGGCAGTATCTGAAAACGCATGACTCTCACGGATGTACCGGGATTGTACCTGCTCTGAAGGATAGCATACGACGACATATCGCTCTGATACCACCGGATATGTTGCGACCAACTGTCGACTATACTGTGTTACCGATGCAGCATCTTGCTGAGCGGGAAACCACATTGAACACATATTTTATCTTGTGACCAAGTCCTGTCAGATTTCCAGAACCACCCTTATCATGTGTTTGATCGTTGTTTCCATTTTAGGGCCCCACACCATGTAAAGTATGCGGAACTATAATTTTTTCAGCATTCTCCTCGAGCGCACCAATTGATGGTTATACCGATGAAACACACGGAACGTCGTTAGTTCAATTGTAACAAGCTGGTAGTAACTATCGTGAAATACATATGAGTAACCATACTGAAATACCAAGTGAAATGTTCATTTAAGACAAATTGTAGGAAAATCAGATGCCTGGTTGAGATTTTTTTAAATAATGCATAAGAAATATATGTTACCTATGGAAGAAGTGGTTTAAGACATCTGTTCGACGCATTTTTGGCAACTGCAGAAGAGTCTGGGACGCTGACCAGGTTGGTTTAATGGGTGTGGTAAAGAAGATACAACGAAGAGGGGCGCGCCTAGTCAAGGGATGGTTCAGTCGGCGTGAAAAAGTTACGGAGATGCTCAACAAACTAAAGTATAAACACTACAAGATAATCGTTCTGCATCACGGGGAGGTTTACAGTTGATATTCTGAGAGCCTACATTCCGCGAAGAGTAGGGCCACTTATTACCTCCTACCACTAAGTCTCGCAATATGACCACAACAAGGAAATCTGAAAAATTAGAGGCAAACCGTTCTACCGAATATGATCCTTCCGACGCTCTCTTGCCGAATGGTACGGGACGGAGAGGTAAGACAATGGTACACGAAGCGCACTTCTCCACATACTGTAGAGTAACGTACGAAGTATAGTATATGTAGTTGTTCTTCAATGAGTTTTCCTGCTGCTTGGATCACACCTAAAATGTAATACTGCCGCGTTTGATCAAAAAATTTCTCAATTTACACATTACAATCCATTAAAAAAATCTGTATCATCATCATGAGCTCATTCATATTCAAAGACGAGGAGACGGACTCGATTAATATTTATGGCGTAATTAGTAGGCGTGGAGCAAACACGACGCAGACCACAGAGTTCCATTCCTTGTTCACTAGCCCAGCCGCATCTCATGTCATTTTTTTCACCGGTAGCGCCTCACCCCACTGCTGATTCATTAGAGAAATGTGTATGTTTCAGACAGTATGTATGTTTACATTTAGTGCTCGTTACATCCTATGACACACCTACGATCACACTTTGTTACTTCCTATTAGATTGTTTTACATTGTATCGTGGCCACAAACAGGAATCTAAAGGTCATTTGTTTGTCAAAAGCCTCATAAAATGATCATATCTGCCCCATTTAGGAGAAGACGAACTAAAATCTAACAGCTCGGGACATCAGATGGTTCATGACATGAAGCCCTATTATTATTTCCGGATTAGGCACCGACTCGGTAGTGAAAAGTCCCAAAGCAAGAAGCCTTGAATTTCACGCGGATTAGGCACCGACTCGGTAGTGAAAAGTCCCAAAGCAAGAAGCCTCGAATTTCACGCATCTCAGTGTTTATCACTTCGTATATCATGAATTATGCGTCGTACAATTATATTTTGCATGTACATTCAGTGGTATATGTGGATACTGTCTGCAAAATAGATGTGAACAGATTCGGAAGTAAAGAAGTAATAAGTAGAAACATCATTCTGGATGCCATATGAATGACTGTGACTCATGGAAATGATGTAAACCAGGACGGAAAGAAAATCGGCATCGTGGGTAATTTCAGCCCTCATTTTTATTGCAGATCTAGATCTCAGCTAACAGATTAGCTCTCACCAGAGGATTGTACGGAGTCATATAGACTCAGCGTGATTATAACCATGTATTTTAAAATTAATTAGGTATCACAAGCAATAGTCCAGCGACATTATTTTTCGTTCATTATTTTATGCTCACAAAGGTTGTTAGAAGTCACTAAACGCTCTGATTCTCAAATAATGACTGAATATAGTGTGAATGTTTCTAGCCATGAGTTATGCTGCATCAAAATATATGGACTGTTTCTAACTTTAATTCTTTAACGTAAGTTTATATCTCTTAATGAGTAGATTAGGAAAGCATTTTAAACCTTCAAATGCAATGAGCAGTTATAAGAAATAATGAAAATCAAATTTTTATAGGTCCCGGAATCCGTTGGACATGGAACCCGCCACTGAGTCACCTCTGCTGGGTGACTGCTATACCCATTTAGATGTACGTGTATATCAGTAAGACATATATCGATAGCTCAAGTCTAGTAATCTCGAAAATAGGACGTAACTTGAGAATGATATTTCTGAGATTATACAAATGGGAACAAAAAAGAAGCCAACCTAATTTTTTAAAACTTATTTATTCACATTTTAAGCACAAACCTTCAGTCCACTTCCAAGTGCATTAATGCACTTACCTAATACTTTATTCCATTTTTCAAAAAATTGTTTGAATCCAAATTTTGCTTACTTGAAAGTGCATCCGTCATTTTCTTCTTCACCTCAGCAACATGAGCAAATTGCTTTTCTTCCATGTTCCTTTTCATTCTAAAAAATAAATAAAGTGTCACTGGGCAATCACGGGTGAGTATGAGGGGTGAGGAACTGGGGTTCTACCGCTTTTGGTCAAGAGCTGTGGAACAGGCAAGGCTGTGTGTACATTGTCGTGTGGAAAGACCAGTCAGCTTGCCAAAAATCAAGCTGCTTCCGCCACACATCGTTGCGCAATTTTTTAAAAACTTCCAAGTAGAGGGCCTATTTGTTTGTGTGACCCTGGGGAAGGAACGCTAAATGAACGATACCTCTCACATCAGAAAAAACACTTTAGCATTATCATAATCTTTGATTTCGCTTGACGAACTTTCCAGGGGTAAGCCGAATTTAATTGTTGCTTTCATAGGGATCGTAAGCATAGCAGCAACCTTCGTCACCTGTGACAATTTTAGAAAAAAAAAAGAAGCTCATTTCGTGACTTGGCTTTCAAAGCACATGGTTTCAATGCACAAGCTGCAACAAGACCTTTTTGTTCAGCAGTCAACAGGCGTGGTACCAATTCGCCAGCCGTTCGTTTCATTCCCAAATCATCTATCACAACTCATTGCACTGAAGTGAAAGTCACTCCTGACAGCTCGACAGTTCCTTCCGATGTCCGTCGTAGATCTTCGTTGATGGCTGCAGAAACGTGTTCAACATTTTCATGTGTTCATGGCGTGGAAGGACGACCAGAATGTCAGGTTCGTCATCAATTGACATTTCATCATATCTGAAACTGGAAAACCACTCAAACAGTTTTCCCGGTTTCATTTTACTTGTACTCAGTTTTTAACATCTGAAGAGTCTCTGTTCCACATTTTTCCAAGCAAAATGCAGAAGTTCACAGCCGCACGCTGTTCTCAAAAATAGGCCATTGCAAGCACAACAATCACACAAAAGAGTTTTCACTATAAACTCAGCCGAATCAAGTCCTTACATCTTTCAGCCATGACACTCAGCTTACTGAATCCGAAATGTCCGGTATATGAGCTGCTAGCGGCAAAACGCCGTACTAACAAATCTCTGCCCACCTAAAATTTTTTCAGTTCCTTGTGGGTGCCTCGTCGTATGCCTGTACTATATGCAGGTGAATCATAAACTGTGGGAGATTCTAACAATAGAAATGCGACGCTGAAATAGGCTGAAAACTAAGTGGACTAACAAGATAATAAACTATGACGACCCTCGTAGAATTTGCGAGAGAAGAAAATGTTAACTGTAATAATGGATGGAATTGTGGAATATGCATTAAGACAACAGGAAATAACTGTTTTGAATAGACAGGACGGTAGAAAGGAAAAAATTGTTGCGAAAATCTGAGGTTAAGTTACATACGCAAAGTAATGGAGGGTGTTGGTTGCATCTGCTACCTTGTTCTGGAGAGATTGAGGCACTGAAGCGACCAGTGCCGGACTGCATCAGACCTGTCGGGTGGCTGATGACCAAAAACTTGTTATGAGAATATACTTCCACAATTAGGAATATATTCAGCCTATACATCGCAGACATGCCAGAGAAGAGATGTAGCAAGCACAGCTACCCTGATGACTGGTTGCAACAAGATGCAGCTCATTTTTAGAATCAGAGGAGGTCCTTACAGTCGACCAGGAGAGGTTGAGAGGTCACTTTCGAACAAACCCTAGCAACTATAACAACATTCGCTACACGGTTCTAACAATCTTTTTGCTCATAGAGAACGTCGCCCTCTGCCTGCTGCATTTTTCATCGGCCCCTGGTAGTGGTCTCCCCAAATAATCACATACTACCGCTATTTGCAATTTTAACTCATCGTTTTTCTGCAAGTTTAAATTTATTGTGTAGCGTCCCACAAAATGTCAAAGATATAAGTTTCTCGGTTTTAGCTGACCCTATCCAATAAAACATGCAAGATGTTTTTCATGACTACATTCTTCCTCATAATTTGAATGATAATCCAGCCGTTTTACCAACTTTCTGCAACTTTTCTTTTCGTGTGGGGTAGCACATTGTGAATATTCTACCTCGGTTTTTGTTTACACGTTCTGGGTGGTTATATATAAAGTACAGCTATTAACGGTGGTCCAGTGTGTGCTCTAATTATAGCATGGCAGCGAAACTTGATATACACTCCTGGAAATTGAAATAAGAACACCGTGAATTCATTGTCCCAGGAAGGGGAAACTTTATTGGCACATTCCTGGGGTCAGATACATCACATGATCACACTGACAGAACCACAGGCACATAGACACAGGCAACAGAGCATGCACAATGTCGGCACTAGTACAGTGTATATCCACCTTTCGCAGCAATGCAGGCTGCTATTCTCCCATGGAGACGATCGTAGAGATGCTGGATGTAGTCCTGTGGAACGGCTTGCCATGCCATTTCCACCTGGCGCCTCAGTTGGACCAGCGTTCGTGCTGGACGTGCAGACCGCGTGAGACGACGCTTCATCCAGTCTCAAACATGCTCAATGGGGGACAGATCCGGAGATCTTGCTGGCCAGGGTAGTTGACTTACACCTTCTAGAGCACGTTGGGTGGCACGGGATACATGCGGACGTGCATTGTCCTGTTGGAACAGCAAGTTCCCTTGCCGGTCTAGGAATGGTAGAACGATGGGTTCGATGACGGTTTGGATGTACCGTGCACTATTCAGTGTCCCCTCGACGATCACCAGTGGTGTACGGCCAGTGTAGGAGATCGCTCCCCACACCATGATGCCGGGTGTTGGCCCTGTGTGCCTCGGTCGTATGCAGTCCTGATTGTGGCGCTCAGCTGCACGGCGCCAAACACGCATACGACCATCATTGGCACCAAGGCAGAAGCGACTCTCATCGCTGAAGACGACACGTCTCCATTCGTCCCTCCATTCACGCCTGTCGCGACACCACTGGAGGCGGGCTGCACGATGTTGGGGCGTGAGCGGAAGACGACCTAACGGTGTGCGGGACCGTAGCCCAGGTTCATGGAGACGGTTGCAAATGGTCCTCGCCGATACCCCAGGAGCAACAGTGTCCCTAATTTGCTGGGAAGTGGCGGTGCGGTCCCCTACGGCACTGCGTAGGATCCTACGGTCTTGGCGTGCATCCGTGCGGTCCGGTCCCAGGTCGACGGGCACGTGCACCTTCCGCCGACCACTGGCGACAACATCGATGTACTGTGGAGACCTCACGCCCCACGTGTTGAGCAATTCGGCGGTACGTCCACCCGGCCTCCCGCATGCCCACTATACGCCCTCGCTCAAAGTCCGTCAACTGCACATACGGTTCACGTCCACGCTGTCGCGGCATGCTACCAGTGTTAAAGACTGCGATGGAGCTCCGTATGCCACGGCAAACTGGCTGACACTGACGGCGGCGGTGCACAAATGCTGCGCAGCTAGCGCCATTCGACGGCCAACACCGCGGTTCCTGGTGTATCCGCTGTGCCGTGCGTGTGATCATTGCTTGTACAGCCCTCTCGCAGTGTCCGGAGCAAGTATGGTGAGTCTGACACACCGGTGTCAATGTGTTCTTTTTTCCATTTCCAGGAGTGTATATGCTAATGCATTAAGGCGAAACCGGTTAACTTTGGAAAAAGGTTAGTTCCAATTATGGCCTTCAGGTGCGTATCTGGCGCTGCATAGCATCTCATCGGCATCTCCAGTGCTCATGCTGCGTAAACAGCAGTTAATAATGAAATCAACATAATGCCTTTCTCGCTTGTTTGATCTTTCCTGCTCATGTCTCATTCCTGATCCATTACGTATGGAAATATTTCTGTACATCATTCTTGAATTCTCAGCGCCAGATATGCCTCTGCTGGTCGTTATTGGAACGTTACTTTTTTCAAGCGTAAATAGGTTCAACTTTAACGCCGTGGAATATCTACCATGTGCAGCTCCCATACGACAATTACAGCTCACACTTGACCTCCATAAGTAGCGGCAATTTTCTTTACAACCACTCGGTACACATAAACAACAGTCATGGTGGAATCTTCACAATGTCCTTCAATAAAATATGCCGTTGTGGTACCCCACATAAGGAAAATACTTCTGTCTTGACTGGCCAGTTTAGATTGAGCGTCCATTCTCATGCGCTAAAGGAGCCAATATGCCACACCTATTATTATTTGTAAGTGGACATGTCATATAGCCCTACTTGTCTTCCTAGGTGTCACTGTACATATTCTGTATCTCCATTTTACTCTAAAAGACAAGGCTTTAAGAAAATTATGGCTGTTTCTCTCCGTGTATTCATTTAGGCTCCTTTTGTTTCTTTCTCTGCAGGAGTTACCATCATTATGCCAACGTCAAGCGTATGTTTGCCTGTTTTAGAATAGCTGCTTGTGGTGATCACAGATACAAGTTATATTATAACTGTGTGTACATATGTAAATATAGAAAATTATTCACATTGATTCAAAATTTTTTGACAGAAATTTTTCACTATTTTGTTGAGTTTTTGCTTTTAATGGGGAGACATGGTGGAATATGGGAACACGTATTTTATCTAGACGAAAATTAATGGTGGTCTGCTTCACTATCTTTTACAAAGAACGCAGGTGTATCCCCTTACTGATCGCAATTGTCTATGATTCTTAGAGACAAATTGTCGTAGAGAGTGCAGCGCTTCCCATGAAAACAATAATTTGTAATCTTCAGTTTTTACTTGACTGCTGTCACTTGAACAATTCTGAGTGGAGTAAACATTGTGACATCAGTGCCGCAAATTCCTTTCAGATGAAGCCTCGCCGGCTGGAGTGGCCGAGCGGTTCTAGGCGCTACAGTCTGGAACCGCGAGACCGCTACGTTCGCAGGTTCGAATCCTGCCTCGGGCATGGATGTGTGTGATGTCCTTAGGTTAGTTAGGTTTAAGTAGCTCTAAGTTCTAGGGGACTGATGACCTCAGAAGTTAATGCCCATAGTGCTCAGAGCCATTCAAGCCAGATAAAGCCTCCATATTATTGGTTTGCTATTACTGGATGATCAGTTCACGTGTTTTATTGATAACATGAGTACTATATCATCGTCAAACGCTCTGAAAGGCTACCGCGCTTGTAAATTTTCCTTTTTCATGGATACAGTTCTACTGATGTCACTTTACTGTTCGTAAAACAGTGTGTGAATTCGTTGCCTGACGATGTGCAGTGAAGTTTCTATGGTATCTAAGGCTCGCACTACTGCCTTTAATTCAATGGTTGCTGTTGATAATGACTGGGGAGGCCTGAATCTACATTTAATCAATCAAGTAGTTAAATTTTGAATTAAAGAACGCAGCACAACGGTTAAAGCAATGGGAGGGAGCAAGCTACATAAGGAGGTAGGTGAATGGAAGCATATGTTGTACTGCCTGACACGATAAATAACCACATTGGACTACGATTTACTTACTGATTGACTCAATATCATTTCAGGGGTAGAACTATTGCGGGTTCCACTAGTGGGGCAGGTAATAGAAATTAATAGCGTGACGTTGACTCTCCTTAACAATTGATTGCATTACTTCCCCTACATCTCAGTGTGGTATATAGTATATTTCTTGCGCTGATGGCGTGCGGCATTTAAAAGTAAGTGGTTCCGTATGTTATTAAGCCCACGATTGGGAGGAAATTTATGTTGCTTTCGGGATTAAGGTGGGTCTCATATGTAACTTCCATTCTCGTACAGTCCATATACTGGTTAATGGCTTATGTTGCTAACAATGATCCACAGAACATGGCTACTGGTAGACGGAATAAATTTGGCTGCAATAATTAATGCGTAGCTTCAGGATATCGTATAAAGGGGTCACGTTGTGCTCAAGCAGACCAAAATAGACGTGATAAAATACGTATGAACCAACACTGCATCCTGACAAGTTCTGTACACTATCAGACGTTTAACCTACCGTGAAATTCTACAAGATCGATCAATCTGCAATGTTGCCAAGACCATGTGGGTGATTGGAAATCTATTTCAGAAACATGTACGCACCATGTTCGGTCCACCTTGGATTAACAGCAAAATTCCGTATGAAACACATGCAAAAACTATTATGAAATTACTCAAGAACGTCCGTTGCTCATTGACTGTGCAGTCAAGACTATATGGGTGACTGGAAGTCGGTGGTACAATTCTGCACTCAGAATCCTTGACCATTCTTGGATTAATAGAAAAAGTTCACATACATCACACACAAATCCTATCCTCAACTAATTTATGAAGCAGGTGGCTCTTTCTCTTTGCAGTTTATGCTCATGTGGGAACATAGTGACAATGATCAACAGAGAGAAGCCAATAATATTAAATAATTCCACATGCAAGAATACTTAAATATTTGACATTGTTCACACGGTTATGATTCGATGTAGAAACCAATGCATGAAAATGTCTATTCCCTGTTATAAACGTTGCGACCGCATGGCTGACCGACACACAATGGATAAGGCCCATATCAAAAAGAATTCCTCCAAAATATTAACGAAGAGACACAAAAATATGTTTAGGGAAAAATTTGTGCATCAAACATTAAATGTTCCGAATGTCCCACAGGATTATCTTTGTACTGCTGTGTCTGAAATTGCTCCATGTGCTCTTTAGAAACCTAATTCCTAACCAGTGAATTTAATTGGAAAATAAATACAAAATGTGGTCGCAACATAAACCTATTATGGTGCTGAAAAGGAACGGATTAATGATCTCAATTACAATATTACTCAACTTATGAATTTACAAGCCAGCCTGACGGAGATCTGCAAAGAGTCCGTCCGTTCTCTAAGCCACTCGGAAACCGAGTGCCGGAAAATGGCGTAATGACAGCTAATGGTTTGTCTGTTCGTCCCTGAGGGGTAGGGAACGAGACTAAACCCGTTCCACAGTTTCCACCAAAACAGGAGGATCTTTGACCTTGTTCCCCAAGTATTGGGTTGGCTCCAAAGCTTAAGTAAAACATGCACCTTCGCACTACAGCTGTTCTACTCACGGAACCACAGTCAAAACACTCATTCCACAACTGAGAGTAACGTAGCAGGGATGGGGAAAATATGTGCAACATGAAATGAATAAATAATCACAGTCGAGTCAATCCCTTGTGCCATTAATGGTGAACTACGTGGGCACCCTGAGCAAAGTGATGTGGCTGGACAAACAGTTCAGTGTCAGTGCTTGTGACAATCTAGTTCATCTGAGACAATGAAAAATCCGAAGTGATCTATAGTGAAACCATATGGGAAATCAGTAGATTAAACTATGCCACTTTTCGACTATTCTCGATACGAAGGCCAAAACATAAGAAGCCGAAGTTCCATGCTTGTCCAGCGAAAACTAGTCCACATAGTTTTCTTTGAGGAAAGTATTTGCAGTTCCGAAATGGATATTGTGAAATAAGTGCTGTCAGCAAAACAGCTGAACGGTTATAAATGTTTTATACAAGAACAGTATATTAATGATACCCAGCTGAATCCTCGTGAAGATGGGTCACGCCTTCACAGTGTTTTGTTTTAATTGCCTAACATGCTGAGCTATAAAGATAAAGTACAAATCAACAAATCTATGAAATCCGCATTGTAGACATTACTACTGACCTTTCCTACAAACAATTCAAGATACGTACATAGTTTTCGTCACTAAGCATTACGTTACAGTAGTCCGCCCTCGGTAGCTGAGTGCTAGCGGGCACGGTAGCTCAGCGTGTTCAGTCAGAGAGGCGGTGGCCCTCTGTAATAAAAAAACTGAGTGAAGGAACTAACGATCAACTTGAACGGATGCCTTGTGACGTCCACCCAGACCAAACGCAACGAACAACAACGAACAAAATTTAAAAAATAAATAGGGGTCAGCGCGACAGCATGTCAATCCTAAGGGCCAGGGTTCGATTCCCGCCTGGTTCGGAGATTTTCTCCGCTCAGGGACTGGGTTTTGTTTTGTCCTAACCATCATCATTTCGTCCCCATTGACCCGCAAGTCGCCGAAGTGGCGTCAAATCGAAAGACTTGCAATAACTGTACAGGAAGACAGAGACTGCGATACATCCAGCAAACAACAGAGGGTTTTGTTAACAAGTGCTACTCTGAGATGAATAAGTTGCTGCAGTAAGGGAATTTGTGGCAGGCCACATAACACGAGTGAAAAGGACTGATGATTTAAAAAAAAAGGTGATACACCTTGGGCTACACTGATCTCTGAAAGTTCACATTACTGCCAAAGAATGTGTAACCACTCTAGCCCACCAGATACATTGTTTGTTTCCATTGATGGTGCCCTGTTGCAAGGCGATATGATCCCCATCCACACAGTTCGTGTCGTCCAGGACAGGCTTCGTGAGCACGAGGTTGAGTTATCGTGTGTCCCCTGACGTGATCTACGTCCTGGAGGATCTCGTCGCTGTGGATCAAATGGAACGAAAAGTACATCTTACCTAGTAGACCATCACAGTGGCTAGATGTCCGTATTACTGAAATTTTCAGGTCTAATTTGGAGAGAAAGTTGCGCTATCACTATCCAACTCGTTCATCGTTACCTGAACTTGTAACTAGTTTGCAGGAGGAATGATATAAGATTCGCTTGAAAACCAAACGGGACATGACGACGACTGGAGGCTGTTTTGTATGCCAATAGTTCTCCTAGTCAATGTTAGGCATCGTATTGTGCTGTATTTTTGGTATTTTCTATTATCTAAACCCTCTTTGAACTATGGTAAAGAAAAGCTTTATAAGAGGTCGGAATTGCAAATAAGAAATGGATAATTAAGTTACAAAAGCTATGTCTTTCTTTAAGAAATCTCACTCTTTGAAGGTATGCGAAAGTTTCTGTATAACCGTCGTGGTGCTCTTGCAGTGTATTGCAATTGCAGTTAGCATGCAAACTTCCTTGAAAGTGAGGCAACGTCTGTTATAGGACAACACGTGCTTGTATTAAGAAACTCGATAGAATTTTGCTGAAACAAAAGGAATATACACTTTGATTTTTCCTTTAGCTCCAAAAAATCATCGGAGAAATGGACTCACTATTATCGATGTACCACAAATGTAAATTACGTTTGGTACAATAGAGATATTTTTGTTTGGACATCCACACCTGGTACAAGCTAACAGTCGTCGCAGGTAAACCATCAACTAACACTAGTGTGCAAAACTAAACACGTAATGTGATACTGCCAAGTAATGAAACTCTTCGAACTATATATAGAGACAACTGCTATAATACATTACAGAGAGTAACTGGATGAAATACGCAATGAGACAAATAGAAATGGTACATTTATTCCAATACAACGATTACACTGAGATCAGCACGAATCATGATAATCCCCTGGGCAGGACATGAATCTTAATATGGTGTGATATCACCTCTGGCGACAACGGATACTCTGCAGCACGCTTCCGTGGTGGTCAACAGGGTGGTAACGAGTTCTTGCGGCAGTGCTTTCCACTCCACCACCAGTGTGGCTGACAAGTGCTGAATGGCCGTTACTGAATGTGGGCATGTTGCAATACGGCCAATACGGCTGCCCAACGCATCGCACACGTGCTCGGTGGAACGTAAGTCGGGGAAACATAGCAGGCCAATCCCTTCGTCGAATATCCTCCCGTTTCAGGAGTTCCTCTACCTTCACTGTTCGATGCGATAACACATTGTCATTCATATAAATGAAGATAAAGCCGATATATCCCAGAAAACACCCAATGGGGAAGAAGTATACGGCCACAATAATGTCACCTGGTGAGTGTAGCGTACCCCCATGCAGCATTATGCCTACCAACCCCATAACACTTGGAGAAGAAAAGGAAGGTGTATGTTCTGTTCATTGATCTAGAGAAGGCTTTTGACTGCGTCATATGGGACAAACTAATGGAAATCCTAAGGAAACATGAAGATGATTGGAGGGATAGATGGCTAATTAGAAATTTATGTCTGAACCAGAGAGCAAGGGTAAGAATAGGAGGCGTGATGAGTGAAGAAACTGAACTGGGAAGAAGTGTAAGACAAGGTTGCGGTTTATCACCAACACTGTTCAATATCTATCCCGAGGAAATTACTAATCAAAGTTTTGATGGAAGGAGAGGAGTTTGTATTGGGCGTCCTGGAGTGGAGAGTATAAGGTTTGCAGACGACATGGTTGTGATGACAGAGAGTGGAAGAGAGATAGAACAAATGTTAGATGACCTAAAGACAAAATTAGAAGAGTATGGAATGAAGATTAACGAGAAGAAAAAGAAAAGCATGGTAATTGGAGGAAATGGGAGAAACTGCCGCATGAAAATAGGGGAGGGTAAATAGAGCAAGTCAATAACTTCAATTACTTGGGAAGTGCAATAGTGGATTATATGTATTGCTCAACAGAAATTAGGAAAAGAATAGCATAGACAAAAGAAGGATTCGAGAGGAAACGGAAATTACTTTATGGACCACTAAACAAAGATCTGAGGAAAAGACTTGCGAAATGTTACATATGGAGCGTTGCGCTGCATGGTGCGGAGACCTGGACATTGAGGAAGGAAGATGTAAGAAGATAGGAGGCACTAGAGATGTGGATGTGGAGAAGAACGGAAAAAGGGAAATGGCAGGACCGAGTAAGGAATGAAGAAATATTAAGAAGAGTTGGAGAAGAAACAAACATGCTGAAAGTCAACAGAAAGCGAAAACGAAACTGGATTGGACATTGTTAGAGGAGGGACGGTTTATTGAAGGAAGGAGTAGAAGGAATGGTGGAGGGAAAAATGGGAAGAGGAAAAGGAAGATATCAGATGCTTGACAATGTCAAAGGAGACATATTCAGATGGTTGTGGACAGACAAAAGTGGAAGAGGTTTAACCCATGACAAGACCTGCCGTAAGGCAGAATACCATACGGCTACTACTACTACTTGGACAAAGCTGGACGTACAGACTCCGAAAAGTATCCTTCCTAGGGGACTAAAGTGTCCCTCACAGTTGCGACATTACTAGGTTCACATATTTTCATAAATTTCAAATGGCTAATTCTGTCTGTCATTTACTTAAATATTTCACGCCGAAGTATAGCTTTTGCAACCTAGGAACTGACTCATATGACATGCCGCTAATTTGTTAGTGAGTGATGGTTATCGAGATTATGACATCATTGATATGAAGTGTTGAAATCATAATGACTTGGAAAGGGTGGTCTCAGTTCCATAACAACCACAAGGGCCACCTGCGTTTCCAGGCTTCATTCCTGTATTACGACCCAAGATATCGAATGTGCTGGTTTCGAGACGTAACACGGGTTGGAAAAAACTGGTTGACAGCATCTTGTATCCCAGGAGGAATGTGGGGATGCCCGATTCACGGCTTTCTCACTGGGTCTAATAAAGCACGGGGCCTCTAATACTCATCGCAGAGCAATGTTATCTGGCACCTACAGCTTCTGTATTTGATCTGAGAAGCGTACGCCCACTAGACACACGCGTAAATCAAAATGGGGCATGACACGCAACTCACAATTGCTCCATAATCCAACTGTAGCGCTCTGTTGTTAGGTGCGTAAGATGAAGCTTTCACTACAACGAAAATAAATTCGACAAACTTTATAGAGATGAATGTATTATACTGTATTTTTTCGAAACCGCTCCGTATAAATCCATCTGCGTTCGCTGCATGAGAACTGAATATTGTGAAAATGAACATTAGAATTTGATTTTTGTGCTCAAACAATTTTTAATGGCAGGTTGGTTGGTTGGTTCGCTGAGTTGGGGAGGGAACCAAACAGCGAGGTCATCGGTCCCGGCAGATTAGGGAGGGATGGGGAAGGAAGTTGGCTATGGCCTTTGAAATGAACTATCCCGCCATCTGTCTGAAGTGATGTAGGGATATCACGGATAATCTATATCAGCGTGGTCGGACGCTAGTTGGAATCGTCGTCCTACCGAATCCGAATCCAGAGTGCTAACCACCGTGCCACCTTGCTCTTAATGGCAGGTAAACAATTAATTGGCGGAATAGGGCTGATAATGGGACTAACACAAAATAAAGTAAATGGCGGGGAAACGTTAAATCTGAGTGTGAAGCTGCACGAACGCGCGCGGCATTTGTGTGCGTGTGTGTGTGTGTGTGTGTGTGTGTGTGTGTGAGGAGGAATGATCAGTATTCAGGATACGACAGGATAGATCATTTGAAGCAAAAAACCTCATATAGACTTTTGCCCTATAACGAATGATTTCCTAAACAGGGCATTTTTAATGTACATCGTTACTCATTTTCTGTATTACTCAACACACTGTCAGATTTATAGATGTGAAACTTTTAGTAAACATTGCCATTATCATTTTATAAAGTGCCAAACGAGAAACGTGTATTTTTAATAAATGCACCTCAAACTATTATCGTACACATCGCGTTACAGCCGTTGTAAAGTTCACACTAAATGTTCAAATATCGCATTGTCAAATTCAGTGCATTTTTGAACTCCTGGGAGAACATGTTGCGTTGCTTGGCTGCGTGCCACTGTACGTAATGCGGACAGCAGCTTTCATGATGCGACCAAGGAGTTCAGCTCGTGTGTTCACCTTTCTACATCTACATCTACATCCATACTCCGCAAGCCACCTGACGGTGTGTGGCGGAGGGTACCCTGAGTACCTCTATCCGTTCTCCCTTCTATTCCAGTCTCGTATTGTTCGTGGAAAGAAGGATTGTCGGTATGCATCTGTGTGGGCTCTAATCTCTCTGATTTTATCCTCATGGCCTCTTCGCGAGATATACATAGGAGGGAGCAATATACTGCTTGACCCTTCGGTGAAGGTATGTTCTCGAAACTTTAACAAAAGCCCGTACCGAGCTACTGAGGGTCTCTACTGCAGAGTCTTCCGCTGGAGTTTATCTATCATCTCCGTAACGCTTTCGCGATTACTAAATGATCCTGTAACGAAGCGCGCTGCTCTCCGTTGGATCTTCTCTATCTCTTCTATCAACCCTATCTGGTTCGGATCCCACACTGCTGAGCAGTATTCAAGCAGTGGGCGAACAAGCGTACTGTGTAACCTACATCCTTTGTTTTAGGATTGCATTTCCTTAGGATTCTTCCAATGAATCTCAGTCTGGCATCTGCTTTACCGACGATCAACTTTATATGATCATTCCATTTTAAATCACTCCTAATGCGTACTCCCAGTTAATTTATGGAATTAACTGCTTCCAGTTGCTGACCGGCTATTTTGTAGCTAAATGATAAGGGATCTATCTTTCTATGTATTCGCAGCACATTACACTTGTCTACATTGAGATTCAATTGCCATTCCCTGCACCATGCGTCAATTCGCTGCAGATCATCCTGCATTTCAGTACAATTTTCCATTGTTACAACCTCTCGATACACCACAGCATCATCCGCAAAAAGCCTCAGTGAACTTCCGATGTCATCCACCAAGTCATTTATGTATATTGTGAATAGCAACGGTCCTATGACACTCCCCTGCGGCACACCTGAAATCACTCTTACTTCGGAAGACTTCTCTCCATTGAGAATGACATGCTGCGTTCTGTTATCTAGGAACTTTTCAATCCAATCACACAATTGGTCTGATAGTCCATATGCTCTTACTTTGTTCATTAAACGACTGTGGGGAACTGTATCGAACGCCTTGCGGAAGTCAAGAAACACGGCATCTACCTGTGAACCGGTGTCTATGGCCCTCTGAGTCTCGTGGACGAATAGCGCGAGCTGGGTTCCACACGACCGTCTTTTTCGAAATCCATGCTGAATCCTACAGAGTAGATTTCTAGTCTCCAGAAAAGTCATTATACTCGAACATAATACGTGTTCCAAAATTCTACAACTGATCGACGTTAGAGATATATGTCTATAGTTCTGCACATCTGTTCGCCGTCCCTTCTAGAAAACGGGGATGACCTGTGCCCTTTTCCAATCCTTTGGAACGCTACGCTCTTCTAGAGACCTACGGTACACCGCTGCAAGAAGGGGGGCAAGTTCCTTCACGTACTCTGTGTAAAATCGAACTGGTATCCCATCAGGTGCAGCGGCCTTTCCTCTTTTGAGCGATTTTAATTGTTTCTCTACCCCTCTGTCGTCTATTTCGATATCTACCATTTTGTCATCTGTGCGACAATCTAGAGAAGGAACTACAGTGCAGTCATCCTCTGCGAAACAGCTTTGGAGAAAGACATTTAGTATTTCAGCCTTTAGACTGTCATCCTCTGTTTCAGTACCATTTTGGTCACAGAATGTCTGGACATTTTGTTTTGATCCACCTACCGCTTTGACATAAGACCAAAATTTCTTAGGATTTTCTGCCAAGTCAGTACATAGAACTTTACTTTCGAATTCATTGAACGCCTCTCGCATAGCTCTCCTCACACTACATTTCGCTTCGCGTAATTTTTGTTTGTCTGCAAGGCTTTGGCTATGTTTATGGTTACTGTGAAGTTCCGTTTGCTTCGGCAGCAGTTTTCTAACTCGGTTGTGGTACCACGGTGGCTCTTTTACATCTCTTACGATCTTGCTTGGCTCATACTCATCTAACGCATATTGTACGATGGCTTTGAACTTTGTCCACTGATCCTCAACACTATCTGTACTTGAGACAAAACTTCAGTGTTGAGCCGTCAGGTACTCTGTTATCTGCTTGTACACTTCAGACTTCTTCCAAACCCACAAAAAAAATCTCATGGCGTATGGTCTTGCAGTCTTGGTGGCCAGTTAATTGCACTATCACGACCAGTCCAGAGATTAGAGTAAGATCGTTTGAGACGTTACGTCACGTGTGGTAAAATGTGGAAGGGCTCCGTCGTGTCCGAAGTACAAAGGAGTCGGCGTGGCCAAAGGAACGCCCTCAAGGTGGAATTTCCTGCGACCGTCGACGATTATTAGGTGTGTTGTTGATTTCATTCTATGTGAAGGAGGATTCATCAGTGAATAGTATTAAATGAAGGAAATGATGATTTTCACTTTGCCACTGGAAGAATCCATGTGGTTTGTCATTGTTGTCAATGTGTATATTGTGAACACACAAAATGTAAAATGGGTTCAAGTTTTCCGGCTGTAATGCCGGCGGTAAAAGTGTTATGGCATACTGACACGTGCAGAAACTTGCCGTGTGCTGGCAGTAAGACTTCGTTGCAACATTCCAACAATCCGTTGCTGTTGCTACGCAGGTTGTTCTATTGTACATTCAGAAGAAAGATGGTAACTTGGGAGAAAACCAGTTTCACGCAGAGTACGAAAAGTCTGGTGAATACTGTACTATCAGGAATTCGACTTCGGAAAAATGCCCGACAGTATGCTTCAGCAGCAGCACGAGCTCTAACCTCGAAGAAGCCATTTGCATGCTCCACATCTACGTATTATTCATTAGTACAAATATGTGGCATTTTATCCTGAGCGCGTACAAACGCTGTTTACTTATGCTTCTTTCTTATACAGGTCACCTGTTCGTTCCGCGGGATTGTTTCATGGCTGAAAGAAATCGTATGAAAAGAGATTGTAAGCAACGAAGTAGGTTGGGCCTGCGAAGAAACGTCAAGGTACTTAGATGATTAGGACAATATTTGCTGTCTCACAATGTATTAACAATGACAGTAAAGCGTGAAGAATAGCCAGTAACAAAGCAACGACTCAGCAGCGCTCCTGCATGTCGGTAGAAGCTAGTGTGGGCCCGGACTATTCTGTCGCTGCTGGAGATATGAGTTTTCTTAGTGTTTTAATGATCTTGTTCATACCTATCTATAAAGCGAATATTCCACTAACCTGGGACGGCTCTATCGAATGGGCATGTAGAACTGTGGGTCAAAAATAATTTTGTTTTCAACTGGAAACGAGCGGCTGCTTTTAGTCGACAGTGGACATCGCACAAAACACATAATTAGCAATATTTTTTTGGGCTGACTCCATCTGCACATTGCACAATCTAAATTCCACATATGTGACGAAACATAGGAGCAGCAGCGTCTGATGGCTCTTAGGAGTGACAAGCTGTACAGTATGTCATCAAAAGTATCCGGACATCTGGCTGCAAATGACAAGTTCGTGGCGCCGTCCATCGGTAATGCTAGAGTTCAGTATGGTGTTGGCCCACCCATAGCCCTGATGACAGTTTCCACTCTCGTAGACATACGTTCAGTCAGGTGCTGGAAGGTTTCTTGGGGAATGGCAGCCCATTCTTCATGGAATGCTGCATTGAGGAGAGGTATCCATCTCAGTCAGTGAGGCCTGGGACGAAGTCGGCGTTCCAAAACATCCCAAAGAGTTCTATAGGATTTAGGTGAGGACTCTGTGCAGCCAGTCCAGTGCATGGATGTTACTCTCTTGTAACCACAAGGCGTGCACTATGAACAGTTGCTAGATGGTGTTGAAATATGGATTGCCATCCCATTGCTCTTCAACAATGGGAAGCCAGAAGTGCTTAAACCATCAATGTAGGCCTGTGCTCTGATAGCGCCACGCAAAACAACAAGGGGTGCTAGCTCCCTCCATGCAAAACACGACCACACCATAACATCACCACCTCCGAATTCTACATCTATATCTACATCCATACTCCGCAAGCCACCTGACTGTGTGTGGCGGATTTTGCTGTTGGCACTACACACTCTGGGAGATGACGTTCACCGGGCATTCGCCATACCCACACACTGCCTGCTGATCGCCACATTGTGTCCCGTGATTCATCATTCCATACAACGTTTATCCACTGTTAAACCGTCCAGTTCGTCCAATGTTTACGCTCCTTATACCAGGCGAGGCGTCATTTGCCACTTACCTGCGTAATGTGGGGTTATGAGCAGCCGCTCAACCAAGAAATCCAATTTTTCTCACCTCCCGCCTAACTGTCATAGTACTTGCAGTGGATCCTGATGCAGTTTGGAATTTCTGTGTGATCGTCTGGATAGATGTTTGCCTAATACACATTACGATCCTCTTCAACTCTCGACAGTCTCCGGCAGTCAACAGCCGAGGTCGGTCTGTACGCTTTTGAGCTGTACGTGTCCCTTCACGCCTCCACTTCACTGTCACACCCAAAACAATGGACCTAGAGATGTTAAGGTGTGAGAACATCTCGCTTACAGACGTATGACTGACATCCAATTACCTGACCACTTTCGAAGTCAGTGAGTTCCACGGAACGCCCCTTTCTGCTCCCTGATAAATGTTGAATGACTCCTGAGGTTGCTGGTATGGGGTACCTGGCAGTAGGTGGCAACACAATGCACTTAATATGAAAAATGTATATTTTTAGGGAGTCCAGATGCTTTTGATCACATAATTTATGTAAATTGACCTTAAAGTCTGTTAACATAAGAAAATCCAGTTACTTCGCATAGTGACGTATTCAGAGAAATGATAATTGAAGCAGATGCTTGACGTGACTTGGGGTCTCATCGAAACGAGAACTGCACAAAATGATCAACAGGTGGCGCTTCATTAGGTACAAAAGGAATAATTAGCACAATAATTGGTGTTAGTGTTTGTTATAACAAATACTCAACAGGTCAGCCGTCATTCATCAACACTACTCATATTCGAGGAACAATGTTGCGAACAGCACTGTGCAACATATCAGTAAGTATGGTGATAAATTGCCGTCGGATGCTGTCTTTCAGCTTTCCTAATGAGAACAAGCGATTGCGGTAGACTTCCGCCTTCTGAAAATCCCACAACCAATAATAACACGGACTGAGACCTGGGGACCGGAAAGGCCAAGCAAACGGACGTGGTGGCCCAGAACGCGATCCTCACCAAACGATCTCGACACTTGTAGCTGTATAGGAAGGACTGCCATCCTGAATAAAAGTCGTACCTTGCAGCCAACCTAGGGATGATTTAATTCTGTAACATATGGGCGTAACTCGCTCCCTTCACACTAATAATTTTGAAAGAAAAAGGGTCCAGTCACCACTGAAGTGGTAAATCCACACTTCATCGTAACTCTCTCTTGTTGCTGTTGGTCAGCTTTAGCACTCGGTTTTGGAATTCAGTGATACCTCATGTTCTTTCAGGCGTATGTGCGAATTTTTAATTCTCTACCTATGTTATTCTGTGGGTCACTCTGTATATACAAACATCAAAAAGTCTTGCATCACCTCGCTTCCGAGAGGTCGGGAACCTATACAGAACATTGTATCACCATAAACATCATTTCCGCCCTTTTTATTGCTCATGAAAACCACACATTGCATGTTGTACCACCATACAGAAAGTCCTTCAGAGCTGGTGGTCCAGATTGCTGTACATAGCGGTACCTCTAATGCACAGAAGCAAGCCATTATGCATTGATGCATGCCTGTTTTCGTCGTGGAATACTATCCACATGTTCATCAAGGCACTGTTGGTCCAGATTCTCCCACTCCTCAACGGCGATTCGGCGTAGATACCCCAGAGGTGTTGGTGGGTCATGTCGTCCATAAACAGCCGTTTTCAAACCACCCCAGGCATGTTCTATAGGGTTCATGTCTAGAGAACATTCTGGCCACTCTAGTCGAGCGATGTTATCCTGAAGGCAGTCAAATGGTTCAAATGGCTCTGAGCACTATGGGACTTAACATCTGTGGTCATCAGTCCCCTAGAACTTAGAACTACTTAAACCTAACTAACCTAAGGACATCACACACATCCATGCCCGAGGCAGGATTCGAACCTGCGACCATAGCAGTCGCGCGGTTCCGGACTGAGCGCCTAGAACCGCTAGACCACCGAGGAAGTCATTCGCAAGATTTGCACTATGGGGGCGCGAATTGTCTTCCATGAAGACGAATGCCTCGCCAATATAATGCCGGTATGGTTGCACTGTCGTTCGGAGTACGGCATTCACGTATCGTACATCTGTTACGGCGCCTTCCATGACGACCACCAGCGTACGTCGGCTCCACATAATGCCACAACAAAGCAGCAGGGAACCTCCACCTTGCGGCACTCGCTAGACAGTGTGTCTAAGGGATTCATCCTGACCGGGTTGCCTCCAAACACGTCCCCGACGATTGTGTGGTTGAAGGCATTTGCGACACTCATCAGTCAAGAGAACATGATGCCAATCCTGAGCGATTCATTCGGCATGTTGTTGCGCCCACCTGTACCGTGTTGCATTGTGTCGTGGTTGCAGAGACGGACCTCGACATGGACGTAGGGAGTGAAGCTGCGCATCATGCAGCCTATTAGGCACAGTTTGAATCGTAACGACACGCCCTGTGGCTGCACAAAAAGCATTATTCAACGTGGTGGCGCTACGGTCAGGGTTCCTCCCCGGCCTGAGTGAGGCATGTCATCGACAGTTCCTGTCTCTCAGTATCTCCTTCATGTCCCACCTACATCGCTTTGGTTCACTATGAGACACTTGTACAATTTCCTTGTTGAGAGCCCTTCTTAGCACAAAATAACAATGCGGATGCGGCCGAACAGCGTATTGACCGTCTAGGCATTGTTGAACTACAGACAACACGAGTAGTGTACCTCCTTCCTGGTGCGACGACTGGAACTGATCGGCTGTCCGTCTAATAGGCGCTGCTCATGGATGGTTGTTTACGTCTTTGGGCGGATCTAGTGACCTCTCTGAACAGTCAAAGGGACTGTGCCTCTGATACAATATCCACAGCCAACGTCTAATTTCAGGAGTTCTGGGAACTGGGACGATGCTTTTTTTTTTCCTTTTTGATGTATGTATAATGAACCGGTACAACGACCTCAAAAATAGTAAATCATATGTAAATGTTTTGCCACTCTGACATGAGAACCTGCGGGCGTCCCTAAGTTCATGAATTACAAATAAACGATTGATACTGTTGAGTGGTACTTAAGTAAATAAATTAGTGAAATCAAAGTGAAGTATAAATTAGAATATAAATGAAAAACTTGGTTTAGTTTAGAGAGTTACATACTGGCAAACAGCGGACAGAACAGAAGAGACAATGACCATGAAGTCAGCAAGTTCCACATAAGCGGGCGCTGTCGATTCAGCCGTCAGGACATCGCCCGACCGGCTCACGTGTTTCTCAGTTGTCGCATGTGAGCAAAGGCCCTTACCTACATCCCAAGAGCCAATGACCGACGTTAAGAAGATTCTTCGAGAAGCTTTTCAACGTGACAGAAGAGGCAATGACCGGCTCACGTGTTTCTCAGTTGTCACATGTGAGCAACGGCCCTCGCCTGCATTCCAAGAGCCAATGACCGACGTTAAGAAGATTCTTCGAGAAGCTTTTCAACGTGACAAAAGAGGCAATGACCGTGAAGTCGTTCACCTCCAGTAAACTGAAGTGAATAAATACGCGAGACGCAGTGGGCCCGAAAGACGAAGACGAGGATGGAGACGGAGACGGAGACGAGAGACGAAGAAGTGAAGAAGCGTAGCAGTTGTTTTCAATCAGTTTCGGTGATGAAGACCGTCATGCAAGAAGAGACTGCATCATACACAGACGCACCAAGTCCGCCGCTGTAATGGAATAGCAAGCAGCAGAATCGGCGCCAGAAGACAGAAGTTAAAAGGTATTTGAAGTCTGATCTTTATGTACCCGGGTGACTCGTGAGGACGGGAAGGAGACGGCCTCACATCAGCAGTCACCTGTGAGCTGGGATGAAGACCGGACAGCCGATGACTGGCAAGCGGGAGTCCGTGGTTCGAGTCCGCGACACTGGCCTTCCCCCGCCGCGCCGCTCCGCTGGCCGACGCACAACACACGCGGCCGCTTAGAGAAGAGAAACACTGGGACGCCACACTCAAGGTATCATCCGATGCACGACTTCGCTCGCAATAATTAAACCGGCCACCTCGCGCTGCGCGTCTCCAGTCTGCTGGGCGAGACGGCGACACGAGATACACACCGCTACGCGTAATCAGACGCCGCCGCCGCCGCCGCCGCCGCCGCCGCCGCTGCCGCAGCAGAAGGCCACGCAAACGACACAGCTGCCGTTCTCCGAACCAGAACATCCAGTAAGATACAGTTGTACGAAACTTTCAATAAAAGTTATCTTATGTAAAAATGCTGTTTCATTCTACCTCATACCCGAGCCAAGGAAGAACCCACCCTGCCCACATGTTGTTAAGAGAGACAAGTTAATTTATTTAATATTTTCACCCTGACAGAATGCTTTAGAATGCTCATCCTGACAATTGACAGCATCCAAAGAGAAAACCCAGTTACATTTAGTAGCAGAAGTGTTACATTTAGTATCAGAATTGTTACAATACATACGTTGTAATCGAAATACATTCTTTAGGTAACTTGCCTATGGACACCTTGAAAAGTGCCAACTACTTTCATAAGGTTTACATAGCTTTGGCTGATAGATGTGATCTCTTAATACGATGAAAACTGTTGGACTTTTGAACATTACTTAATTAAATGATAATAAAATCGAAACCCTTAGCTGCCGCCAGGTGTTGTTGATATACATCAATGGGGACAGCTGAAAATGTGTGCCCCGGCCGGGACTCCAACCCATGATCTCCTGCTTACATGGCAACCGCTCTGTCCATCTGAGCCACTGAGGGCACAGTGGATAGTACGACTGCAGGGAGTTATCACTTGCGCGATTCCCGTTATACCTATATTCAAACTGTCCACAACCTACATTCGTAGTGTTCCTAATAGAGCCGGCCGGGATGGCCGAGCGGTTCTAGGCGCTACAGTCTGAAACCACGCGACCGCTACGGTCGCAGGTTCGAATCCTGCCTTGGGCATATATGTGTGTGATGTTCTTAGGTTAGCTAGTCCTGTAAGAGTTTGGGCAAAGCGTGCGCATTCACACATAAGAAGGTCAATTGCGAGGTAGCCTTTAACTGTATACGAATATGGTACCGTTCCAGAAAGAACAGATACAATTGATCATTAGGAACTCTACGAATGTAGGCTGTGGACAGCTGGGAATGTGGGTCTCACGGGAAGCGAGCAAGGGATGAGTCCCTGTAGTCGCTCTATCCTCTGTGCCCTCGGTGGCTCAGATGGATAGAACGTCTGCCATGTAAGCAGCAGATCATGGGTTGGAGTCCCGGTCGCGGCACACATTTTCAGCTGTCCCCGTTGATGTATATCAACAACACCTCTCGTCAGCTAAGGGTTTCAATTTAATTATCATTTCATTCAAGAGAAGCAGCACGGTCTACAATGGTATCTGTTCCTTCGGGAACAGATACCATCTTCATATTACTTAATTATATTTTCATGTGACGGTCCGTACTTGGGATCTATGCTCTTACTAACTATCTTACTGACATGTTTGAAACTGTACGTGGATAGCAACAACACGTAAGCTGCAATCATGTTATTTTTGCCACAAACAGCCTTTTTTGCAAAAAATAATCATATAAAACATTTATTTTTCTTGAATTACAATTGAAATTTGTATTTGATATGTGACTCAGCTCTGATGCTCCTAACACATCCCCCCTGTCGAAACAGTTCACGGGTGAAGAGTCGTATGTCCTGTCCAACGGCCGACATTTCGGGAAATGATAGCAATACCATCATCACTTGCATAGTATTCTATGTTTACATGCTACGCACCTTCACGTTTCTCGTTTCTCCCTGTTATTCTGGCGTCTTCAGTGGCCTCAAGTGCCCACTATTCAGCTTCTACCAGTATCGTGGAATCAATTGCAACAGCGATGGATGCATATTACATCTAGAATACGTTTCTAACCATCGTAGACCTTGGAATCTGCTAACTACCCTGTCGTTTAAACAAATTACAGGCATAACAACTACCGAAAGCGACAGATTAGCTACAACTCAAACTACAAAAAAAGTTTATGCGGAATATAAAGTTCGAAAACCACAGATATACAAGGAAAACATAAGACAAGTGTGTCTTCTAACAGGGCTGAAAACTTGAAAAAGAGCTGTACAATTTATGTTTCTCGAACAGGTGTCTTGACAACACTGTGTGTGTGAAAGCAGCATGGGTGTGGAGTCTTACCAAGAGATTGTAAATTGATTTTCAGACTCCTTCCTGATGTCCATTTCAGTTTTTTAAACTACTATTTCGTCAAGAAATTTAAGATGAAAAACCAACAATAGATTTATGAACGAGATTTACAACCATGTGACCTTAAGGAAGGAAGCGAAATCCAGATTCTGTTTATGCAGAAAAGATATCGGCGTTGGAACTCAAGTCTCCAGAAGTAGAAATGAAACGTCTGAAAGATTTAGCGAAGACTTTTGTCGAAGCCCTTCCTTAACGGGAAAGATGTAACAAACAAACATACAGCAGAATGCACTGCCTGAACCAACCGTATTAACGGTGGTTCTAGGTAAGCGAGTTTAGAATATTTGACAGTGTCAAGCATCGTTTTGGATTTGATGTTTACTTCCCAGAGTGGTTAAGTAATTCTGAAATTTCTGCTCTATTTACTAGACATCAGAAGAAGAGAATTCATTACAGGCATGTAGTTTTAGTTATTCTCATATTTGAGATAGCAATTGTTGTCTTCGTGAAATTAGTTGTAGAGCAGTGAGTATTCATAAATTTTCTTTAATTTCGTTGAAATTGCTTTGTCGTAAAATGTTGTTTCCCCGGCAATCGTTCTTGGAATGCCATGTAAATCACTGGCGCTGTGGTTAGAATAATTCTGTACAGATACTTAAAATTAAAGTAAAGAGTGCTGGTGTCAATTAAAACCGTCACGTGATGAATATATAAAGAAACGAACTATGCAAATTGCTTAGGATTTGGCCAACACAAGACGCCAACGTTTAACATAATCACATAGTGTGATATTCACTCTTCACCCGACCTAATTTTAATTAACTGTAATTACCTGTACGTCTCCAGTTAACTGGTGCTAGTTAAATTCTCTTCTTTAGTAGAGCATGTCTGCTATTTTCCAACTCTTTAAGCGAATGCTGTACATGTGACATTAAATAAAGTATTGGACACGGTGGAGTATCAGTCGCCTAAGCGCTAAATCAACATTAATTAAACGGGTGCTTTGTGCATAATTTTTGGGGTACACGTACACATCTGTCAATGAAATTACACGCTCGTCAATACGGTTTTGAAGTCTGATTTGAAAAAGCAGCAAGAGCACAAAAGCGCCACACCAGGTGCTGCCATGAAGCACAGATACTCATGGCGTATTTTCAGTTAGAAATTAGCACGACAAAAATATCCTTTAACCCCAGTGCAATGAATGAAACGTAATCCGTACTGGTTCGGAGGGACAATATGCGACAGATATATTTACCACGTGTTAGAGGATCGATACTCGTAGACAAAAGGAAAGCGACATTGTGTGTTGAACTGTTGAAAATAAATAGCATGTAGTGAGTACTGTAGGATTTTCTGTATCCTTAAGTATTGTGTTCATTCTTCATCTTTTTACAGAGAATTTAATGGCGTGAATGAAATTTTCTTTCGTTAAATACATCCAATTGTAGTATCGAAGAAGATATATACTATCGAGTAGCTTATTATGTGCGAATTCACGAATAGTGTAGTGTAAACGTTTACTTGATGTCTACATTGTCTTATTCAGAAAGTGGATTGATTGACGATACTTTCCTTCAGTACAGAGGAACTGTTAGGAAACTAGCTTATTTTTTCTTCATAATCCGTGAGAACAGACCACATTAAAATGAGGTAAAATAAGACAAAGAAAGCGTTATTCGATGGTCATCAAGTGTATCAGTTTGGCATGTCGCTTTTGCCTGATAGCATCGGTCGCGATTTTCCGTTTCAGCGAGCAACGAAATATTGATTATATAAATAAACTTATTATAATACGAAACCAAATACGCATTGAACATACCGTAGTAAAAAAAAAAATCGGCTCCATCACCCCCCCCCCCTCTCTCTCCCACTCATACTCACACAGACGGTATAAACAGCATAAACAGAAGATAGTAGCGAACATATACTTCGTTAGGTTGGCGACACGTAGGTAAACATACCAAAGACGTTGAAACACGTATGGAGTCGCAATATTTACGCTGTGAAAAGAAGTGTACGACGAAATAGTAGTATCGAGTGACAGAAGAACGATAGTCCACCACAAAAAAGAGTGACAAACATGCTGATCAATGTGTGGATGGCGGAAACACGAAGAGGTGAAAATAGAACAGTGATAAAAGCGATAGTGCGACCTCCGGACCGGATGTGAGGAAACGCAAAACAGCAAATCTTAAGTAATTACATGTTTTTACAAAAAATCGCGAAGTGATGATGCCTTAAAGCAGTAGAAGGCGGAACGCGTATGGATTAAATAAAATAAATAGCAGCAGGAATAGGCAGTATGATTTGCAAAACAAGTACTGTACCGAATACTCTTTTGTTTCCTGTACGCTCAAAAGACATCGTTTGACAGCCTATGCTGCGCTGCCAAGTACCCCACAAGTGTTTGTTTACATACATCTGTACACCCACAAATGTTTGAGACTCCCTTGGGATCACGAATAAGTCAGATGAACTGAGGATGGAAGTGGTAATGTGGCAAACCCGTACGTGACGAAATTAATGCCAGTTACAAAGTTGCAACATTGAGTGATACAGACTTTTTAATGCAAAATTTAGATATCAGATTTAAGTTGTCCATGAAACCTATGACATTAAAACACACGTAAAAGCATATCCATATCGGAAACAACTGTCCAATTCGCGAACAGATGATTAAAGGCGTTGATGAAAAGATACGCTTCTCATGGCAATATTTCCGCAAGTAGGATGAGAGTATTATTACATGTCACGTTTAGAGGTGGGGCCATGGGAGCCTTTTCAACGTTTTGTTGAAAAAAAAGTAATAATATAAATAGGTCCTTCCAAGACGCAACTCCTCTGGTATGCTTTGTTAATCACACGTAGGTCTCACACAATGTTTTACACGTGTTCAACAATTGTGTTATAATATACTGCGTTACACGGGGGTTGCCCAGAAAGTAATGCAGCGCATTTTTTTCTTCAGCAATTCTTTATTGAACTTAATGAGAATTACACTCACGAAAGAATGGTGTTTTATCTACACACTATTTTTCCACGTAATCTCCACCCCATTCTATGGCCTTCATCCAGCGCGAAGCAAGGGCACGTATGTCCTTTCAGCACCAATCGCTGAATATCCGAGAGTGCTGATAGTTGCATCCACACTTCCTTTGCCGATTTGAGACGTGCAGGGCGAACTGCCGAGCCGTAATGCGTCTGTCCTCGCGAATGAGAACATCTTGCGGCAGCATGTCAGGCGTGACAACCATGGATGGTCTCCCCGACCGCTGCAAATCGTGGAGCTCCGCCGGACCGCCTTTTCATGACCTGACCCTCCACGCCCAGCTACTAACTGTGCTTCTATGCATAGACTTGGCACAAGCGTTTGTGAACCTTCCCCACAGTTTATTCCTCTGCAGTCAGAAATTCAATGACGGTACGTTGCTTCTAACGTAGATCACTCACAGACGCCATTTTGAAACTGTCCAGCAGCTGCGCTATCTACCGGAAGTGACGGAAACTTAAAGCGTGCTGATTCAGGAGACTCCCAGTAATACATACGTAGCGTTTCGTATTCGTAGCATAGTTTTCGGCTGAGAGAAAAAAACGAGCTCCATTACTTTCTGGGCAACCGTCGGACTTAATACTCTATTGTAATATAGGTCCTGAGTACAAAGTTAAATATATAAAGAGCCAAGTTATGTTTAGAAGACAATCTAAAACACTCTATTGCTGGTAGCTGCTTCACTCACTGTTGAGTAATTCGCCAAAATTAGGCCGAATTATGTTCTCGGTTTTACTACCATGGACAACCCATTTGAAACGTTGGATCAGCTGGTAACAATACATGGAGTATTAAGAAAGAGGACACAAAACGGCAAATACGTTGGTAAAACACTTTAGTGATGATGAAAGTTTGGATAATTACGTACGTGTTCAGTCATGTAATGGACATTCAAGGAACACAAACTACAAAACACATTAGTCAAAACATTGACGGTACGTTATGGTAGGACAGAGTGACCACATAGTTCAAACGAGTAAATGACAAAGTGAGAAGAAGTTGCATGTCAGAATGAACTGCGTAGCACTGTTACAAAGCTCTTGGGGGCTAAGCATTCTTTTGCATGATACGGGCTTGGCGACTACAGGGTTCGTGAGCTGGGGACTTCTAAGCGCCGCCATCCTCTTTCGTCGTAAGCTTTGGGCATGTTTCAGCGACTGCTATACGGCATGGCGGTGGGACGTTGTGTGCCACAGGGAAAGAGGATTTTGACTTGAACACCCGGATCGTGAGGATGGTGAAACCTCTGTTAAAATAACCCTCAGTCTCAAAGTGTGCTGAGCGCTGATGAGATGCATGGCTGTTGAGGTGGAACAGTCGTTAGTGGGCAGCCTCTGAGCAAACTGGCGCACTTCGGTTGCATAAGGCCTAATGAGACGAGCGGGCCTCGGAGTGGACCCACAATCCGCTAGCTTCACGTGGGACATAGATGCAACCCTAGAAATTTCGTCCTCCTCCTCTTCCTAGAGGAATGGAGGAGTCACTGGTAGTTTCTAACACTCAATTTAACAAGGAAGTTCATGTAGCTAGTCGTCCAAAACTCAGGGATTGCATAGAGATTTTCAGTTTATAGTAACAGAAGGCGTGCTGCCAGTCACAATATGTTTCTAATAGTTAAACGGAAAGATGAAAGTTTTCAGGCATTTTCATCATTCTACGAGAAAAGTTTTTGAGGGTATTACTGGAACATTTACATCTTTCAAGCGCTTGCGAATTGGAACCCCGTTGGTAGGTACGCCGATTTCCCTACAAGTAAAGAACGTAGAGAAAGCTCAGTGCGCTGGAGAGTATGTAATAGGAAATCTTGAACTACAGCAATCGTTTTGTGAGTTGCACGTTTCTGATGGATCTTCCCAAAGAAGAACTGAAAGCTGACTGGACCCAATAACGGTTAATGAGAGTTAATGGTGATCTGACCAAATCTGATTCAATTATATTACGTTAAACAGCTAGTAACCTCCAGAGCACGTCAAGGCAGGTTTCCCCCGTCTCAATCTGCAGCCTTAAGACTACGGCCCAGCGTGCTGATTTAAATGCCAGCCCCTTGGCACGATACTCTTGGTTGTAAGGGAAAAGTCGTAAGACCATCACAGATGAAGTTGGTTGTCCATCTCATCTGAAGAGTGTAAATTGCTCTAGACATCATTCTGGCTGGTTCAAATGGCTCTGAGCACTATGGGACTTAACTTCTGAGGTCATCAGTCCCCTAGAACTTAGAACTACTTAAACCTAACTAACCTAAGGACATCACACACACCCATGGCCGAGGCAAAGTTGGAACCTGCGACCGTAGCGGTCGCGCGGTTCCAGACTGTAGCGCCTAGAACCGCTCGCATCACTCTGGAGTAGGGACAGCAGTATCCTTCTTGAAGACGGGCTCACCCATGTATTTTATAAGTGGCCAGCCAGTCAAGTTTCCCGTACCCCTATCTCCTCTGCCGTTTTACTTACGTTTTAATCCCACGTATAACACCTGTCATCCTTTCTCAGTTGTTTTAACGCGCGTGAAGTAGAGTGACTGCTTGGTGAGAATGAGTGAGTGTTATCATGTTGCTTCACTGCTGAGTGTGTGATAACGTTTTTAGGCGTTTTATCCACATTCGTTACTTTAACAAAATACTTGAAAGAGCACTGAAATCTCGCCACTGAACGCCCGTAAACCCCGAACACACACACACACATACACACACACACACACACACACACACACACACACACGCTTTTAAAAACTTCACGTGCAGTTTAAAGTACGAGGGTAAGTCAATTATTATCTGCAAAGTACATATAAAATTATATCGTAAGCAAAGTGGAAACTTAGAAGAACATCATTTTTCGACATAGTCTCCTTGCGTTACAACGCACTTGGTCCATCGTTGTACAAGCTTGCTGATGCCTCATAAAAGAAGGTTCTCAGTTCTGCAAGCCAGGAATTCAACGCTTTCTTCACTGCTTCGTCCGAGGCAAATCGACGGCCACTTAATGCCTGTTTGAGTGGACCAAACAAGTGGAGGATATCCAGTACTTCAAATTTGAGTTTCTGGAACATTTCAGCAGTGCGGGCGGCAGTATGCGGACGAGCATTGTCGTGCAACACAACACCTTTTGACAGCAATCCTCGGCGTTTGCTTACAATTGCAGGCTTTAGCCTGGCAGTAAGCATCTCACTATAACGTACACTGTTTATTGTTGTGCCCCTTTCCCCATAATGTTCCAAAAAAAATGGTTCAAATGGCTCTGAGCACTATGGGACTCAACTGCTGAGGTCATCACTCCCCTAGAACTTAGAATTACTTAAACCTAACTAACCTAAGGACATCACACACATCCATGCCCGAGGCAGGATTCGAACCTGCGACTGTAGCGGTCTCGCGGCTCCAAACTGTACCGCCTAGAACCGCACGGCCACTCCGGCCGGCCATAATGTTCCAGTACTGGCCCTTGTGCGTCCCAAAAAACCGTAAGCATCAGTTTTCCTGCGGACGGTAGGGTCTAGATCTTTGTCTTGCACGGCGAATTTTGACGTTTCCGCACCATACTCTGCCGTTTACTCTCCGGCTCGTAATTATGAATCCATGTTTCGTCAACAGTAATAATCCTGTCTCAGAAGTTGTCCCCTTTGTTACTATAGCGATGAAAATATTTTTTGCAAGTACGTTTGTTTATGCAACTGTGTGAGTTGTCTTGGGAGCCATCGTGCACAGACTTTATGATACCCAAGTCTGTTGTGGATGATTTCGTAGGCAGAACCTGTAACTAATCTGCAGACGATGCGCCACTTCGTCAATAGTTAATCGTCTGTCTAAGAGAATCATTTCACGTGGACGCTCAATGGTTTCTTGTGGCGGTAAACGGTCGTCTGGCTCCTTCATCGTGCTTAAAACTTGTGTGACCATTTCGGAATTTATCAGTCCATTCGTAGACACTCCGTTGTGGCAAAACACTGACCCTGTAGTAACCTAGCAGCATGAAAATTTCAAAGATATAATAACATATACACAGAGCATGCGCCATCAACCTAAAACTGCAGTGCTACCAAAATATACAAATTGACTTACTCTCGTAATTCATTACGGCTCCTGTCCTAAGCTCTGCTGGGAAGCTCTGAGCTCAGGCTATGTGCTTCATTCACCTGAAAGAGTGTAGTAGTCACGCAAAATAACAGTAGAGTCATCCAAAACCATTGTGAATCGGCGCTGGCATGCTGTAAAGATGAGTGCAGTAAGATTTGGACTCAAACCCTCTCAAGGTTCTACAGAGAAGAACAGCTGAAGGAAGACGACCAGCTTGTTTAATGTCAAAACTTAGAACGTTACAGATGTGGATGAAGTGGAAAAGACGGCTTAAAATGATATCTGAAGCAGTGAAGATATCAGAAGCAGATTTAAGCAAGTGGACAAACTTTTTGGCCTTAGATCAACATCAGACGCTGACGTGAGACGGCCTGAAATTGTGCGTCTGGAGCACAGTATTGTACACGGTAGCCAAAAAAATCAAACCGGGAAAGTATTTCAAGCACCTTCAGATTGGCAGCCGAACTTACATCACCTCCCATGGGCAGCAGGTGAAACATGCTGGCTTGCCTCTCATAAGATGCATGAAATATATTCAGGCTTCTTTTAATTCGCCCACCCTGTAGCAAAGGTCAACACGGCTCAATGCAAATCCAGAAAACAAGACACTAGATGCATTTCAAATGTTAGAAACTCTTTGGGTGCATAGAGCTCGAAATGAATAAATACAGAAAGAAAAGGTGCGAAAGAAGCTTATGGATGACACTCTCAGGAACTAAGGACTCCGTTGGCACCCATTTGCTACGATATATAGACGTCGTTGACCATGTCGATGGGTGGAGCAACTCGTGGTGAGGAGGGGGAATCGTAGCAGTGCATAAATCCGGGAATACACAAGACATATAACAGATGGCTTGGTGTAATAAATTAATAGAAACTGAACGATTAGTTTGAGATTAGTCACCCCACCCCCTCGATTCTTTAAACTGCTACCTATAAGTACAGTTTTAAACGGCCGATTGATATAAAAATCAGTTGACATGTTCTACATTTAGACATTAAGTATCTGAAACCTTCACGGCTGATGACGCGAAGCTCCAAGTATGCTTGTTTTATTGTTTCTCGACTGTTCAATCGAAGAGAGTGATGAAGAGTTCTAAACTAAAACTGGATACGGCCTCTGAAATGCTCAGAAAATGTAGTCAGCAGTGAGGAAACTCTAAATTAAAACCACATGCTTTGCCCTAAACACTTCTCGCGTGATCAAAGAACATTTACGAAGCGATAAACTGTTTTCTGATCATTATTTTTAGTGGATGGAGTGGGAAAAAGTTTAAGATACATTTGAAATTGAGTTAAAAGTTTGCTGGAAGTACCTAAGTGCTATAATCATCAAACACTTGTCATTATGCATTCATTAATTTGCTGTCCGTTTTAAGAATACCTCGTTTTTGACGCATCTCAGTGTTTATGACGCCAAATCTTCGGAACAACGATACAATTTGGCAGGTATATTTGGATACAGGCTGCAAAACTTGCTGCAAACAGAGTTAGTGATGAAGATGTAATAAACTGAAAAGTCATGCCTGATGCTGAGATTTTACTGCGTGAACAACGAAAGTGGAGTAAGCGATAATGGTTTTCCCTTATTTTGTAGGAATGGTGTCGGCAAGGAAGTTCCGAAAAGGTTTTGAATTATGTGAGAAATATCTTGAAAGTTTTTGCAGTCTTTCTGTTTCGGATATTGGAAGAGTATAAGCTGGGTAATTTGCACGGCGTGCGTTTCCCTAGTGCTAGTATCTTGCCTGACCTTCTTTTCCCCGGCTTAGGGCAGTAGCTCGACGTGGGAAGGACTCGACAAGTTGTTGGAAGTCTCCTGTAGTCATACCGGGCCACTCATTCCTGTGAACGTGTTGTCTGTGCAGGATTTTGTCCACAAACTAGCCTCTTAACTATGTCTCATAACTTTTCCATCTGATCCATGTCGGGTGACCTGGGAGGCCAAATCAGTAGCTCCAGTGGTCCAGAATGTTCTTCAAAGCATCGCGAACAGTTGTGGCCCACTGGCATGACATTGTTGTTTGGGAACATGAAGTTCATGAAAGGCTTAAAATAATGTAAACAAACGTAATCATTTCCAGTCAAAGGTCGGTTCAGTTGGACGAGAGGATGCAGTAGATTCCATATAAATACAGACACACCATTATAGAGTGATCACCAGCTTGCACAGTGTCTTGTCGACAACTTTCGTGCATGACTTCGTGGGGTCTGCGCCACACTCGAACCCTGACAAATGAAATCAGGACTCATCCGACCAGGCCACAGTTCTCCAGTCGTCTAATGCCCCACCTATATGGTCACAAGCCCAGGAGAGTCGCCAGCCGGTGGGGCCGAGTGGTTCTAGGCGCTTCAGTCTGGAACTGCGCGACCGCTGCTTTCGCAGGTTCGAATCCTGCCTCAGGCATGGATGTGTGTGATGTCCGTAGGTCAATTAGGTTTAAGTAGTTCTACGTTCTAGGGGACTGGTGACCTCAGATGTTAAGTCCCATAGTGCTCAGAGCCATTTGAACCATTTAAACCAGGAGAGGCGCTGCAAGTGGCATTGTACTGTTAACAAAGGCACTCGTGTCCGTCGCCTTCTGCCATAGCCGATTAACGCCAAACCGCCACACTGTCCTAACGTATACGTTCATTGTTAGTCCCACATTGATTTCTGCGGTTATTTAACCACCCTGTGTTGCTTGTCTGTTAGCACTGACATCTCTACGGAAACGCCGCTGCTGTCGGTCGTTAAGTGAAGGCCGTTGATCACTGTGTTCTCCGTGGTATGAGATAATGCCTGAAATACTCGGCACACTCTTGACACTGTGGATCTAGGAACACTGAATTCCCTAACGATTTCCGAATTGGAATGTATGCTCCTATTCCAACTATCTTTCGGTGTTCAAAGTCTGTTAATTCTCGTCATGCAGCCGTAAACTCATTCACATGAATCATCTGAGTACGAATGACAGCTCCAACAATGCACTGTCCGTATATACCGGGTGATCAAAAAGTCAGTAAAAATTTGAAAACTTAATAAACCACGAATTAATGTATACAGAGAGGTGGAAACTGATACACATGCTTGGAATGGCATGGGGTTTTATTAGAACCACAAAAAAAGTTCACAAAATGTCCGACAGATGACGCTGGACAGCAAAACGTCAGTGACTGCTCATGACAATCGTGTATAAAAGAAGCTGTCATGAGAGAGAGAGAATCAGATACGCCAGCAGTCGCAGCATGTCGACGTTACCTGAAAAGGCGCTTTTAGTGAAGCTGTACTATCAGAATGGGGAATGTGCCAGTTCAGCGTTACGATCCTATCGCCATAGGAAGGGGATTAGAACGGGTAAACGTCCGTTGAAAAATGCAGCTGTGGCGAGAATGATTTCGAAGTTCAAAGCCACGGGTTGTTTAGACGATAGACCCCGTAGTGACCGACCGAGCACAAGGCGTAATGCTGCTGAGACAATTCAGGAAGAAATGGAGACTGTAGCGGGTTCGTCTATGCACGGGGAAGTCAGCGCTCGTGCAGTCGCACGTCGCACCGGCATTCCATACACTACTGTTAGGGTGGCACTCAGGCGTACCCTCCGATGCTATCCGTACCAAACCCATCGGCATCATGAACTGCCGGCCGAAGTGGCCGTGCGGTTAAAGGCGCTGCAGTCTGGAACCGCAAGACCGCTACGGTCGCTGGTTCGAATCCTGCCTCGGGCATGGATGTTTGTGATGTCCTTAGGTTAGTTAGGTTTAACTAGTTCTAAGTTCTAGGGGACTAATGACCTCAGCAGTTGAGTCCCATAGTGCTCAGAGCCATTTGAACCATCATGAACTGTTACCTGGCGATTTGGTGAAGCGGAGGGCATTTGCGGTGTGGGCGATTCAAAAGATGGCGGAAAATGACGATTGGTTGAGTAACGTGTTGTGGACCGACGAAGCTCATTTCATGCTCCGAGGGTCTGTCAACGCCCACAACTGCAGAATTTGGGTTACCGAAAATACTAGAACTGTCGCGGAAACTCCATTGTACGACGAGAAAGTGACGATATGGGTTGGATTTACCACATCTACCGTTATTGGGCCGTGTCTCTTCGAGGAAATGCGTGATTCTGGTTCTGTAACTGCTACCGTG
Organism: Schistocerca americana; assembly: GCF_021461395.2. Taxonomy (NCBI): domain Eukaryota; kingdom Metazoa; phylum Arthropoda; class Insecta; order Orthoptera; family Acrididae; genus Schistocerca; species Schistocerca americana. Next base: position 87,562,933 of record NC_060122.1, read on the forward strand.
ACGGGTGAGAGGTATGCCGATATGTTACAGAATCGCATCATCCCTAGCCTGGCTGATAAACACCTGCTGGAACGTAGTATGTTTATGCAGGATGGCGCTCCATCCCATATTGATATACGCGTGAAAGATCTCTTTGCGCACGTCGTTTGGTGATGATCGTGTGCTCAGCCGCCAATTTCGTCATGCTTGGCCTTCCAGGTCCCCAGACCTCATTCCGTGCGATTATTGGCTTTGGGGTTACCTGAAGTCGCAAGTGTATCTTGATCCACCGACATCTCTAGGGATTCCGAAAGACAACACCCGACACCAATGCCTCACCATAACTCCGGACATGCTTTACATTGCTGTTCACAGCATTATTCCTCGACTACCGCTATTGTTGGGGAATGATGGTGGACACATTGAGCATTTCCTGTAAAGAACATCATCTTTGCTTTGTCTTACTTTGTTATGATAATTATTGTTGTTCTGATCAGATGAAGCGCTATCTGTCGGACATATTTTGAACTTTTGTATTTTTTTGGTTCTAATAAAACCCCATGTCATTCCAAGCATGTGTGTCAATTTGCAACTCTCTATCTACATTATTCCGTGATTTATTCAGTTTTCAAATTTATACTGACTTTTTGATCACCCGGCCGGGTACTTGGATTGACATGGGGTTTTATTAGAACAAAAAAAAAAAAAAAAAATACAAAAGTTCAAAATATGTCCGACAGATGGCGCTTCACCTGATCAGAATAGCAATAATTAGCATAACAATGTAAGACAAAGCAAAGATTATGTTCTTTACAGGAAGTTCTCAATATGTCCACAATCATTCCCCAACAATAGCTGTAGTCGAGGAATAATGTTGTGAACAGCACTGTAAAGCATTTCCGGAGTTATGGTGAGGCATTGGTGTCGGGTGTTGCCTTTCAGCATCCCTAGAGATGTCGGTGGATCACGATAGACCGGTAGCTTGTGCATGCAATCGGTATAATTTCGTACCTATCGCTATCACAAGACTTTTGTCACCTCGGCATACACGCTTTCTCACCTCAGTACTTCACTTATTGTATAAACTTTTAACGTCAGGTTGTACAATTTTGAGGCCCCCACAAGTCGTAAAGTCGAGAATCTGCAGCTGGAATTTCGTCACCGTTTAGTACTACAGGTATGTAAAGATGGAGGAAATGTCATACCTCTTCAAAGGCGACGTAAGAATGTATCGAATGAAAGTTATTGTAGTTTTCATTAAGGAATTACGTTAATGAAATGTCGCGGCCCCCGGTGTTGACACAGCCGAAGAGGTACTCTCGCAATGTGCGTGTGCCTGGCCGTATACCGTAGCTAAGCTGGAAGGCGGACCGTGGCTCCGTAGCGCCCTTCTCTAGAACGAGTACCGAGGCGGCTCGTCTTGAGACGGTGCGTCCACAATAGATTCCACTCCGGCCACCCCCTCCGTTCCCCACTAGCAGCGACTATCCGATTACTGCAGAGCCGGGCTCTCCACTCTGCCGCGCTGTTGTCTGCTGAAACCGATGCCTGTCTGAGCCCAGTTCTAACGCAAATGCTGTCCCACTAACTGCGTTGAGGTCTTCCACGTAAATTCCGATCTCTGTTCGCCGTAAACATACTAGGGAAAAGTCAAGAGCGGTTACAAATTGAAAGAGACCGTCGTCGGGAAATCACCCGAAAAAGAAACTTATAGGCTATCAAGTATGGGGTCCCACTGGGTTCGGTCTTAGGTCCTTTACTGTTCTTGATATTCATTAATGACTTATCATTCCACATTGATGAAGATGCAAAGTTAGTTCTTTTTGCTGATGATACAAGTATAGTAATAACATACAAAAACCAAGTGATGTAATTGTAAATGATGTTTTTCACAAAATTATTAAGTGGTTCTCAGCAAACGGACTCTCTTTAAATTTTGATAAAAGACAGTATATACAGTTCCGTACAGTAAATGGCACAACTCCAGTAATAAATATAGACTTTGAACAGAAGTCTGCAGCTAAGGTAGAATTTTCAAAATTTTTAGGTGTGTCCATTGATGAGAGGTTAAACTGGAAACAACACATTGATGGTCTGCTGAATCGTCTGAGTTGAGCTACGTATGCTATTAGGGTTATTGCAAATTTTGGTGATAAGAATCTCAGTAAATTTTCTTAGTGCCTACTTTCATTCACTGCTTTCGTATGGCATCATATTCTGGGGTAATTCATCGTTGAGTAGAAAAGTATTCATTGCTCAAAAACGTGTAATCAGAATAATTGCTGGAGCCCACCCACGGTCATCCTGCAGACATCTATTTAAGGATCTAGGGATCCTCACAGTAACCTCACAGTATATATATTCACTAACGAAATTTGTTGATAATAATCCAACCCAGTTCAAAAGCAATAGCAGTGTGCATAGCTATAACACCAGGAGAAAGGATGATCTTCACTATGCAAGGTTAAATCTCACTTTGGCAGAGAAAGGGGTGAATTATGCTGCCACAAAAGTCTTTGGTCACCTACCAAACAGCATCAAAAGCCTGAAAGATAGCCAACTAACATTTAAAAATAAATTAAAAGAATTTCTAGATGACAACTCCTTCTACTCATTGGCTGAATTTTTAGATATAAATTAAGGGAGAAAAAACAAACATTAGTGTCATGCAATATTTTATGTAATGTAATATCTTGTACAGACATCTTTTATTAACATGACACGTTACACATCATTACGAAGTGTCGTATTCATGATCTATGGAACAAGCATTAATCTAATCTAATGTAATCTTTCGGTCAATGTAAATTAATACTTGAAATAAGAATTATCTACATGAGGTCTTGAGGATACTCACTTAGTTCCTAAATTAGTTTGAAATAAACATTTAGGGACACATATTTTCATAAACTTGCCACTAATCATAAATGTGTTATTTGCCGATGAATCACAGATTAATCGGAGTGTCGATATCATACTGACGGCCAACTATTCTACTAATAAATTTTTTAACAGAGACAACTGCCGTACATCTAATGACTACTCTGCAGTCCAGACTAAGGTGCCTGGCAGAGGGTTCATCGAAACGCCTTCAGAATGTTTCTCTACTTTTCAGCTCTCGAACAGCGCGCGAAGAAGTACGAACACTTGCGTATTTCAATGTGAGCTCTGATTGCTCTCACTTTATTAAGATGGTAATTTCTCCTTATGTAGTTGAACGTCAAAAAAATATTTTCACAGTCACAAGAGAAACGTGGTGATTGAAATTTAGCGGAAGGATCCTGCCACCTTTGTTTTAAAAATAGCCACCCCATACAGCGTATCATATCAGTAGCTCTCGCTCCCGTATTTCGAAACAACAGAACGAGCTACCCTTCGCTGGAATTGTTCGATGTCTTCCAGCTGCATCTACTACATCTAACACATTCACCGCAAACTACAGTACTGTGTACGGCGGAGGGTAACTCAGTCATTTCTTTCGTGTTACACTCGCAAATGGAGCGAGGGGGAAACGACTGTAATAAAATCCTCCGTATGGACCCTAGTTTCTCGCATCTCTTTTACATGGTCCTTATGTGGAATGTGCGTTGGCGGCAGTAGAATCGACTTGCAGTTGGCCTAAAATGCCTGTTCTCTAAATCTGTGCAATAGTATGCAGTGGAAAGATCGTCGTCTTCCATCATGGTGTTCCCAGATGAGTTCATGGAACCTCTCCGTAACACTTGCTTGTTAACCGAACCCACCGGTGGCAAATCTAGCAGCCTGTCCTTCATTCCTTCGGTGTCTTCCTCTAATCCGACCAGTTGTGGATAACAAATACTGGAACAGTAGTCAAGAATAGGTCGCACTAGCGTTCTATACGCCGTGTCCTTTATGGATGAGATACACAATTTCCCAAAATTCTCGCAATAAAACAAAGTCGAGCATTCACGTTCCCTGACGTGTTTATTCCACTTCATAACGCTTCGGAACATTAAGCGTAGATACTTAGTGGAGGTGGCTGTGTTAAGTAGCACGTTGCTAATGATATATACGAAAGATGCAGGTTTTTCTACTCATTCACATTAACTTGTTCTACATTTAGAACTAACTATCTTTCATCAAACGAAGTAGAAACTAAGTCATAATTTATATTGTTACAGGCACTCAGCGTGACAACTCCCCGACACCACAGCGTCAAAACCAAACAGCCGTAACTTGCGTCAGTTGCTTCTCACACTATCCGTCATGTCATATGAGGTCCTGCCACTCTCCCCTTGGGCGATGAACACTGACAGGCGAGGACCACGTACTGGGTTCTATTACACAAGATATCTTCGAGCCATTCACGCATCTGGGAACCTACCCCACATGCTCGGACTGCCATTAACAATTTTAAGTGGGGCACCTGGCCAAATGCTTTCCGGGTATCTAGGAATGCGGGATGTGCTCGTTGCCCTCCATCAGTCCTATCTGGTACGGATCCCGCACCAATCAACAGTACTCGTGAAGAGGGCTGACAGGTGTAGTGTAGGCAGTCTCTTTACTAGATCTAGTGCATGTTGTAAGAGTTCTGCCAATACGATGCAATCTTTGGTTCGGGGTCCTCACATAACTGTGAGGTTTTTCCTGCTTACATTGCTCCTAACTGTGATCACTGTGTTTAATTGTCTCGACAGGCAGATTTGCGCTATGCAGTGCATAACTGAAATTTAACGGATTCTTTTTCGTTGCGTAGTGTCAACTGCCACTTCTAAATCATTTTGCCACTAGTTTTAATATTCTGATGTTTGTACTAGATAGTACAGCATCAGTTGCAAACAGTATGAGTGCTGATGAGATTGTGACCTGAATCGTTTGTATATAGGAAAATTAGGCACAGAAGAGGATCTGTAACATTTTCTTACGGAATGTCAGATATCACATCTGTTTTACTCAATGACACTTCGTCATGTATGACGAACTGTGAGCTTTCCGACAGGTTATCACGAAACCAATTCCACAGTTGAGACGATACTCCAAAGGTATGCAGTTAGACTAGAAGTAGCTAATTTGGAACGGTATCAAAACATTATTGGGAACTCAGAAATGGTGAATCAGTTTGATATCCCCTGTCGACAGCATCATTACTTCGTGTGAATAAAGAGTTATTTGTATTTCACAAGATCGATATCTTCTGAATCCATGCTGATTGTGTCTGAATAGCTAGTTTATTCAAAGGTAGAATACAGTATAATTTCCAAAATTCTGCTGCAAATCAACGTAAGTGCTATGAGCCAGTTGTACGACTGATTACTCCTGTGCCCTCTCTTGGGGACTGGTCTGACCTGTGCAACTTTCCTGTCTGTAGGTAGAGATCTTTGTAGAGCAAGGGGTTGTGTAAGTACAAGGCTATTATATCAGCATACACTGAAAGGGACCTAATTGATCTTCAGTCTGATCCAGAGGACTTACATTTATTAAGTGACTTACCGAGTAACCGATGTTGCCCAGGTATGTACTTATACCATTCTTCTATTAGCCCATCTCCTCCTTCCACCATTCTCTTTACGTCACATGTGGCAGCATCTCTATCTATCTTCTCCCCCTCTCTCTCTCACTCACAACCTGCTCTTTCCCCCTCTGCCCATTTTCTCCTTCCCTTGTCTCAACAAATTTCGTCCTCCCTCTCTGTCTCCTCCCCAGCCCACTATTTCATTGCCCATCCCTTCTTTGTCCTTTTCCTACTCCTCCCTCTTTCCGACCAACTCCTCATCCACCTCCCCCTCTCTGCCCACCTCTATCTCTCTCCTATCTGCATTGAAGTTCCCCTTCTCTCTCTGTCCTTCTGGGCCTATCCTCTTCTCTTCGCATATTATCAACCCCCACACCTCAATTGGAGGTTGTTGGTTTTTACCCCCCCCCTCCCGGATTTCTTTCCACATAGATGCAGATGATAAACGGGTATTCATTGGACAAATATATTATACTACAACTGACATGTGATTACATTTTCACTCAGATTTGGCGCATAGATCCTGAGAAACCAATACCCAGAACAACCACCTCTGGCCTTAATAACGGCCTTCATACGCCTGGGCATTGAGTCAGAGCTTGGATGGCGTGTACAGGTACAGCTTCCCATGCATCTCCAACGCGATACCACAGTTAATCAAGAGTAGTGACTGGCGTATTGTGACGAGCCAGTTACTGGGCCACCATTGACCAGACGTTTTCAATTGGTGAGAGATCTGGAGAATGTGCTGGCCAGGCCAGCAGTCGAACATTTTCTGTATCCAGAAAGGCCCGTACAGGACCTGCAACATGCAGTCGTGCATTATTCTGCTGAAATGTAGGATTTCGCAGAGATCGAATGAAGGGTAGAGCCACGGGTCGTAACACATCTCAAATGTAACGTCCACTGTTCAACGTGGCGTCAGTGCGAACAAGAGGTGACCGAGACGTGTAACCAATGGCACCCCATACCATCACGCCGGGTGATACGCTAGTATGGAGATGACGAATACCCGCTTCCAATGTGCGTTCACTGTGATGTCGCCAAACACGGATGCGACCATCGTGATGCTGTAAACAGAATTGAGTACACCATCGCAGGCGCTCCTGTCTGTGATGCAGTGTCAGGGGTAACCGCAGCCATGGTCTCCGAGATGATCGTCCATGCTGCTGCAAACGTCGTCGAACTGTTCGTGCAGATGGTTGTTGTCTTGCAAACATCCCCATTCGTTAACTCAGGGATCGAGACGTGGCTGCACGATCCGTTACAGCCATACGGATAAGATGCCTGTCATCTCGACTGATAGCGATACGAGGCCGCTGGGATCCAGCAATGCGTTCCGTATTACCCTCCTGAACCCACCAATTCCATATTCTGCTAACAGGGACTGGATCTCGACCAACGCGAGCAGCAATGTCACTATACGATAAACCGCAATCGCGATAGGCTACTATCCGACCTATATCAAAGTCGAAAACGTGATGGTACGCATTTCTCCTCCTTACACGAGGCATCACAACAACGTTTCAACAGGCATCGCCGGTCAACTGCTGTTTGTGTATAAGAAATCGGTTGGAAACTTTCCTCATGTCAGCACGTTATAGGTGTCGCCACCAGCGGCAATCTTGTGTGAATGCTCTGAAAAGCTAATGATTTGCATATCACAGGATTTTCTTCATGTCGGTTAAATTTCGCGTCTGTAGCACGTCATCTTCATGGTGTCGCAACTTTAAAGGCCAGTAGTGTATGTGTACTAAGTTTTGTTGATTTCGGAGGAGGTTTTTACCTGTAGATTCTCCCGGGTACACACATGTCACATAAATTCCACATACGTTTCACATATTTTAAAACATAGATCGTCTGTAACTTTCGCTAATTTGGCTATGCAGATAAGTTTACACGCAGCTCCATGTTTAACGTTATAACGACTGAACTACATGTCATACAATAACACTTTTTTGCAGGTAAATTAAGTATATATATATATATGGTGTTACAAAAAGGTACGGCCAAACTTTCAGGAAACATTCCTTACACACAAATAAAGGAAAGATGTTATGTGAACATGTGTCCGAAAACGCTTAATTTCCATGTTAGAGATGATTTTAGTTTCGTCAGTATGTACTGTACTTCCTCTATTCATCGCCAGTTGGCCCAATTGAAGGAAGGTGATGTTGACTTCGGTGATTGTGTTGACATGCGACTCATTGCTCTACAGTACTAGCGTCAAGCACATAAGTACGTAGCATCAACAGGTTAGTGTTCATCACGAACGTGGTTTTGCAGTCAGTACAATGTTCACAAATTGGCAGATGCCCATTTGATGTATGGATTAGCACGGGGCAATAGCCGTGACGCGGTATGTTTCTATCGAGACAGATTTCCAGAACGAAGGTGTCCCGACAGGAAGACGTTCTAAACAATTGATCGGCGTCTTAGGGAGCACGGAACATTCCAGCCTATGACTCTCGACTGGGGAAGACCTAGAACGACGAGGACACCTGCAATGGAAGAGGCAATTCTTCGTGCATTTGACGATAACCCTAATGTCAGCGTCAGATAAGTTGCTGCTATACAAGGTAACGTTGACAACGTCACTGTATGGAGAGTGCTACGAGAGAAACAGTTGTTTCCGTACCATGTACAGCGTGTGCAGGCACTATCAGCAGCTTATTGGCGTGCACGGGTACACGTCTGCGAATGGTTCATCCAACAATGTGTCAATCCTCATTTCAGTGCAAATGTTCTCTTTACGGATGAGGCTTCATTCCAACGTGATCAAATTGTAAAGTTTCACAATCAACATGTGTGGGCTGACGAGAATCTACACGCAACTGTGCAATCACGTCATCAACACAGATTTTCTGTGAACGTTTGGGCACGCATTGTGGGTGATGTCTTGATCGGGCCCCATGTTCCTCCACCTACGCTCAATGGAGCACGTTATCATGATTTCATACGGGATACTCTACCGGTGCTCCTAGAACATGTGCCTTTACAAGTACGACACAACATGTGGTTCATGCACTATGGAGCTCCAGCACATTTCAGTCGAAGTGTTCGTGCGCTTCTCAACAACAGATTCGGTGACCGATGGATTGGTAGAGGCGGACCAATTCCATGGCTCCCACGCACTCCTGACCTCAACCCTCTTGACTTTCATTTATGGGGACATTTGAAAGCTCTTGTCTATGCAACCCCGGTATCAAATGTAGAAACTGTTCGTGCTCGAATTGTGGACGGCTGTGATACAATACGCCATTCTCCAGGGCTGCATCAGCGCATCAGGGATTCCATGCGACGGAGGGTAGATGCATGTATCCTCGCTAACGGAGGACATTTTGAATATTTCTTGTAACAAAGTGTTTGAAGTCACTCTGGTACGTTCTGTAGCTGTGTGTTTCCATTCCATGATTAATGTGATTTGAAGATAAGTATTAAATTGAGCTCTAACATGGAAAGTAAGCGTTTCCGGACACATGTTGTGTGTGTGGATACTGTCTGCAAAAGGTGTCGCAGTTTCAGTTAGTAGTAAAGAAGCAACCAATTAATACATTGTGCCCGATGCGACAGTTTTACTGCATGAAGAGCGAAAATGTATTAAACGATAAACATTATTCCTTTCATACTTTTATGGAGGTCGTGGACGGTATTTTAAAGATTGGGAATTTTGTGTAAAGTTTGCTGCAAGTCAGTATGTGCTCTCATTCTCGTCGTGGGCTACACTCACTTCTCACATCCACCCTCACTCGATAGAAAAGTGGATCCTACCCACACAGCGACTGTCTCCAGACAGTAAGTGATATGTATACCTTGTTTGATTTAAGTTGGAACAGTGGTTTAGACAAAGATATGGAACATACATACATATCTAAATACATATACCAACATACGTACATTTCTGTTATATGTATGGATTTATACGGCTTCGCTACATCGGGGATATCAACTTCGAAGTTTCTCGCTTGTGCACTTGTTCTTAATTCTAATTATGGATTATTTGCGTCGTCTTCTTTGCTGAAGTAATCTCGGATTACCGTGTTTAGTAACTTCGTTTTAGTGGACTGTCGTCGGTAACTTTACCAGCACTACTGGGGAGTGAATGCATGACAGTGTCTTGCCACTGGTGTATCTTTTGTCAGAATTAGAGACAAGAGTTTCGTTCTGGGAACTATTAAAAGCATCTGTCATTGATATCTACGCTAAATTTCGAGCTTGTGTAACACTCTGCTAATCTTGGGGATTTCGCGTTGTTTTATTTTGTATGTTATTTTCATTTGCTTCTGCAACAGTTTTCTGCCATGCAAATAAATTTGCGGGAAAGACAAAAACTAACCTCCAACTCTAAAAATGACTAATTTTCACTACACAGAATCACAAGCCAACACAGAGAGTTTACTAGCCTCCAATATACTGCTCTGTTGATTTTAGCTCACGCAATCAAACATATGTGTATTGCCACACAGACAGGAACGTGCTTCCAAATGTGGCAGTGCCTGTGCTTGAATGGCGTATAGCTGCTGCAACCCGTAGCTTGCGCGGAGAAGGACTCGCTATTCGACATCTGCTCCAAACACAGAAACCAATTTTTAGATATTTCGCCGCAGCGCAACACCTGTACCGTTCTAGCTATAATATGTGAAATCAAGACACCTTCAGCCATCCAAATTTCCACTTGTTATTTTATTTGAGAAGACAATTCCAGTGCTACATTACGCCATCTTCAGGCCCCTTGACCGACATGTAGGAAGAATCCGGCCCCTGGTCTAGTCAAATTAGGGGTCAGCATTCAGTGACTGTTATGCGTACATTTTCTAACACAGTGATCCATATTTTGAGTGCATCAGAGGTGGGATTCTTCGTCGGTCAGGGGGCCTGAAGATGGAGTAATGTAGCACTGGAAATACTGCTCATATAAAATAACAACTGGAAATTTAGACAGTTGAAGGTGATTTGATTCGACATGTTGTATTGAATAGCCGAAGTCTTCCAAACGTTTGCATAAAGATGCAGTTACAGAGAAATATATCCGTGGTTGGATGCGTCATAAATGCTATCATCAGGGATTAATGACCAGTTTGAACAACTTATACACTATGTGAACAAAAGCATCCGGACGCCACCCCCAACCCCCTCCCCCCACCCCCCCAGAAATATAGGTTTTTCCATACTAGGTGCATTGTGCTGCCACCTACTGCCAGGCACTCCATATCAGCCATTTTAGCAGTCATTAGCCATCGTTAGAGAGCAGAACTCACTGACTTCAAACGTAGTAAGGTGATTGGGTGTCACTTGTGTCATACGTCTGTAGAGGAGATTTTCACACTCCTAAACATCCCCTACCTCCACTGATTCCGATGCGATAGTGAAGTGAAAACGTGAAGGGACAGGTACAGCACAAGAACGTACAGGACGACCTCGTCTGTTGACTGACGGAGACCGCCGACAGTTGAAGAGGGTCGTAATGTGTAATAGACAGCCATCTATCCAGACCATCACACAGGAATTCCAAACTGTGTCAGTATTCACTGCAAGTACTATGACAGTTAGGCGAGAGGTGAGAAAACTTCGATTACATAGTTGAGCGGCTGCCACACATCATGCCGGTAAGTGCCAAATGACGCCTCGCTTGGTGTAAGGAGCGTAAATGTCGGACGATAGAACAGTGAAAAAATGTTGTGTGGAGTGACGAATCACGATACACAATGTGGCGATCCGATGGCTGGCTGTGAGTACGGCGAATGCCTGGTGAACGTCATTTGCCAGCGTGTGTGGTGCCAACACTAACATTCGGAGGCGATGGTGCTATCGTGTGGTTGTCTTTTTCATGGAGGGGGCTTGCACCCTTTGTTGTTTTGCGTGGCACTATCACAGCACAGGCCTACACTGATGTTTTAAACACATTCTGGCTTCCCACTTGTGAAGAGGAATTCGGAGTAGCACCAGCATGTTTCAACACGATGCAGCACCTGTTCATAATGCACGACCTGTGGCGAAGTGGTTACACTACAATAACATCCCTGTAATGCACTGGCCTGCACCGAGTCCTGACCTGAATCCTATAGAACACCTTTGGAATGTTTTGGAACGTCGAATTCTTACTAGGACTCACCTACCGACATCGATACCTCTCCTCAGTGCAGTACTCTGTGTGGATTGGGGTGCCATTCCCCAAGAAACTGTCCAGCACCTGATTGAACGTATGTGTACGAGAGCGGAAGCTAAGGGTGGCCCAACACCATATTGAATTCCAGCATTACCAATGGAGGGCGCCACGAATTTGTAAGTCGTTTTCAGCCAGGTGTCCGGATACTTTTGATCACATAGTGTAGCTTTACATGAAATGATAATAAAAATAGCTGAACGAAGAATGGAGTGGTGAACGTCTGTAAATACTGGATTAATAATAAAGTCATAAGAGACAATTCGACATAATTATCACATGTGCCTAGACGTATGAGGTGGAAGTAGAATCTTCGATGACTTCTATGTTTGTAGGAAAATGTATTCATTGTGCAAAAGACATCACTTGCATAGTAGACGTGCTGTATGTTGTAGAATACTTCTCAGGTGTGTGGGATCCACACATAATTGGACTAAGAGAGCGCATTGAGAGTTTAGAAATGTAGTCAGCACGGTTCATCACAGGTTCGGTTGTCTCATGAAGATACTGCAAGACCGGAACTGGCTTGTGATTGAAGATAAACGTTAACTGTCTGGTGATTCCTACTTACAAATTATGGAGATTCAGTACTAAGTAGAAATCTACTAATCCACTAAGGCACCATTCGAATTCTTTTCATGCACAGCACGACGACACGATTTGGCTGACTACAGCAGCTACACAAGCATTTAAGCACTCATTTTACACCCACTTTTCAGTTGTAATTACGCTCTTCCTCATACGAGATAGTGCACTCCACAGTATGAGCGCGGATGCAGATAAAATGGTATGGTGCTGCTACATACCCGGTCTGATCGAAAGTATCCGGACAGATGTTAGTGGACATCAATATGAGGCTTTTCCACCTATCGACTTTATTATGGCTAGAAACCTGCAGGGGAAACTTTCAGTGAGCTTTCTGAAGATCTGTGGAGGAATGGCAGCTCATTTCTTTTCAAGAGCAGAATCAAAGGAGGTAGTATTTCTGGACGCTAGGGTCCACAACGAAGTCGACGTACTGAACCATTCCAAAGAAATTCTACTATGTTCGTGACCAGACTCCTGGTACGCCACTCCGTTTTATTGCTCACATGTCATTCATGGTGCTTTATGACAGGGCGCACTGACAGTCATCGACTCCGTACTGTTTCTTAGCTGTCCGCAGTACACGATGAAGTAAAATGTGTTGGTATTCTTCTTCGCTTAGCACTTTATTAAGCACAGTAAGGGTTCCACTGCTTAAAGTCGAGGAACACCTCCACGCTGTACCACGATCTCCACCATGGTTCGCTATTGGAACTGCACCTAATGCCAGGTAAAGTTCTCAATGCATTCACCAAATCCATTCGTTTACATCGGACTGCCATAGGGTGTAGCTTGATTCATCGCTCCAGATCACTGCTTTCCTACCATTCGCTGTCCGTTGGTGTCGCACTTTATGTCACTTTGAGAGTCACTTTGTACTGAATAAAGAAATTTGTGGCCTATGAGCAGCTACTCAGCCACTGTACCTCATAATTTTTAACTTCTTACGCGTGGTCATTGTTAAGTTGGTGTGCTGAGGGTACCACTTCTGAACTCAAGAGTGTTTCCTTCTGCTGATCTGTAGCGGCTTTTGAAAATTAGCCATTGCAAAGCTCGAGCCGTCAGTACATAACGTATCTCTGCTCTTGTTTTAGCTGTGGTTGTCCCTTCCCGTTTACACCTCTGTCACATTACCAACCTGAGCAGCTTTCGAATGGTTAAAATATCCGTGATGGATTTATTACTCATCTAATAACCAGTGACTAGATCAAGTTCGGAGACCCTGAGGTATGCTGACCGGCCCATTCTGTTGGCAGAGCTCTGTCTACTGACAACACGTTTCCTTTTGTACTTTCTTGTGTCATCTGGTGGTCTGTCCCAGGTTTCATATGGCTCTCACGATACTTCTGATCAGGTAGTGCACATGGTCAAAAACGTGCATCAAGCTACCTCAGCAGCACACTAGTATTGAGGCAAGGGGAACAACATGCCAAAGTACCGTCATCCAAGATGGCGGATTTTGGCGGGACGTTTGAATTTTGGCAGGAAGATAGGTCAATTGGGCTACCTCCTCTAACCTACCTTCCCTCCTATCCCCTCCCCTCCCCTCCCCCCCTCTAGAAAATGGCGAGAAGTTCAAATTCCAACAGGATAATCCATCACAACTCCACTAAGAAAATAGCGGGAAGATATGGATGGTTGGATGGAGAGGGTTGTATGGGCTCACGATGGCAAGGTTTTCAGCGCCCACTCAGTAACAGATTGAGACGGCTGCCAAGAAAATGCTCAGAAGAGGAAGATAAAACAGATCGTCAAATACAGGTAACAAGCTTGGAAAAATATGTAATTACCCCCACTGATGCGTAGGACGAAGCATGCTGTCTGCAGTAAAACACGGACAACACAGAAAGAAAGTGGTAGAGGGAGCTAAAATAATATAGCAGATGGAAGTGGCTGGCTGACTGCAAGGAAAAGAGTGAGGAGCCAGCCATCCTGCAATACACTAAAACCTCCAACCTAAACGTTTAGGCCAGAGTCCAGACACATCACAACACTTTAAAACTCTAGTGGGAAGGTAGGCCACTTAGGCTACCTCCTCTAACCTAAGTCATCCGACCGCCACCTCCTCCTAACGATTCGTGGGTAAACGACTCGACCTGTGCTATACATAAGTCTTTATTTAAACAATTTGATGCAGTATAGCCGTCTGATGTGTGCACCTGAGGTCTGGACTCCATCTGAGTTGTTACACTGTACTGTCACCAGAGAGAGCTCTCATCCATGACGTAATCCAAGGTGGCCGCTGATGACACGAGTACCGTTATCCAAGATGGCGGGAAACAATGTGTTCACCACGAGGCCCTCACTCAAACTGAACTAGTACACACTGTGCTGTGACGAGAGCGCGCTCCAATTACGTAATCCAAGATCGTCGCTTGCTGTATGTGAAAGCCCCACACCCCCTCCCTACCTGCAGACAAGCGCTGAGAGAGGGAGAGATGCCGAAAATATTTCATACGATTATAACGGGACATGTGCCACATGTATAGCTCGCGAGCGAGTAAACGATAACGTCACGGCATCTAGCCCACACACGCATACTGACGTCCAGATAGTCTTCTAGGAATGTGCTAGCAAATCTAACGGAACACATGTGGCACATCGTGCATCTAACGTATGAATGAACGAAGTACTTAATTCGAATCTTATCTTAATTATATTCGATAACTGATTGTGTCATTGGTAATTCAATGATGAAATGAGAAGTTTGCAGTTTTCCCAATGGGAGTGCAGTCATCATTCAATCATGACGTAGCACCCCCCACCGCTAGAATGGTGCCCTTCTATTGACTACCGCATCAGTGACGTGATGACCCCTCTAGAATGACCCCTCTAGATATATGAAACTCTTGCATGGAAGCGTGAGTACGTCTTGGTGCTGGATGACATTCATGATTTCATCGTTCTTGTTGAATGGGGTTGATGCGTAAGGTTTATAAGAGAAGCATTCCTTACGTATAATTTCGGGAGGACGACGGTTCAATCCCGTCTCCGGCCATCCTGATTTAGGTTTTCCGTGATTTCCCTAAATCGCTTCAGGCAAATGCCGGGATGGTTCCTTTGAAAGGGCACGGCCGATTTCCTTCCCCATCCTTCCCTCACCCGAGCTTGCGCTCCGTCTCTAATGACCTCGTTGTCGACGGGACGTTAAACACTAATATCCTCCTCCTCCACGTATAATTCTCTCATCATACTCTACTGGACTGGTTATATTGACTGAGGACATCATTACGCGTTACAGGCCAACTGGTTTAAGAAACTCGTAGTTCCCATGTGTTATCACTTTGCTGTTTGGTATCAAAGTGGCATCCTGTGGATTGCGTGCACTTGTTTTATACCGTGCGCCCATCCTGTCTTAGATGTAATCATACAATGATTTCCTCACCACAATACGCAGCTCCAAATAGTCAAGTGTCTGAGCTGTTACTCGAAGGTATATTGCATTGGCAGGGGTCTCAACAATCTTATACCCGGTTGCAGCTGAGGAGATGAATCCGTGCCGTGCGGTTAAAGGCGCTGCAGTCTGGAACCGCCAGACCGCTACGGTCGCAGGGTCGAATCCTGCCTCGGGCATGGATGTTTGTGATGTCCTTAGGTTAGTTAGGTTTAACTAGTTCTAAGTTCTAGGGGACTAGTGACCTCAGCAGTTGAGTCCCATAGTGCTCAGAGCCATTTGAACCATTTGAGATGAATGCGTAAATAGTGTGAATCAGACTATCGTTGAGATAGGAGTTCTTTGCAATATTACACTCGACACGGATTCTGATGACGGGGAGTATATCCACAGTCTGATCTGAGTTGTGAAGTTTTCTTGGATCCTTCTTCAAAACCTGCCTTTTGTGAAACCCAGCAGGCGCCCTATTGAACATTTCTGGTTAAAGTCCATATTAGCGTTTACAGTCCTTATTTCAAATTTAAGTGTATTGATATTTGCACGTAGTTCAATATATTTTCCAGACTGTTTTAACAACTCGTCTGAATCGTCGATATCGTATGCACCCGGTTCTATTTCCGCAATATCTTTTCCAGTATTATGATCCAGATGGAGTTTATTGTTATCTCAGTAATATTTGGGATGCTGTTGTACGTCTCCAGTCCAGTCAATGCAATACTCCTTTCACCAACGCTCAAATCGAATGGCGGGAAGTAATTTTCACACAATACAGATGATCGTTCTTTTAACGTCAAAGTGTACGACATTGCATCTGACCGTCAGCTGATGAAATAACCTCGTCCTTATATAGCATGCTTCTCCTTCTTCTTCTTCTTCTTCTTTTTCTTCTTCTTCTTATTCCTTGTAAACGTTAAGAAAAAGATGATCCGTAGATGTCCACAGAAGTGTGTATTAATGTCCTGATAGCGTCGAGAGCACCGTTTTCTGTGAGTGAAGTATCGTTTTAATTCTTATGGTGGTTGCAGGTTACCAAATGAATCGAAATAGTAGACGGCATCCGCATTTTTCATAACATATGAACCGAGCGAGGTGGCGCAGTGGTTAGCACACTGGACTCGCATTCGGGAGGACGACGGTTCAATCCCGTCTCCAGCCGTCCTGATTTAGGTTTTCCGTGATTTCCCTAAATCGTTTCAGGCAAATGCCGGGATGGTTCCTTTGAAAGGGCACGGCCGATTTCCTTCCCAATCCTTCCCTCACCCGAGCTTGCGCTCCGTCTCTAAAGACCTCGTTGTCGACGGGACGTTAAACACTAACCACCACCACCACCACAATAACATATGATACCCAGTCGATTCCGGGGCCTCCAGCAACATCTAAATTCACAGTACCGCATTCAACAGTTTTCCACATAGTCTTCGGCAATGTATCCCGCATAAACACATCACGGAATCTTGGTATCTTGAATTGGGCTCTAACAAAATTGAGAAGACCTCTATTTGTGAGGGGTCTATCTGGTAGGACCGCTAATGGCCTTTCTCTCTATTTATGCATAGACCCTTTCCTGTACTGTTTCAAGTATAGTTTTTTTTCCGACGGCTGCGGCTGCCATCATGCGGTTGTGTCTTCTGGCCTCTTCTGACTGAGCTTGGGAGTTTTGCGCGGTCTTGACTGGTCGAGCGATAGCTGCAGCACCATCAGCGAGGGAACCTACCGCCGAGAGCGTGGAGAGCGCCAGGATGAGAAATGGAATAAAACCGCCAGATATCTTGGGTATTGATAGAACTCGAGGTGCTTTAACCGATCCTATTCTTCTTCTTCTTCTTCTTCTTTTTCTTCCCACATCTTTCTGCTTCAGCATACATCGCTGTCAGGATACAATTCTGCTTCTCGCCCTTGTCCTTCTTCTTCTTTAGTGCACAACGTGCAGCGTTCACAACTCGCTTGAAATTCACCACTCCTAAACCCAACTTAATTTTTACATGCATGATTTATTAACTGCAATTGCGGCGATGCGTTCACCTACGCTAATATCTATCCTATCTGCAATGTGACGACTTTATAGATCTCTATTTGCGGCGTATGCAATGTCGTGTTCCATACACGCTTCGTCAAGCAGAGTAACTCCCTTATCACCTCGCGCCAAGCGTTTCTGAGGCCTTGTCCCAGGTCCACAGTAGTTATACCCAGGGATGTGTATTTCCACTGGCAGTTTGTGTAGAATACCACCACCACCTCCTCTAATGCGTCTCCTAGCACGCATGTTATGGTACTGCGGTGGTTGTGGACTATGCACGTCCATTACATAGCAAATCTTTGGCATCAGTCCCTCTGTTTGTGCAGCAGGAAAACCATGCCATTTGACTAGTGCATTATTTCCCCGACGCCATATGACTCTCTCCACGAGAAACACATCCGGTTCTGAGCTTTTCTGCAACTCCTTGGTGTAGATGGTTCAAATGGCTCTGAGCACTATGGGACTCAACATCTGAGGTCATTAGTCCCCTAGAACTTAGAACTACTTAAACCTAACTAACCTAAGGACATCACACACATCTATGCCCGAGGCAGAATTCGAACCTGTGACCATAGCAGTCACGCGGTTCCGGACTGAAGTGCCTAGAACCGCTCGGTGTAGAAGCAGCCTGCAATTTCTTCACCTTTACTATCATTCAATATATATGTTCTAGGATACGCTCGTGGCTCCTTTGAAACTGTAAATATTTCACTTGACCAGTTCGGTAGGTATGATTTCTGAAATGCTGTCTTGTGTTTTGAGATACGCACCAAATCACCTGCATTAAATTTCTGTTTGCGTGGATCCAGCATCTTAATGCTAGAGTACACCGTATCCATGAGTCCATTATCACGAACATCGTCTGGTCACATTTTTATTGTGGTATGTTTGGTTCGATTGTACTGAGCAATTATCTCTGGGAGGATATCTGTCCATTTGTATGAGCCGCGAAGCTTAAAACGCATCCACACTCAACCTTTTTATTGTTTTGTTCAGACACTCCGCGATACTTGCCTTCAGGTGAGTGAATACTGAGTACTGATGTACACCGTACCGCTGCATCACGGTCTTGAAATACCTATTGTAGAGCTCTCAACCGTGATCGGCTTGGAGGTTGTCTGGGCAAAGGGGTCGTCCCTGTCTGTAGCAAACGCTCACAAACATCGGCGACATTTCTACCCAGGCAGATTTGAAGTATGTATCAATAACCATTAAAATATATTTGAATCTATTATTCTCATGTGAATATTCCCTCATATCTACAAGATCAGCGTTCCATAAGTCATCCAGCCCTTTAATCATAACATGCCTATGAGGCTATGTTTTTCGTGCTGGTTTGTGCAGTTCTCGAACTACTGTCTCTATACTTATTCGATGCTACCTCTCTCTCTAAGCTCAGAGGTTAGTGAAACAACCTCATTCTAATGAGCTGTATTACCTGCAGCAGCTGATGCCATGAGCAGCCGTAGTCGATCTATTAGCTCGTTGGCTTCGTCATAATATATAAACTAAGGGATTCGATAGTTCACTGCTTTATGGTCAATGTCAATACCATCACTGCTGCTGCTGCTGCTGCTGTTGTTGTTATTTTCGCCTTCAAGTATTGGTATTATACTGGTTTTATATTTCATGTTGTTCAGGCTTTCCGTGATCTTGTATACACCAGTCATGTGCAGTATTTCACGGTATGTTTCTCTATCATTAACTGAATAATTTAAAAGTTTTTTGGTAGGTCTTAGGAAAATAAGATTCATTTAACCGAGTGTGTCATTGCGTCATGAGTTACAGTTATGGGATGCGTACCCAATACGTACTGTCTTCCCCTGCTAATGCCGAATGTTCTATCTGTCTGACCGGAGGTGTGACGAATAATGAATTCGTCAGTGGCAACACCTTCGTTATCGTGTGTTTTTGTTTTTGCTGAGAGCTGTCGCAGAGATTCAGCAACCGGCTTAAAGGTCTCTCTAAGTGTTTGCGGTCGGTCCATATGCCCTAATCTCAGCAACCGTAATTTCTGACGAACTGCTTTCCGCGCTTGAGTCACTTTCTGTTTCGTCGACATCTCCGTGTGTACTAATCAGACATCTCCACAGCGTGAGGCTTCATATGTCCGGTTATTTTCTTCTTCCTCTTAATATGTACCTGCTCCCCCTTCTCAACAACAAAGAACTCTACACCTATTTTCCCCTCAATAGCATCGACCTTTTCAGTCATGTCGGCTGCTTTCTTACCGACTTTATTAACTAACTCCTTTAACGCATTCGCCATTCTCAAAAGAGTCTGGTAATATGCCTCTAGTTCCCTGTGCACACCTCCAACTTTATGCACAATAGCCTCAGTTTTCGCATCCGCGTACAGGCTGATTTTCTGTCTGTGAACACCCATTCTCTCGGGTTGAGAGCTAGATATACGCCCGAATTTGCCCGTGGTGCTGCGTATACTGATGTACTAACCTCTCTTACCGTGCTATATATGCAAAAACACTTGAAAGTTTCGCCTGTACGTACAATCACTCAGTTTTCTTGTTTTATCAATAACGGTACACGTACTGTGAATGATTCCAGCAGTATGCACATATCTTTACAAAATCATTGAAGGACATGTCAGTTCAGACATGTGCCTGGTAAATGTGTTTTAAATTCAGTTTGTCTCGTTTGAAGGCTATTATAAAGTTCGTGTTATCCCTAACCAATCGTTTGGGGATTCTGGAATATGTTTGGCTTAGATAAAATACATCAGCACCCATATGACGGCCGAAACGGTAAAATTTTCCAATGTAGTCTTAGTTTTCCACAGCAACATCGTCAAACATGAAAACAGTGTTTGGCTTTGCATTTTCAGGTGGAGGGATATCACTGCTATCTCTGAATGTCAAGTATGTAACACTATCTACACCACACATTATCTCCTGCAATGGCTGATACTTTGGTTGAAACAGTGTTTTTGAGAATATACAACCATGTTCAAATTGGACTCCATCTACATGCGATAGAAGAGTCATGAAGACATTAGTCTTCCTACAATTGGATGAACCTACAATATTTTTTCATATAATATCAGGAAGGAGAATTCCGTTCGTCTTGTTCTTCTTCAGATCTTCTTTTCCATGCTCGCAGGACTAGCCACCGACAACAAACTCCTTGTGATGTGGATGTTTCACCCACCCTGCCTGATACTAACTATGGCAGGTACCGACAAATATTTGACATATACGGAAAAGTACATTGGAAAGGATAATAATAGTATGTGTAGCCACTATATTTCCATGACTTAACAGACTGAGCTATATTGGCTACACAGAGAAAACATCTATATAATTTACCCATGAAGAGTAACTTGATCAATCATTATCTAAATAACTCATGTAACATTGAAAACAAAAATTAATAGTTGTAATACTTTGACTATAACGACAAAGGTATGAAATATAACACAAATACGGTTTGAGATTAAATATACATAAATTACTTATTTAAATATCATACATATGGTGTTGTATTTCAGGAATATAATTACAATCTGTATATCCCCTTCTTCGCACCCCTACAGTATTTACCAAATAAAGCTTTTTGAGATGCCATAAATTCAGCGCGTATCTCATTCAAGCCGGTACATGCATCACAGTACTCAGGTGTTTCACACACATATTTAATCTGATTCTCTTTAGGTTCATCATTCGTGTGCCAACAATGGTACTGCTCCAGATCATCAACATGAACACTGTGCACACATAGGGAGTTTACAAGATCATTGTATGCAGAGCCTATGCTAGGCAACCAATGGTTCTGTCTCTCCAGCGCAAGACGTATGGCAGTATCCAGATTGTATAACTTCATACCTGAGGCATGTCTTAGATAAACATTGTTGTCACCCAATTTCACACATAATGCACAGTCATCATACACAGTTGTAATAGAAAGTGTCACACCAGTAATGTGAATGTCTGGGGGAGAACGAGTTGGATAATACTCTGTAGTCATCTGCTGATTGATGTAGCGCTCTGCACGAGATATTTCATCGCAGTCAAACTCGGAAATTGGCACTTTAACACACTTGGATACATTTTCCATCACCATTCTCACATTCAACCCCCAGAGATGATGTGCTTCTACAGCAATGTTCACACGATTCGATCCACTAGGAGTTAAATTGTATGTGGAGGTGAAAAGCATAAGTGCACTCGACGCCTTCTTATCCACAGTATCTGTTCTCTGTGATTGCACTATCACAGGGATGTTCTGCCGGGATGGGTCATTTGTTGGTGACCAGTACTGACCTCCATCTTGTTGTATAACACCAGCAGTGACAGTATTCAATGTGTCGGGGGCAGATCGCGTATCCTCATCAGATAAATTAATGAGTGGGATGGAAAACAGCAACTCCTTGTCTTGCTTCATCAAGTGGGCTATGTTTGCTACCGGATCCCACGTGGCCAGTACTGGTCCCGATGCGCTGGATGCTGTTGCTGCAGACCTCAACAAGATAGCAGCCGAGTTTGCTACAGGTCCGGACGTGGCAGCAGAGTTTGACATTTTGGCGCTCAACCCTAATTAAGATGAGGAAGCAATAGACATGGACCAAGATGGGAAAACATGGAATAATGATAATAATAATACTAAAGCTAACTAGTGAGAAAGAAGTGATATGGGATTCTTACTTCTCTGTTTAATCCTGTTCTGCATGACTGTGCTGAAGTACGACTGCTGTTGGTGCTTCATTCTTCTTCTTCTTCTTCTTCTTCTTCTTCTTCTCCTGCTGCTGCTAACAACTGACTGGACAACACTGAGGTCCCAGAGCTGCTGAGCCTTGCCTATATCTCCTACAATGACGTCACCTGATACTACCATCCTACTGGCTGAAGTCGAGCAAGTGACAGGATTAAGGGTTCATATTGGTTCCAGCCATTTCCCCCACACCAGAACGTCATCTTGGGTTACATCATGGACGATAGCGCCCTCTGGTGGTGGTACTGTGTACTAGGCCCATAACTCATGGCGAACACACTTTTTCCTGCCCTCTTGGGTAAAGGTACTCACGTCATTAGCTGATGTCATGGCCGCCATATTGGACAACAGCGCCCTCTGATGGTGGTACTGTGTACTAGGACAGTTGGAGTTCGGGCCTCATATTGAACACTCTGGATGGCTGTACTGTACAAAGAATTTTAAATAAAGACTTATTTCCAGCACTGATCGAGTCCTTTTCCCACAAATCGCTAGGAGTTGGGTGACTTAGGTTAGTGGAACTGCCCTTTCTTAGGTTAGTAGAGATAGCCCAAGTGACCTATTTCACAGCGAAAATTCAAACTTGGCACCAGTTCATAGGACGAGGTGGCGGTCAGGTGACTTAGGTTAGTGGAGTTGGCCTAAGTAACCTATCTTTCCTTGATTTTCTTAGGTTAGTAGAGGTATGATTCATTATACGACGGAATTTGAACTTCCCACCATTTTCTGGGGGGGGGAGGGGAGGGGAGGGGATAGCCCAATTGACCTATCTTCCTGCCAAAATTCAAACTTCCCGGCTAAATCCGGCATCTGGGATGACGGCATCACGGCCATCTTGGATGATGCCAACGCCACCATTTGGATGGTGTCATCGCCGCCATCTTGGATAATAGTGCTTTGGTGTCGTGTCCCCCTTACCCCAATAATCACACTTTTATAATAAATATCACAGGTGAAGGGATCTGCTGCTTTCACCTGTTACTAATATCTACGCTAGTGCTAGCCTTACCTTAATAAGGCCAGTTTCTTGTTGTATAGTCCTGTGATGCTAGTGGCAATCGGATAGTAGAAGTATGAGAGATGAGGGAATAATTCGAAAAGAGATGTTATCATAAAATCTCAGTACAAGGTAATGTTTAACATCGATGAAGCCTTAAAAAGTATGTTATAATGCGGTATGAAATGATTTGACCGAAATTTTGAACTTTGTGATTTATTTATATAATACACTAAAGAGCCAACGAAACTGGTAAACCTGCCTAATATCGTGCAGGGCCCTCGCGAGCACGCAGAAGTGTCGCAAATTGACGTGGCATGGACTCGACTAATGTCTGAAGTAGTGCTGGAGGGAATTGAACCGTGCATTCTGCAGGGCTGTCCATAAACCCGTAAAAGAACGAGGAGGTGGAGATCTCTTCTCAACAGCACGTTGCAAGTCCCCCTGATATGCTCAATAATGTTCATATCTGGGGAGTCTGGTGGCCAGCAGAAGTGTTTCAACTCAGAAGAGTGTTCCTGGAGCCACTCTGTAACAATTCTGGACGTGTAGAGTGTCGCATTATCCTGATGAAATTGCCCAAGTCCGTCGGAATGCACAATTGACATGAATGGATGCAGGGGATCAGACCTGTATCTAGACGTGTCAGGGGTCCGATATAACTCAAACTGCACGCTCCCCACACCACTATAGAGCCTCCACCAGCTTGAACAGTCCTCTGATAACATGTAGGTTCCTTGGATTCATGAGGTAGTCTCCACACCCTCCATACCCTCCACCCGCTCGATACGATTTGACAGGAGACTCATTCAATGAGGCAAGATGTTTCCAGTCATCAAAAGTCAATTGTCGGTTTAGACGGGCCCAGTCGAGGCGTAAAGGTTTGCGTCGTGCAGTCGTCAAGGGTGCACGAGTGGGCCTATGGCTCCGAAAGCCCATTTCGAAGATGTTTCGTTGAATGGCTCGCACACTGACACTTGATGGCGCAGCATTAAAATCTGCAGAAATTTGCCGAAGGGTTGCATTTCTGTCACGCTGGAAGATTCTCTTCATTCGTCGTTGATCCCGTTCTTGCAGGATCATTTTCCGGCCACGGCAATGTTGGAGATTCGATGTTTCACCGGATTCCTGATATTCACGGTACACTTGTAAATGGTCGTACGGGAAAATCCCCACTTCATAGCTTCCTCGGAGATACTGTTTCCCATCCCTCGGGCGCCGACAATAACTCAAATCTTGATACCCTGCCATTGCAGCAGCAGTAACCGACCTTACAACTAGCCAGACACTTGATGTCTTACACAGGCGTTGACGACAGCAGTGCCGTATTCTGTCTGTTTGCATATCACTGTATTTGAATGCGCATGCCTATACCAGTTTCTTTGGCGCTTCAGTGTATATGAACTGTTACTGTTAAAACTGCAAACTAGAGCCTACAAGTTTCTCTTCGCCATTGTCGTGGAATAGATGAAAATACACTAAGTAAGTCCCAGACGAGGCAAGACGCATGTTTTAACACGAGACGATCCTTATAACACGCATCTGGAAAGATTAAATATCATACAGAGAGGAATCTGGAGACGAAGGAATGCCAGAAGATGTTCTCTTACACTTCGCAATATTCAGCTCGTGTTAACAAAACATTCCTTACTTATGCGTGGCCCTAAGGCGCACTGTTACTGACCGAGCCGAAGAAAGTCTCAGATTTCTGGCGGAACTTTAGAGAAAATGTCGCTCCGGACTTGAGCTGCCGGTACGAAACGGAAAGGCTGGTCCTAAGTGAATGTAACTGATCAATGAGAGTTAAGTAGTCAAACTGAAGTGTTCGATAACGAGATAACGCGAGTGAAGCCCATGGTTGGGTCTCCACAACCTCGCTAACACTCATACTTACAATGGTACCTAAACGACATGAAAAAGAAGTTTTGTTACCTCATCTGATACGGCACAAATCTTTAGGTTTAGTTAATTACGAGCTCTAGGTCAGTGTTATAGTAATATTAGCTGTACGACATTTTCATTGCATAATATAGCAGGAACACTGTCATGCAGCAAAATATTTCTTCCTTAAACATCAGTGGGCCTGGAAGTGGAATAAATGGTCTACATCTTCATAGACTACGAGACCGCATAGAAGTAGAACGTTAATGGTACGTGGTATACACTACGTATATTTCAAGGCCGAAAGTCGTGTGCCGCTCATTCTTTTATATTCTTATCTTTTAGTTGCAGTTCTTCAGTTTTTTGCACAATTTAAATGTTTTGGATTAAACAGTAATAGGTCACAAACCATTAGTAGAATAGTTATTTTTACACGACTACTGTAATTCAAAACAATTAATATAAGAGTTGGTCGTGTGGCCGAGCGGTTCTAGGAGCTTCAGTCTGGAACCGCGCGACCGCTACGGTCTCAGGTTCGAATCCTGCCTCGTGCATGGATGTGCGTGATGTCCTTAGGTTAGTTAGGTCTAAGTAGTTCTAAGTTGTAGGGGACTGGTGACCTCAGATGTTAAGTCCCATAGTGGTCAGAGCCAGAGCCATTTGAGCCAATTAATACATGAATAAATAAATAAAAATAAATGGTACTAGTATCTGCTTTCGAATATGCTGTATCTATTAGCCATATGTTTTGAGAACGTTATCCACATTTATAGATGAATGTACAAGCAAAATTATATCATCTTACGATTCGTAGTTCAGGAGATATGACGCCGTAAACACTGAGATGGTTGAAATACCAAATTTTCTTAAAACGGATCGCAAATTATCCACGCTGTGTACCTTCATATACAGGGTTTACATGCTTCACGTGCAAGTATTTGACACGTTAATTCATTTCTAAAGTGGGCATCTAATGCTGTTTTGTACACGGGAGAACGATTTTCCAAGGAATCTATTGGTTATTGGGGTGGGGGAGAGGGGAGGAGTTTACTGGTATGTGTTACATTGTCGAAAAGAAAATAGCTGTCACGGAAATAGAGAAGACAAAGATCAGTAGACTAACGAATGTCATCCGCTTTAAGGTCATTGCTACAAATTTTTGAGGGATTTAACGATAAATACGTGTGCAATGAGGCGCAGATATTATTTCTGTGTTAAGCTTTGTCTATGCAATCAGTTACTGGCTAAGTATACTGTGCACGAAGAGCAGGAACACAGGCATGTTTTTCATATGGCACAGGCTAACGGTCACGGACCGTAATGGACGCAGCAGTCGCAATAACTGAGCGTACTTTCGAAAGTTTGAAGAATACTTTCATCGTAAATTTACGACAAATGTTGATGGTGTTGAGACAGCCACCAGCCACAAATTTATTTTCAGTTCCTTTATTCAAAGGGTACAGTTACCGGTTTCGAATCGTTATGATTCATCTTCAGACGGTTGTCATGCCTCCATTACATGTAGTGCGTTTTTTTTACAGATTGTTGTTGCGGTCGTCAGTCCTGAGACTGGTTTGATGCAGCTCTCCATGCTACCCTATCCTGTGCAAGCTTCTTCATCTCCCAGTACTTACTGTGACCTACATCCTTCTGAATCTGCTTAGTGTATTCATCTCTTGGTCTCCCTCTACGATTTTTACCCTCCACGCTGTCCTCCAATACTAAATTGGTGATCCGTTGATGCCTCAACAGATGTCCTACCAACCTGTCCCTTCTTTTTATCTAGTTGTGCCACAACCTTCTCTTCTCCCCAATTCTATTCAATACTTCATCATTAGTTACGTGATCCACCCATCTAATCTTCAGCATTCTTCAGTAGCACCACATTTCGAAAGCTTCTATTCTCTTCTTGTCCAAACTATTTATCGTCCATGTTTCACTTCCATACATGGCTACACTCCATACAAATATTTTCAGAAACGGCTTCCTGACACCTAAACCTATACTCGATGTTAACAAATTTCTCTTCTTCAGAAGCGCTTTCCTTGCCATTGCCAGTCTACATTTTATATCCTCTCTACTTCGACCATCATCAGTTATTTTGCTCCCCAAATAGCAAAACTCCTTTACTACATTAAGTGTCTCATTTCCTAATCTAATTCCCTCAGCATCACCCGACTTAATTCGACTACATTCCATTATCCTCATTTCGCTTTTGTTGATGTACATCTTATATTCTCCTTTCAAGACACTGTCTATTCCGTTCAACTGCTCTTCCAAGTCCTTTGCTGTCTCTGATAGAATTACAATGTCATCGGTGAACCTCAATGTTTTTATATCTTCTCCATGCATTTTTATACCTACTCCAAATTTTTCCTTTGTTTCCTTTCCTGCTTGCTCAATATACAGATTGAATAACATAAGGGAGAGGCTACAACCCTGTCTCACTCCCTTACCAACCACTGCTTCCCTTTCATGCCCCTCACATTAATTGTCCTATAATATAGTTAATACATAATTATAAGCACACCACACAGATGGTTGCGTTACAGATTTTCATTGTATGTGTCTCATGTGAAATGTCGGTCGGGAGTGTTTGTTTTCAATACATTCGTCCAGTCGCCGTCCGGCCTCTCAGATGACGGATCAGTGTGCTTCCCCTAAATCGTTTAAGCAGATTCCCGTATGATTTCTTTGAAAAAGGCATGGTCGTTTCTCTTTTACACCCTTCCCAAAGCAGGGCTCGTGCTCCGTTCTCAGTGATCCCTTCGTGAGACATTAACTCTCATTGCTCTTTCGTTTTGTCACTGTGCTCGTCTCCTTGGACTATATGTCTTGACATTTTATTAGAAAATCACGTCATTATGATAACAGTTCCCAAGCTGGGATGGTACATAAAATACGGAGAAAAGTTTTACGATTTATTCGTGTAAACGCTCGTTGTAAGTTGGTATGTCATTGAAGCTAATAAAAGTCAAGTGTGATGCATATGTAAATATCTTAAGTAACGTTTCTTAAGATGGTTATATAATGGTTTAAAAAGAGCGGTATTAGATGAACGCACTACATTACTGTTTTCCAGTTTTCCAGTAACAGAATTCCTCCTTCGTTTCGTAGATAGATTTCGTGATTGTGACTATATTGAGTTGTTTACGTAAACAGTTTCTTATTGTCAAGTTCTTTTTATTATACAGGTAGGGAATCCTACTGGTTTATGATATTACAATGTGTGGCTGTTGATATGTTTTGGAATAATGCAATGAATGATGTACATTATGCTACCAGTATATGCTTCTTACTAACCACAGATTTTTATGGTTTCTTTTATTGTATAAATTCTCCTGCTCCCCTCACTTTAACTTTTTATGTTTTATTATTTTCATCGTCATGCACTACTGTTCTGAATAGGTTGGCAAAAATTTTGACTGTTACGTACTACTGTTTTTAAACAGTCTCCTCCGTTATATAGTCGTGGTAGTTGGTTAAAACGACGTACTGAACAGTCGCACGTCGCTGTAATTTAGGTGCTTGAACGATGGCCTTGTTGGGAGTAATTTGTAACTGTAATCACTGATAATCTTTACGGTGCAGTAGTAAAAAAAGGAACTCTAAGTTGAAAGCATTACCCACTTCTAAGCCATAATTGGCAGTGGTTCAATGCAATTCCAATAATTGCCCCTGCTGCATTTCTTCCTTATTTTCTAGTTTTGTATATACTGAACTATTTGTAAATATGATGTCACACTCAGTATTACTTGCAACATTTTATCTGACATTGAGCTGTTTCGATTTCTGTCGCTTCTTGTTTTACAATCTGGCGAACTTGGACTGTAACAGCTGCGTTCTTGTTAAAATATGAAGTGTGTGTGTGTTTTTTGCGTCTGTCCAATAATACGTGTCATAATGCGCCTTGTAGTACAAGAGATTGCCTGATGTCATAGGATACTATCACTAACACATACTGGAGAAAAGTTGTGGCAAATGTAACTGCCCGTGTCAGTTTGGACACCGATGGTGTTTTCGTAAGTAATTAGAACGCGACAGAGTACTTTGTATTGTTTCAACAGGAATGTTTGTCCGCTTCACTCCGTTAGTGCTATGTGCATGTGTCTTTAAATATTTGTTCTTATACTCTAGATTTCGTATAAGAAATCTTATGACGGTGTTTCCCTAAAGGCGTAATGATAGAATAAATAAAAATCATATTAATGATCAAGACAAGTGTCTTACCATTCGGTGATTTATACCAGTAACGGTGCTATTAGGTAGTTTTCAAAAATACTCCTAAACCCCTTATTGGTACGTCTAGCATCGTTCTCAGAACGGATAAGCCATCATCATTCACGACCGAATATCCGTGTACAGTGAAGCACATACCAATAATAGACCTGAAGCGTATGGTTTGTCAGGCTATATTGCCTTCCATTCCACACTCTATTACATGTAATTTTTCTTCGCGTTATTTTAACAATCAGAAATGGTGTATTTACGCGCCAAAAATAATCAGTGTGATAAAGACTCCCTGTAGTAATTCACAACTGACTTTAATTTCCCTCAAGAACTCGTATCTTTTTTGCTCTATCACATTAATTTTTACCAGTACAAGCTAGTCTTCAACTTTGTAGTACCCGAACCCAGCGAAAGCCCGTGCAATACAAACTTCTGATTTCTGCTGTAACACTCTTTGTTTTTTGTGGTATTAAACACATGTGGTTATAGCAAGTGGAACTGCCATGGCGTCAAAGACTTGAAGCTAACGTCTGCAATATAAGTTGCTCCAAACATTACCTTCCGGTGGAAATATTTTGGTTACAAATTTCAGCTAGCGTCACTTACCGTTGTGCTAATCGTTCTGATTACAGCTAAGGTGTAATGGGCCGTATTTCAACCGTAAGGAACTCATTCAAGGATATTTTCAGTTATGTACATGAACTTTGGTTGCGGTGTTCACCTTACCTCTATTTGTTTTATTACTGTTGTTCGAGTGCAGATTTCCTATTGGTGCAACTCGAAATGCTCTCTGGACATATGCTGTGAGATGGAAAGAATGCAAACCGACCAAACAGCGAAAAATATGTTCTGAGAATATTGAAGAAGACGCCACACATCAAATATCAGTTCCGTCGTTCCGTATTAAGGAAAATACTGGATTACGAAAGCAGCTATTTCATATTGCATACTTCCCTTCTTTAGTTTATTCGAAATGTATAACAGAAACAAAGTTGTATTAGAAGGTCAATAGCTCCGTATACTAGATCAAATTTATATTACCTCCATAAAATAGCCTGAAACCGCCTTCACTCAAGCACTGCAACATTTATTATTTAAATGAACTCTTGCGAGCGCACTATAGAAATTAATACCAAGAGGTAGTGGCAAACAGTAGTCTGCTAAAGTTTTGGCGCATCTAACTTGGCGACGCCAGCTACAAAGCAACAAACACTAAGTCTGTACCACCGCCTACCCTCCATATACTTCCATGACTCAACGTAAAGTTTCTCGCTACTCTCTGGAAATCGAATTAGTGTAAGAACATAGCATCTGTGATTACACGCCGCACGAGAGCACAGAAACAATCAAATAACCATACCTTAGATCTTCATCTATCAGTATGTGCAAAAACAAAAAACGTACAAGTTGCGTAAGTGAATTGCAGACTATTCATATCCACTTCTCGTCTAGTTCATACGTTTCACCATAGGCGAAGAATTACTTGATTACAGCAAAACTGCAAACCGCAGTGAAACAAGCACTTGCCTATACACAGAGAACTTTTATAGCTTTCCATTGTGAGCAGGAGATTGTTCTCGACAATACGACAAGAGTCTGTGGCTTGTCAGTGTTTACAGTTGCAGAACAACCCCCGAAGACGCACGATTCTTAATGTTTGCAGGTACTCAGCTCCCTTCCGCTGCAACACAGTGTAACAGTGTGGTGAGTAATTTAATTCGTGAAGTTTTGAAATATAATCAGATTAAAGTGGGATATTTTATATTGTACGTATTGAACTTGTTAGATTATGTATTGAACTGGTTGTAATAATATTAACTTAACCAATATTTCACAAAAAAAGTACAAAACTCAGAACAGTTTCAGGCAGACACTCTCCAATTCCTTGCACCAGAACTGTCCATGAGCCAGGAAATAGAGAAAAAAATGCAGTCTAAGAACTGTTGTAATGAATGAAAGTGGAGAATACCCTCACGTGTTGGGAAGTAGGTTTGACGAACAATATACTGTAAATTCTTTTGAGCTTCCTGACCTCTGCCAACGTTTGATCCATTGTACTCCATTCAATATTTACGGATGCCAATGAACCACTGATACGATGTCCTGTATCTCTGTTGAGCACTCTTTACCAGCGGCTTTAACTCTCGCGGCTACTGTTCTTCACATTGCCACTAGAACAGCAAATATCTCAGTCTTAAATGCATTACAATTTCGAAAATTGTATTTTGAAAAACCAGTTCGTAATATTGCAAGTCTCTGTTACAAGCGTGATCCAGAACCAAAACAAAAGTTTCAGTCATAGGAAAGGAACGTTCAATTAATGAATGGTCCTATACTGACAATGGCAGAGCAGAGAGAAAATACGTGGTATGATTGACAGGCCTCAGAACCACTTTGATCATTTCCAATTTCGAGGGAAACAAGGCTGAAACACCTACCTGTCCACGACATATCAGGAGTGTACTGTAATTTTTGTAGTACAGGGGCTGACAAGACAAATACGTCGATTTGAACGGAACGTCAATGATAGTATTGTGATTAACCTATTTCTGTACTTGATAATGCTAAGTAAGAGGCGTATGATTCAAATTTAGTGTGGAAACTGGATCCTGTAACTAACATACGTTAACTAAATATTCTCCAAAATAATGAATAAGGCACAAAATGACTGTATATGTAACCATAATCACAATTAATTCAGTTTATTACGTTGAAAATATTTGACAAACACTGATGCTATTATTCTAGTAAAACCTTGGCGCACACATGAGAGAAGGGGCTGCGAAGAATTTCTAATAATTGAATAAATTAAACAATTGCAATCGCGAAGTTGTATAATGATTGTCATGGAATTAGTATAAAAGACAGGAGGAGGCTGGATTAAAAGTACTACAGAAGGGACTGGAATGAACCTTTGTTCGGAATTGAAAGCAAGCTAGTCACTGAATCAGAATGCCAGTCTTGAAGCTGAAGGTTAAAGTAAGGAAATTCTATAAAATTTCTTAACGTCCCTAAGTGTGATCCGGCGGTTGCTGTTCCTTCTCTCCATAGTAAACTGTAGGTGGAGGCAGAAGTAGACGCAGAGTAGGTCACTGGTGGCACATCAATAACCCTCGACAACGGCTGCGAATTGGCCCAAAACCACTCTGAATGACTCGATAATACGCTGTGGCAGCATTGCAGCCCAGCTCTTTAACATAAAGACAAAGCGGTGAGGGCTCTCTACGAAGATGACGTAGTCATGAACCTAGTGTTCGCTAAAAATAATACTCACATTTTCTCGTTTTTCACTCTCATCTGTATTTGGAATGGCTGGGCTACGAATCTTCCGAGCACTGACCAGTAAAAATGTTATTCTTTAGTCGGCTAACCACTAACGCATGTCCCATCATTTAAGCCTGGAACCGCGCGACCGCTACGATCGAAGGTTCGAATCCTGCCTCGGGCATGGATGTGTGTGATGTCCTTAGGTTAGTTAGGTTTAAGTAGTTCTAAGTTCTAGGGGACTGATGACCTCAGAAGTTAAGTCCAATAGTGCTCAGAGCCATTTGAACCATTTTTGAACCATCATTTAACACAGAAAAATTACACTATCGCTCTTTCCAGCTCTCTCTGTGGTAGGTTCCTTGCTGTACAGTTACGTTTCTCTGTCTGATATCTACTTTATTCACATTAGCCAATCCTGGCATATCGTACCATGCATAACATTTAAATTCTGTGAAGTCAATGTTCAGCAGCGTCTGACGCCTACGGAGCATCCTAAAACTGCAGTTCCATACTCCTTTTTCGAGATAGCGTCTATAGCATCTGAAGCACTCCCCAGAAAACACACCTTTGCAAATTTCGTGCGCAACAGTGCCTTCTAGGACTACCCGAGAATTCCCTTCCTTTTAATTCCCTTTCTGGGTTATAAAATAAATCATGGCTGGGACCTTGCACCACGCTTCTGTGTTGGCCCAGCAGTGTTTTAGTCGGCCTACAGTGCCACTACAAAGACCGGGCAGTGAGCTAGTGACTGGAATGTCCCCTAGCATTCCTTCCTGAGAACAGCTCAAGAATGGTGGCCCATATTAGTCTGTGTCACGATCATCTCATCCTAATCGCTGCTCAATGCCGTCTCATTTATATAAGGCATGCCTCCCAAGAAATATTCCAAGCGTGGTGACCTATGTCTCCACAGAATTGTCATCTCCTCCAGATCTGATTTCTATGCCCTCTTATTTAGATGAGGTAAACAAATTCGAATAAAAGATTAATTAGAGATTAAATTACATTACTGACCTACCAACAATCACTATAATCCAATTAAAATTACTTGACAGTTGACGTCTGTAACTTGAACTACTGTGTTGTTACCACTCAGTTTTAGGCGCCACACAAACGAGGCAGGTCACTTCACAAATGCTGCTAATATGTAGCGTGGAGCATTCTTAGAAGCAGCTGCCATAAGGTATGACAGAAATGCGGGATGCTGTGCCGACAGTTGATTTTACGTTATCATCGACTCAACTGCTGTGGATGACGAGTTTCGTAGCCGTGAATTTAAACTCATGTGGTAATCTAACCACAACCTCGGGATGAGCATTATATCCAAGAAAACAGCGGTTGACAATTCCACAGCAGAACTTAAATCACGATCGCTTTTTTTCACGGCGATTAATACTAATCACTAAGAGTAAACTCCAGACAGAAAAGTTTAAGTTTTAAGTTCCAATGCTAAAACCAAACTGTAATTTCTCGCTATCATTGGTAAGCTGAAATTATCCTCACCCTGGTTAGACAGGCTGTCACATTAGCAACCCATGGGTAGAGCAAATAAGAAACTCAATATGATGAAGAAAATGACACGATAAAGTACTAGAAATTAAGAAAAACACCTTTAAACCTATTTATTACAAGTCTCTTCATTAGATTTAGAAACAAATGAATATCACTGCATTTATAGAGATACGAACTTACTGCCTTCTACATGTCAGGTATATACACTAACCTCTCCGCTATACCAGCACACTGCATGAAATTGTTACATTTATTATTTTGGTGACACATCCTCGAAGATGAAATGCTGACATTTAAAATTTGGCTTTTGCCAATGTGGTGCGAAGCTTTATAAGGTGAGCCGCTCTCTCTCATTATAATAACTGTATGTCTTGTGCAGGACACAGTATTGTTTGAATAGTGCTTTGTACGAAACGTGTGTATTTGGCTAGCATCTGCGCGCGCGCGCATGTGTGTGTGTGTGTGTGTGTGTGTGTGCGCGTGTGTGTGTGTGCGTGTGCGCACTGCTTTTGGTGTGATTATCATGTGTAGTGAAACACGAAACAAAAGACCCATATCCCATATTCTCGATCCGAAAACATCAAGAGAGAAAGCCGGACAAGCGAGATGACGAAATATTGTGCCAGGCTGGCAACAGTGAACAGTTCGGAAGTGATGCTGAGTGTTATGATGGAAAAAAATATGCTCCAGCGCGTGATGTGTCAACTGTCAAGTAATTTTAATTTGTCTATTGTACCATTATATGTCACACTTCCAAACGCCGCATGAATATTTGTATCTCTGTGTCCACATCCCCCTCATCCTTTCTGTGTCCTCTCCTACCTCCCCTCCTCTCTGCCCATCTCATCCATCCTCCTCTCTTTCTCCATCCACTTCTCTACCGTCTCTCCATCCATCTCCTCCGCCCTGCTCTCACTCTTCTCATCTCCTCGCCTTAGGTTTCCCAGCTCATTCCCTCTTTCCCCTATCTGTGCACATTGCTTCCTCTTCTCTGTCTGTCCATCTCCTCGTCATATGTTCTCTCTCAGTCACCACATTATCGTTCCCTCTCCTGTAGAAGTTGGCAGTTTTCTTTCAAGATAGTAAGTAACATGTGTACTGACTTCGCATGAAATCGATCCAGGAGTTTAGATAGAGCTTTTTACCCATGGCTTTGCCTGAGTTCTGACATGTCATTTACGTGGAACATATATTTAACATGTTTCACACATATTTCACCTGCACCTCTAGTGAATTTCGCCCTGCAGTTTCGTCTTCACGCAGATAAATGTTTACGACACCATATCTCCTGAACTAGGTGTCATACAATGATATAGTTTTGCAGACACATTCATTGTTATACGTAAATACAGTTTTCTAAATAAAGAACTAACAAATTAGAACATCATCCATGATGTGGCAGTTTCTCACGCATCTCAGTGTTAACGACATCATGTCTGTTGTACTACGAGTCGTACAATGATATAGTATTGCAGAGTCATTCACTGGTACATGTGAATATTGTCTCCAAATTGTAAGGACACAGAAATCAATTGAATATAGAGTTAATGGTAAAGAAGTCATGCTTACTGCTTGGACAGCGAAAGTATGGTAGGCGATAAATTTTCTTCGTTTCATTATTTCGTGGAGTGTGTCAGCAAGAAAGGGTCTCGTCAAGGTTTGAGATTATGAATGAAGTTTGTTGCAAGTCACTACGTAATCATATTCTCAGTAGCTGCATGACTGCGTTGTGACTATTTGTTCGTTGTGAACTACCTTCCTTCTTGACCCTCAGTTCCACTCCTTTGAGAAGTAGGTGCTTCTCATCCCAGAGCGGTTCTTTTCAAACGTTAAACAGTATGTGTACCAGGCTTCGCTGAAATCGACCCACTGGTTTATGGGAGATATGGAACATACATGAATACACACCTATGCACATTCTTGTGCTATGTATGCATGTCACTCTCCCAGGTCCCTAGGCTAATCGCGAATGGCACGAGGGGACTATGTCTGTTTGTACGACTCCCAACGCGAGTCGGTCTCTCTGATTTCGCCTCCAGTGGGTAACTGTGAGACATATAGCAGAGGAAGCTTCTAGTAAACTACAGTCATAGCTTCCTAACAATACTGAACACCTGTCTTGAAGCGTCTGAAACATCTGAGTATCTCCATGGCGCTTTCGCTCTTATTAAATTATCTCGGGACGAATCGAGCTGCTCTTCTCGATTCGCTCTGTGAAAAATAACTGGAAAATTTCTCAGGCTGAAGAGCACAACAAAACTATCGGTCAAACGAGATGTTCTCCTGTAAACTCAGAAAATCATCTTCGTTCCTTACCGTTAGTTTTGGGTGGCAGTTTCGTTTCAAATCGCTCCTTGTCTACACTCTCAGATGTGTAATGCGTGTCACTACATCCAGTGATAATTGATTAATCGTGTAGTTAAAGAATAACAGGTCTTTCTGAGTATTTATGTGCATCACGTTAGATTTGTTTCAGGTTGTAAGTACGCTGTTTAGGTTTTTATGTTGGTAATGCCACGTAACGCTCTGTATGAAAATCACTGACTGTGCTGTGTGCAGTCTGTGGCTGGTTGGACTCATTGTTGGAATATTCACTATTGTAGTGTTGGGCAGTTGGATGTGAACAGCACGTAGCGTTGTGCAGTTGGAGGTGAGCCGCCAGCAGCTGTGGATGTGGGGAGAGAGATAACAGAGTTTTGAGAGCGGACGATCTGGACGTGTGTCCGGCAGAAAATGGAAATTTGTAAGGCTGGATGTCATGAACTGATATATATATATATATATATATATATATATATATATATATATATATATATATATATATATAACGACTTTTGAACATTATTAAGGTAAATACATTTTTTGTTCTCCATCAAAATCTTTCATTTGCTAACTATGCCTCTCAGTAGTTAGAATCTTTTATTTAGCTAGCAGTATTGGCGCTCGCTGTATTGCAGTAGTTTGAGTAGCAAAGATTTTTGTGAAGTAAGTGATTCATGAAAGGTATAGGTTATTGTTAGTCAGGGATATTCTTTTGGAGGGATTATTGAAAGTCAGATTGCGTTGCGCTAAAAAAAAAAAAAAAAATTGTGTATCAGTTTAGTGTTGATCAGAATAAGTATAGAGCGAAATGTCTGAGTACGTTCAGTTTTGCTCAGCTGTTCGAAAATCTAATAACTTAGAGGTTTCCCAGCACTGTCCTTTATAAATTTTTCTAAGGGGATGTTTCAAGGTCAACAGCCAATTCCTACACTGTGCGTCAACCCTTTGCATTTCGCTACACATTGCTGGCTTTGCAACTTCTCTATATACCAATTGCTTCAT
The DNA here is from genome assembly GCF_021461395.2 of Schistocerca americana. Taxonomy (NCBI): domain Eukaryota; kingdom Metazoa; phylum Arthropoda; class Insecta; order Orthoptera; family Acrididae; genus Schistocerca; species Schistocerca americana. The sequence goes on from NC_060122.1 coordinate 87,600,479, forward strand.
ATGCATGAGACCACATATACCTTTGAAGAAATGTTAATAGAATGTAAATACTGTCTGATTACGCCTAACATATGTTTTAATACTTTATATTCGTATCCATATTCTACTAATTTTATTATTCAGTTGAACCTTCTGTGTGGAGTATGACGCATTGGTTTGATGTTAAAACATAATGTATTTAGTGCACCCTCAGTAATATTTCATTACGCTTCTGTGCTGTACCAGACCTTGAATACAGCACTATTAAAATAACGACGAATATTTTCTGGTTTAGACAGTTTAAGACTCCGTTTTCCATCTCAACATCTGAGCCAGGAAGTAATTGTTCTGTAAATGCGTCTGTTCGGAGATCAGCCCTAGCCGCGGGGTAGCCAGCAGTGGCAATGCGACAAGTGGTGTGACGTCACGCCTGCGGCGGGCGCGCCGTTGTGCGGTCAGCCACAGGCCGTGCTCGGGCGGGCTGCGGTGGCGCGCTCACGCGGCGGCCGGCGGCCCCCAGGGCGCAGTTCTGCCGCCGGCGTATGTACCGGCGCCACATGTTACCGTACACACCGCTGAAATGCTGCGTTATCATCATTACGACCAACCGGTTCTGCCATTACACATACGGCCCCTTTCAGTGAAAACTGTTCTGGTTAACCGCAGAACAGCCCGTGAATCTCTTTGGAACATGACGTTGCATGCACAGATTGCGAGGGCAGTTTTGCCCGATCCTCGGTATTCGGTGATGAGCCTGGACACTGCCGCGGGTAGCAAGCAAAGGGTTGTCGATGCAGATGTTATAAACATGTTACCCGTAACGTCACACTGGACGCTAGTTTTCTCAACTAACTACACAATAATTTGAGGAAGAGAACAGCAATGTCTTTGTCAGTTGTTAGCCTCTGTTAGGTTATTAACGTTCTGGCTAGACAGAAGTAGTTTTCACAAAATATGAGCATAAAAAGTATTGCATTGTTGGTCTACCGATTTCAGTGCCTTTGGTAGCAGCACGATATCATCGAGGATCGTGATCATGTCAGTTGGACCATAGATTATTTACTGAAAAATGACGACCTGCTCGAAAAGGACTCTGTTTCAGTTGGTAAGAGCTGATGTTAAAGTTCGAATGAAGCGCAGATGCCTCGAAGTTATGGTCCAAGTTGTCAACAAGGCACTCTGCAAGCTGGTGGTCGTCCCATAATGGTGTGGACTGTGTTTACATGGAATAGATTTGGTTCTCTGGTCCAACTGAACCGATGTTTGTTTGTAAATGATTATGTTGGGCTACTTGGAGCCCATTTGCAGCCATTCATGAAGGTCACTCACTGTGTATATAAGCTGGCTGTGCACGCCAGTGAAACCATTCCGCTGTGAGCCCTATCTGCAACAGCACTGAAACACTATGCCTCGTCGATGTGTGTATCTTCAACTCCGCCACCGCATGCCTGTCTAAAAACATATCATTAGCCTCGAGAATAAACTTGGAGGAAATGGAACAGCGCAGGCAGTCATATCAAATAGACCTATATTCTTCCGTGGGTGCAAGGTAAATTTTACTCTTGATATCGCTACTGGAAATTCTGGTAGTGGCTGGTTTACCCCAGGTATCGTTCGTTGTGAAAACGCCTCTCTTCCTGGACTTGAATCTTCCGCCGATCAAGATGTCATCGCCTACAAGACGTGGCATTGCGGTATTGATCCCAAGAATCAAAGTAGACCTAGCTATGTTTATAGTAATGCCATTTACATTGTATACACGCTCCTGTAGAAAAGTTAGTAATGATGAAAAAATTCATGCATGGATGAAAGGACTGGTGTACTTGCTGAGGAGAGTGCTCCATGTCACAGGACACTGTTGTTCGCGGTTGGTTTGAAGAAAGTTCTGTAGAATTCGACGAATGATCTGGCAACCCAGATCACCCTATATGAGTCCCATCAAACATTTATGGGACATAATCTAGGGCTTAGTCCGTGCTCAAAATTCTGTTCCGACAACTCGTTCGCAATTATTCGCGGCTTCAAAGGGCGGCATGGCTCAGTATTTCTGTAGGGGACTTCCAGCGACTTGCTGAGTGTATGCCACGTCGTATCGTTCCACTTGTTTTTACCATCCCAGTGTATAACTATTATAAAAGGCTCCGAGTAGCTGTGTAGCGTGAAATAGCATCGACAGATGGAGAAAGTTTATACTGTCATAAAATTTCCATTCGCAATGAGGGAAATGGAGTGAAACAATTTAATGGATTTCTGTCAAAGTAACTTAAGCCGTCTTTCACGGACTTGCAGTAGTCCTGTGTTCTTGTACAACAGCAAGAAGATTTTACGCGATTGAAATTTACTTTGGTATTTCAGATAAGCATGCATGCAGGTAATGATTGATCTACCTGCCTGAAATTCTTCATCTGGGCGAAAGATAGAATATCATTATTCTGGTTTAGCACTTTGCGTATTGGGGTAGTTGTGAACTGTTACTTTTCCCATTTTTTCTCGGTTTGCCAGGACTTCTCTGCTCTTTTGGTTTGAAGTTCTGCATCTAAAGTAGTAGTGTCTCTGGATCCATTCCGTATAGATATTCATTCTAGTTTTGTTTTCATTTCATCTAGTTTTTCTTTCACACTGCAGATATCAACTTCTTTCGAATATCTTCATTTCGCATGTACTCCATTCTTTTTACATCCCTTCCAGATTCAGATTTTTACACCTTGTATTTGTTTCCTTTGTCTTTTATTTAATACCCACGATTCGCTTTCACAGGTCTGACAATGTGACTGTTTTATTTCAGTCGTGCTTCTTCTGTGTTTCATGCTTTAAAGTTCTATGAATTGATCCTCCTGTACTTCGAAATATATTCAACTTAATCAGCATATACATTTTTGTGTTCATTGAATATTTTTTACCATACGCATGTGAGTTAGATTTACAAGAAATATTTTAGCTTTACCGAACTGTTTAATTGTACCCCAGTGGTTATCCTAGAATTCCATTTGAAAACTGGGTCCTCAGTGTAAATATAGAACAGTCTAGGCCATACGGGATAACATACCCCCATGTCTCATTCCTTTATTTACATCTTTCTCGGTCTAAGATTACTGACGTTTCTTTATTCGGGCTTTGATAGCTGACATACACCGTGAAGGGTAACCTCTCTGCTCCATTATTCTGCACAACTTTTCTGTAACCACATTTCAAAAGCTTTCTCAAAATGCGCAGATCCACACAGGGTCTTCCTCTACGCAGGCTCACTTGCACCTCTGAGAATTAGAAAAACAGTAGGTGTTCTTCAATTTGAAATACATTAAGCAAAAAAAGTTACAGTATACATACTAAGTTGGTACAAGGTACACAGATAATGTCAGCGATCAGAAGGTGAATAACACTGGGTTCGATTCTTGGTCCAGCGCACAAACTCCAATTGTAGCTAACACATCAATCTTACTCCCAATGGCTACAAAAAATTAATCAGGTGGTTTTACATCCGCGTTACATTTTGCTGGACTCAAAAAGATGCAATGGAGGCGCAGTAGTCCAAACGTCCTTTTCATTTATACATGTAAGGTCTGAGCTCGATTCACTTGTTAGGGGGATTCACCAAAGAGGACGCAATTTTGAATCTTTGCAATGGTTTCTCTTAGATTTAATGTATTTTTCATTTTACAAACATTTATTACGTAACTTTTCATATCACATTACCCGTAGCTCATCTGTTACACAGAGAGATGTATGTCACTTTTCACTAATAAAACCTACTTGCACACAGTATTTTGTAACAAGATATTTAATTAAAACTAGAATGAAAATGAATGAGGATTTCACCTACCCCCACAGAAAACCAAATAGAAATAATCCAGTGGGTTTCGTCTCTTAAAAGTAGCGAGAATAATGCCCGGTCGCGCCTTCCATTGGAAATTGCAGGAAACCCTGAGATTTCAGATGGAAATGAAAGGAAACATTTCGAACGATGAACTGTCGTAATACTAAGATGTGGTACATTTCAGAATAAGTTTCCAATTTACGATGTAAGACACTCTTGATCACCACTCAGAAGCAACAGAAGAATATTTCTTTGCATCAGTCAACACCCAAACATCAATCGTACCATCCACCTACACACACACTCACACACACACACACACACACACACACACACACACACACACCACACGCTCTGAGGATATAATGCTTTTCTTTTGTGCCGGTGTCTTTCATTTAATTACTACTGCAGGCTGTTTGAAGATGTGCAGTTAGATTACTTCACAAGAGTGTCGTAACAGCGGAAACAGTAATAACTGATAACGACACGATACTTTTCAAATTAGGACGCTGGTTCCGCAAAGCGCTCCGAACTGCAGAACGAGAGCTGCTGATGCGTAGCTTCTGTCCAGTTAAAATCGCTCTCGTCCACTTGTAGAACGTTCGATGTTAAACAGTTTGAAATATTGCTTTCATATCGTTTATTAGCCAGGGAAAGTAATAAATGACAGTTTGGTCAACAGCGTTCTCTTTCGCAGGCTTTTTTAAAAGAGAGGATTTCATTGAATTTCGTCGTTTAATAAAGCGACATTGTCAACCTGACGTACTCACCGTTCAAATACAAACGCTTAATAATAATTTTACATACCCTCTAAATGCCGTTTATGTTGATTTGTATGTTCACAATGTCTTTTTAGTAACATCAGTGACGCAACCAGCGGTTATTAAATCAAAAGGTATGGAGGTACTGATACACCAACAGGAGTGTGAAAATATTACAGCCATCACATGAAGCTCACCAAGACAGACCCATGGCAAGTATCTACATTCAGAAATGTAGACACGTACACCCTGAAGAGAACTATATACTATTGACAAACACTCATAAACACGTGTACACATTCATGTGCATCATAATCAGAAGCTACTCAAGATAGCTACTGTCCACTTTTATTCCTTCGTTTCTTAAGAAATTACGAAAGTTCCTACAGGCTGAAACAAGGGATATAGTGTTGATCTCCGAAAATGGAGATAGTAAGACAGTGATGTCACTGCGAGAGCTCATGCATAGTCAGAGGGAAGGGTTACAATCTTCCCAAGTCCAGACTGGCATGGATACATGCGAATTGAACTACGCAAGACGAATGGCTATGTTTGTCCGCGTGACGTCATACAGTCGCGACCCTACTTCTAACAAGTGGAGACGCATTGCATTTATTCCGTGGACGGTACCACAGTGGCCGTAGCAGCTAGGAGAAAAGTGAGCTCGGACGTGCTAAACGACTGAAACTCCAAGCAATGTTTATAGAATGAAATTTTCACGCTACAGCGGAGTGTGCGCTGATACGAAACTTCCTGGCAGATTAAAACTGTATGCCGGACGGAGACTCCGATTCGGGACCTTTGCCTTTCGCGGGCAAATGCTCTACCAACTGAGCTACCCAAGCACGACTCACGCCCCGTCCTCACAGCTTTAATTCCGCCAGAACCTCGTCTCTTACCTTCCAAACTTCACAGAAGCTCTCCTGCGAAACTTACAGAACTATCACTCCTGGAAAAAAGGATATTGCGGAGACATGGCTTAGCCACAGCCTGGGGGATGTTCCCAGAATGAGATTTTCACTCTGCAGCGGAGTGTGCAATGATGTGGTTGGTAGAGCACTTGCCCGCGAAACGCAAATGTCTCGATTTCGAGTCTCGGTCCGGCACTAAGTTTTAATCTGCCAGCAAGTTTCGCAGCAATGTATTAATAATTAAAGTAATAGAATGCGACATAACAGCGCAGACCTTTCACCTGCCAACCCCTGCTGCAGGACATACCATGTTAAACATTGTGCAGCCACATTTTTTCTAGCCAGATAAGCCGCTAGATTTGCTCTCAATGCTAAATTTGACCTATCTGAATGAAATGTTTGACTGTGACATAAGTCTTCTCTTGAATCGGCTAATGCACGCACAAGACAGAGGAATTTCAGCAGTGCTAGTGCTTTTACAGGAGCAGCAATACTGGGAGCAGTGACGACGTACGGTCATGACCATGAGTGTCACAATACCAAACACAACTTTAGTTTTGGTTTTGTTTTCTGCAGGCTTCGTGTACGTTAGGCGGAGGGCCACTCATCAGCGTGGCCCTGCAGTGTATGAAGTACCGTACCACAAGACTGGTTAACTATTAGTAAGTATGGTAGAAGGGTAGACCACACAAAATTCATACTAATTGTAAATGTAATAACAAGGGAAATATTAATACTGAGCAAAACGCAGAGGGCAGGGCATGGGGTCATAAGCTGATTTGCTGGAACGACCACTGTTGGTAGCTCATATGGAGAAGGACCGTGATGTAATGGTGAGTGATACATGGTATTAGCAGCTGTTAAATGGTTTTATGAAGGGGTCTAATGCATATTGGGTTAGCAATGAGAGCAGAAGTTCAGCGTAACAATGAGTGGAAAGATCAGTGGACATGGGTGAGCACGAGCCAATGGGCTAAAAGTGTAGCGTGAATGTGCAGCATCTTAACCTTCAGGTTCAAGCTGCATAGGTTTAAGAAGGAAACTGTATATAACGTAAGTTGTGACCGTGAATATGGAGTCTTCTCTTGCAGACCGATCACGCGTAGAGATCAGGGGCAATGCCTTACCAAAGAGAGAAAATACGTAGTATCTTCGCCAGTTTTTGGATGCAGCTCTAATACGGCTATGATGAACGCCATGTACCGCTAATGGTATTGGTATGCGGTTCTAGGCGCTACAGTCTGGAACCACGCGACCGCTGCGGTCGCAGGTTCGCATCCTGCCTCGGGCATGGATGTGTGTGATGTCCTTAGGTTAGTTAGGTTTAAGTAGTTCTAAATTCTAGGGGACTGATGACCTCAGATGTTAAGTCACATAATGCTCAGAACCATTTGAGCCATATTGGTATGCCGATTTCATCATCAGGTCCATTTAACCACAAAGAGGCAGGCCAGGCGGAGTCTCGCAGTTACAGGATGGGCCACGGAGTTACTGCATCATCGAGTCACGGGGCTGTTGCTTCGTTTCTACAGCGGTGTAACTGCACTGAGGGGACAAACGTCATGCGATATCGATATGCAACATACAGACGCCGGTAGTATCACGTATGAAAGAGCATTGCAGTGGCGTAGCTACATTATTTGTACTCAGCTGATTCATTTTAAAAGGTTTCCGACGTGATTATGGCAGCACGGCGGTAGTTAACAGACTTTGAACGTGGAATGGTTGTTGGAGCTAGATGCACGAAACATTTCAGGTCGTAAATCATTAGGAAATGCAATATTCTGAGACCCACAGTGACAAGAGTGTGCCGACGAATGAAATTTCAAGCATTATCTCTCACAACGGACATCGCGGAGGCCGAAGGCCTTCACTTAACATCTGAGAGCAGCAGCGTTCGCATGGAACTGTCAGCAGTAACAGACAAGCATAGTGCGTGGGAAAACGCCAGGAATCAATGTGGGACGTGTGACGAACGTATCCACTAGGGCCGTGCGGTGAAATTTGTCGTTAATGGGCTATGGCAGCGGACGACTGACGCAAGTGCCTTTGCTAAGAGCACATCGCCTGCGGCGCTTCTCCTGGGCTCGTAACGATATCGGTTGGGCCATAGATGACTGGAACCGTGGCCAGTTGGCATGAACTGATGGTTGGTTTCGAGTGTGGGTGAGTCGCCACGAAGCGATGGACCAGAGTTGATGACAGGGCGCTGTAATCTCTGGTGGTGGCTCCATAATGCAGTGGGCTATTTTTGCATGGAATAGACTGGGTCGTCTGCTCCAACTGCACCGATCATTCACTGGAGACAGTTATTGTTCGGAAACTTGTTTCCAAACAGCGATGGAATTTTTGTCGATGACAATTAGCTATGTCACTGGGCTACTACTGTTCCCAGTTCGTTGGAAAAACATTCTGGGCGGTTTGAGGGAATGGCTTGGCCCCCCACAACACCCGGCACGAACCCCATCGAAGATTTTTGGGACATAATGAATATGTCTGTCCGTGCATAAAATACTCCACTGGAAACAGGTCCGCATTATACGGCGGCTATAGAGGAAGCATAGCGCACCATTTCTGCAGGATCTTCCAACGACTTGTTGAGTACTTGCCATGTTGAGTTGCTGCACTATGCTGGGCAAAAGGAGATCCGACACAATATTTGGAGCCATCCCATGACTTTTGCCACCTAAGTGCGAAGTGTTATTGACCAGCGTTGATAGTCGTTGGCAGAATGATGAGTAGTCTGACTGCGCCCACACTGGCACGAGGGCCTACGCAGCCTCCACCATGTTACGAGTCAACAAGCAGCCGTCGCCAGTTTGGGTCGCCATCTCTGCCAAACCAGTTCCCATTACTATGTCCACCACCTGGGAACTCAGCGCTGTGCAACAGATGGGCACTTCCATGCTCTCTACAGTAGTGGCCAACTTCTCCTTTGGAGAACACTGGGGAATTACTCTGCAGGATATCTGTGGCAGCACCCACACTTCTTCCTTGGAGTAGGGCTGTTCGTGTCCAGAATGGTGTGGCCACCCTCAGACGAATACCGGGATGAGCGCTCCAGTGCCTATCAAGTATTCTATAGGGTCAGAAGCATCCGGAAACTCCTGTCATAATTTTCGTGGGAACTCCATTCGACAGAGTACGACCGGAAAAATGTCATTTGGAACCATAAATCACGCTATCCTGTGACAATCCGATGAAAGTCTTTCAGTTGGTAACTGTCTGAAGTATTTCGTGACAACAGCGAAGTAATAGGTGTTTTTCTAGGTTAGGGTGTTGTCAATGACTATGCTTACGAAAAAGTCAAAAACAGAATGATATTAACATATTTTACGGCATTGTGTACTGCGTTCACTAGAGGAACAGTTCGGAGACGGTTTTTGTGTTAGCATGACAGTGCACAAAGCAGCGTCTGTGAGGCAATGTTTTGTGAACAATAACACTGCGGAAACGACTGGGTCCGCAGCTCGTGGTCGTGCGGTAGCGTTCTCGCTTCCCGCGCCCGGGTTCCCGGGTTCGATTCCCGGCGGGGTCAGGGATTTTCTCTGCCTCGTGATGACTGGGTGTTGTGTGACGTCCTTAGGTTAGTTAGGTTTAAGTAGTTCTAAGTTCCAGGGGACTGGTGACCGTAGATGTTAAGTCCCATAGTGCTCAGAGCCATTTGAACAATTTTTTTGAAACGACTGGTCCTCTCAGAGTTCCGACATGAACTTAGCGGGGCACCTTTGAATTGAGGCAGAACGTCGCCTTCGCTCTACATCTCAGCCTCTTACATCTGTATATTCTCTGGTTTACACTTTTAAGAAAGAATGAACTGCCGTTCCTCAACGTTCGGATACCTTCTAAAAGTATTCCTAGCAGAGCTGAAGCCTTCCTAAAGGCGAAGAATGCACACATTCCTTATTAATGTCCACTAATAATTTTTCCGATACTTTTATGAGGCGGAGTACATTTGTCTCTCGACTATTAAGTGTTCTGGTGAGATTATTTTGTCCATTTACTGATTTGCTTCGTGAAATAATAGGAGTTTTTAGAAAACAATAATACTGGTATTCTTCTCCACTAACAACAGTATTCTAGTGTAGCAGCAATAATTCTATCACATTTTAAATTTTCATTACGTTTTCAAACTTTGTAAGTATTGTCCAAATGCTTCTCGTCAATTCCCCATAGATTGACGAGGTTGTATGCCCAATACGATTCTTATGCACATGTTTTGGATATTGGAAGTCAGTTACTTCTAAAGACCTTCGACGACCAAGTGTTCCTACCGAGACTGTTTATTTCCAAAACGTTCCCCCGTTAAGCTTGGCTGTTTTCCAGGTCACTGAGATAATGGTGTATTGGCGTCAATTTAACAACAATAGTAATACAGATCAAGCAGCCCACAAATATGTTAGTAATTGAAATATTCCTTACCAGTAACATTCTAGAGCAGCTAGACTCAGGTATAAGAGACTTCGATTTAGCTCCGTAGAAGAGAAAAACTTTGGTTTCCATTTCAGTTCAAACTAGCACATTTATCTATCATAACATTAGCTCATACTTCTGTTAGGTCAGTTTTAAATTCTCGTAGCCCTGTAAATCTAGTTTCTTCTGGACAGTCACGTATCGACAAAGACAAAACCACACATACGAATGCCGGCCGCGGTGGTCGTGCGGTTCTAGGCGCTCCAGTCCTTAGCCGCGCTGCTGCTGCGGTCGCAGGTTCGAATCCTGCCTCGGGCATGGATGTGTGTGATGTCCTTAGGTTAGTTAGGTTTAATTAGTTCTAAGTTCTAGGGGACGGATGACCACAGCAGTTGAGTCCCATAGTGCTCAGAGCTATTTGAACCACACATACGAAGATTGAACTATCGCTGCGAAAAAAAGTTACTTAAGGCTGATAATGTGGAGATGAGTTGTGGAATTATGTTGTGGTTCATCTAGTTTCGTGCTGCGCTTCTGTGGCGCAGATATTTCAGTGTATACAAGGACTGCAAAATAATGTGGCCGCAAGCACATTAAACATTAGCTGCACAACTTCAATTTTTCTCGTTATTAAAACATAACTGCCGCCTCTCGTATACACAGTCACGTCATCTCATAAATTAGTTCCACTGTACACAAATAGAAATACAATATTCACTTCCATACCATCAAATAGTACCACTTTCAATGAAGGAACTTACTCTCTGCATATGCTTCCATCAGGCAAGTGTAAGAAGCAGATGAAATGACAGCTGCTGAAACGTCGACATACTGTTTTACCTACAGAAACCGAGCAACACAAGGATCTGCAATCTCACAGTGTCTCTGAGTTCAACACCTTAACCTTGAAACACGTGTTTGTACATAGAATGGCCTGATGTCACGAAAGGGAGCCTTTCGCCAGTAAACTATGAAGTGAGTATAACTCGCCAAATGCCTTTGAAATTTTTAGAAGAAGATCTACTTTCATCGCTCAATATGTCAGCACCGTAATTCAAGTTGGGCAAGCCGTATCTCTCCATTAAGTAAGATACGTAAGAGTGTATGTGGTAGATGTGCGTATGTTCCACATTTCGTTCTAACCTACTGGTCCGATTTCGACCACACTTCGTACACGTACCGATTACTGTCAGACAATAATCTTTGTATGTCTACCTACCATAGTTCGGGAGATATGACGTCATAAATAGTGAGATGCGATAAAAATCCCGCATCAGGCATGTTTAAATTCATTACTTCTGTCTTACTAACTCTATTCCCAAAACATTTCGCAGATAGTATACGCTTAAGAGCTAAATTTACCTGAAAATTGTACCATGGTACCATACATAGTTCATGAGATATATCGTCATAAACACTATGCGTGAAGAAATGCCGCATCATCTATAAGGTTCTCTTTACTAGTGTATCATTCCTACAGTCAAACCTTAATGAAACCCCTGACGCCTGCCTGCGCTCTTGATATCTTTCAGCTGCGAAGCGCGAGTGGCGGTAAGCGAAAACAAAAGCTGTCTGTAAAGTTTCGAAGGGGCATTACGATAGAGACCATCACATAATTGCATTGCAGATATGCGAAGCAGCTGCGCCGAGCACATATAACTGTCCGGGATATTGCGGTTACAAGTTTGTACATTACTCATGTTCTTTTATACGACTGTCTCATAATTTCAAAGGTGTTTTCACGAATACGTGGAACAGACATTTTACTACAAACACAGCTGAGTTTTATTGTTTTCGTTCCTAATAGAAAATTTGCAAAATGAGTACCCCAGAAATGACGGGTTTCTCAACTTTTAATATATATTTTGCAGTTTAAAAGAACTTCGAGTTTACAGGTTCATCGAGCGACACTGCCGACCTGAATACTACTTTGGAGCAGTTTACTCAACATTTAAGTAAGGCTGAATGTGGTGTTATAGTCGCCGCACGAACCGTGGAACGTAGCATCTTCGAGGTAGCGATGAAGTGGGGATTTTCCCGTACGACCATCTCATGAGTGCATCGTGAATATCAGAAATCCAGTAAAACATAAATCGCCGACATTGCTGCGGCCAGAAAAAAGTCTGCAGGAACGTGACCAACGGCTACTGAAGAGAAACGTTCAACGTGACAGAAAAGCAACCATTCCGCAAATTGCTACAGATTTCAATGCTGAGCGATCAAGATGGGTCAGCGTGCGAACCATTCAACGAAACATCATTGGAATGCGCTTTCGTAGCCGAAGGCCCTCTCGCTTACCCTCGATGGCTGCACCTCACAAAGCTTCACGCCTTGCCTGGGCTCGTCAACATCGACATTGACTGGAAACATGTTGCCTGGTCGGACGAGTCTCGATTCAAATTATATCGAGCGGATGGACGTGGACGGATATGAGACAACCTACTGAATGCTTGGACCGTGCATGTTAGCTAGGACTGTTCAAGCTGATAGAGGCTCTGTAATGGTGTGAGTCACGTGCAGTTGGAGAGATGTCTAGATATGACTCTGACAGGTGGGACGTTCGTAAGCATCCAGTCTGATCACGTGCATCCATTCATGTCCATAGTGAATTCCGACGGAGTGGAGCAATTCCAGCAGGACAATGCCACACCCCACACGTCCAGAATTGCTCCAGAGTGGCTTCAGTAATATTCTTCTAAGTTTAAACTCTTATGCTGGCCACCAGACTCCCGAGATGAACATTATTTGAGCATATCTGATATGCCTTGCAACGTGCGTTCAGAAGAGATCTCCACCCCCTCGTACCCTTACAGATTTATGGGCAGCCTTGCAGGATTCATGGTGTCAATACCCTCCAGCACTACTTCAGATATTAATCGAATCCATGCCATGAAGTGTTGCGGTACTTCTGCGTGCCAGCGGTAATCCTACACGATATTAGGCAGGTCTACCAGTCCCTTTGGCTCTTCAGTGTATTATAACCTATTTCGGTATACACACTCGTGAACGCGTTTCAGTCGTTTATTTTTATTATTCGATGATCAGTTTCAGTCTTCTAAGAGATCATCTTCAGACCTTACGTTCCTTGGCGATAGCAGAAACCATTGGTATGGAGCAGGTCAAAATGGTTCAAATGGCTCTGAGCACTATGCGACTTAACTTCTGAGGTCATCAGTCGCCTAGAACTTAGAACTAATTAAACCTAACTAACCTAAGGAGATCACACACATCCATGCCCGAGGCAGGATTCAAACCTGCGACCGTAGCGGTCACGCGGTTCCAGAGTGAAGCGCCTAGAACCGCACGGCCATACCGGCCGGCGGAGCAGGTCCATCTGTGCACTGTTGAAAAACACTGTTCTAGTGTTCTCTGGACCTGCACGGATGGACCTGCTCCATTCCAACAGTTCCTGCTGTCGTCGAGGAACGTAAGGTCTGAAGAAGATCTCTTAGAAGTCCGAAACCGATCATCTAATAATAAACAACTTAAATGGGTTCACGACTGCATCTACTGAATTAGGCTTAATAATCAGTTATACTTACGAAGAGTAATTGCTACTAGCCACACGGTTCAGACAAAGCAGAACATTTTCTCTCGAACAACTGCCACTGTCTGCCGTCTTTAGCGCACAGTGTGAAAGCAGTAAGTCACTTAGCGTTAAGCACTGCCTGATAATGACATGCAGCAAATCAATGCCTTTCCTTATTGAAATGTTGCGTTGGTTTGAAAGCCAATGAAACTAAAGAAAGTTTCGTGAGTTAGTTATTAATAACCGAAATTTTGTTGTTCATTTCTCTGAATCAGTATTTTCGTGATCAAAGAACAGTTCTTCCATTCAGCAGGTCCTGTAATTCGTCCTCACTCCCATGGAGGATAGAAGATATTACAGAATTTTAACAGCACTATTCTTTCACATAAAATCTTTGTACCCTTCTGACCTTTCGTTTTATTATCTTCATTATTTCATCAGTGCATACGTTGAATGATAGAGAAGAGATCTTGCATCCCGGGTTTATGCTCTTTGTAATTAGAGAAGTTTTATCTTAGTTTCTCAGGATTATTACTTTTCGCAACTCGTCCCAAGAATCCCGGGCTTAGAATATCGTCGACGTGCCGCTGCGATGTAAGGGTGCCGCGGCTGATAAACAAAGGAGTACTTCCGTGAAATGAAATGCCACCCCAGACCTGCAGTATTGGTTTCTGGGCAACAGGGCAAGCGACACTAAAGTTGGTATCACACCCCTCTTTGGGGAGTCCCCTGACACGTGTTCACTGGCCGTCGGGGTTCACTTCGAAGCGGGCGACGCCCCGGACAGAGGCTAGATATCTGTCTGCGTTACGCCGACGATATTTTTTATTTATGTAACTTACGCGTCGAGTTCCGTAGGACCAAATTGAGGACCAAATCTCCAAGGTCATGGAACGTGTCAGTACATGAAATTACGACATAGAAGGAATAACAGATAAAAATAAAATGTTTATGAGCCCGAAAAAGTAAAGCCATAAGTTTAAGTAAACGCAATCAACAATACAACAAGAATCAGCTTAATTTTTCAAGGAACTCCTCAACACAATAAAAGGAGTGACCCATGAGTAAACTCCTCAGTTTCGATTTCAAAGCGCGTAGAATACTGTCAATATGTTTGAATTCCTTTTAGAGCTTATTGAAAATGGATGCAGCAGTACACTGCGCAACTTTTTGCAAGATTCAAGGAAGTGTGATCGAAATGCAGGCTTGATTTCTGCCTAGTATTAACTGAGTGAAAGCTGCTTACTCTTGGGAGTAAGCTATACTGATAACAATAAATCACAGTAAGGAATATATATATTGAGAGGCCAATGTTAAAATACCGAGACTCATGAGCAGGTGTCGACAAGAGGTTTGTGAACTTACACCACTTATTGGCGGAACTGCCTGTTACCGAGACAAAAATATCCTTTAAAATGGGAAAAGTTACCCCAAAATATAATACTACGACTTAAGCGAATGTAAATAAGCATAGTAGACTAATTTTTGTGTCGAACGATCACTCACTTCAGATACAGTTCGAATAGTAAAAATGGCAGTATTGAGTCTTTGAAAGAGATCCTGAATGTGGGCTTTCCACGACAATTTACTATCTATCTGGACACCTAGAAATTTGAACATTTCATTTTCACTAATCATATTCCAATTATGTGAAATTAAAACGTCAGATTTTGTTGATTTGTGTGTAAGAAAACTGAGTCTCATTGTAATTAAGCATTAGTTTATTTACTACAAGCCATGAACGTATGTCATGAACTGCACTATTTGTGAACGAGCCAATGTTGCACACAATATCCTTCACTACCAAGCCAGTGTCATAAGGAAACATAAATATTTTAGAGCTACCCTTAATGCTAGAGGACATATCATTTATATATGTAAGGTTTAGGAGAGGCCCCAACACTGATCAATGGGGCTCCCCCTACTTGACTGTACTTTATTCAGACCCAACATCACAATCATTCTCAACACTGTGAATAATGACCTTTTACTGTCTGTGTGAGGTACTCGTCATATTCCGTAATGATCCAACTTCTGGAGCAATATTTTGCGATCAACACAATCAAACGCCTTAGTTAAATAAACAATTATGCCTAGCCTTCGAAATCTTTTGTTTAACCCATCCAGTACCTCACAGTGGAAACAGAATATAGCAAAAAATGGTTCAAATGGCTCTGAGCACTATGGGACTTAACATCTACGGTCATCAGTCCCCTAGACGTCGGACGAACGTCGGACGAACTAAGGACAATCTGTTTAAATGGGGCTTCATGAAGGATTCTTCCACCTTGTGTGACTGCGGAGAAGAACAGACAACCAAACATTTAATTAACTGTCCTAGATGTCCTGTATCATGTTCCACACAAGAGCTTGTTGATGTTTCAGACAATGCTGCTGCCGTTGCACAATTTTGGGCTAATACCGTTTAGTTTGTTCTTTTATGATTTGACCTGATTTGTTATATTGTATATATTGTAAATATTGTTGTAATGTTTTTGACTCGAAATAAATAAATAAGTCCCCTAGAACTTAGAACTACTTAAACCTAGCTAACCTAAGGACAGCACACAACACCCAGCCATCACGAGGCAGAGAAAATCCCTGACCCCGCCGGGAATCGAACCCGGGAACCCGGGCGTGGGAAGCGAGAACGCTACCGCACGACCACGAGATGCGGGCCAGAATATAGCATATTCAGTTGTTAAACGGCTTCTAATGGTGAACTCTACATCTGACTGCAAATCGTGTGATATAAAATGATCAGTTATCCTTACCTGCACAGCCTTTTCAATAACTTTAGCAAACACTGATGGCATAGAAATAGGATTAAAATTGTCTACATTATACGTTTCTCCCTATTTATAGAGCGCCTTTACTACTGAGGACTTTAATCGTTCAGGAAACTGACCATTCCTAAAGGAAAAAGTACAAATATAACTAAATACAAGACTTGCATGAGCAGCACAGTACTTGAGTATTCTGCTAGGCACCACATCTAATACGCTAGAGTCCTTAGTCTTCAGTGATTTAACTACTGACTCAATCTGACCATTGTCTGTATCACAGAGGAGTATTTCAGACATCAATTTCGGAAAGGCATTTGGCAAGAAAGTTGTTAGATTCATTGTAGAAACTAAATTTCTTTTTAATTCACCAACAATGCTCAGAAAATGATTGTTAAATACTTTACATATATATCTCACATATCAGTAACAGAAATATTTATACTATGAAGTGACCTTATATCGTCGACCCTGTGCTGCTGACCAGACACTACCTTCACAACTGACCACATGGTTTTAATTTTATCTTATGACTTAGCTATTCTATTTGCATACCACATACTCTTTGCCTCGTTAATAACATTTTTAAGCACCGTACAGTACTGTTTTTAATGGGCTACTGTAGCTTGATTGTGACTACTTCTAACATTTTGATATAATTCCCACCTGTCAGCCACCCAGGCCGCCTTTTACTGCTAATACGCCGTTTAGAACGTTCTAATGGAAACCAACTTTTCGGAGAGCACGAGAAACGTGTTGAGGGAGGCGTTATATTTGTCATCCATGTTTTGGCACTATAAACATCCTGCCACTCATGTTCTTTGACGAGTTTTAAAAAACTCTCTATTGCTTTTGAATTTACTTTCCTACATAGTTTGTAATTATATGTGACATTTGTTTGAGTACAAAAGATATATTTGTGCATCATGGTCTGAAAGGCCTTTCAAGCTTTTACTAGGAGAATGCCCATGTAGTAATGAAGAATGAATAAAAATATTGTCTATAGCTGTGTTACTGTTCCCCTGCCCCCTTGCTAAAAAGAAAACAGTCTGCACCAGATCATATGAATTTAGGAGATCCACCAACATCCTTCTTCTTTCGCCTTCACATACAAAATTTATATTGAGGTCACCACATACAACTACCTTCAATTAAGTGTATCAAGAAACATCTCTAGCTTGAGCAGAAATGCTCTGAAGTCAGAGATAGGGGACCTATAAAAAACAACAACTAGAAGTTTAGTTTCATTAAATTCAACTGCCCCTGCACAACATTCAAATGTCTGTTCACTGCAGTCCTGTGACACATCTATGGACTCAAATGGAATACTGTTTTTTATGTCCATGGCCACTCCCCCACACCGAAAGGAACTCCTTGAAAAACAGCCAGCTAATCTGTATCCTGGTAAAGGACGCCTTTGAATTGTCAAATTATTTAAGTGGTGCTCCGATTTACCAATAATTTCTGAGTTAACATCTATAAGCAGTTCGCTACCATTATCTCTAATACCTCTTATATTTTGATGAAATATTCTAATTCCTTCTCTACTTGGAAACATGATGTCCTCTGAAGGTGAGCCATTAGTTGGAGGGACTACCTTTAAGCAAGTGTACCTATAAGCTGACTTCAATCTGAAAAAGGTGCAGCTCTAACAGCAACTACTACAGTAATTTTTTCATGACTGATCCCACGATGACCCACCACACTGTCACCTATAAGCTTTGCCAGCCTCCCCTTTCCATACCTATTGAGGTGCAGGCCATGCCTAGTGAAACACGATCTACAGATAGACTGAACTGGCAGCACTGAAATGTGACCCATGGCCTCTTCCAGCAGTGCCTTATCCAGTCCCATCATAACACCCCTAACCACTTCATTAAAATGAGGCAGATCATGACGCTGAAACACTTGCACGAAATGCACGTTAGTCCCTCCAGTTTCAGGAGTTGCCGTTACCAGGTCACCACCTACACCATATTCCATATCCTTATCAAGACTATTCCCTGCTCTACCCACGATCACTACCTGATCCTGCCGGCCGCAGTAGCCGAGCGGCTATAGGCGCTTCAGTCTGGAACCGTGCGACCGGTACGGTCACAGGTTCGAATCCTACCTGCGGCATGGATTCTGTGATGTCCTTAGATTAGTTAAGTTTAAGTAGTTCTAAGTTCTCGGGGACTGATGACCTCCGATGTTAAGTCCCATAGTGCTCAGAGGCATTTCAACTGTTTTTGAACCTGTTTTTCCTTCGTAAAATTCCTGCGTAACTCCCCTATGCTATTAGTCACCTGAGCCAATCGTGCACTAGGCTTCACAACGCTGGAGACCTGTTACTCATTCCCCAATATTTCCAGTATCTATTTGCCAACACCTCCCCGTGCAAACTTCCTAGCAGCAGAACCTTCTTCTTTCTGTCAGACTTTGCAACTGACCTAGGCTTCGTAACTGCTGAAGACTGCTGCATGTTCCCTACACTACATCTACAAGAGGCTTCTCTCCACTCAACTCTGACAGTCGCTCAAATCTATTGCAAATACGCGAAGTATAACAGTCTGAATACGTCGTCCTCGTAGCCGCCTTCATGCCAACTGCCAATTCCCATTCTCCAGCACCGTTCACCCTCATCAACCCATCTAGTTCCTACTTTACGTGTTTTAACTGCAACCGAAGGGCACAGATCTTACGCTCCTGTTCCTCTATGAACTTATTTCTACTACAGATTCTGCATTCCCAGGAGACGATGTCACTATAATGCCCACTGGCTTCCCCACTGCATTCCCCACGGTGAAAACACTTTGAACAAATCCCACACCGTAATCCACTAATCACAAAGTTAGTACAGAGCCCACTCTTCTCACTCGTGGTAAAATTTTACAATTACTAAAAGTAACTGTACGTCTACGTTACCTAAGTTCAGTTACACCAATAGAACTATTTATAGAACTAACAATAGTGGTCTCGAAATTCTCTCTCTACTAAGAAATCAACTATTTGTATTAATACTACTTAACCACAACTAACAATATTACCAACAAAACTTCACAAAATTACTAGCTGAAACCAAAAATTCAAGCGGCCACTGAAACACTCAACGAAGTTAAAATAATGAATAAAAATTTTACTGAAATATTTCACTAGAAACAATATGAAACGTAAGCTGAAAACTAAAGCACGAAATTTACTAAACGACCTCAACGCACAGAAAACTCTAAAAAAACACAGCGAGCGAACGTTTCCAAAAGTTTATTAAATCGTAGTTTCGCCACAAATAGCACGAAAAACCGCTGAAAACGATTAAATTTAATAACTGCATAACTAAACTAAACTCTTCCCGAACATGTCATGATGACCCAACGGTATTGACCGGCCTCCGTGTAATCCTCAGCTCACAGGCGTCACTGGATGCGGATATGGAGGGACATGTGGTCAGCACACCGCTCTCGAGGCCGTATGTCAGTTTCCGAGACCGGAGCCGCTGCTTCTTAGTCAAGTAGCTCCTCAGTTTGCCTCACAAGGGCTGAGTGCACCCCGCTTGCCAACGGGGCTAGGCAGACCGGATGGTCACCCACCCAAGTGATAGCCCAGCCCGGCAGTGCTTAACTACGGTGATCTGACGGCAACCGGTGTTACCACTGCGGCAAGGCCGTTGGCAATAACTGTATAACAGTGCACTAATAACTTTGTCATTACTTACCTTTATAACCGCTACAGCTGCAACTGCACGCCGCAAAATGTAAACACACTACTGAGGTGTGAGGTTTGGACGAACGACGTAAGCACACTCATTCTGCACCCAGTTTTGTAGCCCTTCACGGCAAGCTATACTGGTCTTACATTTCAGCGAAATAATGCCCGCCAGCACAAGCTGAGAGTTTTCTACTACTCGTCTTTGTGCTTGCCAAACCCTACATTGGCCAGCAAGATTGCCGGATCTCTCTCGAATTGAAAACGTTTGTAACACTGAGGGCAGGCAATTCAGACAGCTGGGGGCTTTGACGTTCTAACACGTCGGTTTACAAAATTTGGTACGATATCCATCAGAAGGACGTCCATCTATTCTATCACTTGATGTTCGAATGACTGTCTGCGTAAAAGCCAGAGGTGGATGAACGCGTTCACAACCGCAATCGCAATCGTGATACGATAAAAGTGTGGTGCATAGAAGTCACGTCTCGTTGGTGTAACTGGTAATTTCGGCAACACGAGAGTGCAGCGTGATGTCTGCGACTTACCATTGAGGTATCTTTGATGTTAATTTTCGGCAAAACGATGGAAGCCCGCATACTGCATGTGCTGTCTTCTCCTATCTCGATACAAATGGTATTCGATCGTTGCACAGGCCAGGACCTTCTTTAAATCCCTCAAACACCGTAAACGCTGGGTAACGTGTAATAGAGAGACCGGCATGCCACCACTGGCCAGTCGCCACAGTTAATTAACTCTCTCAATGGCTCAGCCAGCGTAGAGCCGTTATCCATGCCACACGTAGAAGCTCAGAGTATAAAATTTGGCACCATGTATTTCCCCAGTTCTTCTACAAATATAATCACGGATACTTCCCACTATACTCAATAAGCACAAGAGGGAAAATTTCGTTGTTTCGTACCCTTCTTCATGGTGTAGCAAATTTTACGCCCAGCAGCATAGCTTCTGGAACAAACTCATTATCCGTGTTGATTGCAATATTTTCTCTCCTAAATGGCCGGCTTCGCTTCGACACGAACCATCTATTGATTGATTTTATCTCCAAAGACATTATGTCAGCTCTTGCACATTTTAGTCACTGCTGCTGCGTCACTTGCTCAACTGACGACATCGACCGTTCAAATAATTCTCCCATAACTTGCTCTGTGGTGACAGATATGAGGGTATTCCCACCAGGCGAAACGTTTGCATTGATACACGGTATCATCTCGAATATCCCGTGCCAACTTCACTCGTAATTGACTGATATCGTTTGGGCAACACCAGAACACGAAGGAATCGTCTTCTGTGGAACCCGACCTTCAACAACGTACAATGAACAGCGTGCTCCAGAACCGTTGCACTAACATTGATCTCTGTAGTGAAACGTGCCACAATTCGCTGCCTACCCTGCTTTAGAGAGACTTCCCATTTCCACTTTCACAGGCAAAGCATCGACGTCCGAAACCTTTTCGACCACTCGTGGCCGAACAGTCCTGCAACCGCTTTCAATTACAGTTCGCGTGCAACCGACCTGCATTGCCGTTTTTGACATGCTCGTTTCAAGCCCTCTGGGCGTAACAACCTACACTTCGTCAGAGTCCCTTACATCAGCGGATTTCCCTATCTGCAAACTGTGTAGTAGCTTAGATGATGCCTTATTGGTCTCGGTCCTACTCACACACTTTCCTATCCGTGGTAATGCTGGAAGCTGAAGACATGAACTAAATTTGTGCCGTGGCTGGGACTTTAACCCCAATCTCTCTGCTTACAAGGCAACTATGCAGCCACTACACCACCACAGCGTAATGGCTCACATCACTGCACGCACAACGCTACTGTCGTACCCGCGTCACGTTAATTACGGTGGTGGGCAGTAGCAGTGTTATATTGGTTCGTCAACGTATATAGTGGAGCGAGAGTCTAGTCTAAAAATTTTCACATGCTATGGAGACATTAGTGAAATGCCTGACTTTCAGTATTCATTCACTGAGATGCAGAACTTCCTACAAATGCAGCAGGTGGCCGTGGCGCGTCCAGTAGCAAAAAACTGTCGTAGCACCCATTCGTTTTCATTTGAATGTGTATGACTTACACAACCGAAAAGAAAGTACGCATACATACACACACACAAACACACACACACACACACACACACACACACATATATATATATATATATATATATATATATATATATATATATATAGAAAGAGGGAGAGGGAGAGAGAGAGAGAGAGAGGAAGAGAAACGAGACTTTGATCTTTTATAATTAAATTATCTCACAACAGAGGTCGTCAGATTAGGAGTGTTTGCCACAGAGTTCACAAGAATGAAGCTACCAGTGAACTTGGTAATTCTGTAGGCTTTCTATGTGTAATAATCACCCCTGAATATGAGACAATTTCCGAACAGTGGATGACTTTTCAGTGTTTTTGGTACTAGAATTGATAGTATTGCCTCTCTGGGAAACGTTCAGACTAGAAAATCACATCGTCGCCATTCTGGTAATGCCTGCTACGGCGTAAAATACGTCACGTTACATCACTCTCCTTACGCTGGAAAGAAATAACCCTCTTTCTGGTTGAAACATAGCAACCGTTCAACCGAGGCTGTAGTTTGAGACGTGAAAATCTGTCACACCTGGCAGTTTTCCTGAACGTCACTGACCTTGGGTCTCCGGTGATGTTCCTTCCTTTGCAGTGGATGACCTCGGCCCTGAACTCTTACAGATGTGGCAGATGTGGCGTTGTAATGGTGATAACTGGATGAAATCTATAAGCACTTGGCTTGCGGTAACATGCGAACAGTTTAACTTTATCAACGGATGTCATTTATTGATTCTAGTGGTTTTATTCACGTCACAGCTCTTTCTACATTTAACACTTCGCACTAGATATTCGTTACCCACAAAAATCTGCAGTTACGAGCAGCTTATACGTTAAATATTTCTAGAGTATGATGCAACAGCACTATAGACCACCCCAATAATATGCAATTATAAACAATAATTTACTTGTAACAGACGACAGCCACCATGAAGCGACTATCAGCCGTGGGCCCCGCTTCACATAATGTACTCCCAGCCGCGCGGAATGGCCGTGCGGTCTAGGGCGCCGTGTGACGGAGTGCACGGCCTCTCCCGCTGTAGGTTCGAGTCCTCCCTCTGGCTTGGGTTTCTTTAAGTAGTGTGTAAGTCTAGGGACCGAAGGCCACAGTAGTTTGGTCCCTTAGAACTTCACACACATTTGAACATTTTAATTTACTACCAGATGTTTTCTGCATAGTCGTAACAGCACTACTAGCTGGACAACCCTTTGCATTCTAGACTAATGTCCGTGTGTCCACACGTCCACACTTCAGTACTTGTTCTGCTGCCCTTTGGTAAATAAGCATCAATGGCTTCGTTGTCATATGTACTTGGACATTGTACACAACCTAAAAACATAGACTTCTAATAGCTATAATTATTAGTCTGCTAATGACATAGCTATTGATGTAATGTTTGTTGTGTAGTACACTGTCCTCAGCCACCAACAGAAATTTTCACTTATTCGTGTTACACTCAGTATAAATATACAGGGCAATTCAAAGAAACGGAATATGCTGAAAGTTGTGTTTATACGACACCTTGTCATTTAGTTATCATGGATGCATGGAGTGTTGTGCAACGTGCATTTGTGATCAAAGCGTTTTACAAGAACAATAACGTGTGGAAGGGGCACGTACAGAGGTCCGCCATCATTTTAATTTAGGATACCACAATCCTGTTTCTTCATCACATGTAAATAAAACATGGATTCGTAATTTTGAGGAAAATGGTTCTACAACGTAAAAGAAACTTCCAGGACGTGTGCGAACCGTTCGTACACCAGACTGTATCCACGCTGTTCGAGGTGCTGTCGAAAGAAATGGACGTTGGTCAATCTGTCGTCACTCAGCATCTTTAAAGTTGCATAGTTGATGTATTCAATGAGTATAGGTAGAAGACTTGCAATGCCATCCATAGAAGTTGTGGGTAGTCCAGGGACTAAATGCCAACGATCATGTTATGCGACGATAATTCTGTTCCACGTTTCAAAAAAAACGACGACGATTTGTTTATTAACAAACTGTATGTCAGACGAAGCCCATTTTACCTCAGCGGATTTGTTAACGAACAAAATTTTACGTACAGTGCACAACACAGACCTATGGAGTTACACGAGCGTCCAAGCGTTCCATTGAGAGATACAAACTTACAGTGTGGTGTGCTATGTGATCATAGGATTCAGGGGCTTTTTTTTTTTTTTTTTTTTTTTTTTTTATTTTTTTTTTTTTTTTTTTGGGCCAAGAATGCCCAGCCACATCGAATCGTTGGGTCGCCATGCTTGAAACTTTTGCTGTGCTATGATTTTAAAGATTTTTGCATATTACTGACAGAGCCTGGTTTCAACAAGATGGAACAGCGTCACACACAGCACGAATGACGATGGCTGGTGTACTCCGATTGTTTCTGGAACGAGTAATTTCGAGGAATGGTGACATTCTGTGACCTCCCAGATCCGGTGGTCTGTCAGCTAGCGATTTCCTTTTGTGAGTCACCTTATAGGCAATGTGTTCCTTAGTCAATTTGTGACAAAGGAAGAATTGAAAGCGAAGATCAGAGAAGCAATTTCGGAAACTCCAGTCGAGATCTTACGTCAAACCATGAGCAATGTAACGAAGAGACTGTAGGATTGTTTGCGTGGAGAAGTATCGCGCCTAGGATTTCATCTTAAAAACACAAACTGTATTTAATGTATTCTAACATGGCATAATATTTGCTATTAAATGACATAAATATTACAAAACTCCATTTATGACATTATTTAATTTAGAAAATCACCCGTTTCTTCGAATCACCCTGCGTATGTAACATACTATAGGCAAATACCCCTGTTACCAAAAATCTCGAAAATTTCTTGACTTGTTCACACCAAATTGTTACGTGACACTCTAATACACACTCAGACGGACATAGGCTACATATTTTTGATAACAACAATGTACAGAGTTTCAGTTAAAAGCGAATGTGAGAAACAGAATGCTGTGTTCTGCTCTGCTGTGAGAATGGCCAGTTTTATTCATATTTTTTCTCGCGGTCAGTTTTGATTACGATAGCATAGCATTTAAACCCTTACATCAATTGTTCCTCACACATTGCTGGTGTTTATAAATGAGCTATACAAAGTAATATGTAGTTGTCAAGAGGGTAAATAACTCACAGGAATATCTATTACAGCCCTGAACGCAGTATATCTTCGTGTTATTCCCACTTGATACTGTTAATTTCCTATGTTCCCGCTAGTTGGCATGCGCAAATGAGTTATTCCAACAGCTATCATGCGGTCTACAAGGGTGCATGGCGTGCTAAATGTTGTTCGCGATTTCAACAATCAAAATCCGCTACTTTAATTGAGACACAATTCAGGGCTAACTATTTCAAGCTAGCACCTCAAAGAAAAGCTGGTGCAATCGTTTCACCGAAACCCGCTTTGTGTGCCGGGTGAGCATTGGCCAGCAGTCTCTGACGCAGCAACTGAACAAGCTGGGTAGTCTGAAGCACGTAGTTCAGGTAAATCAATGAGACTTGCCAGCTTGGAGGTGAATTTGGGTAGTCTTACAGCTCGGAAGATGTTACGGAAACGCCTGTCATTCAAATCCTACAAACTGAGTTTGGTGATATAAAAGAGCAAAGTTTTGTGTAGAAATGTTTAACAAAATACCGACTGAAGATGAATTTATTAATAAAATTGTGTTCAGTAACGAAGCTACCTTCTATTCCTGTCGTAAAATGAATCGGTATAATCTTCGGATATTGGACAGCAGAAGCGATGACACTTAATCGGACATGTACTGGTCTCGACTAAAGTAAATGTTTTCTTGCGCTGCAAGCTGTAACATCATTTACAGTCTGTTCTTTTTTGCCGAGTAAGCTGGATTTGGCCTATAGTTCGGGACATGGTTGAACGTTATGTAATGACAACTACAACAGGATATGGGCACAGAATTTACTTTCCAGCAAGACGGCATGCCACCACATTCTCATCGTGAAGTTGTCGCATATCTGCGTAAGAATGTGTTGATTGGGGCTGGATGTTGTGGAACATCATCTGGGCCGCCTCTTCTGGTTTAACCACAATGGACTTCCATGAATGGGGTACATTACTGACAAAGTGTTATTTCCTCCCCTTCTGGAAAACGTCAGCGAGCTGCAACAAAGGGTAACACGAGCAGCTGGCACCAAACATCAAGATTGGCTCCATAGGATTTGGCAAAAAATGGTTTACACATAGGACATTTGTCGTGTTATATATGGTAGACACAATGAACATCTGTAATTAAAACTTGGAGGTATAGTGTATTCAGAGCTGTTTCAAGCATTTCTGTATTTATCTTTTTCACAATTAAAAGTTACTTTTGTGTAACTAATTTTTATAAATTAGTATATTGTTTCTCATATGCAATGCGAAACAAAACTTGCACACCCAAAAATGTGCTGTTTCGTTTTCTACCTCTCTGTTGGTTTTCACGGAAATAGGAAAGTTGAATTACGGTGTATCACCTTATGGAATGACTGCTATTAAGAAATATGAATCTGTCAGAGAGAGGAAGGAAGAGTCAGTGGCATTTGAGGGGGGGGGGATGAACAAATACAGGGAGAAGTTGTAGATGTAGAGAGAGAAGGGGAGGAGGTGATCGACAGAATGAAGGGAAAGATCTGATTTGATCCATTATAAATCGTTTTTGAAAGCCTGCGACTGTAGATACGATAGGTTTGTTTATAAATAAATAAATCTTCTGCTAACAGTCACGATTTTTTCTTTATTTTACTATTCACACGACGCGTTTGCCGAAATAATTCCCATTTTCATGTGCGTTTTTTGGTGTGTATTAAGCCATTTCTTTTGATGTTGATAGTGTGTGTGAATCTGCTTCATTTTGTTGACTTTTACTGTAATACATAAGAAACACGCGATTTTTAGATGGGTATCAATTCTTTTGGTGAGGTTAGTGGCTAAAGTTTAGAAGAATTTGTACTTACAGTTTTATAATGGTCCATTTGTATAGAGTCTCACACACACTTAACATCACACACAGCTTGTTTTACACTTTACACA
The DNA here is from genome assembly GCF_021461395.2 of Schistocerca americana. Lineage (NCBI taxonomy): Eukaryota > Metazoa > Arthropoda > Insecta > Orthoptera > Acrididae > Schistocerca > Schistocerca americana. The sequence goes on from NC_060122.1 coordinate 87,627,495, forward strand.
TCGAAAATATCTTATATAAAAAAACAGTTACAAAGATCTTCTTACAGGTAGTCCACAGAGATAACATTATAAGTCTTCCACAGATTGTGATATGCTTTTGCACAGAGGTTATTTATCTTAACAATTTGGCTCTTGAATTACTTATATTGATTTTACAATTGTGCTTATTTCTATCCCACCCATGAACCAAGGACCTTGCCGTTGGTGGGGAGGCTTGCGTGCCTCAGCGATACAGATAGCCGTACAGTACGTACAACCACAACGGAGGGGCATCTGTTGAGAGGCCAGACAAACGTGTGGATCCTGAAGAGGGGCAGCAGCCTTTTCAGTAGTTGCAAGGGCTAACTGTCTCGATAATTGACTGATCTGGCCTTGTGGCAATAACGAAAACGGCCTTGCTGTGGTGGTACTGCGAACGGCTGAAAGCAAGGGGAAACTACGGCCGTAATTCTTCCCGAGGGCATGCAGCTTTACTGTATGATTAAATGATGATGACGTCCTCTTGGGTAAAATATCCCGGAGGTAAAATAGTCCCCCATTCGGAACTCCGGGCGGGGACTACTCAAGAGGATGTCGTTATCAGGAGAAAGAAAACTGGCGTTCTACGGATCGGAGCGTGGAATGTCAGATCCCTTAATCGAGCAGGTAGGTTAGAAAATTTAAAAAGGGAAATGGGTAGGTTAAAGTTGAATATAGTGCGAATTAGTGAAGTTCGGTGGCAGGAGTAACAAGACTTCCGGTCAGGTGACTACAGGGTTATAAACACAAAATCAAATAGGGGTAATGCAGGAGTAGGTTAATTAATGAATAGGAAAATAGGAATGCAGGTAAGCTACTACAAACAGCATAGTGAACGCATTATAGCGGACAAGATAGATACGAAGCCCACACCTACTACAGTAGTACAAGTTTATATGCCAACTAGCTCTGCAGATGACGAAGAAATTGAAGAAATGTATGATGAAATAAAAGAAATTATTCAGATAGTGAAGGGAGACGAAAATTTAATAGTCATGGGTGACTGGAATTCGAGTGTAGGAAAAGGGAGAGAAGGAAACGTAGTAGGTGAATATGGATTGGGGCTAAGAAATCAAAGCGGAAGCCACCTGGTAGAATTTTGCACAGAGCACAACTTAATCATAGCTAACACTTGGTTTAAGAATCATGAAAGAAGGTGGTATACATGGAAGAACCCTGGAGATACTAAAAGGTATCTGATAGATTATATAATGGTAAGACAGAAACTTAGGAACCAGGTTTTAAACTGTAAGGCATTTCGAGGGGCAGATGTGGACTCTGACCACAATCTATTGGTTATGACCTGTAGATGAAAACTGAAGAAACTGCCAAAAGGTGGGAATTTAAGGAGATGGGACCTGGATAAACTGAAAGAACCAGAGGTTGTACAGAGTTCCAGGAAGAGCATTAGGGAAGAATTGACAGGAATGGGGGAAAGAAATACAGTAGAAGAAGAATGGGTAGCTTTGAGGGATGAAGTAGTGAAGGCAGCAGAGGATCAAGTAGGTAAAAAGACGAGGGCTAGTAGAAATCCTTGGGTAACAGAAGAAATATTGAATTTAATTGATGAAAGGAGAAAATAAAAAATGCAGTAAATGAAGCAGGCAAAAAGGAATACAAACGTCTCAAATATGAGATCAACAGGAAGTGCAAAATGGCTAAGCAGGGATGGCTAGAGGACAAATGTATGGATGTAGAGGCTTATCTCACTAGGGGTAAGATAGATACTGCCAACAGGAAAATTAAAGAAACCTTTGGAGATAAAAGAACCACTTGTATGAACATCAAGAGCTCAGATGGAAACCCAGTTCTAAGCAAAGAAGGGAAAGCAGAAAGGTGGAAGGAGTATATAGAGGGTCTATACAAGGGCGATGTACTTGAGGACAATATTATGGAAATGGGAGAGGATGTAGATGAAGATGAAATGGGAGATACGACACTGCGTGAAGAGTTTGACAGAGCACTGAAAGACCTGAGTCGAAACAAGGCCCCCGGAGTAGACAACATTCCATTGGAACTACTGACGGCCTTGGGAGAGCCAGTCCTGACAAAACTCTACCATCTGGTGAGCAAGATGTATGAAACAGGCGAAATACCCTCAGACTTCAAGAAGAATATAATAATTCCAATCCCAACAAAAACAGGTGTTGACAGATGTGAAAATTACCGAACAATCAGTTTAATAAGCCACGGATGCAAAATACTAACGCGAATTCTCTACAGACGAATGGAAAAACTGGTAGAAGCCGACCTCGGGGAAGATCAGTTTGGATTCCGTAGAAATATTGGAATACGTGAGGCAATACTGACCCTACGACTTATCGTAGAAGCTAGATTAAGAAAAGGTAAACCTACGTTTCTAGCATTTGTAGACTTACAGAAAGCTTTTGACAATGTTGGCTGGAATACTCACTTTCAAATTCTGAAGGTGGCGGGGGTAAAATACAGGGAGCGAAAGGTTATTTACAATTTGTACAGAAACCAGATGGCAGTTATAAGAGTCGAGGGGCATGAAAGAGAATTAGTGGTTGGGAAGGGAGTGACACAGGGTTGTAGCCTCTCCCCGATGTTATTCAATCTGTATATTGAGCAAGCAGAGAAGGAAACAAAAGAAAAATTCAGAGTTGGTATTAAAACCCATGGAGAAGAAATAAAAACTTTGAGGTTCGCTGATGACATTGTAATTCTGTCAGAGACAGCAAAGGACTTGGAAGAGCAGTTGAACAGAACGGACAGTGTCATGAAAGGAGGGTATAAGATGAACGTCAACAAAAGCAAAACGAGATTAATGGAATGTAGTCGAATTAAGTCGGGTGATGTTGAGGGAATTAGATTAGGAAATGAGACACTTAAATTGGTAAAGGAGTTTTGCTATTTGGGGAGCAAAATAACTGATGATAGTCGAAGTACAGAGGATATAAAATGTAGACTGGTAAGGGAAGGAAAGCGTTTCTGAAGAAGAGAAATTTGTTAACATCGAGTATAGATTTAAGTATCAGGAAGTCATTTCTGAAAGTATTTGTATGGAGTGTAGCCATGTATGAAAGTGAAACATGGACGATAAAGAGTTTGGAAAAGAAGAGAATAGAAGGTTTCGAAATGTGGTGCTACAGAAGAATGCTGAAGATAAGGTGGGTAGATCGCGTAACTTATGAGGAGGTATTGAATAGGATTGGGGAGAAGAGAAGTTTGTGGCACAACTTGACTAGAAGAAGTAATCGGGTGGTAAGACATGTTCTGAGGCATCAAGGGATCACCAAGTTAGTATTGGAGGGCAGCGTGGAGGGTAAAAATCGTAGAGGGAGACCAAGAGATGAATACACTAACCAGATTCAGAAGGATGTAGGTTGCAGTAGGTACTGGAAGATGAAGAACTTGCACAGGATAGAGTAGCATGGAGAGCTGCATCAGACGAGTCTCAGGATTGAAGACCACAACAACAACAACTTATTTCTATGTTTTACTGTTTTTATTTAAGTCATCATCATCATCATTTAAGACTGATTATTCCTTTCAGCGTTCAGTCTGGAGCATAGCCCCCTTATAAAATTCCTCCGTGATCCCCTGTTAAGTGCTAACATTGGTGCATCTTCTGATGTTAAACCTATTACTTCCAAATCATTCTTAACCGAATCCAGGTATCTTCGCCTTGGTCTGGCCCGACTCCTCCTACCCTCTACTGCTGAACCCATGAGTCTCTTGGGTAACCTTGCTTCTCCCATGCGTGTAACATGACCCCACCATCTAAGCCTGTTCGCCCTGACTGCTACATCTATAAAGTTCATTCCCAGTTTTTCTTTGATTTCCTCATTGTGAACACCCTCCTGCCATTGTTCCCATCTACTGGTACCTGCAATCATACAGCTACTTTCATATCCGTAACCTCAACCTTGTTGATAAGGTAACCTGAATCCACCCAGCTTTCGCTCCCATAGAACAAAGTTGGTCGAAAGATTGAACGGTGCACAGATAACTTAGTCTTGGTACTGATTTCCTTCTTGCAGGAGAGAGTAGATCGTAGCTGAGCGCTCACTACATTAGCTTTGCTACACCTCGCTTCCAGTTCTTTCACTATGTTGCCATCCTGTGAGAATATGCATCCTAAGTACTTGAAACCGTCCACCTGTTGTAACTTCGTTCTATTTGGCACTCAACCGGTTTGTATTTCTTTCCCACTGACATTACTTTCGTTTTGGAGATGCTAATCTTCATACCATAGTCCTTACATTTCTGATCTAGCTGTGAAATATTACTTTGCAAACTTTCAATCGAATCTGCCATCACAACTAAGTGATCCGCATATGCAAGACTGCTTATTTTGTGTTCACATAACTTAATCTCACCCAGCCAGTCTATTGGTTTCAACATATGATCCATAAATAATATGAACAACAGTGGAGACAGGTTGCAGCCTTGTTTTACCCCTGAAACTACTCTGAATCGTGAACTCAATTTACTGTCAACTCTAACTGCTGCCTGGCTATCCATGTAAAGAACTTTAATTGCCTGCAAAAGTTAGCCTCCTACTCCATAATCTCGTAGAACAGACAATAACTTCCTCCAAGGAACCCGATCATATGCCTTTTCTAGATCTACAAAGCCTAGATACAATTCCCTGTTCCACTCATAACACTTCTCCATTATTTGCCGTAAGCTAAAGATCTGGTCCTGACAACCTCTAAGAGGCCTAAACCCACACTGATTTTCATCCAATTGGTCCTCAACTAATACTCGCACTTTCGTTTCAACAATATCTGAGAAGATTTTACCTACAACGCTGATTAAAGAGATACCTCTGTAGTTGTTACAATCTTTTCTGTTTCCATGTTTAAAGATTGGTGTGATTACTGCTTTTGTCCAGTCTGATGGAACCTGTCCCGACTACCAGGCCATATCAATCATCCTGTGTAGCCATTTAAGACCTGACATTCCAATGTATTTGATGAGTTCCGACTTAATTTCATCCACCCCAGCTGCTTTATTGCACTGCTATCTATTGACCATTTTCTCCACTTCCTCAAATGTCATCCTATTTCCATTATCATTCCTATCCCATTCTACCTCGAAATCTGAAACGTTACTGATCGCATTTTCACCTACATTGAGCAACTCTTCAAAATATTCCCTCCATCTGCCCAAGGCATCCACAGGATTCACCAGCAGTTTTCCTGACGTGTTCAAAATACTTGTAATTTCCTTCTCACCTCCCTTTCGAAGACTGGTAATTACACTCCAGAATGGTTTTCCAGCAGCTTGACCCATAGTCTCCAACCTGTTTCCAAAGTCTTCCCAAGATATCTTCTTGGATGCTGCAATTATCTGTTTGGCTTTGTTTCTTTCTTCAACATAACTTTCTCTGTCTACCTGAGTTCTAGTATGTGGCCATTTTTGATACGCCTTTCTTTCCTTTTACAGGCTGCCTTGACTGTGTCATTCCACAACGCTGTTTGCTTGATCCTACTTTTACACATTACTATTCCAAGACATTCATTAGCCACTTCTAGTACTGTGTCCATGTACCTTGTCCATTCCTTTTCCTATGACTGTAATTGACTACATTCAACTAACTGGTACCTTTCTGAGATCGCTGTTATGTACTTGTGCCTGATTTCCTTTTCCTGAAGTTTCCCCACTCTTATCCTCCTACATATGGACCTGACCTCCTGCCAGGTTCGCTACTGTAAAACTAATTTTACAATATCAGCAAAATACAGAGTGGTTCGACAAAATTTAAAATTCCACCGAATCAGTACGTGTGACAGAGTGCTGCGCGGAAGAGGCAAGTCATGCGGCTAAATCGCCCTCCTGAAAGGCTTCCTGCGCCTTGACCTCCTTCAGTGACATTGTCGCGACATTTCGGTAGTGTGCTCGTCTGATGGTTTAGCTGTTGCCAACATAATCTGTTAGTTCCATAGCAGGGCAGTTCCAAAAAGCAACATCGCTTTGACCCGTAATTGTTGGGTTTTCGTCTCTTCTGGCTGTGGAGAGTGCATTCAATGGAAATTCATATTGGAATTAAGGCTATTTTTCTTTAAACGTATATATTTTAGAATTTCACTTCTGACGCCCACAGAAGGGTAACAAGACTTACGTCGCTTTCGTTTTCCCGGAACTGGGCTCTTGTGTTAGCGCATAATAATGAAGGTACAGTGAGAAACCACAGTCTGAAATTCGCACCTCATTCAGTTTTCCAGGAAAAAGTTTGTTTTCCATTCCAGTTCCTTTACCTGTCGTGCTCACCAGCGTAAACAAAGAAATGAATTTCGCGCCGTGATTAACTGCGACAATAGTAATATCCATCCCTTTCTTTCCAGGCAGAGGAGGGCAGCATCGATTCTGCGAACTGCAAATCCACAGGAATGGGATGAAAGACCGGCAACCTTTATGTATGTTGAGCACAGATTTAATTAAATGCTGATCCGAAATCGTAATTACGCACTGCAAATTCGACTGTTTACCAAGAACAACGTTTTCGTGTCTTGGAAACAAAAAGCTAGAAATCAGTACATGAATTCAACGTGTATTTCACTGGAGAGATGAAGCCGTCGGTAGAAAATATCACGCCCGGAAAACATAGTGAGCTGTTAGTGGTACTATTGATGTCAAGCTCGAAGCATGTGTAATTTATCTCACACAATTTCTACACCAGTGGTTGTATATATTTATTTATCGTTGTTATTAACGATAAAAATTTCCATCTCAAACACAAAAAATTCTTATTCACGTTCACCCTGGTAGAAACGTTAAGAAAAGTTACACTGAGGCGAAACATTTCTTCCAAGCAGATGCCCTCTACCCAAGTGTTCCAGGGGTACATGAAATCTTCATTAATGTAATTCACTAATGACGTGGAGTTCTTGTCTGGTTTCTGGCTCTCTAAGCGAACAATCGTAATATATTTTTATATCTTGTTGCTTCGTTAGATCCAATTCCTCAACATAATCACACCGAAGGATGGGGTACATTACCTTTTTATCAGGTCACGTTAATGCTCATTAATCAACTTCAACAAATTTTTGACGGGTCCCTTGTACAATACGTCCTACGAAAATGATTTAAAGTTTATTCGTAATGCGTGATGACTGGCTGTTGTGTGATGTCCTTAGGTTAGTTAGGTTTAAGTAGCTCTAAGTACTGGCCGAAGTGGCCGTACGGTTAAAGACGCTGCAGTCTGGGACCGCGACACCGCTACGGTCGCAGGTTCGAATCCTGCATGGATGTTTGTGATGTCCTTAGGTTAGTTAGGTTTAACTAGTTCTAAGTTCTAGGGGACTAATGACCTCAGCAGTTGAGTCCCATAGTGTTCAGAGACATTTGAACCATTTTTTTAGTTCTAAGTTCTAGGAGACTGATGACTATAGATGTTAAGTCCCATAGTGTTCAGAGCCATTTGAACAACTTTTTTTATTCGTAATGCATGCCGTTCTTTATTAGCAGAGAACGGTGAGGCAGCTGTGTCGTGCTCATAGTTATGTCAAACATGGTACAGCAAATTTCTCATCGAGCAGCCCCTCACTCTATAAATAGGCGTATTTTCTTTTTCAGTAATAATTAATATAGCTTTTCTTACTGTTCGGTCCTGTCTCAGAGAACAAAATAAATAATCTTAAAGTATTTAAGGAAAATTTTAGCCAGGATACCTTAGAAATCGGCTAAAATTTGCATAAAATGGACAGCTAAAGTAATGACTATTCTATAACGTTGGCGGGTGCTCCAATTTTAATTAGCTTGCCCGGCGAGTTTCATTAAATAATTTGTTTACCAGTTACACAAAGGCCATTTATGTTTAACCAAGAGACTAATACATCTGCTTCCTTTGTTAGCACAAAGCTATTATTTTGCTCTTAATGACAAACACTGTAAAACAATCTACCTTCAATTTCATTGCCCTCGTAATTCAAACATAATACGAGTTCTCGTAACAGGAATGTTAACGTTATCTAACAACTAGCTGTATATTTATGGTAAATAATTATAGTTTTATTGAAAATCTCTTACTTACTTGCGTAAATTCTAAAAAAGTGTATATTCACATTTACATCTTCCCGCTGGTATTTCAGTTGTTTTATTTTCTTCAAGGCTGCCAGAGGAATTAAACATACATTCAGTGAACAAAGAATTTTTGAGTTGTGCTTTTTATGTCGTACCACCAATTTCAGAGTTAATTGACTCTGACGTAACAGCTATTAAACTAGAATAAGGAAATCATTGCGGCGGTTACATCTGTGATCCATCTGTGATGTCTTATGATTTCTGCGTGAGGTAGAATATACTCGAATAATTCCATTAGCCACTTAACTTACAACGACGTGAGTCTCGTGGTCCGGTATTCGGACCAGACGTTATCATCACCGCCCTGGCCCGTGGTACGAGGGTCGCGACGTTTGATGTGCTTCACCACATTCAGTACAGGCCAGACTCGTGGCAGATACCTGTTATATATTTTTGAATCACACTCATTCTTGGTCCCACTTGCACATCGAAATATACTGGCTGATTCTGGAGGAATCTCACATCATTTTCCACGTGGTGTAGCCGCGCGGTCTCAGGCGCCATGTCACGGTCCAGCAAGGGCTCACCCCCGTCGGAGTCTATAGTCCTCCCTCGGGCATGGGTGTATGTGTTGTCCTTAGCGTAAGTTAGTTTACGTTATATTCAGTAGTGTGTAAGCTTAGGGACCGATGACCTCAGCAGTTTGGTCCCATGGGAGTTACCACAAATTTCCAATTTTCACATCATTTGAGAGGTGATTCTGCATGTGAAAACAAACCGAGAAAGTCCTATGAATATGTATCCCATCGTCGATCGTCAGATGAACATCTTTCCAGTTGTCGAAAGTTACAGAACTGGAGCAGGCTTAAGACAATACTCATTTATAAAAAAAAAAAAAAATATGAAGACAACTGTGACTATTACTTACCGAAATGCTGTGAAGGACATAATAATGGTGGAACAGAAGACTCACTCTCCCTCAAGAAGTGTGTGGTTTCTCCAACAGACGGCAGCATTGTGACATCACAGCACTGCCACAGCTACAATCATACCCAGCGTGAAATTGTGGGTAAGACCAGTGAGAAGTCGTGAGGCCGCCTGCGTCTCATGCTTAAGTGTCATTTAATTGAGCAAGTCCGCTCAGTCTCTGAATACCACCATACCGCACGCATTCTCCCATGCAGAATACACAGATATATTTTTTGTGTGTGGGTACTGTAACGGCAGGGCCCGTGAGGCTGTGACACAATACCAGTGACGTTTCCCTGATCGATGAACCTCATATGATAGGGTTTTCCGAGTATTTTTCAAACATTACCTCAATCCAGAACATTACCCAGTATGCACGTAACATCAGAATGTGAAGAAAGGGAAGACATCATTGCAATAGCACAACGGAGTCCCACCACCAGTACGTGGTGCATTAGCCGTCAGCTCGATATCCCACAAACGAGAGTGTGACATACGTTACGTCCCACGGCTTGTATCCATTCTGTTGTGGTTGGCAGGAGAGCAACACCAAGTTACTAGAGGAGGCCGAAAGTCCCGCGTTTTAGCTCACGCCGGCTGGCGTGAGGTCTGGAACAGGACAAGGAAATTAGAGTTTAGAAAAAAATGGACGTAGCTGGTGGAATACTTAACTTTAATCCATTAATGATGAACGTAGCTCTTGACGGTATATGATTCACAATATCGATAGTAACTCAACACGGCGCCTTGCTAGGTCGTAGCAAATAACGTAGCTGAAGGCTATGCTATACTATCGCTCGGCAAATGAGAGCGCATTTTGTCAGTGACCAGGCTACCACCTAGCAAGTGTGGTGTCTGGCGGTGACACCACATTCCTCCCCCTCAAATCGGCGTACGGTTGTGGTATAGGGCTTCCGCCCGGCGTGGGGAGGACCCTATGTTGACGTATGCGACGAGGTGGGGAGCCTAACAACAGGCGAGGCTGTGCCATCCGCACCCTGCCATTCGGACCGCGGGGAGCTAGGAAACGCCTGAAAACCTGCTCCAGGGTGCACGCCAACATGCGGTGTATGCGCCCGTAGAGACACAGGAGGGGCCGAAGGGTCGACCTCCATCGGGCTGGGGCACCCGACGGGCGAAGACGACACATCGTCCGGAGCGGGCAAGAGTTCCATGTCGGAGGACTATTGGTCCCGGGAAGCGATCGGCGGCGCGTGACCCAGGGAGGCGACCGGCGGTTGCAGCGAAGCGTCCACTGCGGGCGTCGCCGGCGGGAGAACAGGCGGCGGCGGCGGTCGCGGCGGCGCGGCGCGGCGCCATCGGGCAAAATGGAAGGCAGCGTCGGTAAAACTTGGGGCTGAGGCGAGCCAGTAGATTGGTCCCCAGGGCGCTGAGCGGACGGCACCGTCGCTGAGAGCAGACGGGAAGCGGCAGATCCCGTGCGACGACAGAGGCGCAGCTGATTGAGATGCCGACGCACCTCACCAGAGGCCCCCAAAACCAGATAAATAGCGCGGCAGAGGCAGCGAAGAATACGCCCTTCGAGCCAACGCCGTGAACCTCGATAGTGGCGATAGTAGACAAGGTCGCCTGGAGCAAAAGCAGGTGTCTGCCGCTGCACAGGAACCTGATGCGGCGGATGTAGCAAAGACATCAAGGTTCGATGATGACGACCGTGGAGCAACTTAGCCGGCTAGCGACCACCTCGGGGCTGAGAGCGATACGAGGACAAAAAGAGCAATAACGCGTCCTCCCGAGAATGCGACTCTTTCAACTTCAACATCTGTGACTTGAAAGTCCTGACCAATCGTTCAACTGCACCGTTTGACTGTGGCGAAAACGGCACGGACGTCAGATGTTGAATACCATTGGCCTTGCAGAATGACTGAAATTTTGCAGACATCAATTGTGGGCCATTGTCGGAAACAATAGTCTGTGGAAGACCTTCATGCAAAAGTAGCAGATAACGTTTGGATGGTGGCAGATGACGTCGTGGAAGACATCCGGACAACAAAAGGAAAATTACTGAATGAATCTACCACAACCAATCATCGAGAATTCCAGAATGGACCAGCAAAATCGATGTGTAAGCGTTGCCAAGGGGAAGTGACCTTTGTCCATGCAAAGAATTTCCACGCTGGTGCTAAATGTTGTTCGGCACGCCCCATGCAAGAAGAGCACAGTTTCGTAATCGCGGCATCGATTCCGAACCAAATACAGTGCTGACGAGCAAGTTGTTTCGTTCTCACTATACCCCAATTAAGGCAGAGGACTGTAACGAACGTGGTACCACGACCTGGACTGATTATAATCAGAACGCAACAGCAAAACACCACGTCGAACAAAAAGTCTCTCCTTGTGGGCAAAAAATCGGCGAACAAACGTGTCCCCGATCCGTGACCTTGACAAGGGCCATTGCGTAGCAACAAAACGCAGAACGGTAGCAAGGACAGGGTCGGCAGCTGTGGCTGTAGCTACACGACGAAAATCAATCGGAAACGATTAGACCACGTCATCGGCTTCCGCATCAATAAACATGCAAGCAAGTTCGGAGGAATCGAATGCCCTATCCTCAGCAACAGGCAAGCGGGACAACGCATCGGCGTTTCCGTGCTTAGCAGTGTACGGATACAAGATATCGTAGCGGTACTGCGAGAGGAAAATAGACCAGCGAATGAATTTCTGTGATGATGGTAAAGTGACTACCATACAAGAAATCATGAAACTTTGTAACACCAAATACGAGGGCCAATGCTTCTTTCTCTATCTGTGAATAATTTCTTTGCGCAGACGAGAGCAATTAGGACGCAAAGGCAATAGGGCGATCTTGCGATCCATCTTTGAGCGCAAGCACAGCACCGATCCCAAAATCCGATGCATCCACCATCAACAAAAGGGGATTCTGGGGATCGAAAGGCGCGTTCGCATTCCGTCGTCCAGACGAACGGAACACATTCACGGCGTATGCGATGAAGCAGAGCTGAAATGGAAAAGGCATGTGGCACATATCTGTTATAGTAATTTATTTTTTCCCCCCCATGAACCATGGACCTTGCCGTTGGCGGGGAGGCTTGCGTGCCTCAGCGATACAGATGGCCGTACCGTAGGTGCAACTACAACGGAGGGGTATCTGTTGAGAGGCCAGACGAACATGTGGTTCCTGAAGAGGGGCAGAAGCCTTTTCAGTAGTTGCAGGGGCAACGGTCTGGATGATTGACTGATCTGGCCTTGTAACATTAACCAAAACGGCCTTGCTGTGATGGTACTGCGAATGGCTGAAAGCAAGGGGAAACAACAGCCGTAATTTTTCCCGAGGTCATGCAGCTTTACTGTATGATTAAATGATGATGGCGTCCTCTCGGGTAAAATATTCCGGAGGGAAAATAGTCCACCATTCGGATCTCCGGGCGGGGACTACTCAAGAGGACGTCGTTATCAGGAGAAAGAAAACTGGCGTTCTACAGATCGGACCGTGGAATGACAGATCCCTTAATCGGGCAGGTAGGTTAGAATATTTAAAAATGGAAATGGATACGTTAAAGTTAGACATAGTGGGAATTAGTGAAGTTCGGTGGCAGGAGGAACAAGACTTTTGGTCAGGTGATCACAGGGTTATAAATACAAAATCTAATAGAGGTAATGCAGGGGTAGGTTTAATAATGAATAAAAAGATAGGAGTGCGGGTTAGATACTACAAACAGCATAGTGAACGCATTATTGTGGCCAAGATAGACACAAAGCCCATGTCTACTTTATATGCCAACTAGCTCTGCAGACGATGAGGAAATTGATGAAATGTATGACGAGATAAAAGAAATTATTGAGGTAGTGGAGGGAGACGATAATTTAATAGTCACGGGTGACTGGAATTCGTCAGTAGGAAAAGGGAGAGAAGGAAACATAGTAGGTGAATATGGATTGGGGGGAAGAAATGAAAGAGGAAGCCGCCTTGTAGAATTTTGCACAGAGCATTACTTAATCATAGCTAACACTTGGTTCAAGAATCATAAAAGAATGTTGTATACCTGGAAGAATCCTGGAGATACTAAGAGGTATGAGATAGATTATATAATGGTAAGACAGAGATTTAGGAACAAGGTTTTAAATTGTAAGACATTTCCAGGGGCAGATGTGGATCCGACCACAATGTATTGGTTATGAACTGCAGATTGAAACTGAAGAAACCGAAAAAAAGGTGGGAATTAAATGAGATGGGACCTGGATAAACTGAAAGAACTAGAGGTTGTAGAGAGTTTCAGGGAGAGCGTAAGGGAACAATTGACAGGAATGGGGGAAAGAAATACTGTAGAAGAAGAATGGGTAGCTCTGAGGGATGAAGTAGTGAAGGCAGCAATTTATTTTTCCCAACACACTCTGTAGCTGCCGGCCGAAGTGGCCGCGCGGTTCTGGCGCTGCCGTCTGGAACTGTGAGACCGCTACGGTCGCAGGTTCGAATCCTGCCTCGGGCATGGATGTGTGTGATGTACTTAGGTTAGTTAGGTTTAACTAGTTCTAAGTTCTAGGGGACTAATGACCTCAGCAGTTGAGTCCCATAGTGTTCAGAGACATTTGAACCATTTTTTTAGTTCTAAGTTCTAGGAGACTGATGACTATAGATGTTAAGTCCCATAGTGTTCAGAGCCATTTGAACAACTTTTTTTATTCGTAATGCATGCCGTTCTTTATTAGCAGAGAACGGTGAGGCAGCTGTGTCGTGCTCATAGTTATGTCAAACATGGTACAGCAAATTTCTCATCGAGCAGCCCCTCACTCTATAAATAGGCGTATTATCTTTTTCAGTAATAATTAATATAGCTTTTCTTACTGTTCGGTCCTGTCTCAGAGAACAAAATAAATAATCTTAAAGTATTTAAGGAAAATTTTAGCCAGGATACCTTAGAAATCGGCTAAAATTTGCATAAAATGGACAGCTAAAGTAATGACTATTCTATAACGTTGGCGGGTGCTCCAATTTTAATTAGCTTGCCCGGCGAGTTTCATTAAATAATTTGTTTACCAGTTACACAAAGGCCATTTATGTTTAACCAAGAGACTAATACATCTGCTTCCTTTGTTAGCACAAAGCTATTATTTTGCTCTTAATGACAAACACTGTAAAACAATCTACCTTCAATTTCATTGCCCTCGTAATTCAAACATAATACGAGTTCTCGTAACAGGAATGTTAACGTTATCTAACAACTAGCTGTATATTTATGGTAAATAATTATAGTTTTATTGAAAATCTCTTACTTACTTGCGTAAATTCTAAAAAAGTGTATATTCACATTTACATCTTCCCGCTGGTATTTCAGTTGTTTTATTTTCTTCAAGGCTGCCAGAGGAATTAAACATACATTCAGTGAACAAAGAATTTTTGAGTTGTGCTTTTTATGTCGTACCACCAATTTCAGAGTTAATTGACTCTGACGTAACAGCTATTAAACTAGAATAAGGAAATCATTGCGGCGGTTACATTTGTGATCCATCTGTGATGTCTTATGATTTCTGCGTGAGGTAGAATATACTCGAATAATTCCATTAGCCACTTAACTTACAACGACGTGAGTCTCGTGGTCCGGTATTCGGACCAGACGTTATCATCACCGCCCTGGCCCGTGGTACGAGGGTCGCGACGTTTGATGTGCTTCACCACATTCAGTACAGGCCAGACTCGTGGCAGATACCTGTTATATATTTTTGAATCACACTCATTCTTGGTCCCACTTGCACATCGAAATATACTGGTTGATTCTGGAGGAATCTCACATCATTTTCCACGCGGTGTAGCCACGCGGTCTCAGGCGCCATGTCACGGTCCAGCAGGGCTCCCCCCGTCGGAGTCTATAGTCCTCCCTCGGGCATGGGTGTATGTGTTGTCCTTAGCGTAAGTTAGTTTACGTTAGATTCAGTAGTGTGTAAGCTTAGGGACCGATGACCTCAGCAGTTTGGTCCCATGGGAGTTACCACAAATTTCCAATTTTCACATCATTTGAGAGGTGATTCTGCATGTGGAAACAAACCGAAAAAGTCGTATGAACATGTATCCCATCGTCCATCGTCAGATGAACATCTTTCCAGTTGTCGAAAGTTACAGAACTGGAGCAGGCTTTAGACAATACACATTTATAAAAAAAAATATGAAGACAACTGTGACTATTACTTACCGAAATGCTGTGGAGGAGATGTGAAGGACATAATAATGGTGGAACAGAAGACTCACTCTCCCTCAAGAAGTGTGTGGTTTCTCCAAGAGACGGCAGCATTGTGACATCACACCACGGCTACAGCTACAATCATATCCAGCGTGAAATTGTGGGTTAGATCAGTGAGAAGTCGTGAGGCCGCCTGCGTCTCATGCTTAAGTGTTACTTAATTGAGCAAGTCCGCTCAGTCTCTGAATACCACCGTACCGCACGCATTCTCCCATGCAGAATACACAGATATATTTTTTGTGTGTGGGTACTGTAACGGCAGGGCCCGTGAGGCTGTGACAGAATACCAGTGACGTTTCCCTGATCGATGAACCTCATATGATAGGGTTTTCCGAGTATTTTTCAAACATTACCTGAATCCAGAACATTACCCAGTATGCACGTAACATCAGAATGTGAAGAAAAGGAAGACATCATTGCAATAGCACAACGGAGTCCCACCAGCAGTACGTGGTGCATTAGCCGTCAGCTCGATATCCCACAAACGAGAGTGTGGCATATGGTACGTCCCACAGCTTGTATCCATTCTGTTGTGGTTGGCAGGAGAGCCAACACCACGTTACAAGAGGAGGCCGAAAGTCACGCGTTTTAGCTCACGCCGGCTGGCGAGAGGTCTGGAACAGGACAAGGAAATTAGAATTTAGAAAAAAACGGACGTAGCTGGTGGAATACTTAACTTTAATCCACTAATGATGAACGTCGCTATTGACGGTACATGATTCACAATATCAATAGTAACTGAACACGGCGCCTTGCTGGGTCGTAGCAAATAACCTAGCTGAAGGCTATGCTAAACTATCGTCTGGACAAATGAGAGCGCATTTTGTCAGTGAACCATCGCTAGCAAAGTCTGTTGTACAACTGGGGCGAGTGCTCGGAAATCTCTCTAGACCTGCCGTGTGGCGGCGCTCGGTCTGCAATCACTGATAGTGGCGACACGCGGGTCCGACGTATACTAAGGGACCACCGCCGATTTAAAGGCTACCACCTAGCAAGTGTGGTATCTGGCGGTGACACCACATTCCTCCCCCGCAAATCGGCGTACGGTTGAGGTATAAGGCTTCCGCCCAGCGTGGGAAGGACCCTATGTTGACGTATGCGACGAGGTGGGGAGCCTAACAACAGGCGAGGCTGTGCCACGCGCACCCTGCCATTCGGACCGCAGGGAGCTGGGAAACGCCTGAAAACCTGCTCCAGGGTGCACGCCAACATGCGGTGTATGCGCCCGTAGAGAGGCAGGACGGGCCGAAGGGTCGACCTCCATCGGGCTTGGGCACCCGACGGGCGAAGACGACACATGGTCCGGAGCAGGCAAGAGTTCCATGTCAGAGGACTATTGGTCCCGGGAAGCGATCGGCGGCGCTT
Organism: Schistocerca americana; assembly: GCF_021461395.2. Lineage (NCBI taxonomy): Eukaryota > Metazoa > Arthropoda > Insecta > Orthoptera > Acrididae > Schistocerca > Schistocerca americana. The sequence goes on from NC_060122.1 coordinate 87,644,054, forward strand.
GACCCAGGGAGGCGACCGGCGGTTGCAGCGAAGTGTCCACTGCGGGCGTCGCCGGCGGGAGAACAGGCGGCGGCGGCGGTGGGGGCGGCGCGGCGCGGCGCCATCGGGCAAAATAAAAGGCAGCGTCGGTAAAACTTGGGGCTGAGGCGAGCCAGTAGATTGGTCCCCAGGGCGCTCACCGGACGGCACCGTCGCTGAAAGCAGACGGGAAGCGGCAGATCCCGTGCGACGACAGAGGCGCAGCTGATTGAAATGCCGACGCACCTCACCAGAGGCCCCCAAAACCAGATACATAGCGCGGCAGAGGGAGCGAAGAATACGCCCTTCGAGCCAACGCAGTTAACCTCGATAGTGGCGATAGTAGACAAGGTCGCCTGGAGCAAAAGCAGTTGTCTGCCGCTGCACAGGAACCTGATGCGGTGGATGTAGCATAGACATCAAGGTTCGATGATGACGACCATGGAGCAACTTAGCCGGCTAGCTACTACCTCGGGGCTGAGAGCGATACGAGGACAAAAAGAGCAAAAACGCGTCCTCCCGAGAATGAGACTCTTTCAACTTCAACATCTGTGACTTCAGATGTTGAATACCATTGGCCTTGCAGAATGACTGAAATTCTGCAGACATCAATTGTGGGCCATTGTCGGAAACAATAGTCTGTGGAAGACCTTCAATGCAAAAGTAGCAGATAACGTTTGGATGGTGGCAGATGACGTCGTGGAAGACATCCGGATAACAAAAGGAAAATTACTGAATGAATCTACCACAACCAACCATCGAGCATTCCAGAATGGACCAGCAAAATCGATGTGTAGGCGTTGCCAAGAGGAAGTGACCTTTGGCCATGCAAAGAATTTCCGCGGTGGTGCTAAATGTTGTTCGGCACGCACCATGCAAGAAGAGCACAGTTTCGTAATCGCGGCATCGATTCCAAGCCAAGTACAGTGCTGACGAGCAAGTTGTTTCGTTCTCACTATACCCCAATTAAGGCAGAGGACTGTAACGAACGTGGGACCACGTCGGTGGACTGAGTATTATCAGAACGCAACAGCAAAACACCACGTCGCACAAAAAGTCTCTCCTTGTGAGCAAAAAATCGGCGAACCAACGTGTCTCCGATCCGTGACTTTGACAAGGGCCATTGCGTAGCAACAAAACGCAGAATGGTAGCAAGGACAGGGTCGGCAGCTGTGGCTGTAGCTACACGACGAAAATCAATCGGAAACGATTCGACCATGTCATCGGCTTCCGTATCAATAAACATGCAAGCAAGTTCGGTGGAATCGAATGCCCTATCCTCAGCAACAGGCAAGCGGGACAACGTATCGTCGTTTCCGTGCTTAGCAGTGGACGGATACAAGATATCGTAGCGGTACTGCGAGAGGAAAATAGACCAGCGAATGAATTTCTGCCCTGTACGTGGAGGTACAGGCTTGTTCGGATGAAAAAGCGATGTGAAAGGTTTGGGGTCTGTGATGATGGTAAAGTGACGACCATACAAGAAATCATGAAACTTTGTAACACCAAATACGAGAGCCAATGCTTCTTTCTCGATCTGTGAATAATTTCTTTGCGCAGACGAGAGCAATTTGGACGCAATGGGAATAGGGCGTTCTTGCGATCCATCTTTGAGCGCAAGCACAGCACCGATCCCGAAATCAGACGCATCCACCATCAACAAAAGGGGGTTCTGGGGATCGAAAGGCGCGTTCGCATTCCGTCGTCCAGACGAACGGAACACCTTCACGGCGTAAGCGATGAAGCAGAGCTGAAATGGAAGAGGCATGTGGCACATATCTGTTATAGTAATTTATTTTTCCCAACACACTCTGTAGCTGCTTCAAATTCTGCATCGAAGGCAAGTCTTGTACGACACGAAGGTTCGTGGGACTGGGATGTATGCCTCGGGCATTGAGTACATGTCCCAGGTATGGCAAATCACGAGCAAAGAACTGACATTTGTCCGTCCGCAAGCGAAGACCATTTTGTCGCAAGACCTGAAATAATGCTCTGAGACTGGGCATATGTTCATCTTCTGTCTTTCCGGAGATCACAGTATCGTCCAGATAGTTTGCTGCAGTAGGGACCGACACACAAACAGTTTGTAGATATTGCTGAAACAATGCAGGGGCAGATGCACAACCGAATGGCAGTCGTTTGAATCGATGCAAACCAAGATGCGTATTAACCACCAAAACACGCTGTGATTCTTCGTCCACCGGTATTTGCAAGTACGCATTTGCTAGGTCCAACTTCGAAATATATTTATCCGGGCACAGTTCATCAAAAAGATCTTCTGGGCGGGGTAAAGAAAAAATTGCGATCACTAGCTGACGTTGCGTTGAAGTCCACACAAAGTCTCAATTTTCCCGAAGGTTTTGGCAGGTTTACTAAGGGTGATGCCCAGAGAGAAGCCTGCACACGTTCAATGGCACCTTGTGATTCCAAATCGTGTAATGATTTTGCGACCTCATCACGCAATGCGTGGGGAACATTGCGCGCTCTGAAATATTTCGGTTGCGCGTTTAGTTTCAGTTCCAAATGTGCTTTATAGTTCTTAGCGCAACCGAGGCCCAGTGCAAAAATGTCTTCTAATTCTTCACATAGACGAGAAACACTGTCGCAAGGCACAGTCCGGTTCACTGATAGGACCTGATTTACTATACACAAGTTAAACAACTGAAATAAATCGAAACCAATCAAGATTACTGCAGAAGAAGTACGAAGGACGTAAAATGACACAAGTTTTGTTTGTCCTTTGTGTGTTGCAAGAAGGCTGCACTATCCTAGCACAGGGATCTCTTGACCTGAATAGCCAGTTAACTTAACATTTGTGGCACGCAATGGGGGTGTGCCCAGCAGTTTGTAAGTGTCTTGATTGATCAGTGAAACTGCAGCCCCAGTATCGAGCTGGAATGGTATGATTTTGCTGTTAATGTCCAAGTCCACAAAAAGTTTATTGTCCTGCTGATGACAAGAGCGACTGTCTCGTGCAACGTGAACTGGCACTGGTACAAAATCACTTGCGACTTCACGGGAGTTCCGGCTATGTCGACGCACACTGTTTGTGGGACGAACACAGTCACTGTTAGAGAGAGTGGCACTGAATTTCCATGGGCGAAGTTTTGTGAGCCTGAGTATCCTTGGTTCGATTCCGATTCCAGCGCAAAGCAAAGGGCCTGAAATGGTTTTGAGCTTGCGATCTGAGCTTTTTCTGGCAAACGCTCTGAACATGTCCTTTTTTATTACAATAAAAGCAAATAGCTTGGCGTGACGGGCAATTCTCATGTGAATGTCTAGTAGCACACCGCAGGCAGGATTTGAGCACTGCATTTACTTGCCCGCGCAGCACACGTGGCTGAGAGCCTGGCGGCAGCGGCGCGGCCGGGCGCAAGGGCTGTTTACTGCTCTGTGCAGCTCGCGCGGCGGGCCGGTTAACCTGTCACACGGCTGGTGAAATTTCAAATGATTCCTGAGCAAAGTCAAGTGTGTCCTGCCAATCCAGTATGTCCATCACTTGTTGAAGGGACGGACTGCCTAGTTTCAAAATCTGTACCTTTATACGAACATCAGAAACGTTCTGAGCAATTGCATCACGTACCATAGTATCTGCATAAGGGAGACCACATTGACACTCAAAAGCACAATCCCTTGTAAGGCGTTGCAAGGTTGCAACCCACTCCCGATTAGTCTGACCTGCCATACGTTTTGAACAAAAGAAGGTATACCTTTTCGCAACTACATTGACTGATTCTTTGAAATATGCATCTAATGCAGACAAAATTTCTTCATAGGACAGAGTTGCTACGTCTCGTCGGGGAAATAGTTTGACTATCACACGGTACGTTTGTACACCGACCAATGATAAGAGATAAGGCTGCCGCTTATTACCTTGAATTCTGTAGGCGGCGAGATGGAATCCAAATTGGCGTGACCACTCCGTCCAGCTTTCCAGTGCAGCATCAAAAGGTCGGAAAGTTGGTGGAACAGCGTGTTGTGGCTGCGTTAGCGGCGGAGCGGTGGCTGCCGCTTCGTTTTACTTTGAACATTTACCCTGCAGAAGCTGTCCAAGAGCATCCAGTAATGCCTACGTCTGCTGATTCTGTAAGCGATAAATTTCGGAAGTACATCTGGAGATTGTGGCGAAGCAATTACACAAGTAAATCAGGGTAGCCAGCCGGAGTGGTCGTGCAGTTCTAGGCGCTACAGTCTGGAGCCGAGCGACCGAACGGTCGCAGGTTCGAATCCTGCCTCGATCATGGATATGTGTGATGTCCTTAGGTTAGTTAGGTTTAATTAGTTCTAAGTTCTGATGACCTCAGAAGTTATATCGCATAGTGCTCAGAGCCATTTGAAACAAATCAGGGCTGTTTAGAGAAGAACGCGGTTTTGCCTCGTCGCCAATGTTGTGGTTGGCAGGAGATCCAACGCCGTGTTACTAGAGGAGGCCGAAAGGCACGCTTTTTAGCTCACACAGGCTAGAGTGAGGTCTGGAACAGGACAAGGAAATTAGAATTCAGAAGAAAACGGACGTAGCGGGTGGAATACTTAACTTTAATCCATTAATGATGAACGTCGCTCTTGACGGTATGAGATTCACAATATCAATAGTAACTGAACATGGCGCCTTGCTAGGTTGTAGCAAATAACGTAGCTGAAGGCTATGCTAAACTATCGTCTCGGCAATTGAGGGCGTACTTTGTCAGTGGACCATTGCTAGCAAAGTCGGTTGTACAACTGGGGCGAGTGCTCGGAAATCTCTCTAGACCTTCCGTGTGGCGGCGCTCGGTCTGCAATCACTGATAGTGGCGACACGCGGGTCTGACGTATACTAACGGACCGCAGCTTATTTAAAGGCTACCACCAAGCAAGTGTGGTGTCTGGCGGTGACACCACACATTCCACGTTCAGCCAGTGCAACATCTACATCCAAGTGACTCAGTAAGCAGACAACAATATTGTGAATAACAAAAGAACACATTATTCGCTGCAGTCTGTATAGTGCTTTATTAAAATCGTCTTATTAGCTAATTTCGGCCGTGAGCCATTATCTAGCACCTCGGTATCACCTTCTTTTGCACAAACTTCTTATTAAACTGTATACTTTCATTTACCTTTAACGTCTTTATCCAAATGCGTTGCTATTTAATGAAATTATCCCCTGCCGTACTATGCAGAGTCATTAAGATTTCGCTTCTGTGGGGATCCACAGCTTGTGAGTGTTTAATGTTTTACTAAACACTTAGAGGCTGTGCATTCCCACAGAAGCAACATATTGTGATTGGTTGACTATGCAAAGAGATGTCATGACAGACACTTTATTTACGTACGTGGCTTCCAGCTTGTTATTCTCTCCCTAAAATGTTATTGTTATTATTATTATTGTGATATCTCTTATATAACCATTGGTATGGCATGTGTACAGTGAGTAATATGGAAGTCATAAATTATGTCATGCTTCATCCGATAGTTTTACAGCATTACAAATACACTAAGTACACTTTACACACGTTTCACATTTTGGTCTAGATTCATTCAGTCACTGTACACTTTGACTACTCACACTTCTCTGTTTGTTTTTACTCACTTACTGCACTACTACACTATTCTTACGGTTGCTCCTTCTTCACAGACAAGAAACTGACGATCAAACACATGTAGGATCTTGCTTTATGTGTTCCTCCTAATAGGTAGCCGCACCAATGGTGGATTCCAGAACGTACCTAAAAAGCTTCGAATGATCCAAAATGTACCAGAACATCACACAACGTTCGAGAGTCTTGTGGGATGTCCCTCAATTGTCTAGGATATTCGAGGATGTTCGCGATCAGTCTGGAATCTTCCAGGATGTTACGCACTATTCTCGAACATTCCAGAACATTCCGGAACATCATGGAACACTCCACAGCATTCTGGAATGTTGTGGAATGCTTTGGAATACTGTCGATCATTTTGGAATGTTCTAGAAATTTCTAGGGGACGAAACCTTGCACCCAGTATTTCTTCAGAAGCACGCCCTTCATGTAAAAACTGGAATCATCTTCGTGGATGGGGATAGAGGGTTAATAAGTGTGTTTGATCGTACGGGGGATTGTTTCAGAGTTTTAGCTGCACGCACATTGTACAATTACTTTTATAACTTTTTTTGATCATCCGCCTATCCCTACAGCTTCCCCTGTTTTTCTCGGAATTTCTAACATTTTGCACCATTTTACATTTTGGAATACTTTTTTCAGACCATGAAATATTTTAACGAGACACCGTTGAAATTAGCGTTATGGTTAAGTAATAAAAATCGATATTATTCAGAGACATATCTTTCCGCTAAATTGGTCTAATGTGGCACCATATATTTCAGCGGTATATTTTATGATTTAGTAATCATATTTACGACATTCACAGAAATTTAGCCCCATCCTAATGTGAGAATCTACTTCAAAATTTAGGGCTGTACAGCAGTTTTTAAAGGGAAGATAACTTAGAGGAATTCATTTCCCTTCTTCCCATACCATTATCGGGAAGTACGAAGGAAAAAAGGTGATGGTTTTGCGCCGTGTACACCCGAACTTATTTATTTGATCTCACGTCAAAATAACTAATGTGTTTTTGGATTCATGTCGAAATGCATCTGCCTTCAAATTTTGCGTGAGTCTGTGCGATTTACATAACGTTTCTTGCCGCCGTCTCTTGAATCAGAAAGTCTGGCACTCAGAATTTAAAGTTTTTATTGATTCAATAACAACGTTACATGCTGTTCCGGCCAGATACACGAGAGTACAGTAACTGACATTAGAATTATTGATCCTCACAATAAGCCGGTAATCGCTTACGCTGATTAATAAACGATTCAGTAGCCTATTGAGAAATAGCATACCCGCCGCTATAGCCGAGCGTGTTACAGCGTACAATTCCGGGACGTCAGGTAGTTCGGCAGTCCAGGATCGAATCCACAACGTGGGCTGGTATACTGGCAAGCCTGGATGTGCTTTTAGGGGGTTTCCACATCCGACTAGGTGAATACAGTGGTAGCACTCAGGTATCGCCTTAGTTACACAATTCATGATAATTTAGAAATCGTTCCTTCACTGGTGCACGAGACAATACTAGACGCGGAAAGACGAGGTACAAAAATTCCGTCCCACGTGACACCAGGCTTAGCATCGGGCAACCATTTTCCCTCAACAATGCACGTTTAGAAATAACATGCGGACCTCATGAAGCCAAGGGATAAGGCAAGGAAGATGATGAGCAACAAGAAGAAGAAGAAGGAGAAGAAGAAGCTGAAGAACTTATTGAGAAACGCAGTGACGGGCAGAAACACTGTGCCCAAAGACCAATACGAGACCGGAAGACGCCTGGTGACACTGTGGGCATGTGAATCAGTAAGGAAACTAGACACCGCAAGTAAATGGAAAATCACTCTAGCCACGATAGGGTTGGTTCAAATGGCTCTAAGCACTATGGGACTTATCATCTGTGGTCATCAGTCCCCTAGATCTCAGAACTACTTAAACCTAACTAACCTAAGGACATCACACACTTCCATGCCCGAGGCAGGATTCGAACCTGCGACCGTAGCGGTCACGCGGTTCTAGACTGAAGCGCCTAGAACCGCAAGGCCACACCGGCCGGCCCACGATAGGCGCTTCGAATCGGGAAATCCATTGATGAAACGTACAGGAATTTTGCAAAGGCAGCATTTTTACGGTTCAGCGCCTGGGCACGGGTTTATTTCTTTTCATATTGTAGGGTTACCACCCGGGGCCTTCCACCTAACTATATTTCATTTTATTTATCTAGCAGAATGTGACAGTAATGAGGAAAAACATTTGCCATGGACGTAATAAAAACCCCATAACATGACAAAAAAATGAGGATAGCACATTACAAAGACCAGGCAACTAGTAATATATGAATAACGGAAGGTTTATAAATATGTAAGTCTACAGGCTTTCGTGGCCGTTGTCACTGAAGTTAAAATCTTCTGGGTTATTAGGCCACGTCATGTTTCTTCTAAAGTGTTCGACGTTTCGACCCCTCTGCTGGGATCTACCTCAGGATCTTTTGTTGTCCACTACTGCTAGGACACTGTTCTAGCAGTAGTGAACACCAAAAGATCCTGAAGAAGATCCCAGCAGAGGGTTCGAAAGGTCGAACATTTTAGAAGAAACATGACGCGGCCTAATAACCCAGACGATTTTAACTTCGGTTTACAAATAGCCTTGTACATAACAGTTGGTCAACATACAGCGTGAAACAAAGAGCGAAACATAATCTACAGTTGTAACATTACAATTTAGATTACTACAAAACATTATTTACAGTGATGTGTGAGCGGTACGTAAATATATACGTGCAATAGTTTAAGATAACTATGTCTGTGTGTCTGACCTAAGAGATATCACATAGAGATCGGGTCTCCTCTGGAACAGCCCTTATTCGTTAAATTATTATGAATCGTAGTAGTCATAAAGCACCGTGGGGCATTTAATACGACGCCCAATGCCTTGTTTTGAACAACCTGAAAATTGTGGAGATGAGTAGACGTGGCATGTCCCCATATGTCGCGGGCTTACATGACTGATGGTATACCGATTTATAAAGCAGGAGACTTTTTTCCTCTTTAGAGAAGATCTTCTGATTTTTATGGTACACAAAGCTTTGTTCGCGGCTTCGGTTATATGTTTCTTAAACTTGAAACGCTTATTGCGGTGAACTCCGAGATATTTTGCGGAGTGAGCCCCAGGAATAGATTCATTAAATTGCGGCAGAGGGGTATATTATTCACATCTTTTTCCTGTATAACTTTTGTTCACAATTTTTCTTGAGCCACCGTGCCATAGACCACTTCTCAAGCTTTAGTAGAGCCCAATAGATTGTGTCATGAATATTCGGCGTGTTATTGTTAGTGTAATTGATCGCCGTATCATCACTGAAGGAAGCTATGTTGACCGTTTGCAAGTCTGGTACGTCAGATAAACATGTATCATACAATGTCTGTCCCATGATACGTGAATTGGAGTGCCAATCATGAAAACAATGGCGTTTTTCGTTGCTACTGGAGCTTCTCATGAAATTTCAATCACCAGTTTTATCCTCCGATTGCGAAAACGTTATGTTGGCACCCACCTATATAGGGAGAAATGATAATCACGATAAAAGAAGAGAAATCAGGGCTTGCACAGAAAAATTTAAGTGTTCGTTACTCCCGCGCGCCGTTCGAGAGTGGAACGGTAGAGAGACAGCTTGAAGGTGGTTCATTGAAGCCTCTGCCAGGAACTTTACTGTGAATAGCAGAGTAATCACGTAGATGTAGATGTAGAAAAGGAAACATCCGGCGCTTATGAGGTGTATCCAGTCAATACACTAAAACTACGATCAGTAATATACGAAATAAATAAACTGACAACTTACTGTGAGCATTGTAATTTTATCAACTTAGTAAATCAAGTCTTGAGCAGTCTCCTGGTATATAGCTCCCGTGGTAGCAAGCCGTTCGCCTGTTTGCGCGTCAGTGCCATGGAAACCTATAGAAAGTGACTGAAGGATGATGAAACAACTGAGTGTTGGACGTTACCACGTGGAGGTCGTAGGATAGCCCACCTTGTAAAGGGAGATAGGCGGTAGCTTATAGCAGACTTTACAATGCTAGAACAGACATTTAGCTTAGTGCAAGAGAGATAACACTGATGCTTACGCTTTTAAAACGATATTTTCCGACGTTTCATATGAGAGGCACAGATTTGTACCTTTATTAACGAATGGGTTTAAACAGGAGGCTTTCGTTGGCTGCTCTGTTGTTTTCGCTGATCGTACACTCGACATTCGGTTTCCCTCTGATTTCACTGTCTTCGATGCCGAATTATCTGCGGACTTGGGAGTGCTGGAACGGATGAGATGTTCGGTAATGGTCTGGAACATTCTGGAAGACTCCAGAATGTTCGGGAACATCCTGGATCAACCAATACCATTTTGGAAGATTCTAGAACACTCTCGAATGTTGTGGAATGTGTTGGAACATTGTGGACCATTCTAAGCAAATGGTTCAGATGGCTCTGAGCACTATGAGACTTAACATCTGAGGTCATCAGTCCCCTAGAACTTAGAACTACTTAAACCTAACTAACCTAAGGACATCACACACATCCATGCCCGAGGTAGGATTCGAACCTGCGACAGCAGCAGTCGCGCGGTTCCGGACTGAAGCGCCTAGAACCGCTCGGCCACAACGGTCAGCATTCTAAGCCTTTTTTACATGTTCTGGAATTCGACACTAGTGGGACTACCCCTTGGTAGGGTTATATCACGCAAGACCCTTAGTCGGTTTGAACATCGTAAAAGTAGTGTAGTGACTGAATAAAAATAAACAGTGAAGTGTGAGCAATCAAAGTGATACTGTGACTGAATATACACCAAAAATAAATTGTAAAACGTGTGTCAAATGTGCCTAGTGTATCTGTTAGTAAAAAGTGGATTTGATTTATATTTTAGACAGTACCTAAACGTAAAAGAGGAGCAGATATTGCCAGTTCTGAAGAAAACGGCGAAAACCAAAAGAACAGTGAGGAAACGAAACAGACGAAAAGAGCGAAGCACGTTTACATTCCCGATGAACGAGAATGAGCACCGTGAGAAGCAGAGAAACGGAAGAACTACGAAATAAACGAACTGAATAATCAAGAATTGCCACACTGCCTTATAATGGAAAAACTTATGCCCACCATGAAAATATCACCCTACGAGAAGCGCAGACGCGGACACGTAAACAGTACAACCTAAGAAATAAAGCATTTCACTTCAACCCGTGAAAGAAAATACCAAGCACAAACCATCTAATACGGAAAAATAGATAACATCTACCAATTTTTCAACGCGCAAGAATTCAGTAGTGAAACACCAGGATTCTGTAGTATGAATGGAAAAATTCGATTACCACCACGCCAAGCACCTCCGCAGCATGTAGAAATATTTCCGCTACCAGTCACAATAAAAGGTTATTTATTTGTCACACGACCAGTTTCAGGTTTGCGCCCATCCTCAGGTGTTTATATATTCATGTGCATGTTTATATTGATGGAGGCCACAGTATAAATACAAAAAAAAATTATTTGCAGCGGAAACGGGAAGTGGGAAAATTGTAAGTGGTTGCATGGCACCTGATCTCTACATGGAATCTGACGAATGCTGCAAAACAGTCCGGTGTACAGGATGTGTTTTCCTCCAAGTCTGCAGCGGTCACCACGTATGCTGGAGTCGCAAGTCTCTCCACAGATGCCGCCGCCAGCACAGGCACTATGTCGTTGCTGGCAGGTGCGTGCCTCCAAGTGCTGGTCCCTGTATACTCCCACTACCTGCCTATAAAGGTCACAGCTCGGCCGATTTATGGCTACAGTATGGTTGAAGCCCACACAGCTTCGAGAAAGCGGTATCTTCGCAATCGCGATCTCACTGAGCAAGCCAATAGTTCTTTGTTTCCCACTATGACGTCGATGAGTGCTGTGGCGATCTATGCTAGATTTTCATAGCCAGAATTACGGAACTAAGGGCAGGGCAAAACCAGACCCAGCCCCTCGGCCTGCAAAAACGGTTTCAGAAGGCATAAGCACCCAAACAACTAGGCAAGTTTCGCTGTGGCTACCTTGCTACGATTCTTCAGTATGGAGATCTCATCGCCAAGCGTATCAGACTCACTTAACTGACATCTGTGTGCCTTCTCAGTCCAAGGAGCACATCGCCTACCATTTTCAGATCGGTGGTCCTCTCTGTGTCCCTTATATGCATCAAGTCACAGCACGATATCACCTGCAAGCTCCCACTCTGTGGGACATTATCCACAACCAATCGAAGGACATTCCTCCACACAGTGACAGACACTGCGCTGGCAATTACCCACGCAATTAATTTAGAACTATTGTTCTGCTTTTCATAGACTATAAACCTCCACTATTCTGGCTACATAGGTTTTCGTATATAGTAGCATGCTCCTCCAGTACTCTGACATTTCAAGAACGGTATCTTTAATCTATTTTATTTTATTTTATTTTATTTATTTTACTTTTTTTTAATTCAGTCGCAAGAGTGGTCTGATGGGGCCAGCCACGGATTGCTTTCCTGTGCGAACCTTCCCATCTCACAGGAGTACTTTCAACTTACGTCCGTAATTATTTGTTGGATGCATTCTTATTTCTGTGTTCCTCTACAGTTTTCAACCTCTACAGCTCCCACTGTTATCGTAGAAGTAATTCTCTGATGTCTTAAAATATTTCCTATCATTCTGTCTCTTCCTCTTGTCAGTGCCTCCCATATATGCCTTTCCGATTCTGTGGACAACTTCATCATTTCTTGCCTTATCACTCCAGCTATTTTCAACATTGTTCTGTAGCACATCTCAATAATACTTCAGTTCTGTTCTTGATAGCCCACAGTCGGTTTTATTACCACGCAACGCTGTGCCCCCAACCGTACATCTTCAGAAATTTCTTCCTCAGACTAAGGTCTATATTTGGTAATAGTAAACTTCTGTTGACCATCAGTGCCCTTCTTGACATTGCTGCATCCATTAGTATAGGTAACCGAATTCCTTAAATTCATCTATGTCGTGATCACCTATTTCGATTTCAAGCTTCCTGCAGTGCTCACTTCTGCTAGTTGTCATTACTTTCATCATTCTTCAGTTTGCTTTGTTTCCGTATTATGTACTCAGTAGATTGTTCGCTCCATTGAACATCTCCTGTAATCGTTCTTCACTCTCACTGAAGATAGCAATGTCATCAGTAAATCTTATCATTGATACCTTATGACCTTGAATTTTAGCCCCATCTTGAAACTTTCTGCCGGCCGCGGTGGTCTCGCGGTTCTAGGCGCTCAGTCCGGAACCGCGCGACTGCTACGGTCGCAGATTCGAATCCTGACTCGGGCATGCATGTGTGTAATGTCCTTAGGTTAGTTAGGTTTAAGTAGTTCTAAGTTCTAGGGGACTGATGACCACAGATGTTAAGTCCCATAGTGCTCAGAGCCAATGAAACTTTCTTTTATTTCCGTCATTGCCTCTTCGATGTATAGATTGAACAATAGGTGCGAAGGACTACATCCCTATCTTACATTCTCTTTAATCCCAACAGTTCGTTCATGGTGTTCCAGTCTTACTGTTCCCGCCGGCCGCTGTGGCCGAGATGTTCTTGGCGCTTCTGTCCGGAACCGAGCTGCAGCTACTTTCGCAGGTTCGAATCCTGCCTCGGGCATGGATGTAAGTGATGTCCTTAGGTTAGTTAGGTTTAAGTCGTTCTATGTCTAGGGGAGAGATGGCCTCAGATGTTAAGCCCCATAGTGCTTAGAGCCATTTGAGTTTCTTACTGTTCCCTCTTGATTCTTGTACATACTGCCCCATACCCGGATTTCCCTATAGGTTACACCTGTTTTTCTCAGAATTTCGAACACTTTGCACCATTTTCCTTTGTGGAATGTATTTTCCAGGTCAACAAATCCCGTGAAAGTGACTTGATTTAACTTCAGACTTGCTCCCACTATCAATTGCAATGTTAGAATTGCCCTTATCTCCCCTAAAGCCAAACTTATTGTCAAGTAACAGACCATCAATGTGGCTTTCCATTCTTCTAGATGAAATTCTTGTTAGCAACTTAAATGCGTGAGCTATTGAGCTGACTGTGCAACGGTTTTCGCTTTAGTCGGCAATTTCTACCTTCGGAATTGTGTGGATGATGTTCCTCCGAAAGTCTGATAGTCTTTCGGAAGTCTCATACATTCTATACACCCACGTGAATAGTAGTTTTTCTGCTGCCTTCACCAATAATTTTAGAAATTCCGATGGCATGTTATGTATGCCTTCCCTCTTACTTTATCTTATGTCGTCCAGAGCCGTTTTAAATTAAGATTCTAATAGTCGATTCCCTAGCTCCTCCCTCGACTCCTGTTTCTTCTTCCATCACGTCATCACACAAGTGTCCGTAGCTCGTGGTCTAGAGTCTAGTTTTGCTGCTTCTAGATCATGGGTTCCCGGGTTCGATTCCCAGCCGGGTTGGGGATTTTCTCTGCCCGGGGACTGGGTGTTTGTGTTGTCCTCATCATTTCTTCATCATCATCATTCGTGACAGAGGCAAGATTGGACTGAGTAAAAGAAAGTGCACTGTGAAAGAAATTGGTACTTTGTATGGGCGCTGATGATCGTGCATTTAAAAGCCCCAAAAACCAAGCATCATCATCACACAAGTGTTTCCCCTCATGGAGGCCTTCAGTGTTCTCTTTCCACCTATCTACTCCCAATGGAATTCCCACTGCGCTTTTAGTGATACCATTCTTGCTTTTAATTTCCTCGGGATGGTTCGACTTCTCAGTTTTTTTGAGTCAGTCCTTCCGACAATGGTTTCTTTTTCGATTTCGCCACATTTTTTATGCAGCCATTTCGCTTTATCTTCCGTACGCTTCATATTTATTTCATTCCTAAGTTTCCTATGTGTCTTGTATTTCGTTTTCGTGAATTTGGCCGAATGTTTTTGTACTTCCTTTTTTTTCGTTCTACTGAACTGTTTCGTCTGTTACCCATGGTTTCTTGGAAGCTACATTCCTTGTACCTTAATACTCCCATGTCACTCTTCTTCGCGCATTGATACTTCCTGAGTAGTCTCTTAAGCCTACTCTCTGCTCTTCATCATCATTGAATTGCGATCTGAGTCTACATCTGCTCCTGGGTTCGCCTTACAAATAAATATCTAATTTCGCAATCACTGTCTGGCCATGACGTAATTTAACTTGAATCTTCCCGTACCTTCCAGCCATTTTCAAGTTTACCTCTTCCTCTTGTGATTCTTGAACAGAGAGTACTCTCTCTCATTCCTACTACCAAGCCCATATTCTCCTGCAAACCTTCCTTGTACTCGTTCCCCTACAACCACGTTCCAGTCTCTCTTGAATGTTACTATTTCCCTTCCATTTTTACGTTCTGGGTTACCTATTCAACATCCTCATAAACTTTCTATATCTCTTCATCGTCTGCTTACGACGTCGGGATGTTATCTGAACTATTGTTGCTGGTGTAGGTTTCTGTCGATTCTGATAAAAACAATCCTATCACTAAACTGTTCAGAGTAAATCGTTCTGTGTCATACCTTTCTACTCATAACAAATCTTACTTCTGTTATAATACTTTCTGTTCTTGTTGATGTAACCCTGTACCCATCGGACCAGAAATTCTTATATCCCTTCTCTTCCACTTTACTGGCGTACACGATACCTAGAGTGAGCCCTAGCACTTTCCTTTTCAGATTTCATAGCTTCCCTACCATATGTGCACCTACATCTGCGTGGCTATTCTGCAAACCACACTTAAGTGCCTGGAAGAGGAGACATCTAACCACCTTTACAATAACTCTCTGTTATTCCGCTCTCGAACAGCTCGAGGAAGAAGCGAATGTGTATATCTTTCCACGCAAGATGTGATTTGCCTTATTTTATAATGATGTTTGTTCCTCCCTAAGCAGGTCGGCGTCAAGAAAACATTTTGGCGTTCGGAGAAAAGAGTTGGTGATTGAAATTCCATGAGAAAGTTCCTCCGCAACGAAAATTGTATTTGTGTTAATGAAGTCCACCCACCCCAAATCCTGTATCACGTCCGTGATACTCTCTCCCCAATTTATTGATAATACAAAACGTGCTGCCCTGCTCTTAATTTTCTCGATGTACCCCGGCCGCACGGGAATAGCCGAGCGGTCTTGGGCGCCGCAGTTCCGGACTGCGCCGCTGGTCCTGGCGGAGGTTCGAGTCCTCCCTCGGGCATGGGTGTGTGTTTTAGGTTAAGTAGTGTGTACGCTTAGGGACTGATGACCTTTGCAGTTAAGTCCAATAAGATTTCACACACAGTTGAACTTTTTATTATGTACCCCGTTAATCCTGCGAGGCTCTCATACCCCGTAGCAGTACTCCAAAAGAGGACAGAGAAGCGCAGTATAGGCAGCCGCTTTAGTAGATCGGTTGCATATATAAGTGTTCTGTCAATAAAAGGCAGTCTTTGGTTTGCTTTCCAAAAAAGGTTTTCTGTTAGTTCTTTCCAATTTAAGATGTTCATTGTAATACCTAGACATTTAGTTGCATTTACGGCCTTTAGATTCCATGGATTTATCGTGTAAACAAAATTTAACGGATTCCTTTTAGCACTTATATGGATGACCTCACACTTGTCATTTTTTAGGATCAATTGACAATATTCATATCATACAGCTATCTGACCTAACTTGCTTTGAAATTGGTTATGACCTTCTAATGTCTTTACTAGACGATAAACTACAACATCATCTGCAAAAAATCAAAGACGTCTGCTTGGGTAACTCCAGAAATCATTCCAGTTGTACTCGATGTCTTTCCGTCAATTACTACGAGCCATGTTGTGACAGTGAATTGCGAATCCAGCTGCATAAGTGAGACGATATTCCACAAACACTAAATTTGATTACAAGCCGGTGGTGTGGAACGACGTCAAAAGCCTTCTGGGAATCTAGAAAGACGGAATCAATTTCAAGTCCTTTGTAAAAAGCACTCACCGCTTCGTGTGAGTAATGAGTTAATTGAGGTTCACAAGAGCGATGTTTCCTAAATTCGTGTTGACTGTGTGTCAAAAGAACGTCCTCTTCGAGGAAATTCATAATGCTCGAACTCAATATATGTTCCAAAATCCTGCTGCATATCGACGTTAATGATACGGGACTGTAATTTAGTAGGTTACTGCTATTGTCTTCCTTGAATATTGGTGTTACTTTGCAACTTTCCAGTCTTTGTGTACAGTTCTTGTGTTGAGCGTGCAGTTGTTTATGATTCTTAAGTATGGAGCTCCTACATCATCATACTCTGAAAGGAACCTATTTGGTATACAGTCTGAAGTAGAAGACTTGCTTTTATTAAGTGATTTAAGATGCATCACTGTTCTGAGGACGTCTACTTCTAAGTAACTCATTTTGACAGAGGTTCTTCACACAAATTCTGGAATATTTACGTCGTCTTCTTTGGTGAAGGAAATTTGGAAAGCTGTGTTTAGTATCTCGGTCTTAGGAGCACTGTCATCGTTGATGTTCACGTTGCTATCCCATAGACAAGACATTGATCGTATCTTGCCGCTAGCGTACTATACATACGGCGAGAATCTCTTTGGAGTTTCTGCCGGATTTCGAGACAAAGTTTCTTTTTGGAAACTATTATAAGCATCTCGCACTGAAGGCAGCGTTAATTTTCTACTTCTATAAAGGATCGGCAAACTTTGATTTTTTGTGCTCGTTTAAATTTAACATGCCTTTTTTGTTGCTTCTGCAACAGCGTTCTGACCTGTTTTGTGTACCATGGGGGATCAGCTCCGTCGTTTGTTAAGTTATTTGATATAAATTTCTCAATTGCTATCGAACGTAATTTTATAAATGCAAGCCAAATCTGCTCTGCACTTAGACTATTAATTTGTCAGAAAGTATTTTTGAATAGATATATTTTCGTTTATTTTTGGTGTATTTGAGAGTTACGGTATTCAGTCTCGCTGCTACTACAATGTGTTCACCAATCCCTGTATCCGTCTCGACTCTCGTTATTACCTCAAGATTACTATGAGTAATTTCATAACCGTCTACTAGTTGGAAGGTCTCATGAACTAATTGCTCGAAATAATATTCAGAGAATATTTTTAGGACAATTTCGGATAAATGTTTTGAGCGTACCTCCGAATTTAAGTAATGTATTTTCGCCAACATGTCGAGGCTAAATTGAATTCACCACCATCTATAATTGTATGGTCGTGTACATGCTAGAAATTAGACTCAAATTTTATTTAAACCTTTCAGCAACTATATTATCTGATTTGGGAGGTACGTAAAGGATTACATTATTATTTTATTCCGGTTTCCGAGAATGACCTCTACCCATATTAATTCACAGAAACTATGTACTTCAATTTCGCTACAAGATACTTCCAACAGCAACAGGTTCGCAAACGCCAACAGTATTTAGCCTATCCTTTCTGTATACCGTTAAGTCCTTTGGAAAAATTTCAGCTGAACTTATCTCCGGGTTTAGTCAGCCATCAGTGCTTATAACGACCTGAGCAATTGTGCTTTCCATTGACGCTTGGAGCCCTGGTACTTCCTCATCACATCTACGAGAATTTACAACTGCTCTACCGATGGTTCCTAGATCTACGCTCTTCCTGTGTTCGACCGGCACCTTTCGAGACCGAAGCCGGAACCGGAGACCCCACCATCCTTTGCGCGAGTCGAGGAATCTGCAGCCTACACGGTCGCAGAAGCACTTGAGCCTCTGATTCAGGACCTCCGCTCTGTACTAGAGACCCACAATCGGTCATGTGGCCTATGCTGCAAATGGTGAGCTCTGATTTCATCTCGCAAGCAAGACTGACAGCCTTTACCATTTCTGTAAGTTGCACGAAACCAGAGGGAACCTCTTCCGATCCAAAGCAGCACACTTCATTGGTACCGACGTTGGCTGCACCCTGTGCTCTTCATGGCATCCAGAAGGATCCATTCCACATTTAGAATGTCTCCATCTGGTATGCACACGGAGTGCACACGGGCTTTCTTCTCCTCCTTGGCGACGATGCCCATAAGGGGCCCCATAACACGCCTAACATAGTAGCTTCCAACGACCAATAATCCCACGCTTTGTAACTGCCCACGTCTTGTAGGCTGAGAGGCTTCCTCTGAAACAGGACAAGCGACTGCATCTAGCTGAGGGTCACTGCGTCACAGATATCACCTGGAACCTGTTTGTCAGATTAATCGGGGAAGCCTTACTTTCGACCTTTTGGGAAGTCTTTCGCAGCCTGCCACACCCTGAGGCAAACTCCTACTCGACCACCGGTGAAATGTCAACATCGGCACTTGCAGTAACTGGGATGGCCACCAGTGTGTACCGAACGGCGGTCTCATGAGTCGTGCTGGACGTCCGTTGGTTTGCCACAGTCAGTCCACAACAATGATGCCCATCCACTGTAGCCTCAAGCAGGGTAAACGATGCCAAAACAGTCTGGAGCTGAGAACTCGTATCGCCACACAGCAATCACATTATTTATCCATACTAAAGTCGGTGGAAAACTACACAGACAAACAAATGACAATCGGCCCATGCTGCGAAACTCTAATGTAGACACTCACGTAAACCAAGAACTGTGTCTAATAGAATAGATTAACACACAGAGATTCAAACTCAAGTACCAAAGTACACAGGTGAGACAAAATAAATCCCTCCTGGTAAGGTACTTGTAAAATGTCACAAAATCGGCCACTTTCCGACACAAATGAAAATGCGAGAACTGTGTATGTTTTATATTAAATTAACACGCAGAAATTTAAAACTAATATATCAAAGTATATAGATGAAACTATATAATTCACTATTCGTTAGGAACTCTTGAATTGTCACAAAATCGGTTACTTCCCTGTTGCTGCTCCGTCTTGGCCAGTGGCTGCTTCCTTACGTTCAAACATCTAACAGTAGACCCCGCTTACCGGCTAGTAGTATGTCACCCTTCTTTTTGTTGTTCAATATTTTTCTCATGGTCACCTCCCCCTTGGCAGTCCCTCCCCGGGGATCCGAATGGTGGACTAGACTGGAATCTTTTCCGAATGGAGGGATCATCATAATAGCTTTTGTGTTACATGCCACATGCCTTGTGGATATACATTGTGTGTCTTTAATTGTTTCCATTGCCTTCTGCATCCTCATGGCGTTGATCATTGCTGAGTCTTTCGCAATAATCCTTGCACAATAATGCAGTCTGTCATGGTTCCTTCCATTGCTACTGCATCTCCCAAGTAGACTCAGGTGAATTTTCTCCGTAAAATAATGCTGTCTCTACCAGTAGGCACCAATGGCATGATTCCAGCAGCTAATCGTCTGGATAATTAAGTATCCTACAACGATCATGGACCTGGTGTGAAGGGAAGCGAGGTTCACCTGACTAAGATACACGTTTA
The DNA here is from genome assembly GCF_021461395.2 of Schistocerca americana. Lineage (NCBI taxonomy): Eukaryota > Metazoa > Arthropoda > Insecta > Orthoptera > Acrididae > Schistocerca > Schistocerca americana. The sequence goes on from NC_060122.1 coordinate 87,664,030, forward strand.
AACTGATCCAAGATCGAAATTCGATGATCCCATGCCCTTTTCATGAAATTACTGGATGAACAGTGGAAGACTTATAGTTAATCTGTTGCATGGCCGATTGTAGCACTGTGCACTGAATGGTGTCGCTTGATATCTTAGTGCCTGCACCAAGTTAAATTTTATAAAGAGTACAGCATTGGCCACTTACCTAGCTTGCATTTATTATTTGTTTATGCGTTTGAAGAGAAAGAATTTATCATGAATTTCTCGCCCAGCACAAAGCCCAAGCGACTGAAAAAAAGGTAGGTGACTCCAGTGTAAAAGAAGAGTAAAAGAACGGATCCGCAGAATTACAGATTAATATCTTTAACTTCTGTTTTCCACCGAGACTTTGAACATGTCCACGAATCAGCGTGGTTTCAGAAAGCATCGATCGTGTGAAACTGAATTTCCCCTTTTCTCACATTATATCCTGTGAACTGCGGATGAAGTGCAACTGGCTGATTCCATATTTATAGATTTCCGCAAAGCATTTGACACAGTGCCCCATTGCTGGCTGTTAACGAAAGTACGAGCAAATGGAATAAGTTCACAGAAATGTAATTGGTTTGAAGATTTCTTAAATAATAGAAAATAGTACGTTGTCCTCGATGGCGAGTGTTTATCAGAGACTAGGAGAGCCATATGTAAGTGTCATAGAAGAGCTGTTACTCTCCGCTTAGATAAATGAGTTGGCTTACAGGGTGAGCGTCAACCTGCGGTTGTGTGCTGGTGATGCCGTGGTGTACGGTAAGGTGTCGAAGTTGAATGACTGTAGCAAGATGCAAGACGATTTCGAAAAAATTTCCAGTTGGTGTGATGAATGGCAGCTAACCCTAAATGGGGATATATGTAGGTTAAATCGCAAGAATCGGAAGATAAAACCTCTAATGGTCGGATACAGTGTTAGTAATGCCTGCTCGAGCAAAAAAGCGTTAGGTGGAACGATCATATGAGAATTGTGGTAGGGAAGGTGATTGGCTATTTCGGTTTATTGGGATAATTGTACGAAAGAGCTGCTCACCTGGAAAGGAGACCGCATATAGGACGCTGGTGCGATCCACTACTGAGTACTCTTCGAGTGTTTGAGATCCGTACCAGGTCGGACTGAAGGAAGACATCGAAGCAATTCAGAGGCGGGCTGCTAGATTTGTTACCGGTAGGTTCGAACAACACGCAAATGTTACGGAGACGGTTCGGGAACTCAAATGGGAAACCGTGGAGGGAAGGCAACGTTCTCTTCGAGAAACACCACTGAGAAAATTTAGAGAACTGGCATTTGAAGCTGACTGCCTCTACTACTGCCAACATACATTGGACATAAGGACCACGAAGTAACGATTCGAGGAATTTGGGCTCATACGGAGGCATACAAACAGTCGGCTTTCCCTCGCACTATTTGCTAGTGGAAAAGGAAATGAAATGCCTAGCAGTGGTACAGAATACACTCCGCCAGGCGCCGTACAATGGCTTGCGGAGTTGCTATGTCGACGTAGATGTAGATGCAAGTTGGAGTTGAGTTGTATTTGCTACAGATCACCGCCAATCCTAACATTTTATAGCTGCCAAGTCACAAGTCCCTACCTCCCGTGATGGGTGTCGCTAATCGTTGCTTCACCGTCCTTGAACCCCTTTCCATAAATAAACATTATTTGCAAAAAGTGAATAGCACAGTCATACCCCTGGCGTTCGTTTCATGGCGCTTGGCCATTACTATCTACTCTTTATCAGAGTTGCTAACGCCAGTGCGATTCCCCATTTGCAGCACGCACCGTCGTTAGAATCATTCCCCATTCACCTGTCCTCCGGTTACATACTGTCCTTACCGTGCCACGTGGCCACGTCTACACGCTCGGTGTAAAACGATTGTCAGTGTACCACCAGTGATTCTTAATCCGCGTCGGAGATTCGAACCGTGCCTGCCTCACCTGCCTGGCTTACATGCTAATATCTTGCGTGTTAAGCTAAACGAGCAGTTGATATTAAGCTACTGATGATTCCATACATTAAAACATTGGTACGAATGTATGTTTCCAGCGATGCAAGATAAGATCGTGTCCAGCACTGTAATCATCGTCAAACTGCTGCCTTCCAAACAGTAACTACTTATCCTGATGTCGTAAAACACCAGCCTCAAAATATAAGCATTTGTTGACCTACTCGGTGTAAAGGGTGGTTAGAAAACACCCGAAAAGCTTCTGAATGTGGTAGAATGTACTAAGAAATAATTGTTAAGGAAAAATTTCTGTATGTAGAGCTGTTTTCTAGTTAAGTACTATTGAAGTTTGCCAGTCAGCCCGTTGCACGCACAAACTCAAGCTGCCAGCGAGACGGGTTCGCCAAATGTGTTTTTCGTTTTGTTTGCTAAATCCGAATAAGACAGCGATCAGCGATACGAAAACTGGACATGGGACGGTAGTTAGGATCGAAACGGAGCCACAGACTCACCAACTTCGTGCGCTATGTTGAGTGTTTATGGAAAAAGTTCAAGGCAATCGTAAAATGCGTTTTAGACAGGTACGTGCCGAGTAAAACTGTGAGGGACGGGAAAAACCCACCGTGGTTCAACAACAAAAATAGGAAACTACTGCGAAAGCAAACAGCGCTTCACTGCAAGTTTAAACGCAGCCAAAACCTCTCAGACAGCAGAAGCGATGTCAAAGTTAGCGTAAGGAGGGGTATGCGTGAAGCGTTCAGTGAATTCGAAAGTAAAATTCTATGTACCGACTTGACAGAAAATCCTAGGAAGATGTGGCCTTACCGTCAAATGAGTAAGTGCCTCGAAACAGCATATCCAAACACTCCAGGATGATGATGGCATTGAAACAGAGGATGACACGCGTAAAGCAGAAATACTAAACACCTTTTTCCAAAGCTGTTTCACAGAGGAAGACCGCACTGCAGTTCCTTCTCTAAATTCTCACAGACACGAAAAAAATGGCTGACATCGAAATAAGATCATAGAAGAGCAACTGGAATCATTCAACAGAAGAAAGTCCACTGGACCTGAGGGGATACCAGTTCGATTCTACACAGAGTACGCGAAAGAACTTGCCCCCCTTCTAACAGTCGTGTACCGCTAGTCTCTAGAGGAACGGAGGGTTCCAAATGATTGGAAAAGAGCACAGGTAGTCCCAGTCTTCAAGAAGGGTCGTCGAGCAGATGCGCAAAACTATAGACCTATATCTCTGACGTCGATCTGTTGTAGAATTTTAGAACATGTTTTTTGCTCGAGTATCATATCGTTTCTAGAAACCCAGAATCTAATCTGTAGGAGTCAACATGGATTCCGGAAACAGCGATCGTGTGAGACCCAATTCGCTTTATTTGTTCATGACACCCAGAAAATATTAGATAGAGGCTCCCAGGTAGATGCTATTTTTCTTGACTTCCGGAAGGCGTTCGATACGGTTCCGCACTGTCGCCTGATAAACAAAGCAAGAGCCTACGGAATATCAGATCAGCTGTGTGGCTGGATTGAAGAGTTTTTAGCAAACAGAACACAGCATGTTGCTCTCAATGGAGAGACGTTGACAGACGTTAAGGTACCCTCTGGCGTGCCACAGGGGAGTGTTATGGGACCATTGCTTTTCACAATATATATAAATGACCTAGTAGATAGTGTCTGAAGTTCCATGCGGCTTTTCGCGGATGATGCTGTAGTATACAGAGAAGTTGCAGCATTAGAAAATTGTAACGAAATGCAGGAAGATTTGCAGCGGATAGGCACCTGGTGCAGGAAGTGGCAACTGATCCTTAACAAATGTAACGTATTGCGAATACATAGAAAGAAGGATCCTTTACTGTATGATTATATGATAGCGGAACAAACACTGGTAGCAGTTACTTCTATAAAATATCTGGGAGTGTGCGTGCGGAACTATTTGAAGTGGAATGATCATATAAAATTAATTGTTGGTAAGGCGGGTACCAGGTTGAGTTTCATTGGTAGAGTCCTTAGAAAATGTAGTCCATCAACAAAGGAGGTGGCTTACAAAACACTCGTTCGACCTATACGTGAGTATTGCTCATCAGTGTGGGATCCGTACCAGGCCGGGTTGACGAAGGAGATAGAGAATATCCAAAGAATAGCGGCGCGTTTCGTCACAGGGTTATTTGGCAAGCGTGATAGCGTTACGGAGAAGTTTAGAAAACTCAAGTGACAGACTCTGCAAGAGAGGCGCTCGCGATCGTGTTGTAGCTTGCTGTCCAAGTTTCGTGAGGGTGCGGTTCTCGATGAGGTATCGAATATATTGCTTCCCACTACTTATACCTCCCGAGTTGATCACGAATGTAAAATTAGAGAGATTCGAGCGCGCACGGAGGCTTTCCGGCAGTCGTTCTTCCCGCGAACCATACGCGACTGGAACCGGAACGGGAGGTAATGACAGTTCAAATGGCTCTGAGCACTATGGGACTTAACATCTGTGGTCATCAGTCCCCTAGAACCTAGAACTACTTAAACCTAACTAACCTAAGGACACTACACACATCCATGGCCGAGGCAGGATTCGAACCTGAGACCGTAGCAGTCCCGCGGTTCCGGACGGAGCGCCTGAAGCGCTAGACCACCGCGGTCGGCGGTAATGACAGTGGCACGTAAAATGCCCTCCGCCACACGCCGTTGGGTGGCTTGCGGAGTTAAAATATAGGTGAATGTAGATGTAGATATCAACTACGCTATGGGAACAACTGATTCTAATATTTTATTTGGAGGGCAGATTGAATTGATAACTTTCGTTAATTCCTAATCAGCTACATTAACTTTCAATTATCGTTTAAGCACGTCCACGTGATCAAAGTGAAGCATCGATTACAGAACTTCAGTACTTTCACAAAAAAACAGCGTTTCGTGGTAAAATATTCTACATCTCTAATGGTGCTGTCTTTTTTATGTTAACTAAGAAAAATTATCTTACTCTTCAGGGGAACTCGAATTGTTATGGCATTTATTTCTTTTCCTTTCTGAATCATACGCGTTGATGAGACAATCTATGAGGATTTCGTACTGTGTACCGCAGTAGAAATCTAATACAGTTCGCTGATTATTGTGGACAGAATGCCAGAAAACGCTGTATGGGGACCAATTCAAATCGGAACGTTGCTGACAGTAACTGTATTATTCCAGAACTTTGATCATAACTCTCTGAAACCCAAGTTAATCAAAAGTAAAAATAATGATTTGTCTACAATTAGAGTGGAGTTTGAAAAATATGAATATCTGCCGCTGCACATGTCAGCGTCAAAAGAAGAGGAAAAAATATCTGTTTCGTCCGGTAATGGTAATTGCATATGCACTGTCCACAGGACTTTTCCAATATTGCAAAAAAAGTTCAAACTTGACGTCCGATGTATTAAATGTGCAGCATTTATTTACCTGTGACGGACACTGATTTCGGTCTGCATGAGTACATTTTCTAATAAATGACGTATACTCGACGACCATTCTTGCTTTGGTGTCTTCCCCTATATCTTTCACTTTCCGTAGATTTAAGGAAGCAGAAATATAGAGATGGCGAGTGCAATTTTTCTTTATGGATAGAACGGAACGTGTAGAAAAGAAATTAAAGAAGAGGAGAGATATCTTGACAAGGCGGAGTAAACCTGAGTTTACCTGTGTTTACCGGCAAGTTTTCAGACTTCATTAAGGGAACAGAATGGGATTATCTCTGATGCCCTCCACGCAGCCAGATGAAGGCATACTGAAGCTTCGTTCAGAGAAGCACCCGTACATATTATAAATATGGACGGAGGTGTATGAGTACGTATGAGTATTCCATATCTCTCCCTAAAACACTGGGCCGATCTCAACCAAATTTGGTACGCATACCACATTCTGTCTGGGAGCTGGGAAAGGGGGTAAGAGTTACCTTTATATCAAAGGGCTGAGTGTGTGTGTGTGAAATAGTAGTGTACCCCACGATGTACGAATATCCAGATTTTATTCGTTATTAGAGAAGTGAGCACTTAGTGGGTTGAAACAAACTTTGCACGTGATTTCGAACCCTGTCGATACTTTTTCTAGCTGAAAACCAGCACTGAATAATGAAAGTAAAATCACTTATCGCTGTTCTACAAGTACAAGTGCACAGCAGGCATGATATTTTAATTTATTACTCCTTTAGTACTAACGTTACTCGCGACAAATTTTCAGACTGTAATCACGTATACCACTGAATGTTCCTGCAATATTATATCATGGTACATCACGTAATTCGGGAGATCTAACGTCATAAACATTGAGCTGCGCGAAAACGAAAGTGCAGGCCGAAATTTGCCAGAGATAAAGGTGAAATATATGTAAAAATATGTGTGAAACATGCCAAATGTACGCGAAATTTGTGACACATGTATCGATGCTGGCAAAGATATGGGTAAAATACTCCTCCTAAACCGTGCATAGATTTCATCCAAACGCGGTACACATATTGCTATTTCGAAAGATATGATGTTATGGTAAGAACCAGCAACCTCCTATTGGAGTGGTGGGGATAACGTGGAGAAAGAACGGAGTGAGGATGAGACGGTCAGACCAAGAGAGGGAAGGCGAATATCGACACAAATATGGAGATGATGGGGGAGGAGGAGAGAGAGGGGGAGGTATAAATGCACAGGAAAAAGGAAGAGGAGGAAATATGTAGCGACTGGGGAATTATATGATGGACTGAGAGTGGGAAGGAGCAACTAGACACACAGGGAGAACGACTGTAAAATGGGGATGTGAAGAGAAGGACAGAGTGATGGGACAGGGAGAATGGACAGAGAGATAGATTTAGAAGGGCAGAGGAGACTGACAGAGAGAGAGGGAAGAGGAGAAATAGGAGGCAGTAGGAGATGGAGGGGCAGTAGGAGATGGACAGAGAGGGAGGGGGGGGTGAAGTAGCACATGGACAAAGGGAGGGGAGGCAGCCAATGGGCAGAGAGAGAGGCTGGAAGAGATGGACAGAGTATGGAGGTGGAGGAAATAAGGGGAAGGGAGGGAGTGTGTGTGTGTGTGTGTGTGTGTGTGTGTGTGAGCGAGAGAGAGAGAGAGAGAGAGAGAGAGAGAGAGAGAGAGATAAGAAAGAGGATATGCAGATTGACAGAAAGTTGGATGGCGGAAGAGAAGGAATAACTATAATTGAATAAATACACATCCGCGCTACGCCAACTCCTCTGTTAACAACTGCATAAAAAAGAAAATTGGTGAGGTTCCTTTAATCCCGAAAGTCCTTGTGTACGATCTTCAACATGACTTGCCAATGAGGAAAGACTACTGTGAAAAAAATTAACCACTTTACCCTAACAGATTACGATGGAGTGCTGAAATGTAATTAGAATTATCTATGTGCCTTGTCTCAAAGCTTTTTAAATAAATCAAATGTTATTAACATTCTGCATCTTTATTCTTTATGTCTAAATTTTTATTTCTCAACGTAATAACCCTGGCAACGAACACATTTTTCCCAACTAGAGACCTATTTGTTGATACAGTCACTGTAGAGCGTCTGACATGGTTTACGGAGGTACATCGACAACTTAGCTTGCACGGCTTCATCACTGTCAAAATGAAGTCCTCAAAAGTGTTCTATAAGTTTTGGAAACACATGAAAACAGATGGGATGAAGTTGGGACTGTATGGAAGACGATCGACGATGGTTACACCAAGGCAACGGATTGTTGCAGATGTCGCAGCGCTTGTGTGTAGTCTGGCACTTTCATGCTGAAGGAGAGGGTGCACCATGTGTGGACGAATTCTTCGAGTTAGAAACTTGATTACTGCACACTGTTTCTCACACACCGACATACAGTAATAATGTTACACGTTGACATGTTAAGCACAACCATTCGGTGCTCTATAGCGGTAGAGTGCTGAAAATGTGTAGGAATGAAGATTAGAATGTTAATAACGTTTGTTTCACTTAAGAAGCTCTAGGAGTTTTCACATTAAAAATTCGGAGGTTTTACTTTCCAGAACGACTTCGTTTTATTACTTTCAAGTTGAAATTTGAATATAATTCGGATGTATTTGTACCTCCCGCACACCAAATGGAACACTTTTGACTGCTTTCTGTATCCTGTGATCATACTAATACTATTGGAATAAGGTCCACTGGAAATATCCTGTTTCGTCTTTTTCAAAATCTTCTAGTCGATATGTACTACCTTACTCACCTTCATCTTCTCCTTATTCCCTTTCCAAAATACTACCATCCAAATTCCTTTGCTTTTTATTCCCCGCCCCTCATTCCTTCCAGCCGCAAGACTCCACTCCCTTGTCACAAAGTGGTTTCTATCTAAGCTCCAAATGTTCGTATTGTTGGTCTTACATATCCATGGATTTAATTAATTTTAGCAAAAGTCGCTCCTACTTTACGTATTGTGATGCAAAATTTCGCAGCCTAGTTTTTCTTTTGCAGTTATTCCCATGTTGCCCCATGAACAGTTCAAGCCATTCTCATCTTCAGCTGTCTGTATCCATTTCGGCATTTTTCATTTGCCAATGCTTTATGTTCTCATCGAAACTCTCACCACTCAACGTCAACAACTACAGTAATACATATACCTCTATTTCACGTCCGGTCTGATGTTGTGTAACAAATAGAGCTACTAGCACCACTGTTTCCCCAGTTCACTCATCCATTCGCGACTGGTGCGTCAAAACAATGACTGTTATTTAACCCCCACATGAACTCCAATTATTCAGATTTATGGTCAAGGTCATTTCCCGACATATACGTAGGAGGAAGCGAGAAACTAACGGAGATTTCTATTTTAATTTCAACTAATCCAGCACCCCTCCCCCTAACTCTCTACCGCTATTTCTTCGTCTTTATCAGCTTTTCGTAAACAATAAATTACAATCAGGTTTCACATCTGCTGCTGGCTGAGTTACGTGATTTAAAACCTTGATTAAGAATGTGTTGTAGTTATGTAATTAATTTATTCACATCCCTTGTCTCCACTGATCTACCATGAACACAACCTTCTCTCATGAAGATGAAAGTTAAATCGTCCTTTGAACAAAACAGGCGACATCGCTGTTCGTTTCTATGCCTTAGTTGACATTCTCCTACTAACCCTTCTCCTCCTCATTTGTTCTGTAGTACAACACCAAATTCGTCCCATAACTTGATCAGTTATTGATGCTTGCAAATACTATTGCAATATGATTCACGTGCATCTCTTAGATGAACAATAATTTGTTTTAAGAGAGGCGAATGATATTTAGGAAAATAGAGAAGGAGTTACTAAATGGGATCAGATCCCAGATGGATGTCGATGAAGCACTGGTAATCAGAACTGAGATTGTACCTGGAAGTGATACTGTCAAAGTTTGCTAATATAAATTTACTGATATGTTCGTTTGAAATTAGGATTAGTACGTATAAAGACAGTTATTGCCCATGAACCAAAAATATTATAGAACTGTTCAGGAAATCGGTTTATTCGTAAATGAACCAAACCGGCTGATGGAAGAGCGAGCTGTGATTAACCAGACAACAGAAAATCTGTCTCACAGAATGGACCATATTTCCGATGATATCGAAATCACTTAGTGTCAACAATCTTGACGGACAAATATCCGCAACCAAGTTAGAACTATTCACTTGGATGGAATAGAAAACAAAAGCAAATTGCAGATATGAACGATGACATAATAGCTGTTTTTGAACGGTGGCAAAATACACATATCTCAAAATGGTTTCTTTTAACAAAAGAAGAACGAATCTACATATCATTTGCATAACATGAATTTTGTGTTGTCAAAATCGTGCCAAATTACTTAATGAACTAAATATTAGCAATGGCAATTGCATGGACAACATGGACAAAGACACTTAAAAACCAAAACCATTATGAAAGTATCAGAAGCATTTTCGTATTTTGTATATATTTTATGAGGATAATGTCTAGTGTATGTGGTAAGAGTCATGATAAAAAAAATGTTGGTGCCACCAGAGAACCAAACAATGTTGCAAAAATCTGAGTACAACCTTCTACCAGGAAAATATCACATATTCGTACCTACATTAATGATTGAAAAAATGTTCCAACAGATGCAGTTCATTGCATTTACACCGGGGTGATGAGAAGTTAATCCTGTGGTAGTAATCGAGTGATATAAATATTTCATTCCTAACTGCTGAAATGAAATCCGGCAGCTCAAATTTGCTCTTTCTATTCAGCGACCAGAGCTTTTAACCACTTTTGTGTCGGATTAGTGGTCAACATATGAAGAGTTTGAAAAACTGTTCTTAGACAATTACTGAGTGAAGGCTGATCAGATAAGGCTAAGGACAGAAGTGTTCAATCCCATTGCATAGAATATGATACAAGCACATTGCGTTCCTGCTCTGGAAACTATTTGGAAAAGAGTAAATACTGGGACCAAGTAACGATGCCCACTGACGTGTCAAAAAGTCTAGAGAGAAAATTCATACTCCACTTCAGGATAAAGCTAATTACTATTTATGACCACAGTATTGTGAAGATAAGGAAGTCAATTACATCCTTCTTGGCGGCATGAAAACCTACAGCAATCCAAGTCACTTTCTGCTACATCTGGCAGCTTCCAATACTGAAAAGCAATGTTCCGACTGAGTAGTCTGTTATAGTGTCAGTTTCTCCAAGTAAATCGGCGCTTAGTATACAATTACATGTTGAATCTGTACAATCATGGCTCTTCTAGGTCACCCGACCATCAGTCTGCCACAGTCAAACTGTGCACCGAGTCTCTCCTCAAATTGTTACAAAGGTGTGACATATAAACTACTCAGTGAAACTTACTACCAGTCAGGCCTGTAATATTATAACTTTTAGACAGGATGACTACAGAACCTAGGACTTTTCGTTTACTGAAGGGTAATATCGGCACCTCTTTATGCTCAGTAATTAATCTGGAGCATTCTTATGGTAGAAGGTGGGACGATATGAATAGAGCGGCTGGTGCATGCGTTTAGTGGATGCAAGACTGTAAGCCGACTCCCCCTGGACGTTAGGAGGTCGCCACGTTCTTTTAGCGAGCGGAAAAACCATATATTTTCACGCCAGATTGGACACCTACTATTTTATTGACTTCTTCAATTTGACAACTTGCAAGCAGTCACTTGCTCTAATCATAAATGCATTTCTGAGTGACACTAAGTGTTGTTATCTTTACATAAAGAAAAGTATTATCTTCTCAACACCCTTAATTTAATATTTGAATTAGTGAATTTATTCATGGCAGATTTCTTGCCTATGCCTGTGGCCACTTTCAGAATTCAAATTAATTAATTTAAGAAGATTGAACCTTACATTTCTGTTGTAAGCATATACCACCACAATAAAATAAAACAGTCAGTAGTTGATGGAGTATGAAATGAGAACAGTGGTGTATTTAAGTTCACAAAGTAATGGAAAGTCTTATTAATCCTTTTGTAACTACAATTAGCTGATAAATTTTACACGAAAATGACAAACCAAGATCGCAAAGCTAAAAGTGTTTGATTCGCATAGCATACATTGGGGTGGAAGCAACATACATTCTCCCATGAATTAATCCACTTATCTACGCAATCTGACTTTATTTACATGAATCCACTGCGAGGCCCAAACTTGTTCAGATGGAATCAGCTATGACCAGGCACACAACAAACTATGGTTCACGTGAGAACAGGTTCTGCGAATATCATTTAACAACCTTATGCCGGTGCAGCAGTATTTTACCCATTCACATTTATTCTGGCGGCAGCATATAAAGGCGCGCTGTGTGAGAGGAGCGGTACATTGCGGCAGATGTAATATTCTGACGCTTCCAAAAAATTTTAAAACTACGCTATCTGGCGTTCTGTTTATCAGGACGCTGGTAATTTCCCTATGAGAGCCCCGAAATTCCAGAAAATTTCAGTGTGAGGTGCACCCGTTCACTGGTCTAACCAAACCAGTATGACTCACAGGCATGACGGTGCTTGATGGAGTTGTCAAACGTCAGAAGACCGACTCAAGACGAATGAATTCACCCTCATACACATGAAATATACAAAATGACAGTTCCACTGTCGGTACAGTTGGAAACTGCCACTGGCTCTTAGTCCACCGCAATACAGAACACAAATTTTCCCCACTAGTGAAAGACCTGAAGTTCTTCACCATGGGAGTACCAGAAGATGAAGGAACAAAGAATCACAACCAATTTTCGCCAAGCCTCTGTACGGGAGCCGAGTTAGCAAATACATAACCGCCCCACATTGCACAAATCAATTGTCCTCTACTAATTGAATCTGCCCTCTTGACTGTTAGGTTTGCCTGGTAGCCATTCCAGACATAGCACTGCTGTTTCCACGCTGCGGCAGGAAGCCTCCACTTGGAATATCCTGAAAGGAGCTAATCAGCGACCACAAATCTCTCTTGTCTGAAATAAGAGCATTTTAGACAAGAGGGGGGTCGTTCTCACGCTAAGCATGGTCATGTTTTGTTAAAAAACATGTACCTAAATGGTACCACAGTCCTACATTTACAGAGAGATCTAATGTTTCCAAGCTGACCATTTCCATTTCTGAAAGAAGATTGTTAAGCTTACTAGATAATTATAACTGCCCATGTCGTGTTGTGCCGACTCCACTGTAGCTTGAATGGATTTTAAGTTTGTTTTATATGCCAGACTTCTAATTTCACCACACAAGTCTCCAGGATTGAGCAGTTACTGCTCGATGACGACACGCAATACAGTTTGTTAAAGCGGAGTTCGCAGTTATTAATTATGTTTTTTGATTTAATTTTATTACTCGTACAGAGACTCAGCGATCCTTTGTTTAACAGCGCGTCGTCAAAATAAGTATGAAATGCAAATGTCTTTGCAATACATAATGTCGACTATTGAGTTATAGTTCGTACCTGTTTTGCCATTTTAGAGAAGAGAAACCTTAAGCGCTTCTGCTTCTATAGTCTCATTATCAAAGGTTCACTAATTTCAATTTACCTCCTATCTCAGTTCAGTAATTAACACAAATTGTATATCAATGTCATTTTAGAGATATTACGCCGGTTCCGCAGTAACGGAATAACACGTAATTGTCATTTAAGATCACTTTTATTAATAATCCTTTTTCTTATGACGTAAATGTTAATGAATGATTACTATCTAGGAGGAAAGAGGGATTGATCCTAATCATAAGATAATAGCTTTTAATGAACCCGCAATCGTTAATTAAATAAAAAGTGACGTTGAAGGATGTTATGCGAACAACTTTGGTTACATCCGTTTTCACATATCTGTCAAAACTAATCCTGTCGTCCACAGCTCAAATTAACACTGACCTTAACCCCTTTTGTCGGAACATCTAATCGTAACTATTATGTGAAAGTTTATTCTAGTCCCCGAATTAATTCGTTTCAGATACGCGCACGACCGAACAGCAGAACGGAACACAAACGACTTGTTTTATCAACGGAACAACGCTCTGACGTTACATTAGAGCAATGTCCGCCCAAAGACCATCTCTTTGACTTTATCTGTTCTACTCTGTTTAATTAAATTATTCCTAATTGCAATTTATTCAGATATTTAACGAAAAAATCTAACAAAAAGTAAAATAAATTTATCCCAACGTAAAAGATCCGTTATACCATGCACATGAAATATATGGTTCTGCCGTTCGCTAAAATAACCTGGCGACTTCCTAACGACAGGAGAGAGGAAGCTTACAGTCTTTCCCCCACTAAATACATTCACAAGCCACTCTGTCCGTATCGTCCCAGCTTCTACCATAAGAATGCATCGAGTTTTGTTCCATTCCCAACTTTGGCAGAAAAGCTCACTTTACTGCAGTCTCTCTTAATTGGCTTCCACCACTCCCTTTCCGCCACCTTCATGACGGACTGCCGTCTGGCCCAGGTATATTGTTTTGTGAACCACCGCTCTTCTGTCTGTCCCAAAGTGGAAGGAGGAAAGGTACAATACCCTGAACAGTACTTCCCAGAGTCACTCACACAACCAGGGCGCTGCACTCAGCATTTAGAGCCCCCAATTCATCTCTCTCCCTGTTCTCCATCGCCTCCACTACGTCCCCTCGGGTAGAAGTTTCTTACAGGCTACACATGTAATTATAAGAACATGTTGCCCATAATTTTCCCATGTAAAAAGTCATAAGGCACACATACCAAATGTAATAGTGCGGAGTACCGAGATCATGACCTAAAATATGAACATCAATCTCAGTTACAATGGTGTTAAAGTGAGAAGTGGTGTGCCACCTCTCACTGCCTCCATGTTAACCAATCATTTCTGCACGAGGAGACTCACAATGCAATACAAAGATTAGTATGAAACATAGAAGAAGAAACTATGAAAGTTTCACTGTGTTTTTGCGAATGTCATGCCAGACCATGACAGCTTTATCAACCAAAAAGTACCATACCCTGGCTTGACCTCAACCAGCAAGGGGTCATGCATACACTCACTGCTGCATGCCATCAAAAGTTTTGTGGTTTTCTTGGTGTCATAATTGTTCCTGTGGAAACTTAGGTCTTCCACACACATCTCTGGCTGTAAACAGAATGATTTAATTGTTAAAACGGTCATGCAAACATTATCAACCCCTTTCATTCCGAAGATAAAGTCAAAGATGACAGGTTTCTCTAACCACAATACAATATCGTTGTATATTGAACATCCTCTGTCTCATTGACAGTGATTCAATATTCCATAGACACAAATAACATAACAGATTCTATTCAAGAATTCAGCAAATTTAGGTAAATCAGTTGTGTGTTCTTTTGGCTTGTGTTATCTGCCGACCTTATTTCGTAGTAAGGTGTCATTCTGTGTGATTGTGTAAGTAGTGTTAACACAAAATAAACAAAATTAAAAAGACATGTGGAGTATAATGAAACTTCACACAAATGACAAAGGCAAAACAAAAACTTAAGTCAGTTCCACAAAGTGGTTTGAGTATTAGTGTAATTGTGGTGTGTGATGTTTTGTCTACCTTAGATTTTAGATAAGAGTAACCTTGTTCCTCAGCACACATCCGAAAATGTTGTTCCTCATGACATACACATGTGATCGAAAGTATTCGGGCACCTGGCTGAAAATGACTTACAAGTTCTTGGCGCCCTCCATCGGTAATGCTGGATTTCAATATGGTGCGGGACCACCCTTCGCCCTGATGACAGCTTCCACTTTAGCAGACATCGTTCACTCAGTTGCTCTAAGGTTTCTTGGGGAATTGCAGCCCATTCTTCACACTGCTCCACTGAGGTGACGATGTCGGTCGGTGAGGCCTGGGACGAAGTCGGCGTTCCAAAACATCCCAAAAGTGTTCTGTGGGACTCAGGTCAGGACTCTCTGGGGGCCAGTCCTTTACAGGTATGTTATTGTCATGTAACCACTCCGCTTCAGGCCGTGCATTATGAAAAGAGCTCGATCGTGTTGAAATATGTGATTGCCATCCCCGAATTGCTCTTCAACAGTGGGAAGCAAGTGCAGTCTCTGTCAGTCAACAGACGAGGTCAGCCTGTACACTTCCGTGCTGTACGCATCCCTTCACGTTTCCACTTCACTACCACATAGGAAACAGTGGACGTGTGGTTGTTAAGGAGTGTGGAATTCTCGCGTACACACATATGACACAAGTGACAGCCAATCACCTGATCACGATCGAAGTCCGTGAGTTCCGTATGGCACCCCATTTTACTCTCTCACAATGTCTAATGGCTACTGAGGTCGCTGATATGGAGTACCTGACAGTAGGTGGCAGCACAATGCACTTAAAAATTATGAAAAAAGTATGTTTCTAGGATGTCCGGAGACTTTTGATCACATAGTGAGGTAGGAAAGTCAAGTGAAAACTTAAATCTAACCTAATAAAGTAAACACAGCTACGCAAAGAAAAAAATGATTTTTTTAAAAAAATCTAAGATTTTTGTCTCCAAGTGCTCAATTCTCAAGGATCTTTAGGGAGTCCGAACAATTAATTTTTCGTTAGTCTTATGAATAAACGAAGCACTACACTCATGAAGTGTGTAACAGGTTGGTCATGGTAGCTGTAGGGGGTGACTTGGTGTTAAGTGAAGGGCTCCCATTATACTTCACAGAATCGGTGTTGACAGCAGTGTCTGTCCCTGGACCTGTGTATGGCAGCAACAGGTAGTCATTTAGGCCATTGACAGACCAGAGATGGCTCAGCAGTTGGCGACGTGTCGCTCATGTTGAAGACAGTCCTTCAGCAGCAGTTGTCATCGTTATGGCAAGTGTCCAGAGACACCAGTCGCTTGGTCCGCCACTGTGCAATCCATCCTGTCTCGATCAGCAGCAGAGCTACATTCAGATCCCGTCCCTTGATACTCTTGCACCAAACACTGGTGGACGGCCCTGGTGATCATGTGATGCCAAAGCGAGCCTCCATTAGCTGCTGGCTGCAAGTGAAGCACCCCTGCTGATTCTTCCAGCCACAGCACCTGGAATTCCTTCCACTCTCCACTGGTATGAATGAAGGGCACGAGCGTGACTCTGTGTGGCTCTGTCGCCCTTGAGCTGCCCCAGTGTCATCATGTCAGTTGGCATGCCATTTCTAATCAAGGGAAGGGGTGATGGGTTGCTTGTAGCTAACAGCTGCTGATGTGGCCATAGGGTGATATCATGTCAGCTGGTCGCTCACCCACGGTACTTGCCGCGCTGTGATGTCACGACAAAAGCTGTGCCTGAGGTCGCCCTATGCCAGGGTAGCCCAACCAGCTGTGTTTCATATGTAGCGCTTACCCAGCGTCCAGCCACATCCAGCCATGGTCTGCTTTTCTCTCCCGATTTGGAATGCCATGGTTCTCTGCCAAATCCGTAGCACATATTTTAATGCCATGTTTGTACAATGAATTTTTTACAAATAATTCATAACAAAAATATGAACCGTTTGTAGTTGAAATTTTAAAATGCAGTTGACGCAAAATAGTGTCTTACTTCATTCTTTCTATTAAATCTTGTTACTACTAAGGTTTTTTGGAAAAAAGTCATAGTTTCATGGATAATCGCTTATCTAAAACACATGAACAAATGCTTTTCTTTAAATGAAACAACCAGTTTACTACTATAATTCACTATTTACGTATCTCCTCGCCGCGTTTCAACGTTTTAAACCTCCATCATCAGGTGGATTTACATTTGTTAGTATGATATTTGTATGTGTTTCGTTACGATTTTTTGGTGGAACTTGTGGCATGTCTAGAGGAGAAACAAAACTATTTCAGAACATGGTTTTGATTTTCCTTTAACAAAAAAATAAATGTATATCTAACAGTAAACATAAAATAAATAAAACAGAGTACCTCCAATGATCACAGGTTCCTTCCACTGTCGTAAAACATCACACTTACACTGTCATATTCTGTAAACAAATATTGCGTCTGGAAACCATAGGGTGCAAGGATCGTATAGCAGAAGAGAAAACATTATGAAAAATATACGAATAATATAAGTCGCAACAACATTACTACAGAATACATTTTAAATGATTTGGAGGTGTTTGTTTTGAGCTGCGAATACATGTGTTTGAATAAATACTTCAGGCAGTATATAAATCCGATCCTCCCCCCATGTACTATGGACCTTGCCGTTGATGGGAAGGCTTGCGTGCGTCAACGATACAGATAGCCGTACCGTAGGTACAACCACAACGGAGGCGTATCTGTTGAGAGACCAGACAAACGTGTGGTTCCTGAAGAGGGGCAGCAGCCTTTTCGGTAGAATATCAGATGGAACCCAGTTCTAAGCAAAGAGGGGAAAGCAGAAAGGTGGAAGGAGTATATAGAGGGTCTATCCAAGGGACATGTTCCTGAGGACAATATTATGGAAATGGAAGAGGATGTAGATGACGATGAAATGGGAGATACGATACTGCGTGAAGAGTTTGACAGAGCACTGAAAGACATGAGTCGAAACAAGGCCCCGGGAGTAGACAACATTCCATTAGAACTACTGACGGCCTTGGGAGAGCCAGTCCTGACAAAACTCTACCATCTGGTGAGCAAGATGTACGAGACAGGCGAAATACCCTCAGACATCAAGAAGAATATAATAATTCCAATCCCAAAGAAAGCAAGTGTTGACAGATGTGAAAATTACCGAACTATCAGTTTAATAAGTCACAGCTGCAAAATACTAACGCGAATTCTTTACAGACGAATGGATAAACTGGTAGAAGCCGACCTCAGGGAAGATCAGTTTGGATTCCGTAGAAATATTGGAACACGTGAGGCAATACTGACCTTACGACTTAACTTAGAAGAAAGATTAAGGAAAGGCAAACCTACGTTTCTAGCATTTGTAGACTTAGAGAAAGCTTTTGACAATGTTGACTGGAATACTCTCTTTCAAATTCTAAAGGTGGCAGGGGTAAAATACAGGGAGCGAAAGGCTATTTACAATTTGTACAGAAACCAGATGGCAGTTATAAGAGTCGAGGGGCATGAAAGGGAAGCAGTGGTTGGGAAGGGAGTGAGACAGGGTTGTAGCCTCTCCCCGATGTTATTCAATCTGTATATTGAGCAAGCAGTAAAGGAAACAAAAGAAAAATTTGGAGTAGGTAATAAAATCCAGGTAGAAGAAATAAAAACTTTGAGGTTCGCCGATGACATTGTAATTCTGTCAGAGACAGCAAAGGACTTGGAAGAGCAGTTGAACGGAATGGACAGTGTCTTGAAAGGAGGATATAAGATGAACATCAACAAAAGCAAAACGAGGAAAATGGAATGTAGTCGAATTAAATCGGGTGATGCTGAGGGAATTAGATTAGGAAATGAGACACTTAAAGTAGTAAAAGAGTTTGGCTATTTGGGGAGCAAAATAATTGATGATGGTCAAAGTAGAGAGGATACAAAATGCAGACTGGCAATGGCAAGAAAAGCGTTTCTGAAGAAGAGAAATTTGTTAACATCGAGTATAGATTTAAGTGTCAGGAAGTCGTTTCTGAAAGTATTTGTATGGAGTGTAGCCATGTATGGAAGTGAAACATGGACAATAAATAGTTTGGACAAGAAGAGAATAGAAGCTTTCGAAATGTGGTGCTACAGAAGAATGTTGAAGATGAGGTGTGTAGATCACGTAACAAATGAGGAGGTATTGAATAGGATTGGGGAGAAGAGAAGTTTGTGGCACAACTTGACTAGAAGAAGGGATCGGTTGGTAGGACATATCCTGAGGCATCAAGGGATCACAAATTTAGCATTGGAGGGCAGCGTGGAAGGTAAAAATCATAGAGGGAGACCAAGAGATGAATACACTAAGCAGATTCAGAAGGATGTAGGTTGCAGTAGGTACTGGGAGATGAAGGAGATTGCACAGGATAGATTAGCATGGAGAGCTGCATCAAACCAGTCTCATGACTGAAGACATAAATCCGATTTTGACAAGTTAAAAGAGCTTAAACTTCATACTCGGTTATACAATCAGGTGAAATGTTACAAACTTTATGTACAATAATATTGGCTATAGTGGTAAAATTATACGCAAATAACAACTTTTGGTTGCGATTCATAGATAGGTATGAAAGGCTGGAGGCAGAGGGAGAGGAAGAGAAAGTTAGAGGCAGAGAGAGGGTGGAAAGAGTCATTGTGTGAGAGCAAACTTTACAAACCAAGGGGTCTGGAGATTAAATCTGTTACATGTAATAAGTGCCTAAAGGTTGTCTAATATTTTGTTTAATGCTTTAAAATATTCACATAGATGTACAGTTTGTGCCGGTAGTTGATGTACATATAGATTAAAGCTGACAAGGGGTACAAGCTGTTGGTGTGATGTTATATCTGTAAATGAGGCCCATCTCTTGTACACTAGGCGGCTGTCATGGTAACATAACTAAATATTTTTGGTCAATATTAAGGTGTGTGTGTGTGCGCACGCACGCATTGCAATTTTAATGACGTAAGCAGTTGCTGAAAACAGAGATGAGGCTATTATAAATATTGTTTTGTTTGGAATGTTTCAAGGATGTGTAGTTTTCTATATATTGGTTGGATGTGTAGGATGCTGATAGTTGTGTTGTTAACATGGTGCTCTGTTTCATGCAGGTGGGCGTCTATTGCTGATGTGTGTTTTTTTTTTTTTAGTGCTGTCATGCGTTCTTTGAATCTAATCTCAAATGATCTGCGTGTCTGGCCTATGTTGAGGCAGTCAGGGTCCTAACATTCAATTCTGTACACAGCTGCGTGATGAAGTGGGTTTCATGTGCTGATGTAGTGCAGTAATTTCTGTCCAATCTTGTTGTCTGTGGTAAAGGAAATGCTAACACCTTTCCATTTAAAGATATTGGCAATCTGATATGAAATATTCCCTAGGTGGGGGATTGTTTGGAAGATGTAATTTTGTTTTTGTTTTTTGTTTTGTGATTGCTTTGTTATTGTTGAGTGTTTTAAGGTGTCTACTATGGAGCTGCCATAACCATTTGCAATAGATGTTTGTTTTATTATTTCAATTTCTTGATCACATTTGTCTCCAGAGTGTGATAGTTGGATAGCTCTATTGATGACATACTGGAATTCTGCCATTTTGAGGCCTGTGGGGTGACAAGAGGACTTGTGAATTGTAGTATATGTTGTGGTAGGCTTCCAATAAATTTCAAACTGAAGTCTGTTATACTTTATTCTAATGATATGGCCTAAGAAATTTATACTGTCATCTGTTTGGTGTTGAACTGTGCATTTTATGTTTTCATGGGAGTTGTTGAATAACTGGTTTAACTCCCTGATGTCATCTTTACTGCTTTTCATTAAAATGATTGTATCATCTACATATCTGTAGTAGTAGATAATATTTTTGAGGAGGCAGTGATTGGAATTCAGCATTTTTTGTCTTCTAATTTGTTTATAAATATTTCAGCTAACAATCTGGAAAGATTCGACCCCATTGCCGGACCATCTGCTTGTTTGTAGATTTCATTGTTAAATTTAAAATAGTGTGGATTCGAGCAGGTCCATTAGTTCAGCAATGTGAGTTGAAGACATGTTTTTGCGCTTTTGAAGGTTGGCATTGATTATCTGTAGTGTGGGATGTTGTAAAGCCGTATTTCTGTACTGTATATCACTGTTCTCTTAGTTTCCCAACACCACTTATGCAAGCCAAAGCCCTAAGGTGGTACAGCCTGCACATTCACACTTCAAGCACTCTCACATCATGCAACACTTAATTCTAACATCGGACTCGCATTCGGGAGGACGACGGTTCAATCCCGTCTCCGGACATCCCGATTTAGGTTTTCCGTGATTTCCCTAAATCGCTTCAGGCAAATGCCGGGATCGTTCCTTTGAAAGGGCACGGCCGATTTCCTTCCCGATCCTTCCCTAACCCGAGCTTGCGCTCCGTCTCTAATGACCTCGTTGTCGACGGGACGTTAAACACTAATATCCTCCTCCACTTAATTCTAATTATACTGTACAAATTACCATGTCTAGGTTCCCATAATCCTTTATACTCTACGCTAATCTGGACTCTGATACTTCCCCCAATGCCAACTTATCGGATGGCGATGCTATGTGGATATCCGCACAGTCTGTCTTAAAATGCTTCCTCCTCTCACAATCTGCCAACTGGCCATTTCACGGCCAACTGCCGTCTGGCTCAGGTTTAATGTTTTGTGAACCAATGCCCTTCTGTGACACTAAGTGGAAGGAGGAGAGGGCTTCGGCTAGAAATCCCTCGGCAGATACAATCCACTGATCACTGCTTCCCAGAAACACTCACACAGCCAGGTTCCTGCACTCATCATTTATGGCCCCCATTCAACTTGCTCACTGTTCTCCATTGCCTCCACTAAGGCCCTTCAGGTACAAGTTCCGCGCAAGTTACATATGCAGTTATCACCACATTCTGTCCACAATTTCCTCGCGTAAAATAGTCATGAGCCACACAAACCAAATGTAGTAGTGGGGATTACCGAGATCATGACCTAAATTATGAACGTTAATCTCACTGACAATGTTGTTAAAGTGAGCGAGTGGCGTGCCACCCCTCAGTGTTTCAGAATTAGCTTGGAAATCATCGCGCATATTGATGCCAGTATGACGTAATATGTGGACATCAACTTCGTTGACCCTCGCACCCCTTCCGACCATTGTAGTGGAGCAGCATTCAATGGCCGAAATTATTTTTTCCGTTGCTCATGTTGTGTGGGCTGGTTTGACCCTCAACCGTGATCAAAATCTATATTGCTACAGGCGGGAGCGTAATGGTCTTCGAGCTTATTTCTCTAAATGCCATTGTTTTGTTTCCTAAAACTCTGACAGTTTTCATTATTACTCTACCAGTCAGCGCACTTATCTGGATGCTTCAGAGTCAACTGCCACAAACACAGGAATACAAGCAATTTTTGTGTTTATGTCCACGACTGTTAAGGCGTGAAGGCTGAGTGTTGCCTTCGCTTCTTCACTGACGTTCCGCACAGAGATCGAGCTTGTCAGCTCTGGATCGAAATCGTTAACATTTTCATATGGTTTTCTTTATTTTGGCATCTGGGCAGGACTCATACAGTCATCAACATGCCAATAAAATTTAACATATTTCATAGCAATGTACACGTTGGATTTAATAAAATACACATCATCATGAGCATAAAATTACAGTAGATTAAAAATATTCATTGATATTCTATACTGTAAGACAATCATCCGATAGTAATTGTTATGTTCGAGCAGTGCTGATAAATTGCAGCTATGAACTATCTTATAATGGTTGATTACCATGTGTGCATCGGATGCGACTGTGTCCCAGTTCTTTCCGCGTTATTTCGAAAAGAAACTCAATGCATAGCTTATATGTGGCAGACAGATAGTTACGGAGCTGTAAGAGCCGTCACTGTGCGGGTCCAAATTGCAAACATGTCACAAATTAATGTGCGTCATCGTAATGAAAATAAATGTTTTGTATTCCAGTATGTGGTGTTATAGACTGACGGTTAGTTTGAGTGAGTTACATTTGTTTAATTCACACTGATTCACTTTCTACCGTTGACGTAAGCAGATGAACTTGTAAAATACAATGCTCTGTGTTACTCTAACGTTCCCAAATGTGCTTTCATGGATCACTAGCCACATATCTTTGAGGCAGAGATGGTTAGAGTTGAACAAGTCATCTAAATATATTGTGTGGCGACTTTTGGGGTGAGGTAGCAAAGTTACACTTTACTAGTCGCTGTTACACCAGGCACATAGGTTGGTCTGTGCAACTATTCACTAAGTGAACAGTGAATGTGAAATTCAAGATGAGATAAAGTGTAGCTTTATGTCGAACTGATCTGATAGCATTTAAACTTAACACATCTTAAACTAAAAACCGAACCGAGTAAATAAACGAGAAGCACAGGTATGTCTATGTGGGAACATTATCTTCTTAGTTAGAGTCTATGACTTTGTGTTGAAACCTTTGATTTATCACTAACTGTTATTTGTGTTTATTACACTACTCATTGTCACGTCCTGCGTCATATGTTCCTTTACGGAAAACATATTCAAATTTACGTAAAAAAGCGTGTTACCTAGAGGTAAATGGGATCACGGTAATATTTATATTGAATTCAACTTATAATTGTTGTATAATTTGTTGTCAGATCCCGCAATGTTTATCCACATTCTTGCGATAGCTAATCCAGTCACGGAACGGTGCTGTTGGCAAGACATCCTTCCTTCAAACGTGTACTACCAACACAGTACTTCAACCAAATGTCAAAAATCAAAAAGATTGCCACATGTGGTTCTGTGGCCGATTTTGCGGATGATTTTTGGCATCTTCCAAGTCAATACAAGAGCGAAGAAGAAGCAGTCCATTCCCGTGGACACTCATTTCCATATTCCTAGCATCGATGAAAGAGGTTAGTGTACTGTGTAAAATTTATTTACAACACGAAAGATTATGACAATAAATTCTGTAGAAGCTACATGTAACACGAAAGCCGATTTAAAATTATGCAGTCAGTGTACCTGAAAATGTGTACCAGTGTATACCTGTGTATGCACTATGCCATTATTTATTATTTTTCTGAGAGAGTCTTTTGCTAATCATCTTATGTACCATCTGCCATCTGAAACTGATAAGGATATGTTTAGTCAGCGAGATATTTTAGGTGTGGATTAACTAATGAAACAGTTTCTATTTGTGATTGAAACGCCTTGTAACATGAACTACGTAGAAATGCTCTCACAAGAACATACTTTGACGTGGACATTTGTGATTAGCTATGTGTTTGCAGTGCGAACTTTTTAACCATATAACTTCCTTAATTCTCGTAAAATTATTTTTATTGTTGTTTGTTGCTAAAGAGCTTTATTTGAGAGACTCTGCAAGTCTATGTTAGCGTCTCCTTAGCGTGACAATTTTTAGAGTTTCAAGAGTAATAACTTAGAGAGTTTTAGCTTCGATGATTACGATCAACTGTTTGAACTTTACCAAAAAAAGAAAATAATCTAGTAAATTTTGGTATAAATGAGTAAGAGAATAAATACTACCTACGTTGAGGGCCAAGTAATATGTCATAATACGGCAGCCTCCCGCGTAGGAAAAGCCTATATAGGTCTATAATGCTTTCACATGGCTCAACTGTGTTCCTCTTTGCGGAGGCGAAGACGATACCAGAGAGATAAACTGATAAATAGATTCTATTCCGTCTTCGAAACATGCAAGACGTAGTAACAGTTGGTTCTGCCTCTACATAAAAGCTATACCACCAGTCAGTACTGACGTGCATCCGCAATACTGAATCGCAAGAGAAGTTATATAAATCAGAGGCAATTCTATACACATCACGTTTCCTGAATTTTATACACATAGACATTTTATGTTCCACAGCAAATTATTTTATGTGCTACAGGACTGGTACATAAGATTAATGTCAAAATCACCTAAATTGAACAGGAAACATATAACATCATTTTGTACTGTCTCAATTGAATTGGTTTATACGCTGCGGCCTTATCAAGCAATAACAAAAATGAAAGAATGAACAAAGATAATAAAAATCGTTAATTCAAACCCAAGAAATAGTACAAGGGAAGCTGAGAACATGGTTGTAGCCAAGATAACTATAGTTAAAGTCTGAAAAGGTTCAGTACATTTATTAATTCACTTTTCACGTAAGTTCACATCCTATACACTTAGTTTACTCAAATTAGCATATAGTGTTAGATCTGCGGTACAACTGGGAGCAGATATTCCTGTGGTAGGTACCGCTCAAGACCTATTCATTACTACGAACTCATGCAGAAAAAAAAATTCGGATGACGAGACAAGAAGTAAAAGTTCCACAATAGAATAATTTTTAAGAAACTGAAATATAAATTCATCCTAATCTACGATAAAATCCAAGTAAGGGGAAATCTGTCTAATGCTGATTATCTGGCTTCCTTAGAATATCAAGCAATCAACTAAATTTCGAGAATACGTCTACAACCTATTCTTTTCTATTCCAGTATTACAGAAATTGTCTAATTGTATAAAGTATTCCAGTCGAGGACGCAGTGAACACCATGGAATCTTGAATGCTTGAATGAAGTCGATCGACAAGGACCTAACAATGTAGTAACAGAGCAGGAATGAAGTGGATGCAGTAATATATAGGACGAGAGTAGTGCCAGTCTACGTATCTAAATGCGGCAGTAGGCGGTATATTTCGTGGGTAGGCAGTGCGAACGTTACCCTCATCAGAAGGAAAAAAAAAGTTTTATGAATATAACATTCGCTATCCGTGATTTTTATAATAACCATTATCAAGCAATTAATAAATTGTCACAAGCCAGTAGAATCAATATTATGATATAGTAACTGAACATTATTCAGTTAGTGGTAACCGGTAACAGACTTCGTAATGACAGACTTCCAGAACCTGTTATTGTAACAATACTATAAACAATGCACCGCTTAAAGATAACTTTTCAGGCTACAAATCAAAACTGTATAGATCAAAATGGTGAATGAAGAGGGATGGAAGGTTAGGTTAACTTACCATAGACGACGGACTTAACAGAGATGGAGCACAAGCTCGATGTAGACTGAGTTAGGTATGGAATTCGGCCATCTAATTTTTCGTTACGCAATAGTCAGCTTCGTTAAGTTGATAGGTTTTGTTATTCTGTGCATTGTTAAATCATTTCTGTGGATGCAGGGTTGATTAATAGCAGCTAGTACGAAGCAACGTGGAACAGAAATAACGTTCTTTCCGGCAGGTGGTACCACTGAAGTAAGGGATTGCACATACAATCCGACGAATGTACGTCTTTGATCTGGCCTGTAGATTAACTTCTCAACAATTTCTACTTGGTAATGGGCTTGCTAAGTCCTTGATGAAAGCGTTTCCTCTATCCTAATTAAAAGGATATTCAGGTTCCTTGGTACATTGAAGTATACTTCTTAAAGTGAAGTTATCCTAAAATTAATTCTCCAAGGAAAGGCACAATATCTTTTACCTCAGTCTATAAGCTGCTTCTAGTCCAAGCAGCACATCGATGCAACTGCTCTGTCGTGAGTTGTGCTGTAGTAAGTTAACACATGTTCTGTCTCTCATAACGGAAATGGAACTGCATAATATTACGCAATGGTATGCAATTTCTTTTTGCATTAAATTGGGTGAAAACGCAACGACAACATACGGTTACCTTCAGAAGGCTTTTGGAGAGGAGGTTATGTCAAGAGTTAAAGTTTTTCATTGGCATAGAAGGTTTAGTGAAGGCAGAACGAATGTTGAAGATGAATACCGCAGTGGACGACCATCAACCTAACGGACGAATGTCAACTTTGGCAGGGTGCCTGAACTCGTACGATCTGATCGAAAATTATCTGTGAAAACGATTGCAGAAGAACTGAATATCAATCGAGAAATGGTGCGTCTGATAATAACTGAAAATCTTTCTGTGAGAAATATTTGTGCAAAAATAGTCACCAGAAATCTCACACCACAACTGCAAGAAACATCGAAAAATGTGGCAGCCGATCTGTTAGAGCAAACGAAAATCAATCCAGAATTGTTGAGCCGTGTTATCACTGGTAATGAAAGTTGTTTTTTCAGTACGACCCAGAGACAAAAACCCAAAGTTCGCAGAAGTGCTCAAAGGGATCATCCAGACCAGAAAAAGGTTTCATGTCAAAATCAAAAGCGAAATGTTGGAACAGCGACCGGAACAGTCGCAGGGTTGAAATGATGGAAACGCGGCAGCACCTGTGGAGCCGACCGCGAACAACGACACAACGGGAGAGGGCGGACACGACCAACGAAGGACCTTACGACAACGACAAGAACAGAATAACAGAGTGAAGAAAACCAAACAAAACAACCACGTCCACTCGTAAAGAAAACACGAAAGTAAATACGCTGTCTAATGAGAGGCTATACGTCCTGAGACGTACGCTACGTTGGACTCGCAGGCTGAGACTTTTTTTTTCTTTATTTTTATTTTAAACCTGTACAACAGGCAGGCTGTCAGCAGCATTTTACGCCGCTCTTCAGCCAGAGGATACACAAAGAGAAGAAACACTGAGAAGACACATAAGTTACAGAACGGCGAGCAATAAAACAGTAGACACATAAAGACAAACACGGAGCCGTTCACACGCGACGATAATCCACACTGCAAACTGTTGATACAACGCACAAACACTGAAGAAGACGATGGCACTGGTGAAGGATGGAGTGTGACGGTGAACACTGAACACTAAACATGACGGCACACACGAAACACTGATGGCGGTGATCTCCGGCGCGCGAATGTCGACTTAGCATGTGCGAGTCCAGGGACCTGCCATGAGGTGAACAGGTGTGAGGTGGGGGAGGGGAGAAAAAGGATGCCAATGGCTGAGGATACGGGGGCAGGAGGTGAGGGACAGGGGTGGGGAGGCCTGGGGAAGGAGGGGGGAGAAATGGAGGAGTGAGGGAAAAGGGAGAGAAGGGAGGGAGGGACCCCAGAGGAGCAGGCACAGCAGGAGGGTGGGAGGATCAAAGTTGGTAGGAGGGGGAGATGGAGGGGAGGATGGCATCATCAGGGAGGGGGAGCTGGCGGAAGCCACCTTGGGAGAGGGTAAGGAGGTTGGAGAGATGGAGACCGGGTGGGATGTGCGAATACAGCCGCGGCAGCAGGCGGGGGTGGGAGAGGATCGGGGAGACGAGCGGGTGAGGAGGATCGAGTTTGCGGGAGGTGTACAGGATCCATATCCTTTCAAGGGAAAGGAGGAGGTGGGGGAAGGGGATGAGATTGTACAGGACCCACGTGGGGGAGGGGAGACGGATGCGACAGGCGAGGCGAAGAGCATGACGTTCAAGGATTTGGAGGGATTTATAAAAGGTAGAGGGGGCGGAGATTCAAGCCGGATGGGCATAACAAAGGATAGGGCGGATGAGGGACTTATAGGTGTGGAGGATGGTGGAGGGGTCCAGACCCCACGTAGGGCCGGAGTGGAGCTTGAGGAGACTGAGTCGGGAGCGTGCCTAGGCTTGGATTGTCCGGAGGTGGGGAGTCCAGGAGAGGCGACGGTCGAGGGTGACGCCAAGGTACTTAAGGGTGGGAGTGAGGGCGATAGGATGGCCATAGATGGTGAGATAGAAATCAAGGAGGCGGAAGGAAGGTGTGGTTTTGCCTACAATGATCGCCTGGGTTTTGGAGGGATTGACCTTGAGCAACCACTGGTTGCACCAAACGGGGAACCGGTCAAGATGGAGAGGTGTTGGGAGCACTGTAGGGTGGGGGCAAGGGCAAGGAAGGCAGTGTCATCGGCAAACTGGAGAAGGTGGACGGGGGCCGACGGCTTCGGCATGTCCGCTGTGTACAAAAGGTGCAGAAGGGGGGAGAGGACGGAGCCTTGGGGCACACCGGCAGAGGGGAAAGAGATGTAGGAATCCGTGTTATGGATGGTAACATAGGAAGGACGGCGGGCGAGAAAGGAGCCGATCAGGCGGATGTAGTTAATGGGAAGGGCGAAGGTTTGGAGTTTGAAGAGGAGACCGGAATGCCATACGCGGTCATATGCACGTTCGAGGTCCAGGGAGAGGAAGATTGCGGAGCGACAGGAATTAAGCTGTTCGGAAAGGAAGGAGAAAGAGAAGGTCGTCGGAAGAGAAGGACGGCCGAAAGAAACACTGGGTAACGGGAAGGAGGCGGTGCTGGCAGAGATGCTGGTGGACGCGTTGGGTGAGGATAGATTCCAGGACCTTGCTGAAGACCAAGGTAAGGCTGATGGAACGGTAGGAGGAGACGGTGGACGGCGGTTTGCCAAGTTTAAGGAACATGAGGATACCAGAAGTTTTCCACAGGTCGGGGTAGTAACCGGTGGACAGGACTACATTGTAGAGCCTGGCCAGGGTGGAGAGGAAAGAGACAGTAGCTTCACGACACGATCGTGACCAGGAGCAGTGTTGCGTTTTGTGCGGAGTGTATCAATGAGATCCTGTGTAGTGATTGGGGCATTGAGTTCCGTGTGTGCAATGTTGTCCAAGTACTGGAAACCAGGAGCGAGGGGAGGGACAGAGGTGTCAGTTCAATCGCGGATATCCAGGAAAAGGGAGTAATCGAACTGGGGATCATCAGGGATGGAAAATACATCGGAGAGGTAGGAGGCAAAGTGATTGGCCTTACTGAGGGTGTCAGGGAAAGGGTGATCATCATGGAGAAGAAGATAATAGGGGGAGGGTTTAGTTCCGGTAAGGCGACGGAAGGCCGACCAGAACTTGGACGAGTTTATTGGTATGGTAGCATTTAAATGGGGGAATGTCTGTCGCCAGTCCCGGCGTTTCTTGGCCGTGAGCAAATTACGAATGTGTCGCTGGAGTTTCCGGTGGCGTCGTAGCGTGTCCGGGTCACGCGTGCGGAGGAAGGCACGGTAGAGACGACAGGATTCACTGAGGAGGAGTACGGCCTGTGGGGGTAAGGTAGGACGGTGGGGGTGGATGACGACAGTAGGGACGTGGGCCTCCACGGCCGCAGACAGGGTCTGCTGGAGAAAGGAGGCAGCATGGGCGTCATCGTCAGGGTGGTGGTAGGTGAAGGGGTGGCCATCGACCTGGGTGGAAAGGGTACCACGGTAGGCATTCCAGTCAGCATGGGAATAGTCATGGATATACTTAGGGGGAGGGTCATTACGAGGGTCGGGGCGGGGGCGACGACCGTCTGAAATGGTGAGGAGGACAGGGAGATGGTCGCTACCAATAGGCTCCAGGACATCCACCGTTATGCGGCCAAGGAGGTTGGGGGAGGAGAGGATAACATCAGGAGTGGAGTTGGATTCAGGACGGGAGCGCTGGGGGATGGGGATGAGTTCGCCTTGAAGGGAGGAGAGGAACCGATGCCACCGCCGTAATTGGGCGGCGGAACGACTATGGATGTTGAGGTCGGCGGCGATCACGTAGGAGGAGAAGGTACGGTCAGTGTGGGAGAGAAGGTCGAAGGGCATAGGGGCGTTAGGGCGGACATAGATGGTGGCGCAGGTAACGGTAAAGCCGGGGAAGAAGAGACTAAGGATCGGGTGTTCGGTGGGATCGGGAAGGAGAGGTTGGAGCCGAACGGGGATCTGGCGGTGGTGACCAATGGCAACTCCGCCACGCGCAATTGGGAGGGGATTATCGGAGCGGTGGAGGAGGTAGGGTGAGGTGTGGATGGAGTGGTGGGGTTGGAGGAAGGTTTCATTGAGGAGGAAGGCATCAACGCGGTGGGAGGCAAGGGTGTGCAGGAAGAGGTTCTTGTTGGCGGAAAGGGAGCGGATATTGTTGAAACGGATAGGTTGCTATCGCGCCATGACAGGGATTTAGACGAGGGTGTCAAGGTGGGAGAAGGTGAAATGGGCCTGGTTGTTGGAGTAGGTGGCGTACATCTTGAGTTAGAATATGGAACGGGCGGCAAGGGAGATCTGCTGGAGGGTGTGGGGGCGCTGGAAGGGATGAACATTTTGAAAGACGATGGTGAGGAACCTGATGATGTCCTCAGCGGTGGGGGGGGGGGACGAAGGGAATTCGTAGGAGCGGTGGGGGCGTCCAGGGGACGGACAGGGACAGTGAGTTCAGGAGTGGTCAGACGGGGTCGGGCTTAACACTTTTGGGAGTTGGTGGGATGGGGGAGATTGCAGGTATTGCAGGAGGGAGGGGATTGAAGGTGAGGGCACTGCTGGCCGAGTTGAAAATGCGATGGACCGCCCGCACCTCCAGCGTGGGATGCGCCTTGAGCTCCGCCAACACCTCCTCTTCCGTGATCGACGGACTGAGCCGAATGATCACGGCAGCGGGGTTGGCGGGCGACGCGGGGGTTGGGGTTGGCATGCAGGAGATGGAGAAGGAGCAGGGGTGAGGGAGGCATTGGGCCAAAACGGGTGATGGGGAAGCGGGAGAGGATGTCAGTATGGAGGGTTGGGCTGGGGGAGGAGAGGAGAACAGAAACCTGTCTGGGAGTGAGGAGAGAGATGGGGGCACCAGGGAAGTGTTGGCGGAGGAGGAGGGAGAGATTCCGGGCCTCGAGAAGGGAAGGATCGGGACAGGAGAGGAGGTATTTGTATAAAGAAGGGGGGAGGGAGAGGAGGAGGAGGAGGCGGAGGGAGCAGGGCCAGGTGGGGAGACATCCATGGGACCTTGGGGGGGGTGAAGGGGGATGGGGCGGGGCCTTTTTTGGGAGCGGAGGAGGTGGTGGTGCCACTAGGGCGTTTTATGGCGGCAGAAGGGCGGGTGGTGATATGAGGGACGGGAGCTACAGGGAGGTGGTGGGAAGGGACAGGTCCCGGCGTGGACGCAGCAGTCAGCGTCGGAGATGATGACGTTGATGGTGACCGTGAAGGCGGCAGCGACGATGACGGTGGCGGCGGTGATGGCGAAGGCGACGGGGAGAGCTGGGCATGGACAGTGGCCCGATGGGCCACCACCCAAGCCGGAGCTGCAGTGACAGGCTGGGGGAGTGGGGGGAAAGGATTAGATGGAGAGGAGCAGGAGGAATAAGCTGGAGAGGGGCGACAAAAAGCGAGGGCGAAGGGAGAGTGAGAAGAGGTGGGATGGAAGGTGGGGGGTGGGACTGGGCACACTACGTTATAGTGGTGGAGGCGGCGGAAGGGGAAGTGTAAACTATGGCGGTGGTGGAAGTGGTGGCGGTGGTGGTGGGGGCGGACATGACGACAGGGAGAAACAATAACACACAGAACGAAAAGGAAAGGACACAAACTGGGGACAGACGAAGACAAAGACGGAGGAGGGCGAAGACGGCCGAAGACCAGAGACGGCGACGGCGACGGCGACGGCGATGGCGACGGCGACGGCGGGTGGCAGGAACGCCGCAGCTGCTGCTGCTGCTGCCGCGGACGGGGCCGGGGCTGCTGCTGCCGCTGCTGCTGCTTGCTGCTGGCTGGCTGGACCGCTGCCGCTGCTGCTGCTGCTGCTGCTACTGCTGCAGGAGGACTGGTTGGCTGCTGCTGGCTGGACCGCTGCTGCAGACCGGGACTGGGACCGCTGCTGCTGCTGCTGCTGCCGCTGCTGGCTGGACGGCTGGCTGGCTGGCTGGCACCTGCAATACCTAACGCTCCGATTAGAACCGAATGGTCAATCGAAGGGCGGCATCCTTCCGGATTACCGCCGAAGAATGTGTCGTGCAGGCTGAGCCACAGGCAGGCGCTTAAGTACTCTATTGGGGACGCCGCTATTGGCCGCTGCAACCACGTGTTCCTCCGTGGCGCTCTCACACTCAATGCGGGCCAGGACGCGCACCGCCACAGCTTATGGCGCGATGCTGCAGAGACCTCTACCGGTCTTCGACGTCCATGATGTCTGGCGGGGATTCAAATTCCGCAGCGCACGGTACCAGAAATGTATGCTTGTGGGTTTCTTTGATTCCAAGTGAATTGTTCATATAGAGTGGGTGTCTCCTGGACAAACAGTTAAGCAATATTACTACAAAGAAATTTTAGACAAGCTTCGTGAAAGACTTGGGGTTAATGTCTTAGAGGCATAAGCGATGGGCTGTTGGGACCCATTGGCATCCCAGTGTGCAAGGACAGCCCCAATGCCGTACACCGACCCATCAGCCGCCACAATGAAGGGGCGGTCCAGAGAAAAGGGAGTGAGACAAGGGGAGGAGGTGGACTTCAGCATCGCCTTTAAACAGAGAAAAACCTGGTCACAGGCAGGGGTCCAATCAAAACGTACCCCTTTGCGACGCAAGTGACTGAGGGGTTGAGCAACGGAGGCAGCCTGGGGCAAGAACCTTAAGTAACCTTGCCCAAAAATATCTGGAGTTCAGATAAGTCTTTGGGACGAGGAAGGACCTCAATGGGCGCCACATTACGACCCGAAGGGCGAATGCCATCTTTGATAATTCAGTGGCCTAAGTATTCCACTTCCGGTTGAAAAAAAAACACTTGTCCAGCCGACAGTGAAAACCAGCAGACTGCAGAGCGTGAAATAAGGCGCTGAGCTTTTGCAAATGTTCCTGGCCTGAACGCCCGGTGACCAAGATATCATCCAGATAATTCACACAGGCAGAGATAGGCTGTGTAAGCTGCTCCAGGAATCGCTGGGAAATGGCCGGCGCCGAAGAGGCACCAAAGGGAAGGCGCTTGTAGTTATACAATCCGATAGGCGTGTTGATAACCATGATGTTCCGAGATTCTGCATCCAGGGCAACTGGTGGTATGCCTCAGCCAGCTCGATCTTGGAAAAATACTCTCCCCCCCCCGTCAAGCTTGACAAGGGGGTCTTCCTGTTGGGGAATGGGGTACGTGTCAACGAGGAACTGAGCATTGACTGTAGCGCCGAAGTCCCCACACACAGCTGAAGGGACCCATTGGGTTTCTGTATGACCACCAGTGGAGTCGCCCATGCACTGTAAGAGACAGGCTCCAGCACGCGAGCGGTTGGGAGCTGATCAAGTTCCTGCTTGACCGCTGGGCGTAAAGCCACCGGAAGGGGCCAGGCCTGGATAAAGCAAGGCTGTGCATCTGGCTATAGGGTGATGTGCGCCTGAAAGCCGGAAGCACATCCGAGATCCGGTGAAAACAACGGCGCAAAAGTGGAGTACAGATCATCCAAGTCCTGAAAGGGAACAGCCATGGAAACGACCTTAACTTCGTTGGAAATTGAAAACCCAAACAGTTGAAAAGCATCCAGCAAAAATATTCAAAGCCGATGGTTGGTCGACGACAAAGAGGGTAAGGAGGCGGGGAACACACTTGCACGTCGCCTGGACGACGAACTGCCCATGAAGGAACCGTATCTGTAGGCGACCAAACGGCGAGAGGGAGGCGACAATGCAGCACAGCTCAGCCAGGTATATGTTGCCATATTAATCAGGGAGATGGTGGCCCCAACGTCGACCAGAAAATTGAAATCCTCAGTGAAAATGCGGGGCGTGAGGAAAAGCTTCTGAGCTGACAGGTCGTCCTGCGGGACGACTGACTGCAGAGCATGGACGATATCTTGAGGCCCAGGACAGGCAGGACTGGAGCGAATCGAGCGACTACGACAAACCCATCGGACGTGGCCCTCCTTGTTACACAATGTGCACGTTTCCCGGCGGTAGTAAAAATCAGCCCATGAATGTTCAGCACAGCACTGTGGGCAAGATGGAAGTGGGCCGCGCGACCAGCGACGAGGGGCGACCGAAGGCGCCGATGCCATAGACACG
Source organism: Schistocerca americana (assembly GCF_021461395.2). NCBI lineage: Eukaryota > Metazoa > Arthropoda > Insecta > Orthoptera > Acrididae > Schistocerca > Schistocerca americana. The sequence continues at coordinate 87,698,617 of NC_060122.1, forward strand.
TCGGACAACGAGGAGTCCCGACGGCGCTGGCCTCTGTCGGCCGGTCCACGTCGACGTCTCAAGGGCGGACCCGCCGTGACGCCGCGATCGCCGCCCTAAGACCCTCGTTAGCCGCTTGAGCTTACTTCAAAGGAGTGGGAAATGCGGAGAATCTCTTCCAAGGAGGGCGCTGTCGAGTTTCAACGCTGCAGTAAGGACATTAGGATCGGGAGCCAGCTGAACCACCACATCCTGGATCAGGCAGTCTGCATACGAAACCTTACACAGCTGATTAGTGCACGTAAAATCGCATCGACGGCTGAGACGCTGCAAGTCCGTTACCCAGGAACGATGCGATTGACCAGGCTGTTTATGGTACTGATGGAACTCTAGCCGAGAGGCGACCACATGGTAGCGTTGGGAATAACAATTTGTCAGCAAAAGGCAGATCTCCTGGAAAAAGAGAGCCATAGGATTGGACAACAGTGCCAACTTGCGGAGAAGAAAGAACGTGTCCAGGGAGGGCCAAGGCAAAAACAACGACCGCTGCAAGGAGTCGTCCGTGACTTGAAAAGCTGTGAAATGTTGTTTCAGCCAACGTTAGGTTTCCCAGTTCTCGATAGCGCCATTAAAGGGGGTAAACGACGGCGGACGTGGGAAAGCATTGGACACCCGAGGACTGAAGCTGTTGTGGTAACGTGTCCCGGGCATCGACTTTGTCTGTTAACAAATGAGCGACTTTTGTAAGATGTCTAACTGGAGCCGCTGCTGCTGCATGAGCTGCTGCTGCTGCTGCTGTTGCTCCGGCAGACAGATCAACTTCGCCACCATACCAACAACGACTCCCGTTTACCTCGTCGCCAAAATGCGGCCCGCGAACAACAACACAACGGGAGAGGACGGACACGACCAACGAAGGACCTTACGACGACGACAACAACAAGAAGAACAGAACAACAGAGTCAAGAAAACCAAACAAGACAACCACGTCCACTCGTAAAGAAAACACGGAAGTAAATACGCTGTCTAATGCGAGGCGATATGTCCTGAGACGTACGCAAATACCGAGCGAGGTGGCGCAGTGGTTAGCACACTGGACTTGTATTCGGGAGGACGACGGTTCAATCCCGTCTCCAGCCATCCTGATTTAGGTTTTCCGTGATTTCCCTAAATCGTTTCAGGCAAATGCCGGGATGGTTCGTTGGAAAGGGCACGGCCGATTTCCTTCCCCATCCTTCCCTAACCCGAGCTTGCGCTCCGTCTCTAATGACCTCGTTGTCGACGGGACGTTAAACACTAACCTCCTCCTCCTCCTCCGTACGCAAATTTAGACTGGCAAGCTGAGCGACAGGCAGGCGCTTAAGTACTCTATCGGGGACGCCGCTATTGGCCGCTGGAACCCCGTGTTCCACTGTGGCGCCCTCACACTAAAAGCGGGCCAGGAGGCGCGCGCCGCCACAGCTTACGGCGCGATGGTGCAGAGACCTCTACCGATCTTCGACGTCCATGATGTCTGGCGAGGATTCAAATTCCGCGGCGCACGGTACCAGAAATGTATGCTTGTGTGCTTCTTTGATTCCAAGTGAATTGTTCATAAAGAGTGGGTGTTTCCTGGACAAATTGTTAACCAATATTACTATAAAAGATTGTAGAAAACCTTCGTGAATGACTTTTTCGTGTCCGTGGCAACATTTCTGATACCTGCATTCTGCATTACGATAATGCGCCGTTCCATACTGCTCTGTCAGTACAGCAATTTGTAACCTCAAAACAAATTTCAGTACTATCACAGCCACCTTATTCACCAGAATCGCTTCGTGTGACTTTTTCTGTTTCCAAGTGTCAAAATGGTGGTCAAGAGATACCATTTTCAAGCAACACAAGAAGTTCAAACAGCCGTGACGAGGATCTTGGAGGATATTACAGAAGATGAGTTCCAGAAATGATACCATAAATGGCAGAAGCGCTGGAAAAAGTGTGTGCAATCAGAAGGGAACTACTTTGAAGGAGACAGCCATAAACTTGACTAAAACGGTAAGCAACATTTCTTTTCACATCTGTCTCATTACTTTATTGACACACCTCGTAATTGGTCTCATGTATTCCACAAATGAACGCACTTTCTGAGACGCAGTGCCGAGCAGTACCACTGAATTGGAAACGCTTGATTTTAATCTCTAACAACTTGCTTAAGGAGATGAAACCGTACAAGATAGAGAACTTGAGCAACTCAAACGATAAATTTATCTCCTATTGTAAGCAATGAAAGATATCACCCAGTTTCAATGTCGTCGTGGATTACGAAATGATAAATCGTATTCGAACACTTGAAATGGAAAATAAAAGAATTATTAGGGAAATGTCGTTATTCTCCGAATAATATGCTGCACGTTCCTTTGTTGTTCCCCTTCCCTACGAAGTATGTTTTCAGTCGTTTTAGTTTTTCTCGGACACTTTTCCTCTGTTTTTTAATATCATGCTCTGATTTAATTTCAAATTACCTATCAAAGAGAGTGTTTTATATGAATGTAGCTTGGAGGAGTTTGAGCGGCCTTTGTTCTTCTTTATTAACTCTGAGAGCAGTGAAGGACACACACAATGGTCTTTTAATTACTAATTACATTATACTTACTAAGGCTATATTACTCGAAGTTTATCAGTGATGTTATGTGTAATATTAACGACTTACATATAACTGTTCATTATACAAGTATCTCAGAATGTAACTAAAACTGCTAGTATGTCACTTAGTAGCTTTGGAGAATTTTCACAAATAAAGTGAACTGATTCCCCATTCAAACTGAATTAATTTTTCTGCCTGCTGGTTGGGACGATATAGATTTTAGTACACTAAACGTAGTAGGCCAGAGTATTGTACCTAGCGGATACTGTACCTAGGAACACATGGTATTTCTGGGTAGGTATGCCAGTTTAGTGACTTATTGTGAAATCGCATAAAACAATGAGCATTAGAGATCCCCATAAGGAACTTCTGGCATTTTCTACAGCATTTGTTGTTATTAGACATGAGGTGCTTTGCTCAGAGATTGTAAATATCTCGCGTTCTACGCTCTCCAATAATAACCCGTCATATTGTTAACTGCTCAGGCACAAAGTTTTATGTTGATTACTGTGGTATACATTTTAGAACCATTTATATTTTATGTATATAGTCAAGCCACACATCGTTGGTCGTGCACGATTTTGTACCTAGAAACAGAAGAGGACTTTTACCATCGACCATGTGATACTTACTAATGAACTGAGTTTCAGTAACGTCTTACCAAATTTACTTATTTTGAAAGCGAGTATTTGTATTACTTACCAGAAGCTTCTATTTCAAAATGTAATTAATTAGTAATGGTTTTGGTTAACAGTTCTGCTTAATTTGATATCAGTTACTGATTAATGGTGTAGGAGAATAGTAAGGTACCATGGACATACTTCAATACATATCTCATTTTGCATGACTGAGTGAAAGGATATTGCTGACGATCCACGTTGATATACAATATTAAAATACTCATTCGCAGACTGCGATTTTATTTGACCGCAGCTGCGCTGGGTACATACGACATATCAGTGATGCATATGCAGGGTTAGAATCTGAGTCCGATCTTAAATTGATGCAGTGTACACCTGACGTCAAATGATTTCCCTGTCTGCGAATAAGCTCCGTACTATTAAATATTATATCAAGATTTCGAAATTGTGGTACTTTTAAATTTCAATATAACATTTATTCCCAGGTATATGACAATTTTGTTCTATCATCTTCTCACATTTGGAAAAACCATAATTCCCCAGAGATGTTTATTTGATTTCGGTAAAAGACTGCAGAGCTTAGAAAGTATATGCCATTATTTAAAAATGGTATAAGAACATAATGTAAACTTCTGTAACAGTGCTGTGTAGAGGTCGAAGTCTGAAAAGAGGATTAACGTACACTACTTTCCCCTAGCTTTTCTACACGTATAAAGATAGACTGGGACGAATTTTAACTTGGGCACAAGACGACCAAGTTTTCCATGAATTAATATTTGTTCGCTTTCTCTTCTCTCTTAAGCCGATTGTATTTGAAAAGTCTTTTTCACGAGACTCATTTCACCTTTGTTTTTCAAATCATCATCATAGGTCACTGGTGATAATTGCTCATTTCCACGTATCCTGAAGTCGAGAGGTTTATCATTGTTATCAGCGGATATTGAAGTTGCAATTTTGCCTTTTTCAGCTTTTAACCTTTTAGGAACATGTTTTTTCTTTTCATTTTGCTGCATTTGAGTTTCTTGCACTCAACATTATTAAAATTTTACAGATTTGCTCTTCATAGAAATGTTTTTGCGCTTTCACCAGTGACAAACTCCTTGCCGTGCGTTGCTTGATATTGTATGGATCTTCGCCTTGTTGGCAATGGTAAATCCACATGTTTTCACTGGAAGCTTTGCTCCTTTGTACCCATGTGATAAGAAAACTCTCATTAGTGGCCCATTATGATTATGGGAATAAGGAACGCCTGACAAGGCTGCAAATTTTCTGCTGCCTACCTACTTTGGTAGGCTCATTGCATGAGTATGGACTGTCTCGGATTTTAGAGAGCTGCGACATTCGCCACATTCATAATGATGTGAAAAAGGTTGAAAAGTTATCCATAACTAATTTTCAACTGGACCACCATCAGCTCTATTGTGATACATCGCTCGTGAAAATGAGGAGGCTCCAATCCTCTTTGGATTCCCAGTTCATCAAAGAGAGAAGTTCCTTCTTCATCATTCAGACTTTGATCACACCTGAATTGCTTGTGTCATGTTCTCCCATATCTTATGATGATGCATTGGATCTACATGTGATTCTTGTATATAAGTTGTCTAAAAGTGGTGACCAGTGAAATTACAGACCACCATCCTTAACATCGGGTTGCTGCAGAATCTTTAAAAATTATCTCAGTCCTAGAGACGGGAAGGCCTCTGTCTACAAATCACCACGATTTGGAAGAGCAATGCTAGTGCGACACTCAGCTTGCCCTTAATCACGTAATATCCTACAAGAATGGATGAAGGGCAACTAGCTGATTCTATATTCCAGATTTCCAAAAAGCATGTAGCACAGGACCACACTGCAATGTTTTACGGAAGTGTCGTTCATCCGTGAAGGAGATTACATACCTAACACTTGTACGACCCATTCAAGAATTCTTCTCGACTATTTGGAATCCTCACCAGATTGGGTTAGAGGAAGACGTCGAAGAAAATCAGAGGCGGCAGGCTACATTTCTTACCGGTAGGTGCTATCACCAAGCAAGTATTATGTAGAATCTCCTGGTAATTAAATGGGAATTCGACGATGGAACGAGACGTTCTTTACCAGGAGCACTACTGAGAAAATTTAGAGAACAGGTATTTGAAGGTCGCTGCAGAACGATTCTACTGCCGCCAACATACATTTCGTGAAGGACCACGAACATAAGAGAAATTAGGGCAAACACCGAAGCATATAAATGTGTGAAATCTTATGGGACTTAACTGCTAAGGTCATCAGTCCCTAAGCTTACACACTACTTAACCTAAATTATCCTAAGGGCAAACACACACACCCATGCCCGAGGGAGGACTCGAACCTCTGCCGGGACCAGCCGCACAGTCCGTGACTGCAGCGCCTGAGACCGCTCGGCTAATGCCGCGCGGGTAAGCTAATAGACAATCGCTTTCCCCTTGCTTTATTTGTGTATGTGGAGAAGGAAAAGGAATGACTGGTCCTGAGACAGCGTAATTGCCGCCATGCATCGCACGGTGGCATGCAAACTGTGTATGCAGATGTGGACTGTTGTAGCAGTTCTTTTCTTCAAGACAAAAAACGAATAACAGAACGGAGGACTGGGGAATGTTTTCTTGTTTTCACTTATCTAGCGGTGTTCTACAGTTCGGAGCTGCTGCAGTTTCAATCAATCTAGAACCAAACCAATTGTTAATTAGGTAATTTTGTCTTACCGAGATGATAATTAATGCTCTGTGACAACCCCGCATAACTACAAGAATTTCCTTCATTTGTTTTGAGAATCTGAAGAGTGGCAAAGATTTTGAAGTATGTCTGAAAACAGCAATACTTGGTTCAAAATCGAAACTTTGTCAGTGCAGTGTGACCGATGGTGCACAGTGTAACTGTAAACAGTACTCAGTGATGAATGTGCAATTCTGGTTTAGAGAGAGAGAGGGAGAGAGAGAATACTCTAAAGGCACCATTGAGGGAGGACGCACACGAAGTTGCAAAATTTTGAAGAAAACCTCATAAAGTCCAAATTTGTCAAGACAAAATATCTAAACCTGGTACATTTGTTAAGGAATGCATGTGGATACGTATATAAGTTTTCATGCTTCTTGAAATTATACATTTCTAATTACACAGAAGCGTCAAAGAAAATGTTATAGTCATTCGTATTCAAATACAGAGATAAGTAAACAGGCAGAGTACGTCGCTGCGGGCGGCAACGCCTACATAAGATCAAAATGTCTTGTGCAGTTGGATTACAGATGCTACAATCGCAGGTTATCAGCATTTATGTGAGTTTGAACATGGTGTTATAGTTGACGCACTAGCGATGCCACAGACAGCACCTCCGAGGTAGCGACGAAATGGGGATTTTGCCGTAAGACTATTTCACGAGTGTACTGTGAACATCAGGAATCCAGTAAATCATCGAATCTCCGACATCACTGCTGCCAGAAAGAGATCCTACAAGAACAGGATCAACGACTTCTAAAAAGAATCGTTCAACGGGACAGAAGTGCAAACCTTCCCCAAATTTGTGCGGATTTCAATGATTGGTCATCAACAAGTGTCTGCATGCGAATCATTCAACGAAACATCGTTTATATAGGATTTCGGTGCAGAAGGTCCAGTCGTGTTCTCTTGATGACTGCATGTCACAAAGCTTCACGACTCGCGTCGGTCCGTCAACACCAATACTGGGTAGTATTGGTTAAAAACTGTCTTGGTTGCAATTTTAGTTCTTTATCTTTCAACTACGCGTTTCGCTTTATTTAGGTATCTTCGGGTTATCTTACTATGGTATTTCTTAGAAGGTGCCTTTGACAGTGTAGGCACAGGGCATCGTCGAATATATCAGGCCAACATTGCCTTCATTAAACTCGGTAAAGTATTTACTGAGAGACTCTCTTAGACACATGGTAGGAAACTAACCCTAAAATGCAAAGGAATCACCTATGATAAATAACAAAAATATGTAGAAGGCGACGGAAAACCCTGCATCCAGGACACATAAAGTTCATCAGCAGGACATGTGGTCTGAAACTGGAGTAAGTGTCAGGATGATACGTCCACAGCCCAAAGAATCCGGTTTAATCCAATATTCGGATCTCTGAAAGGGGATTGGCAAGGACGAATCAACGATGAGAACTAGATTGGATAACCAACTGTAGGGCGGCAGGTGGATTTATTTGTTATAAAATGTAGAATGTAATGAAGGAAAGATGCATTTCCTGGCCGATTAGCACCATATGTGGGGCGGCGGGTGGAATAGTTGTTATAAAATGTTCCTCTTATTTATTTAATGCTGTTGTTTGCCGTTCTCAACACTGGCTCTCTAACTACAATATTGGCAACCAGAAAGTGATTAGCAAAACGTGAAGCCTGTAATTAGAATTCCTAGTGCCACTTCATCTGAGAAATAAATTTATAGCTACAGCTTATAGCTCTGAGGAATTAGGACATTGCCTGGGATTCATAATCAAAAACTATTTTCTCTAAAATGTTCACTATATTCTGAAAGTCACAGACCAAAAAGAATCCGCACAATCCAACTACCAGAGCAGTTCAGACTCTAAAGCGCTGATGCAACTATAACTGTTCAAATTGAATGTTTAAGTGAATGCTCGCCATAATTTGATGATAATATTCATCAAACGCCACGCTAAATAATGGTAGAATGTCTGTCCCACGAGGGCACGTGAAAATACGACATACGCAAACTGAAGATAGAACATTAAAGTCATTCCAGAATTAACACTTCACTCGAAATCAATTTCATGGTTACGCGTATCCCGAGTAACTTATTACGGCATCCGAGGCTGTTTATAGCAAGGATATCGACGCGACGAGACTCCCGGCACAGGTGGTGCGCTAATCAGCGTCTGGAGAGAACTGGTTCCTTTCTTCTCGCGCAACGTTCTTACATATAAACCCGCGGTGCGGACGGCTAAGGGAACGCATGATCAAATTCGCTCTCCCAACTAGCCGCTGGGCTAGTAATGCACCACTTCAAGTTGTCGAATAAATCAATGCTTCCTTTGCTGTTGGCCAATGAAGCTCTCAATTTAAATGTGCAATCAGCACACAGGTAAGTAATCATAATAAAAGTCTGACGTGGCTAAGTCAAATATTTTGGGCGAGAGAATTAATTTAATTGCACTACACACAGTAGACGAGCTCTGAACTTGCCCTTTGGAGATACGCTATAGCTATAGTTTTGTACTTATTCAGTTGAAACTTCTCATATTTTTATGATTATAACGGATCTCCCTTCTATTGAAATTTAAACATCCTAGCCTTATTTATTCGCCTACTTAATCTATCTTGCTTCCTTAATTTCTAAGACAAAAACCAGAAAATCATGAATTTCAATTAAAATTTTAATTTGTGAGATCCAGAATACTGTTTCTACTAAATTATTATGAAAAAGGAATCTAAATACAAATTTTTAAGTTTCTAGCTCTTTTCTGTTACGCCAATGATTTGTACAGAAAAAGTCCAAATTTCGAAAATGGTTAAAGTTATTGAACTGATATTCAACACATATTGATTTAGTATTACTCCTGACATGCTAGAAACGTTTCAGGTTATTTACTTGATTTTTAAAGTATTGCGCAACATTTATCGGAGCTAGTTACAGTGGACCGGCTGGCACACAATGGAAAGACTGATGTGAATTTTATACGGCGTAAGTAGGCTGCTTCCCTACACAACGAACATAAGCATGGAATGCAAGAAGACTGAACGTGATAGGGAAGCTAGAAAATCAGAAAAGGGAAGTAGAAAAATTAAATATTCATATTGTGGGATCAGAGGAGTGAAATGAGTGAAATGGAAAGAAGATAACGATTTTTGGTCGGAAGAATATAGGGTAATATCAGCAGCTGCAGAAAACGATATAACGTGAGTGGGATTCATGATGAGTAGGAAAGTAAGACAGAGTTAGTATTACTGTGAACAGTTCGGTGACAGGGTTATTTTAGACAGCAAACTAATGCAAACAGCAGTAGCTAAAGTATATGTGCCAACGTCACAAGCAAACATGGAGGGATATAGGAAGTATAGAGGGTACAGAAAGGGTAATTCAGCATGTAGAGGGAGAGAATAACCCAGTAATCATCGGGGACTGGAACACTGTAGTATGGGAAGGAGTAGAAGAAATGGTTACATAAGAATATATTCTTGGTTGTTGGAAAGAGAGAGGAGAAAGATTAAATGTGTTCCGCAATAAATTTTACCTAGTGCAGCGATACACAGTTCAAAACTCACAATAGGAAGAGCTATACTTCGAAAATCCACAGATACGGGATGATTTCAGTTAGATAACATAGCGATGTTTCGAAAACAACATCAGGTACTGAACTGTAGCCTAAGAAATGCCAAGGCGCAGATGTAGACCCGGAATACGATTTAGTAATGATAAAATGTAGACTGTAGTAGGAGAGGTTCGTGCAGAAGAATCAGCATGGAAGGTAGAAGGGTACTCAAATACTTAGCAATGATGAAGTTCTCTGAGTCTACAGATAATGCGATAATGAACCCCACAGCAGGTACTTCGGTTAAAGGAACAGTGACGCAGGTGAATTTAGGTGCAAGAAGGTAACTACAAAGAAAGCTTGGGTAATAGAGGGAACCCTTCCAGTGGACCATAAAAGATGGAAGTGCAAATATGTTCGAGGAAAGTCAGTAATATACAGAAATACGAGCCACTCAGGAATGAAGTAAAAAAGAAATGAGGTGAAGCCGTGATGCCAATGTGAATGGTTCCGAGGAAAATGTGAAGAAGTTTGTTGGAAGCACTGATTCAGCTTATAGAAGAGACAAAATAACTTTCGGAGAAATTAAAAGTAAGGGCACGAATATTAAGAGCGCAACTGCAATCCCACTGTCAAGCACAGAGGAGAGAGTTAGTGAGTAGAGGGTGTACATTGAAGGGGAGGACATGGGTAATGACGCGACTGAAGAAGAAATGGGAGTCATTGTGAAAGACAGAGGGGATTCGTTATAAGACACAGAGTTTAATAGAACTTTGAAACACTTGCAGACAAATATGGCAGAGGGGGCAGATTCATTCGGAATTTTGAAATGATTGGGGAAGCAACAACTTGCGACAGTTCAACTAGGCGTGTGGAAACGAAAAATCGGAAGACAAACCGTAGGCTTTCTAGAAAACATATTCAAAAAATTTTGAGATAGCAAGGGCAATTAACTACGAGAATTATTGCACGTTCAGCTTAATTGCTCATCCACTCAAGTTTCTGACAAGAGGAACATAAAGCAAAGTGGGAAACGAACTTGAGGCTCCACTAGATGGCAACCAGTTTGGTTTTGGAAAAGGTAATCATAGAATCATTTCTGTCGTTGCGATGGATAATGGAAGCAAGGCATAAGAAAAATCAATACGCGCTCATAGCTCATAGGATTTGCAACACTAGAAAACGATTTCGACAATTTACACCGGTGCAAGACGTCCGAAATTATGAGAAAATTATGAATAAGCTGTAGAGAAAGACATGAGTACATAAGGAATGGAGGAACAAAACGATGTGCACGGATTAAACTAGGATTAAGGCAGGGGTTCATATTTTTCGCACGTAGGACTACTGTGAAGTCTACACAAGGTTAAAGGATATCAGTGATTGGTGACATCGCTGTCCTTCGTGAAAGTGAAGAACAGTAATAGGATGTGTTCAGTGGAATGAATAGTCTAATGAGTGCATAATACGGATTGAAATGAAACCGGAAAAGTACAAAAGTAATGAGGAGCAACCATTATAACAATTATAATTGTACTAACTACAATTACACTTTATTATTACATACGAATTAGATTTTAAGCTCTCATTATATCATGTACCGAAAATTCGTGATCAATAAATATAAAGTCTCAAAAATCAAGAATTACTCTTCCTATAACTGTAATAATTTCAACAATAGGATTGATTTCAAGGTCAACCTTAACCGTGTTGCAGCAGTGTAGAAGGACGAAATGTGAAAATGAGGAGAAGTAGTTCATTGGACATTGGACAATGACAGATAATAGTGTTAGTTTCACAAGTAAGATGGGGGTCAGGAAATTACGGATTGTATTGACAGTGAGGCAGTAATACAAGTTTACTAATGTACAGCAAGAAAAAATCTGCAATTTCTGCCAATGGTAACAGATTAAGCATTTATGTCCTCTTTTAATATAGAGGTGTTCTGGAAAAGACGCAGGTTAATGAGTAGTTTTATAATAAATCGTATGCTACAAATGCTGTAGGAAATGGAAAGGTATTTAATTATATCCATATTTACCGTCAACAACACTGTGCTGACCTTCCATTGCAATTATGGGAATTGGCGCTGCATCTCATAAATCACATGGAATTGTTAACGTTTTATTCAGTTAATATCCACTTTCGACTTCCTTTCCTTCTACTTTGTGTATGATTCGTGTTCCTGGTTACCTCCTACTTTGAGTGTTTTCTTACGCCTGTTATCGCAGTCGTCTTGGGACCAGGTTTCTAAGTCATCCAGCCCAGTGACCGTAGTAGGTGGTCACGGTGAATTGCGGTTACGATAAAGGCTTGAAAACGTGTATCTTACCCTGAACGACAAGACTGTATGAGCAATTTAAGAAGAATAGGGAAAGCCAGAATTCCGAAAATGATCCTGGAATGGGAAGCAGTGTGAAAGAAGAGAGGTGAACGCCCTATGACGACCTGGCTCCAAAATGTACGATCAACAGTGGAAAACTTGGCGCAGAGGAAGATGATATAAAAGATCGAAACACTTGGAAGGACATCCTGAGGAGATAAATTAAGATCTTATGTAAAATATGTAATAATTTCCAGGTATTTGTTATGTTGGAGAAAAACCTTTGTAGAGAGGAATATCTCAATAAATAATAAAAACACAAACACAAAATGTTGTTTTGCAGTTGCTTGGGGGCGTTGCACTACTAAGGGTACAAACATGAGGAATGGTTTAGCAATTGCTTAACTCTCCCTCATTATGCTGCAGTCGCATTTGTACATCTTACTAGACCCTCATGATGCTTAGCAACAAAGCACCTGACGGTGGACTATTTCATGTGTATCAGGAGCAGTCCTCCAGGGTGTGGACACGTGTCAGTAGTACGAGGCCCATCCACAAAATAACAGACCTTTTGAAGTAACAAAATTAACAACCTTGGAAAGCGAAATTTTTTTATATACATTTCAAAGGTACGCTATTAAGCTATTTTTCTACATAATGGCCATCCAATTATAGGCAGTTATCATACCGTGGCTCAAGTTTTTCAATCCGTCTGTGCAGAAATCTGCGACAGGATTTTGGGAACTCATCTAGCTCAAAATTTGTGGTAATCAAGCTTCTCCGCCACAATTTGATGCACAAGACAAGTGAAATTTGTGGAAAATATTGTGAAAGTTCGGTAATTGGGAAACGACGATTTTCACGAATTTGGTAATTGATTTTCATCCACAGTTCGTCAGTTACGAAGCTAGGCCTACGACTGTGGCCATTTTTAAAACCAGTGCACCATTGCCTCACTCGGATTTCACTTATTATTCCTTTCCCGCACAAATCATAAAGTCTGCGATAAGTTCAATTTGGTTTATATCTTTCTGCCAACAATAACCTAATCATAGAACGCACCTCACAAGTGGCGAAATTTTCTGTTGCAGCGCACATGTTATTACAACAGTGAAAGCTAAGTAACAGAGACACGCAACAAGCTACCACCGATGAATCCATACTGAGTGTAGGAACCAAGATGGCGCCTTTAACCCCGTGCACCGCCGCGATAGACCAAAAAGGCTACTATTTTCTGGATAACCCTCCTACAATGTTAAGATTTCTCAGATGTTCTCATAATGATTGCCACTTGTACTAACTTACGTCTTTGTTACATCACAAAGCTGGCCACCTGAGAATCATCACTGAACGTAACTGATGATGTAAATTAAAGCACATTTTTAACAGAAGTTGACGTATAGTTTTATGAATACATAGCAGTATTAACAGCTGTGACAGCACAAAGTAGAATATTCACTAAATTAATTTTAAGTAATAAAATTTTCTCGGGCTTCCTGCAGTGTATGGTGGTTAAAATCCCACTAACTTTCGACCGAGCTCTCATTGTCAAGTGGTCAGTCTTACAGAGTCAGTCTTACCACTTGACAGTGACTGAGGAGATCTCGGTGGAAAGCTCATGGGATTGTAACCACCTGACGCGGCTGGAAGCCCGAGAAAATTTTATTAATTCATATCGCCGCGAAACCATACATTCATACATAATTACACTAAGTAATTTCGAAACAGTGCAGACTACTATATATATGACTGTTCATTTAAATTTTGTGTAACAATCCTACATAGATATTTCTGTAAATTAGGTTTCTTTGTGGGCAGAGATTGGCAGCTGCTACATCGCCGGCCTCCGTCATTGTACGGGAAGCAGCAGGAACACGACTCTGGCACCCTTGGCGGAGGGCCGTATTTGCGGGTGATTGATTTCCAAAGTTGCACTCCGGGTCGTTAGGCCGCAGTTAGCCTGGACGTGGGCGGACGTGTCACGCAGCGCAGTAAAATTACTTTCCGCCACAAATTTCGTTAATACCTATATAATGGGTCCTGAATTGGTGCCAAGACTCGTTACCAGGAAACCAATAGAATGATGTGTCCTAGTTGTGATGAAAAGGCTTTTCGTGCATATTTACAACTCCGCTCTGTACCTTTCTATAAATGATTCTCGTGTTCCGTCATTGTAGTTTACCTCAGCAAACGAACAGGGTATCTTCTTATAGAAAACACTAAGATAGCATTGCCACACTCTGCTCCGAAGCGTATATATTTACGCACAGCTTCGTATTCTCTAGTAACCCAGGTGCACACTGCGCTAAACCTTTGAACCACCACGTTTTAGAAATCCCGAAATTGTCTCCCAACCTGACGTATAGGTTTTAAATGAGGCTCAGATGTACCTTCGATGTATCTGTGTAATGGTTCAAAAGCGTGGTCACCTGCGACGTTACTCTAGCGCACGGCCAGAGCTTGTAAGTTCATGTGAGCTGTAACGTGGGTTAATGATGTCACATTGTCACCGAATTCCACTCAAGTTCTGCCCAACTCCACCGTGGACGTGTCAAACAATGTAAATGTCATCACATGCCCTTTTACACGTACACTCCTGGAAATGGAAAAAAGAACACATTGACACCGGTGTGTCAGACCCACCATACTTGCTCCGGACACTGCAAGAGGGCTGTACAAGCAATGATCACACGCACGGCACAGCGGACACACCAGGAACCGCGGTGTTGGCCGTCGAATGGCGCTAGCTGCGCAGCATTTGTGCACCGCCGCCGTCAGTGTCAGCCAGTTTGCCGTGGCATACGGAGCTCCATCGCAGTCTTTAACACTGATAGCATGCCGCGACAGCGTGGACGTGAACCGTATGTGCAGTTGACGGACTTTGAGCGAGGGCGTATAGTGGGCATGCGGGAGGCCGGGTGGACGTACCGCCGAATTGCTCAACACGTGGGGCGTGAGGTTTCCACAGTACATCGATGTTGTCGCCAGTGGTCGGCGGAAGGTGCACGTGCCCGTCGACCTGGGACCGGACCGCACCGACGCACGGATGCACGCCAAGACCGTAGGATCCTACGCAGTGCCGTAGGGGACCGCACCGCCACTTCCCAGCAAATTAGGGACACTGTTGCTCCTGGGGTATCGGCGAGGACCATTCGCAACCGTCTCCATGAAGCTGGGCTACGGTCCCGCACACCGTTAGGCCGTCTTCCGCTCACGCCCCAACATCGTGCAGCCCGCCTCCAGTGGTGTCGCGACAGGCGTGAATGGAGGGACGAATGGAGGCGTGTCGTCTTCAGCGATGAGAGTCGCTTCTGCCTTGGTGCCAATGATGGTCGTATGCGTGTTTGGCGCCGTGCAGGTGAGCGACACAATCAGGACTGCATACGACCGAGGCACACAGGGCCAACACCCGGCATCATGGTGTGTAGAGCGATCTCCTACACTGGCCGTACACCACTGGTGATCGTCGAGGGGACACTGAATAGTGCATGGTACATCCAAACCGTCTGTGAACCCATCGTTCTACCATTCCTAGACCGGCAAGGGAACTTGCTGTTCCAACAGGACAATGCACGTCCGCATGTATCCCGTGCCATCCAACGTGCTCTAGAAGGTGTAAGTCAACTACCCTGGCCAGCAAGATCTCCGGATCTGTCCCCCAATGAGCATGTTTGGGACTGGATGAAGCGTTGTCTCACGCGGTCTGCACGTCCAGCACGAACGCTGGTCCAACTGAGGCGCCAGGTGGAAATGGCATGGCAAGCCGTTCCACAGGACTATATCCAGCATCTCTACGATCGTCTCCATGGGAGAATAGCAGCCTGCATTGCTGCGAAAGGTGGATATACACTGTACTAGTGCCGACATTGTGCATGCTCTGTTGCCTGTGTCTATGTGCCTGTGGATCTGTCAGTGTGATCATGTGATGTATCTGACCCCAGGAATGTGTCAATAAAGTTTCCCCTTCCTGGGACAATGAATTCACGGTGTTCTTATTTCAATTTCCAGGAGTGTATTTTTCATCCCTACGTTTAACGCATCAGAACTGCGACGGCTAGCACTGAAATTGCACAGGTTTCTTAAGGGTGGCCGAGAGAAGCGTTTTAAATACACCGCCTCACAGAATCGACACAAAAAAGGCCTTAGGAGATGGCATAAAAGTGTCAATTAAGGGGACCACACAGTGGTTGAGGTCGAAGGAAATCAATTTTCGGTTTTCATCATATTTCTATAGATTAAGGTTTTCTTTTAGTACTCTGAAAAGGGTTTTGTTGAAAACAATTTCTTCGAGCATTTAAAGAGCATTTTCCTACCATGTGTGTTTATGTGCCACTCCCAGTTTTCTGTCACCCACTTTTTTGGATAAATTTTAGATCTTTATATCACCTGCATTGCACGTTAGGGATTTTTTTTTTACTCCCGAGTGTGTTGGCTATCCTTGGAATGCAACGGTCGGTACTCTTTTGTTTCTGCTGTTTGACCAGACAGGGTCGGTTAACTAAAAATTAAATGTAAAACTCACAGTTATACTATGGGTAGGCAATTAGGAGATATAAAGAAAATCTGGAGGCAATGAAGAGATATGTTTGGGCCATATCCTTCCATAAGTCCTCTACTGATGATAAACCATGTCATGGATTGCGTCCATCAGGAGAAAATTCGTGGTGCAAATACAATAGGGCTCAGGCAACTGGAGAATCTTATTCTCTCCAGCATTCTCTTCCTGCTGCTGTTACTACAGCAATTAAACCTATTTTCAGAGACTTGGCTCATCCTGACGTACTAAGAAAATAATCTACATGGGCAGACACAGAACCCAAATGAATGTTTCAACAGCCTTCCCAAAACTGTATTAGTAGGCATGCATACAATGAAACTGGGAGTTCATGATGGTTTTATTACATTCAGTTGTGGTACTATTGGAAAGTGTTGGGTACTGAAAAAGCTGGGAATTAATCCTGGTGAAAATGTGATCACTGGGCTGCAACACTGCGATAAAATGACGATAGCCGATACAGACAGGTCTGTGTCTAATATGACCAAGGAAGGAAAACAAACATCCAGGAAGGTGAAAAAGAAGCTGGAAGACCTACTAGAGGCCAAAGAATGGCCATCATATGTAGCAGGACCGTTTTAATTAACTGTAAGTAACAAGTTTCAAAAGTTTTTTTTTAAAGTCAATTGCCCACAAACTAAAATTTTCGGTACATATGCCCCATTATATCAGAAACTATATTAGATAAGTGAATTAAATTTCCAGAGACTCTGCATAACATAAAGAGCCACCTCTACTACTGAATTCATTAATATTACCCCATTAGGAAATTCACGAAAAAACTACTTTCCATAGAAAAAAATTAATATTTTTTGTTAATGAAGTTACAAAAGTATGTCTTAAAACTATAAAATCGATAAAGTAGATTTTAGAACAAAATGACTCTGAGCATTATGCGACTTAACTTCTGAGGTCATCAGTCGCCTACAACATAGAACTAATTAAACCTAACTAACCTAATGACATCACACACATCCATGCCCGAGGCAGGATTCGAACCTGCGACCGTAGCGGTCGCTCGGTTCCAGACTGTAGCGCCTAGAACCGCACGGCCACCATGGCCGGCTAGATTTTAATACAGTTGACTCTATTAGCATCATGTAACATACAGCAAAAATATTAAGGTCCTGAATCAAATAGTTTTTTTCGGAAAAGGGCAAATATTTGCCTAAATTAACATGTGTTAAATAGGCAGGGTGTGGTCCCCTTAAATCACTCCTTCCTAGTGGCGCTCGTTTACAAACATTTTGGGCTCTAAAACAACATTTCGGAGTGCGATGTACAAGACGACGACGTCCTTCCCAAATTTTGCCAGTGGTAACACCGTCCGGACGACTCAACCATTTTGTAACATCATCACAAACCTTTAACGGCACTGAGCGTCAACTCACCCGTTTGGAGTGTACTGTAACAGCAGGTTTTGCTTTGGTATACAAGGTGGAACCACTAGAGACGGTTGAAAACCATTCGATGTGTTTAGAAAGGGAGTCAATGAGTTTTCGTTTCTCCTCTGTCGCAGCGTCCTGTCGCTTGTGTACCAGGGCAGGCAACATCGACAGGCGTATGAATAAAAAGGCAAAAGATCCCTCTAAAACATCTGTCCCTTCTCCCAGTTCAGCAATTCCATTTGTGCTCCTGTGTTGGGCACGTTAGAAACGCCCCTATAAACGTCTCTCTGCAGAGACGTCCATTTATCGATTGGTATCCGGCGGACAGACAGGAAACGCTTTCGAAACCCCTCTGATTTCGATGGAGCCAGCAAGCTCTAGTGTTTAGCGGGTTGCTTGTCCTGCCTGGGAATAGGGATCAGTGGAAATTGGAAATTTGTGGTAAGGAGTATCGGACCAAACTGCTGAGGTCGTCGGTCCTTAGGCTTACGCACTACTTAATCTGACTATTTGACTTACGCTAAGGACCACACATAGACCCATGCCCGAGGGAGGGCTCGAACCTCAGACGGTGCTGGGGGGGGGGGGGGGGGAGGGGGGCTGAGGGGCCGCGCGGGATCAGTGAAAAAGTATCTCTGTACGGCGACAAAAAAAAAAAAAAAGGTTCAAATGGCTCTGAGCACTATGGGACTTAACTTCTCAGGTAATCAGTCCCCTAGAACTTAGAATTACTTAAACCTAACTAACCTAAGGACATCACACACATCCATGCCCGAGGCAGGATTCCAATCTGTGACCGTAGCGGTCGCGCGGTTCCATGTACGGCGACATTTTTGAAGTATCCAGCAAAGGTACCGAAATGGCATTAAGGGTGTTGCCGCACAGGGGGATCTCAGAGGTACCTTTTGCCATTTAATTCACGTGTGTCCCAATGTGGCAACCGTCTGTGACGGCACAAGAGAGCACGATAAGGCTCATATACATATTTCTTTGGCTTTTAACATTTCCTAGTGGTTCCACCCTGTATACCAAAGCAAGACGAGCCGTCACGCTACACTCCAGAGGGGCAGAGTCATATTCAGTGAGGTTGCAATCCCGCATTGTCCTTCCAAAATATTTGAATCACTCGGGTGTTGTCAGCAGAAGCAAAATTTGTCAAGAAAATAGTCGTCTTGTACAAAGCATTGCATTCTGTCTTTTTCGAGGGTGAATTGTGATAAAATGAAACACAGTAGGGAAATGGCAATTTTATTGATGCCCTTCATGCCACGAAATGCTTGTAAGACGGTGTGTTAAGAACTTCCCATCGTGTGACCCGCCACGTTAGCGTGAGACAGAATTGTAGTGTATGTTGGTCAGAAGGTGACATCATTAACTTACTTTGCAGCTCGCCTGAACTTCCGATCTCTGTCCTCTTTTTCTCTTGTAGTAGGTCCCTCATAATGTAGTAGTTCAGCGTAGAACGTGGGGCATAATTTAGCGCACAGCCACAAATAGTCACTCCTGCCATGACCAAGAAACAACAATGTTTGTCAGTACCTTGGATGTGACGCGCTGCGATGTGCGTGTCGAGCTCTGCGAGGTATCTGTCCAGTCATCTTTCACCTCGTGAAATTCTACTAAGGAAATTTAGAGAACCAGCATTTGACGCTGACTGCAGTACAATTTTACTGCCGCTAACTTACATTTCGCGGAAAGACCACAAAGATAAGAGAGATTAGGACTCGTACAGAGGCATATAGGCAGTAATTTTTCCTTCCTTCTGTTTGGGAGTGGAACAGGAAGAGAAGATGCTAGTGTGGTACGAGGTACCCTCCGCCACGCACCGTATGGTGGATTGCGGAGTATGTATGTAGATGTAGATGAAATTGCGGCACATCCGCAGGTGACGCAGCGGTGGCACCGCCGTTAGTTCCGGCGCCTGGAGGGAAGTCATCTGCACCGTCATGAAGTGATCATCTCTTCAAGCAGCTGCGCCATTTGTTGACTGAATAAAATACGTTAGATCAACTGCAGTCGGTGCAGCATCAATCAAGCAATGTACAAATACAAACAGCGAAACGCAAAATTAACAAACAGAGAAAGAAAGGAGGTGGAGAATGCAGAAGTAGCAGCCTCGGCACCTAGAACATAAAAAGCAGAAGCAAGACAAACAGTAGGGGCACAAATAAATGACTATTTGGAGACGGCCACACGTAGGCACGCTGATTCGTCGCCATTTATGTTGTGTACGATTTTGTACACAGTGGGATCAGAGGTGGGCTATAGAGCAGTATGACAACTATCACCCGAGAAAAGCTGAATGGGAGCAGAAATGAATAGCGAACAAGTTAACACAGTAAACAGAAGATTTACTTAATTTGTATTTCTCTAAGCATGCGAAACGCCACTGAAAATAATGCAGCGAGAAGCAAAAAACCGTCCAGCTGATACAATAGCGACAAGGTGGCTCCCTGCACCAAAAGATTGACGAAAGAGTCGGAGCCGCAACTAGGGGGCGTCTGTATAGCGCTACATAGCTAAGAGGCCCCAAGTGGTAGTGCGGCCGAGTGGCTGCTGCTGCCATCCTATATCGCGGCGGCGGTGGAAAGCGCTCGTGGTACTGAGCCACTATAGGCGTGGCTCCATATGCATGCTCCACTGGGTCCACCGGATCCCGCAAGACAGCTATCGGCGTCTAGCAGGAACTATCAACTCCGTTGCCAAATTGTAGACGCCAGTAGGGTGGTATCGTAATGTGATACAACAGTCACCTTGCTATATGAAGCGTTAGCGTGCCTGAGAGAGCCGTCACAGGGTGACACGCCTTTGCGTCATTGCAGAGGAAGATTTGAGGGACCTTTGATACAAACCTGATACTTCCGGTCCGCAATAGAGACCATTATTAGTTTAAAAAGTGATTTTTTATTATACTGTGCAGTGTATTAAATATGCGTGTCCTCAATTACTTTTACAATAATGTGATGGCAAAGAAGTCAGTCGAATTATTTTGAATGAAATTGTTATATAAGGCCACCAGTACCACGCTGCTATGTGTGTTCCACGAGGAAGTAGTTTTCTTCAAGACCCTCAGATCTCTCGTGTTGCCCGCCGGAGTGGCCAAGCGGTTCTAGGCGCTACAGTCTGGCACCGCGCGACCGCTACGGTCGTAGGTTCGAATCCTGCCTCGGGCATGGATGTGTGTAATGTCCTTAGGTTAGTTAGGTTTAAGTAGTTCTAAGTTCTAGGGGACTGATGACCTCAGAAGTTAACTCACATAGTGCTCAGAGCCTTTTGAACCATCTCTCGTGTTGTAACAGCAATGCAACGATTAATTTCTGATATCTGAAGTTGAAGATCTGTGTATAACGCTCACAGTAGCAAGAGTAATATTCGTGAGAAAGATAAATTTGTCAACATGAAACATACAATGGTGCGCAAAACCTAAAGACGCAAGTAATTTTTGCGTGATACGTCAGAGACAAGAAACATGGCTCGATGAAACTTATTCAAAACATAGAAAAACCTGTTACAGTACAGCACAGAAGTTAACTGAAGTACACATTGATACGAACAGAAATGACACCGCGTATAAACTGCTACCGGTATCAAGCGCCTGCCATCTCATCCAAGTCAAAGTGTTAGAGCTGAATTCTTAAAATATTCAAAATATACATATAATATAATATACACGTAAATATATGGACTACATCATCATTTCATTTTCTCTGGGCTACCTACCATCTTTAAAGCTCTTGACCAAAGGATCTATGTTAACTATCGAGGACAGCCCGGTTCCACTCTGTAGTTCTTATTAGTGGCAAAGTACTTGCTGACCTACTGACGGAAATAGTGCACCATCTGCTTTACACTGATGTACCATACTATACAGTGATTTCCATAGCAGAATAAAATTTTCGCTCTGCAGCGGAGTGTCAGATTTCATTCTGGAAACATCCCCCAGGCTCTGGCTAAGCCATGTCTCTGCAATATCCTTTCTTCCGGGAGTGCTAGTTCTGCAAGGTCTGCAGGAGAGTTTCTGTGAAGTTTGGAAGGTAGGAGACGGGATACTGGCGGAATTAAATGGGTGAGGGTGGGTCGTGAGTCATGCTTGGGTTGCTCAGATGGTAGAGCACTTGGCGGCGAAAGGCAAAGATCCCGAGTTCGAGTCTCGGTCCGGTATACAGTTTTAGTCATCCAGAAACTTTCATTTCCGTAGCGGACTCGCCATCCAGGCCAGAACGGAATGGACAGTGTTTGGGGACATGGACCGTAACATGTTATACCGGACTATACAGCAACAGATACCACGTCCTGGTTTCTCAACGTGGCGATCGCGAGACAAGAAACTGTTGCTACTGACGGACTAACAGCGTTACAAATGAATACTAAAAAAACGATGAACTTTTAAAGAGTATTACTCTCTACAAGCTGTGGTTCCTTCCTCAGTGACGAGAACATTATTCATATTCTAATAGAATATGATAAACAAAACCATCCAAGAATAATTGTACTACGCAACATTTCGATTTCCCTTTCTAAGTGGCAATTAGTGCCATTATCAACAGACAAATGCATTTGTCATTTCACGCGTAACAGTTAAAAAAAAAAAAAAAAAAAAAAAAAAAAAAAAAAAAAAAAAAAAAAAAACCTCTATCTGCACAGAACGATCTGCAGAATTATTTTATAGTTACCTTAAAAGGCCGTCCTCTGACTGACTGACTCTTTTATAACCGCCTAGCCCAAACCGGTAACGATACAAACTTGAAGTCTGGAAAGGGTGTAAATATCGTTTAAGACTGGATTTTTCGAAATTCCAGCCATAAGAGGGTGAATAATTAAATGAAGGTTTGTTTTGCAAAATGTCGCTATTAACCCGGTTTTGAAGCTAGACCTACTAAAGTGGATATATATACAGGATGAGTCAGGGGGAAAGATACCTGCATTGTGATAGTATTAGTGATTCTGAACAAAAAACTTCGTATGGACGTATGCCCTATTGCGAATGGTTTTCGAGATGGAAAACATTTCATATCACTTTAGTACGATTGTCTTGAACAGCTCAAAAACGTAGGTTTTGAAGTCCAGTCTGAGGTAGTTTTCCGACTTGATAGACCACGTCTTATCAATCTGTTCGTCTCAACTTGCTACCTCAATATGCTGCCTGAAACTGCCCCACAAAAACTACGTAAGTTACAACGCATGCAGGTCGAGCGAGTTTTTCAACATTCTCGCGCTCTCTTCGCACAAACCGTTAGTTCTAGAGAAAAAAAATTAATAGGACCTTTTTTGTCGGAAGTTTAATGTGGTTTCATTTTTTATTGCGACACGTTTTCGCTTTAGGGTGCGGTTTTCGAGTTATTCAAGAAAAACGTACAAAAGTGATAATAAACGTGTTCTATTTTGCAAACCATTCGGAATAGGGCATACGTTCATATGAAGTTTTTTGTTCATAATCACTAATACTATCACCCCTCAAAGCATGTAATTGTGTTTAAATGTGTTTTACATTCTGCAATGAAGTCAGAACAATGTCGTGTTTGTATTATTATGTGACGTAATCGTTTCTGCTGCCTGAAAGTAATAAAGTGAAATAAATATAAAACAACTCCGTAGTTTGTCTTTATGATAAAGCTTTTCATCCAACATTCCTAGATTTATGTGTGTTAAATTTGAGTTAATATTGTTTTAGAATTTTGGTGTTGAGAAGCTAAGTCTTATCTCGCGGGGATCTACAGTATCTGCCTGAAGATCTCCGAACGCTAAAGTTGAAAGTTATGATGGTCGTGTTTCCTCTTGGTCTACTCACAACAAAATCTTCTTACAAAATTAGAAAAAAATTTCGTTTTCTCGCTATTCTTGATCAGGGGAGTGTGGTAGGTGGTATAGCACTTAGCAGCCCCATCAGTCAAACAAAGCAGTAACAGTTTGCACTGTACGTGCTTGAGCATTGTCCTGCAA
The DNA here is from genome assembly GCF_021461395.2 of Schistocerca americana. Taxonomy (NCBI): domain Eukaryota; kingdom Metazoa; phylum Arthropoda; class Insecta; order Orthoptera; family Acrididae; genus Schistocerca; species Schistocerca americana. The sequence continues at coordinate 87,722,320 of NC_060122.1, forward strand.
AATGGTCAGGTCCTGCAGAAAGTTTCATCACTTCTGTCTCAATGCTGTTCATTTTTAGAACCCAACCTACGACCAGCTTAGAGACAGAAGTGATGACACTCTCTGCAGAACCGGACCATCATATTGTTGGACAATGCTCAAGCACGTACAGTGAAAGCTGTTTGACTGTTGCAGCTGCTAAGTGCTATACCACCTACTGCACTCCGCTGATCAATTCGATTTGAAGTAAACACTTCACGGCGTTCGCTTCAGAACAGCTACAAATTCGTCAGGCAATGGACCGCACGCTCGAACTGTCAACACAATTGGCACTGCTAAGAGTCTCCTACGAATTCCATATCGCTGGCAACGGGTTATTCACAATACTTGTGACTACTTTGAAGGACAGTAAAACTTTGAAACATGTATCTACCCTACTGGCCATAAAAATTGCTGCACCACGAAGATGACGTGCTACATACGCGAAATTTAACCGACAGGAAGAAGATGCTGTAATATGCAAACGATTAGTTTTCAGAGCATTCACACAAGGTTAGCGCCGGTGGCGACACCTACAACCTGCTGACATGAGAAAAGTTTCCAACCGATTTCTCATACACAAACAGCAGTTGACCGACGTTGCCTGGTGAAACATTGTTGTGATGCCTCGTGTAAGGAGGAGAAATGCGTACCATCACGTTACCGACTTTGATAAAGGTCGGATTGTAGCCCATCGCAACTGCGGTTTATCGTATTGCGACATTGCTGCTTGCGTTGGTGGATATCCAATGACTGTTAGCAGAATATGGAATCGGTGGGTTCAGGATAGAAATGCGGAACGCTGTGCTGGATCCCAACGGCCTCGTATCACTAACAGTCAGGATGACCGGCATCTTATCCGCATGGCTGTAACGAATCGTGAAGTCACGTCTCCATCCATGAGTCAACAAATGGGGACGTTTGCAAGACAACAACCATCTGCACCAACAGTTCGACGACGTTTGCAGCAGCGTGGACTATCAGCTCGGAGACCATGGCTGCGGTTACCCTTGACGCTGCATCAGACAGGAGCTCCTGCGATGATGTACTCAACGACGCACCTGAGTGCACGAATGGCAAAACGTAATTTTTTCGCATGAATCCAGATTCTGTTTACAGCATCATGATGGTCGCATCCGTGATTGGTGACGTCACGGTTAACGCACATTGGAAGCGTGTATTCGTCATCGCCATACTAGTATATCACACGGCGAGATGGTATGGGGTGCCACTGGTTACACGTCTCGGTCACCTCTTGTTTGCATTGACGGTACTTTGAACAGTGGACGTTACATTTCAGATGTGTTACGACCCGTGGCTCTACCCTTCATTCTATCCGTGCGAAACCCTACAGTTCAGCAGGTTAATGCACGACCGCATGTTGCAGGTCCTGTACTGGCCTTTCTGGATACAGAAAATGTTCGACTGCTGCCCTGGCTAACACGTTCTCCAGATCCCTCACCATTTAAAACCGTCTGGTCAATGGTGGGCGAGCATCTGGCTCGTCACTATACGCCCGTCACTACTCTTGATGAATTGCTGTATCGTGTTGAAGCTTCATGGGCAGCTGTACCTGTACACGCCATTTAAGCTCTGTTTGACTCAATGCCCAGGCGTATCAAGGCCGTTAATACGGCCAGAGGTAGTTGTTCTGGGTACTGATTTCTCAAGATCTATGCACCCAAATTGCGTGAAAATGTAATCACCTATCAGTTATAGTATAATATATTTGTCCAATGAATACCCGTTTATCATCTGCATTTATTATTGGTGTAGCATTTTTAATGGCCAGTAGTGTATTTTGTACGTGCTGTAAAGAGATAGTTACCACTATTAAAGTTCCAACCCTCGTATTTTGAAATAAGTTTTTCGGTTTACGGTATGTCTTCTCTAGACCTGAGAGCTGTTCCCGTTTATTAACAAAAAGCTTGTTAATAGACCTTTAGCGTGCCAGTTTCTTGACGGTTTCGACTGGACAGGTCAGCTGAGAAGTTCTTTCATTTTTCTGGTATTTAGCTATTAGAAATTTAAGAGTCAGGATATTGCTGGGCATGTAATTATGTTCTTCAATTGATAAATGGAGCCATACTCTTTCTGTTGTTTCTTTAAAAATATCTGTTTCTGTGCTTTTTCGAAGTCCTGACATAGATTTGCCAGGTCATTTGTAAAAGCTGTCTATCCTCCGGTCTCGTAAACTGAACTACGGCCGAGAGTACGGTGTGCTGACCACTAGCACCTCCATATCCGTATCCAGTGACGCCTGTGGGCTGAGGATGGTACTGTGGCCTGTCGGTGCCGTTGTACCTCCATGTATTGTTAGGGTGTAGTTTATTTCAGTTTTTAACTGTCAACCCTCGGTTACTTCAATTAGAAAATATTTCTCATTCTTATTACGATTTGTGGCTTCCCGTGATCAATTACAACAACGAATCTTACATAAGCAGTAAAACACTACTGGCCATTAAAACTGCTACACCAAGAAGAAATGCAGATAATAAATGTGTATTCATTGGACAAATATATTATTTAGAACTGAGATGTGATAACATTTTCACGCAATTTGGGTGCATAGATCCTGAGAAACCAGTGCCCAGAACGACCACCTCTGGCCGTAATAACGGCCTTGATACGCCTGGGCAGAGCTTGGATGGCGTGTACAGGTACAGCTGCCCATGCAGCTTCAACTCGATACTACAGATCACCAAGAGTAGTGACTGGCGTATTGTGACGAGCCAGTTGCTCGGCCACCATTTAACAGACGTTTTCAATTGGTGAGAGATCTGGAGAATATGCTGGCCAGGGCAGCAGTTGGACACTTTCTGTATCCAGAAAGGCCCGTACAGGACCTGCAACGTGCAGTCGTGCATTATTCTGCTGAAATGTAGGGTTTCGTCCGCAGCTCGTGGTCGTGCGGTGGCGTTCTCGCTTCCCACCACCGGGTTCCCGGGTTCGATTCCCGGCGGGATCAGGGATTTTCTCTGCCTCGTGATGACTGGGTGTTGTGTGAGGTCCTTAGGTTAGTTAGGTTTAAGTAGTTCTACGTCCTAGGGGACTGATGACCATAGATGTTAAGTCCCATAGTGTTCAGACCCATTTGAACCTTTTTGTAGGGTTTCGCTGGGATAGAATGAAGGGTAGAGCCACGGGTCGTGACATATCTGAAATGTAAAGTCCACTGTTCACAGTACCGTCAATGCGAACAAGAGGTGACCGAAACGTGTAACCAATGGCACCCCATACCATCACGCCGGGTGACACGCCAGTATGGCGATGACGAATACACGCTTCCTATGTGCGTTCGATGCTGTAAACAGAATCTGGATTCATCTGAAAAAATTACGTTTTACCATTCGTGCACCCAGGTTCGTCATTGAGTACACCATCGCAGGCGCACCTGTCTGATGCAGCGTCAAGGGTAACCGCAGCCATGGTCTCCGAGCTGATAGTCCATGCTGCTGCAAACGTCGTCGAACTGTTGGTGCAGATGGTTGTTGTCTTGCAAGCGTTCCCATTTGTTGACTCAGGGATCGTGACGTGGTTGCACGATCCGTTACAGCCATGCGGATAAGATGCCTGTCATCTCGACTGCTAGTGATACGAGGCCGTTGGGATCCAGCATGGCGTTCCGTATTACCCTCCTGAACCTACTGAACCTACCGATTCTATATTCTGCTAACAGTTATTGGACCTCGAACAACGCGAGCAGCAATGTCGCGATACGACAAACCGCAACCGCGATAGGCTACAATCCGACCTTTATCAGAGTCGGAAACTTGATGGTACGCATTTCTCCTCCTTACACGAGGCATCACAACAACGTTTCACCAGGCAACCTCGGTCAACTGCTGTTTGTGTATGAGAAATCGGTAGGAAACTTTCCTCATGTCAGGACGTTGTAGGTGTCACCACCGGCGCCAAACTTGTGAGAATGCTCTGAAAAGCTAATCATTTGCATATCACACTATCTTCTTCCTGTCGGTTAAATTTACCGTCTGTAACACGTCATCTTCTTGGTGTAGCAATTTTAATGGACAGTAGTGTATTTTGGACAGCAATTCTGTTGACAAGCAAGTGTGAAGGAACAATATTGGAAAGAAGTCCGTTAATTTCGTAGATGTCAGGCAAATGTATTTACGTATCACGTATGCGGGGTCACTGGAGTACTTGAATACATTTCAGTCAATGGTAATAAGCAGCTTTTAATTTCATACGAGTGTCTTCGAATGAATTCTGATGTGTAGATTGGTATTACAGTAAGAAGGTTTATTTAAACAGTTTACTTTTAATGTTACCAGATATAGCAACATTTCCTGTGTTGCCTCTCATTTGATCACATTTGCGCGATGGAATACTGTCCGCTGGTGAGTGCTACGTGATCCCTAGGGAAGCGTAAAACAACGTTTACGAAGAATGGGAGCAAAGTCGCTCATTCGCGGGACGAACTTTCCAGGTCGTCTTTCCGCCAAAACGGGAGCACAAAAGGTCGCCATCTGCCCCGGAGAACAATGGCTGCCATTTGGAGGGCTCGACCGGGGCCCGAGTGCCAAGCGCTGACAATGGGAACAGAAAGCGATTGCGTTAACGAGCCGAACGCAGGGCGCGCAGTCGGAAACCAGCCGGCGCCCGGCCCGGCCGCGGAACTGCGAGTCCGCGCGCCGTAATTGCAGCCCCGTTGCGTGTCTCCAGAAAATAAAACGCGCGACACCAACACTGGCAGTGGGTGGACACTAGTGTTGTTTCACGGTAGCAGTGGGGGAACTCTTCCGATTCTCGCATACAACGTTTTGTTCGAATGTGTTTACTTTGTCGCAAGTTGTCAAGCAGGTGCTGCTTTAATTTCACATTATTACCCACGAATTTGCAGCTCGACCACCATTTGTAGCCAAATAATATGATTTTTAGCTACACAATGCTATGATTTATATACTTTTCGTGATTAAATACATGGACGTCAGTAGCAAAAGAACCACACTGTACAGACAAAGGAACTGGTACATGCATGCGTATTCTAATACAGAGATAAGTAAGCGGGCACAACACAGCGCTGCTGTCGGAAACACTTATCTAAGACAAGTGTGAGACACAGTTGTTAGATCGGTCACTGCTACTGCACTGACATGTTATCAAGATCTAAGTGAGTTTGAACGGGGTTTTATAGTCGGCGCGCGAGCAATAGGACACAGGATCTCCGACACAGCGATGAAGTGATGGTTGTCCCGTACGACAATTTCACGAGCGTACCGTGAATACTAGGAATCAACTAAAACATCAAATCTTTGACATAGCTGCGGCCTGGAAAAAGGGCCAGCAAGAACGGGACCACGATGACGGAAGAGAATCGTTCAACGTGACAGAAGAGCCACCCCTCTGCAAATTACTGCAGATTTCAATGCTGGACCATCAACAAGTGTTAGTGAGCGAAAAATTCGACGAAACATCTTCGAGATGGGCTTCCAGAGCCCAGTCATGTACCCTTGATGACTACACGTCAAAAGTTATGCACCTCTCCTGGGTCCGTCAACACCGACACTGCACTGTTGATGACTGGTAACATGTTGCCTGGTTGAATGAGTCCCGTTTCAAGTTGTGTCGATCGGATGGACGTGTACAAGTATGGATCCATGGACCCTGCATGTCATCAAGGGACTGTTCAAGGTGGTGGAGGCACTGTAATGGTGTGGGGCGTGTGTAGTTTGAGTGATATGGGACCCATGATGCGGCTAGATACGACCCTGACAGGTGACACGTACATAAGCATCCTGTCTGATCACTTTCATCCATTAGCGTCCACTGCGCATTCCGACGGACTTGGACAGCTCCAGAAGGACAGTGCGACACTCACACATCCAGAATTTCTTCAGTGGCTCCAGAAACACTCAGTTTAAACACTTTCGCTAGCCACCAAACTCCCACGACATGAGTGTTATGGATCGATATCTGGGATGCCTTGTAATAGGCTGTTCAGAACAGATCTCCACACCCCCATACTCCCACGGATTTATGAACAGCTCTGCAAGATACATGGTGTTAGTTACCTCCATCACTACTTCAGACTTTAGTCGAGTCCATGCCACATCGTGTTACGGCACTTCTGCATGCTCGCGGCGGCCCTACACGATCTTAGGCAGGTGCAACAGTTTCTTTAGATCTTCAGTGTAAATTATTGGCGCTATAAATGCCGCAAAATACCACGTCGTGGAAAGGATTTGCTCTCTTCTACACGGCGGGCAAAATAAAACTATCTCGAAAAACATTTCTTGCATCATTAGGCACCCCGCCCCATGTAGCGAGGAGGTTAAGTTGGGTTGCATAACATAAAGTGCATGAAATACACGGTCCAGTAACATTAGTCTGACGACAGTCTATGTTCGACGTCAACGTGCAACAACCATTTACAGACTGCAGTCTGCAGCATTATCAGTGTAGCGTATAAAAATCGTACAGGGGGTACGCGAGAAAAACAGTGGAACTTGTAACACCATAGCTTGCACATTACATACTCTTTGTTGATTCATTTAGCTTTCTGTTTTGTTCAACTACCCATCGTTGAACTTCTGTAATTAGTGTATGATTAATTCGATACTGTAATGAAGTGTAATCTCTGTAATATGCACAATATGAGCAAATGATATGTTTTGTCTTTCTCACACAATCTCTTTGGTTATCTTTGAGATTGAATAATTTTGTTTGAATAATTTTTTTATAGAAATGTCAATATGTGAAAAGGTTATGTTTTATTTAATATGTCTGGTTGCTGTTATGTAAACTGCTGACCTTCAGTTAGGGTTCTTAGTTATTTTGTATGTAAAAGGTGTTGTGATTCCCTTCGGGAACAGAAGCATGTGGCGCTCGCAAAATGTGGTGGGCATAGATAGAAAGGTGGAACCAAGAGTCAGTCGGGGACGAGCTACCAAACTAACAACTGCTCATGTAAAAGTTGTGTATTGTGCTGGTTCCGAGAGAGGCTTTTCCTGACACTTTCCAATGCCTCGAATGGATGGATAAAGAACTGGAATTATTCTGGAATTGGTGTCCATCATCGCCACCAAGAAAAGACAGAGTCGAGTAATTCTACCTGGAAATCCAGCTACCTACCTGCCACAACAATGCGCAATCACTGTAATGGAACAGAAGAACTATAGTAATGTACAGCGATGGACCAGCTCACTGGTTGTTTTAGTGTGCACAAACATAAGGTAACTTATAACTAAATTTATATACCTATCTTGATCTTTTCCTTATCACAACATCTCTCAGGTTCCTCTCCGTTTGGACTATGATTACCGAGTGTCCTTGTTGTGGAAAAAATGAAAGCCTCAAAGCCAAACAGTTAATTAAATAATGTTGTTTGATATTTGGTAACAAGGGAGTATTCAGATTTACTGTGGATTTGGTAAAATTGTGAGAGGTAGTAAATGTAGCTTTGAGAAAGCCTCCCAGCGATTGAAACAGTCCAATCTGAAGTCTTGTGGACTTTCTAAGTTATTTATTTAATCATTGACTTGAAAGTAGAAGACTGTAGTAATAAAGACAATTTTCTGTCACTTTTAATAATTAAAAGTTCTTAAAACTGAGGTTTAAAAAGTTTTGTTTAGTTAATGATCATAGCACTGCCTGTTGTAAATTTTAAAAGGTGAGTAAGTTTTTTTTTTTTTCTTCAAATTCGTCAATATTGTGTCGCACTGCAGTAAAAGTCATGAACAGCATTTTTGGAAAGTTATATACTCAGGTTTGCTGAGTGCTTGTCTCTCTTGTGTATTGGTAGAGGGGCCCGCATATCGTGGTCGTGCGGTAGCGTTCTCGCTTCCCACGCCCGGGTTCCCGGGTTCCCGGGTTCGATTCCCGGCGGGGTCAGGGATTTTCTCTGCCTCGTGATGGCTGGGTGTTGTGTGCTGTCCTTAGGTTAGTTAGGTTTAAGTAGTTCTAAGTTCTAGGGGACTGATGACCATAGATGTTAAGTCCAATAGTGCTCAGAGCCACTTGAACCATTTTTATTGGTAGAGGATTCACAGTTTGTCTATTGTGCTTATGCTAGGTAACAAGTAACAGAAAGACCATTTTGTGTGAAAAAAGCAGCTTTTTTTATTCAGAGGACAGTGAGAAATATTTAACTAACGAATACTTTTCCATTTCAGTTACAAAAGTAATTGGTAAAAGGAAGATTAAACCTATGTCAGATTTATAATTTTGCAGTGAACTTTATTCACATCTCTTGTCAGATAGGAAATCGTTTGAAAAGTGAGGCTAAATCTATGCTTAACTGTATATTCCTAAAGTCCACTTTAATAGTAATATTATTGAAACGATTCAGTTTCACCAAGCCTTGAAGGGAAAAGTGTATGTCATTTACTGTTGTCCTGATGCAAATGGCATTGTTCTCCTATAACTGTTAGCACTTCATTTAACGTCAACGTATGCTAGTGACAGAGTTCATTTCACTCTCATGAGACAATGTATAGGCTGTACCTGTCCATTAAAGTTACTCATATCTATTTTCTTGAACAAGAATGTTACTCATTCTTATGCCTCATTAGGCTGGCGACCGTTTTCTTTGTCTTTTGAACAGTGTGAATAGGTAAAACATTGTTTGTTACTGTTTAAATATTTACGTAATTCTGAATTCCATTTCCGATAAGCCACCTCCGTTAAATACATCGCGGTCAACACAACAATTCCTTTCAGAGGGTAACACTGCTCTATTGCTTTATACCATAATTATTTTAACAACATTGTTTTATTTCACGGCCTGCCTCCAACTTTAAGGTTATGGCATAGCAATAGCGGACTGTAGTGTTATACGTGGCTTTTCCGTGAAAGGACTATTTGTTCTGTTGGGGCATAGTACGTAATAAACCAAATTTGGTATCTGATTGCACAAGCTACGTAAAACCAGTTGCAGGGTTACAAACCGTTGTCACAACACGGCAAACAGAGCCATTTATTTGACATCCACAAGTGCATGATTATTTGGTTTCGGGCGAGAGCTGGAGGCATATCCGGAACGATTAAGTTTGTAAAGTGTTGACATGCCGGCGTAGTTAAAGTATAGCGTGCACGGCAAAATTGGCCTCTCCAAAAATGGTGCCGAGGCATTGTGGTGCACTGCGGGCTGTAGACGTCAGGGGTGAACGAAGGCTGCGCTGCCGAATGGAGTCACTGACCGTCTACATGAACCAAGGGGCTACCTACAGTCTCTCCTCAACGACCGCAAATTGACGTCCACTGAGTGCCCACAGGTGGCCTTTCTCTAACACAGACTCGCGTTGACAAGTCCAGCGTCAGAAAGCAATCACCCTGTAACTCTCCCCGGAAGGATCCAGGCCAGAAGAGGGAGCGTTATGATCGGGGGAACGTTTTTGTGCCAGACCCTGGATAATCTCGTTATTACTGATGTCACAGCATATCAATTCAAGCACGCATCTATCCTTCATGTCGACCTCTATATGCCGTCTGTTATTCCTCTGCCGACGGTACCTACCATAACGCAATGCAACATATGACGCAGCTCGTATTGTGTGGGCATGGTACGAAGAGCACAATAATGAGTTTACCAAACTTCCCTGATCACTAACCTCCCCGGATTTAAACCCAACGGAGAATCTGTGGGACTGCCTCCTCCGAGTCGTTCGCGCTGTATTTCCTATACTGAAGGATGTAGCACTGCTGACCACGGAACTGGAGTTGACATGACCTCACATCCCTGTCGGTAACTTCCAGAGCCTCACTGACACTTTTCCTGATCCGGCAGCTGTGGCTGAGCGGTTCTAGGCACTTCAGTCCGGAACCGCGCTGCTGCTACGGTCGCAGCTTCGAATCCGGCCTTGGGCATGGATGTGTGTGATGTCCTTAGGTTAGTTAGGTTTAAGTAGTTCTAAATCTAGGGGACTGATGACCTCAGATGTTAAGTCCGATAGTGCTTAGAGGCATTTGAACCATTTTGAAATCTCTTCCTGCACAGATCGCGGCTGTCGACGTTGCAAATGGTATTACTCAGTATTCTGACACATGTTCGCATCAGTGTGACCGGACAGTGTATTTTCCCGTCCTGTAGAATTTTCTGAAAGGCTCACTTAACCCCTTTCCCGGACGGCATCATCAAAGTTCCATCAACGTGTTTCTTCTTCTGGTAAAGGTTTACCATACAACGCTTTCCTCATTTACTACTTGCAGTACATATATCTGCAACTAGCTGTACACTGACAAACACTATGCAGTGCATGGCAGAAGATACTTCGCCTTTTATGAGTTATTTGATTTTTTTTTTTTTTTTTTTTTTTTTTGCCACTGTTTTTACCTATTCATCAAGGGTTTGTTTAATTGTCTGAAGGTCTCTGAGCGCTGTTTGATCAGTCTAATTCTGTCCTGAGGTTCCCTACGTAAGCAACACATAGGGGGTTGTGCTATATTCATAGATTCTTGCGTACAGCTGATTTTTGAAAATTGCGACAATTTTGGAGCACTACCGTAAGCCCAGTTAAGGCTGTGTGGTACGATTTTTCTGCAAGTGTGTGGACTAATTTCCACCTTATGTACCTCTGACCAAGCCAATGCGGTCGTTTTATCACTGATTCATTTGTTACTCTACAAGTATCGCGGAACAATTCTGTAAAGGATCGAAATCCTTTGTAAAAAAACATCACTATTACGCATCTGAACGTTTATGTCAGCATTTTTTCCGAGCGATGTTTCGTGACGTGATATACTTTCATGCGTACATCGAGTGTCATTCTGCCTGCAAAATGTACTACGGGTAGAGGAAATAGTATAATAAGTAATAAATTACGTCATGCATGATGCTGCAGTAGTACTGCATGAACGGCGAAAATGTAGCAAGCGATAAACTTTATTCCTTCCATTATTTTCTGTCACTTGTCAGCGAGAAAAACTTTAGAAAATGTTTTAAATTGGCTGTAAAGTTCGTTGGCCGTCGCTAAGTGTTCTCATTTTCTGATATTGGAGAACATAAATTACGTGCTGGGAGTTTCAATGCCTCAGTACACATACATAGTTGCTTACCTAAATACTTGACTATGTTGAACATGTAAGATAGTTTTTATTTCATGCCAGCAATTTTTATTATTAAATTGTATCAGTAACTATATGAAATACTGAAACTGAAATTTTTGTTGCGCTTGTAACTCGTTAGTTGCGCATCCTGCAGTTGGTACCGAGTGTCCGCTTTAGTAGCTTTGTAATACAGATCTTAATTTTGCAACAGTATTCAGTATCACAATACCTCAAAATATGAATATTATTCTTTCGCTAATTTCCGATGTTCTTCCCGGCAATTTCATTGTTATCTGTACTCCAGATATACAATTTCATGATCCTTTACTCATTTCCGTATCAGTATCTGATTTACCTAGAAGTCTGTCTTTGAAGAAAGTATGCCAATCTGCTGATGAAGTCCTCCTCGTTTCTGCCAACACATGTAATTATGCTTCCAAAGTAGGATAATGCTTTCACCTGTTCCACTAACTTTCTTTCCCGAACACGATATTAAGCCTTTACACTACTTCTACTGTTCTACGCCTTATTCATTTTTCCCATGTTTTTCCTAGCTACACAGACAGGTACCATTGTTTAATACTACACTGAGTGTATGTCAGATACGGTTTTGCGTAGTGCTCATTGTTGATACACTGACTTAATACACTGACCCTGTTAAAAACCTGCAGAATACCGACTTTTAAATCATTTTCTTGAAATAAAAATGCCTTTCTACACTATATATTTTCTTTTCCCTGAGAGCTAGGGAGGAGGGGTGTCACAGCACCCTTATCGCGGGGTGTGGGCGCCCTTGAACATATGTAATGTGCAGTGAGAAACAGCATAATGGTCATTCGTGGACTTGCTGGAAGACTTAATGGATCGCTAGAAAATGCTTCCAGGTATTATCGTGAACAGCTTAATGGTATACAGCAAACAATATGAATCGACAAAATATTTTGTAGCCCGTATCAGTGTAAATAATATTAATAGAACTGAACTGGCGGATGATAATCGTTCTAGTCTGACAGTTCCGCAGGAAACAGAACAACTGGGTCTGCCCGCTGACTTACAGCAAACAAAAAGTGAGTGAGGAGTTTCCGAGAAACTTGGATGAAATAGTAGCAACTGCTGTAAGTTTGATCGAAATATTGATTCAGCGACTATGGCGATGGAGAAACAAGTAGTTTTCAATACAGAGGTCACATACAGTGAATATTCAGGAACTCACAGCATCGAGGTGCAAACAGGTGGGACACGCCATTCTATAACTTCCGCATGCGCTCGGAAGATGGAATCTGGGTTAAAGGGATCATATGGTGGTGTGACCACTGCACGAGGCCCCCTCCAACTGTGTCCACAAGACATCATTGTGAAAAATTTGTGCCCGCATCTCGTGGTCGTGCGGTAGCGTTCTCGCTTCCCACGCCCGGGTTCCCGGGTTCGATTCCCGGCGGGGCAGGGATTTTCTCTGCCTCGTGATGGCTGGGTGTTGTGTGATGTCCTTAGGTTAGTTAGGTTTAAGTAGTTCTAAGCTCTAGGGGACTGATGACCATAGATGTTAAGTCCCATAGTGCTCAGAGCCATTTTTTTTGAAAAATTTGTGGCTGACATTTGTCTGTTCAGCTACATGAAAGAAAGACTGTTTTGGTCATAGTTGAATACAGGATCACAAGTAATTAGTGCGGTGAATTAGCACCCACATATAATGAAGGCTAAGTGGTGTGGGTGGTAATAGTGTTCACTGAGTCACTTCGATATTGTTAGATCTCAGAGCGGGTTGGAGAGATTTCCATGCGTGTGTGTGTGTGTGTGTGTGTGTGTGTGTGTGTGTGTGTGTGTGTGTGGAAGCTCTCACTACTGTAGGCCTAAATGTCGAAGTCAATCTGGGACTAGACTACCTAGTTAAACTTCACGGCAAAATCGATCGACAACAACACTTAGTGGAACGGGATGGAACATCATTCCATCATCGTTTTGCTACTGAAAGACCCAAACTGCGTGAGGAAGACCCGAGATGTTTGGTAACCTATTAAACACAATATCGAAAGATACAGGGAAGCTTATTTGGATAAATGTAGAAACCGTTGCGCAGGAGTATAATTGTATTGTACACGTATAAATTCTTTAAAGTTGTAAGAGTCTAGTTCAGAACAGAGAAGACTAGCGCTGGGCCAGTGTGCCAATTAGAATGACGTCCAGGCGTACCATCGAGAAAACACACGTCAGAGCATGAAGCGAGCGTTGCCCCACAACCTCTGAGGATAACAGAAATGCAACAGTTGGGATACTAAATAACAAATCACTGTGAGGTAACACTTCACAATTTCATCGCCAGAGCGCCACTGGAAAATCAAACACAGGCAGAAAAATCCGACCTCAGTGATTAAGTATAGTTACCGAATTACCTCAGCGTGGTAAGGAGCAGAAAGAAGACTGAAAAACGAGGTAAAATGCATTCTTATACCCAGAGCAGAATATCGACAGTCGTTTACAGCATGTGTTTTCTATTTTGCGTTCAGATATGTAAGCGCCGAAATCAGACAGTCACGACACTTAACGTCAAGAGCCATATTGCTGCAACGAAAGAAAAGCGAAGGAAGGAACAAAAATGAACGACATTTCCCAAACATTGATTGGACTGAGATTTGGAAAACATTAGTTCTAATGTGCTCACGTCTAATACAAAAACATCATGGTATAACACAGTTAACATCGTAGTTAGCACCAATGAAAGACTGAACGTAATCGGACTCTATGAAATAAATTCATGTTCACTATGCCATCTAGTTGACTCAGTAATTCACAGACACACCTGCAGCGGTCACATGAATAGTTGGAAGTGGATCCGAGAGCAAACAGCTTTGATTACTAGGACATTGTCTGACAATATATCGCTGTAATTGACACACAGGTCTGAAGCACGCTGTTTCCCAGATGCAAAAAATTACGCTGTGTACTGTTTTCTGGGAAATTTTGTTAATTACGTCATTAATAATCTAGGATCTGACAGCACTATAGAGGTCAAGGTACACATGCTGTGTCAATACCACAAAATTAGAAGGTATTCGAATCACAAGAAAAAGTTCGGTAATATATTATACATTATATTTGAAAGAATGGACATTGCTTAATACAAAAAAAGAAGACTGTGTTGACAGTGACGTTTTGTAGTTACATTAAGGATATTGTTTAAATTTTTACTGTAAATTTTTGGTCTGTGCTTTTTCTACTTCAGAAAGTAGTTTTTAAAATTTTATAAGCTAATATACAGAACTTACATGACAGTCACAGTGTGTGTCTAATAGTGTCAAAAACACAAAACATTAAAGCTGCATTATTGGTTTAAATTTAAAAAAAGGGGTAGCGTCTTTGATTCATAATCAAAACGTTGTCGGTCCCGGGTTCGAATCACGCCGCTGCATAAATTTTGATTAATAATCAGCATTGGCGGCCGAGGACTTCTGGCATAAGAAGTCACCATCATTCCACCAACATTCTTGTCAAAGTGGGCGGAGGAGCGGACAGAGGTTCAGGGCACTTTCTAGTAATATGAGTGGGAAATTGCCACTAAAGGCGGAAGATTCAGCAATGATCAACAGCATGAGGAGACAATGGAAAACAGTGCATTAAAGACACGTAACGTTTATCCACAGTACATGTGGCCTATAACTGAAGAAGTGTCATGATGATCTCTCCTTTGGCGAAAGATTCCGAAATAGCTCCCCATTCGGATCTCCAGGAGGGGACTGCCAAAGGGGAAGTTACCAAGAGAAAAAAATTGAATAATCAAAGAAAGGACAACGTTCTACGAGTCGGGGCGTGGAATGTCAGAAGCTTGATCGTGGTAGGGAAACTTCAAAAGGGAAATGCGAAAGTTCAATCTAGATATAATAGGGATCAGTGAAGTGAAGTGGAAAGAAGACTTCTGGTGCGACGAGCATAGAGTAATATCAACAGCAGCAGAAAATGGTATAACGGGAGTAGGATTCGTTATTAAGACGAAGGTAGGACAGAGAGTGTGTTACTGTGAACAGTTGAGTGACAGTGTTGTCCGTATCAGAATCAACACCGAAATGATAGTTCAGGTATACATGCCGACGTGGCAAGATGGAAATGGAGAGATAGAGAACGTGTATAATGATATTTAAAGGGTAATACAGCACGTAAAGGGGGATGAAAATTTAATAGTCATGGGGGGCTGAAACGCAGTCGTAGAGGAAACAGTAGAAGAAAAGGTTACTCCTGTATAGGCTTGGGACAAGGAATGAGAGAGGAGAAAGAGTGATGGAGTTCAGTAACAAGTTTCAGCTAGTAATAGCGAATACTCTGTTCAAGAATCAATAGAGGAGGAGGTATAATTGGAAAATGCCGGCTGATACGGGAAGATTTCAGATAGATTACATCAAGGTCAGACAGAGATTCGGAAATCAGATACTGGATTTATGATGTACACAGGAGCAGATATAGACTCAGATCACAATATAGTAGTGATGAAGAGGAGGCTGAAGTTTAAGACATCAGTCAGGAGGAATCAATATGCAAGGAAGTGGGATACGGAAGTATTAAGGAATGGCGAGATTTGGTTGAAGTTCTCCAAGGCTATAGATGCAGCAATAAGGAATAGCTCAGTAGGCAGTACAGTTGAAGAGGAATGGATATCTCTAAAAAGGGCAATCATAGAAGCTGGAAAGAAAGCATAGGTACAAACATGGTAACTGCGAAGAAACCATGGGTAGCAGAAGAAATACTTCAATTGATACCACATGACGTCCTGAAAAACACAATTCCGAAGACGGCAAGAGCTCACCAATTGAAAACGTCTGGTCAATGGTGGCCCAGCAACTGGCTCGTCACAATACGCCAGTCACTACTCTTGATGAACTGTGGTATCATGTTGAACCTGCATGGGCAGCTGTACCTGTACACGCCATCCAACCTCTGTTTGAAAAAAAAAAAAATGGTTCAAATGGCTCCGAGCACTATGGGATTTAACATCTGTGGTCATCAGTCCCTAGAACTTAGAACTACTTAAACCTAAATAACCCAAGGACATCACACACATCCATGCCCGAGGCAGGATTCGAACGTGCGACCATAGCGGTCACACGGTTCCAGACAGAAGCGCCCATAGAACCGCATGGCCACACCGGCCGCGCTCGCTACTGCAGCGAGCCAATGGGTGTGTTGGACCTTCTATTGAGCTATGGACCTCCTTGAAGATGTCTCCCGCAGTCGGAGACGAAACGTTGGGAATCGACACAGAATTCATCAACCGATCACAGCATAACAACCCGGATAATTTTAATGGACAAGAAACGGTTTGACGTGCTCTACAACCATGGATGGAGGAGTTTATTGATCAAGAGCTCTGAGATGTATAGAAGAAAGCTTAAGTCCCCAATCAGCAGATGTAGTCATTCCAAGGAAGTTGTCAGATGGTAAGTATGCTAATAGATTCTGCTGCAACTACAGATATTTTGCTGCACTCAGTGGACTACAATTTGCATATAACCCATGCCAAACATTACAGAGATCTCACACAACCTTGGAAAGTGCCGTTATTTTACCACCTAGGATTTACGAAATGGTTGCCACCAAATACAAGGAGCACCATAAAATGGAACTAAAACAGTTTCTTTGGTTCCATTTGGTTATTACCAGTATCGCAAATGTCCATTTAACTTGACAAATGCGTTTCTCCAACACTTGTTAAACATGGTTCTCTGAGCTCTTACTGTAACAATGCTTGTTATACCTGGACGATATTTTCTTTTCTCTAAGGGCATCCATGAGCAGGTGGTACGTCTACGAGAGATATTTGAATGGATACATGTTGTATGACTGACTCTTAATTAACAAAAGAGTAGCTTCATATTGTTGGAGGCCTGCTATTTAAGCCATGTTTCAGGCAACGAGGTCTACAAACAGACTCAAACTGGAACAAGCCGTAAAAGATTTCCCAACGCCTAGCCCAGTAAAGGACTTAAGAATTAAATCATATCACTGGGTCACCCGTTTTTATAAACATACATTAAAAATTTTTCAGAGGTAGCAAGACGTCTTACACACTCCTTAAAAAAAGAGGATTTAAGTTTTATAGGACTCCAGACTGTGAAGCAGCTTTTGAGCGATTGACAACCTGTCCATCCTTGCTTTTTCTATCAAAAACAGTAATAATGTCCTGTGACATCAGTAATTATGCGCTAGGACGTGTTTTGAGTCAAGAAGCAGATACAAAAGAGCATTCAATAGTTAACACTTCCAGATACCTCAGTAAGGAAGAGAAAAGTATTAAATTGCCCCCAAGAAACGTTCGCTCAAGCTTCTTCAATGATTTATTTCTGTTGTCCTCTATAAGAGCGATCTTTGAAAGTCATAATTGATCATGCAGCATTAAGTCCGGTTGTGGAATTAAATGGTCCAAGTAGTAGTTGTGCCCACTTAGCCATAGAGCTAAACAAATGTGATATTATGGTTGCAGCTCATCCAAGAAAATCTCATTGTAATGCAGAAGGATTGAGTCGCAAAGTATGTGCCAAAGAATATCAGAGTATGTGCAAAAGAATGGCCCGGAGCAGAGGTCATTGATCCGTTTTGTCAGCAACTGACAAGACACATACATTTCACCTCTGATGGTGGTGTGCTGAATAAGCAATCACGAAGCTATTGCCAAGTAGTGTACCTGAAAGTTTAGGAAACGAAGTAATGGGGCACACTCATAATTCTGTCCTAACAGGACACAGAGGACGACACGTCACAGAGTGCCGCATTGTCGAAAAGTTCTGGTGGCACAAAAGGGTACAAGATACAGATCATAAACATTTTGAATATGGCTCGTCTTGAAGGTCTCCAGTATCGAAGAAAGCACTTTTTTACATGTTTAATTCAAAAGCTGGCTTATGTCATTAGCACCTTTAGTGTTAAACATTTAAAAATGTCTTTTTTTTCGGGGTGTAGAATCTCAAGTAGAAGTTGCATTTCTTGTTCCCAAAAAGCGGTGATAACTCATCAGCGAATCCCATTACAAAGGTTACCTGATAAGACCATTCCAAGTGAGTGAACCGGATTCCAACAGCCCCTCGTCAAAAACGTCAGCAGGGAATCGAATAGTACTAACATAACCGATCATTGTCGTATTACTTGGCAATGATCGCCACACCAGATCAACAGGTAAACACAGTGGTTCAGGCTATGGTTAATCAATAAATATTAAAATCCGGAACACCAGAGACTGTGTCAACTGACAAAGGCTAACACTTTATATCTGAGTTAACGGAGTAACTATGCCAACTATTGCGCATAACTAAGTTACAAATCGGTGTACTATAAGCACAAGCGAACGACAAAACTGGAAGAGCTCACGGGACAGTGGGAAAAATTTTAAATTATTAGGTAAATACTAGCCACGATATTTGGAACGCCTTTTACAATTTTGGTATTGCATGAAATTAGAAAATCCACAAAAATATAGGTTTATCCCCTTAGGAGGTTGGTTTTGACACAAAAAAAAAAAAAAAATGCCCTCAACCTTCGATCTATGCCAACCCATCGCTGGGGCAACTGTATCCTCCATACTATGTTTTTCTAAAAAGTTGAAAATATATGTTGTTGAAAAGTTAAAAATATCTCGAGTCACGTTAAAAAGATGAATACAAAGGGTCAGGAAAGGCAGGAAGCTACCCAACAACAACAAAGCAAAACTGAGTGAGTACCACTTTGAGCAGTGGGTAATTTCATCTAACCGTTGTATGCTGAAAGAAAAAAAATAGAAAGATCGTGTATCGTTACCATGGCCTTGCCAGGTAGTCGAGATGACGTCTCCATTTAATGTCAATAACTTCCGACACGAACTACAATACTGCTCATGGCAAGAAATCGTCAATTTTGTGGTGAACCCGAGGCACTGTCTAAATTACTGGTATCTCCTGCTGAAGGGGGATGGTTTCAAAAATAGTCGTAGGGATATGTGTATGTATATCATATGGTTAAGTGTATTGTGGGTTCCTGCCCACTCGTCTATTACAGGGTACCTAAAGGATGCTACCTCCTCAGATAGCTATATAACAATACTAGCAAATCACTTTAATAGTTTTCATTACAATGAAGTAGATTGACAATACTTATCTTTGATTTACAAGAGCGTGTTGCAAGCGATGGGCGACGTGCAAACAGTCAATGTCCTTTGTTACATACAATGTTCGTGGAAGTTTGTCGCACAGTTTGTGGATCACTAATAACGGCTATCGTAGTGATCGCTGTTTCTACTTGTGTCGTGCGCCTTCTGTTGTCGCTTTACTGTCCAGCTGAGGCTGGCAGAAGCGGCGCTTATGTTCTGTTCTTGCAGAGCCGCTCCTGTCGTGCTTCGGTCCTAGTCAGAAGGCTATTGGCTGATGCCGTCTCACACCCTTCCCTGCTCTTGCGTTCTTCAACTTCGAGGCGTCGCTTCTCGATACCTCGGAACATCAATGTTTACATAGTTTTCATGAGAGAGGCTGCAGTGGAACATTCTTATTAAGGTAGTAGATGTGAATTATTCTTATTAAGGTAGTAGCATCAGGTGAAATGTTACTTGCAATGCTAGAGCTACGTTAGTGTATTTCATTTAGTCTAGATGGAAAACGTTAATGCAACAGGCTTGTCATGTGAGTGGCTTATGCACATGTAGTCGTGCATGCTTGTATAAAGAGATAACTTTAGAGTAAAAGAGGGTGACTGTTGATAAGTGTGACGTCTTTTGGCGTTTAAGTTAAGGGGTGAGTATTTCTTTTTTATAATGCCACGCGGGATTAGCCGAGCGGTCTCGGGCGCTGCAGTCATGGACTGTGCGGCTGGTCCTGGCGGAGGTTCGAGTCCTTCCTCGGGCATGGGTGTGTGTGTTGTCCTTAGGATAATTAAGGTTAAGTAGTGTGTACGCTTAGGGACTGATGACCTTAGCAGTTAAGTCCCATCAGATTTCACACTTTGTTTTTTATAATGAATGATTTCTAGTTCAGTTAGGGACTCGTTTTTCAGGAAGTACTATGCTCTACAATGGACTCACTGCAATGCCGACCTAGTCAAGTTACCAAAGTTACCATCTGCCCCACAATACGATTACACACGGTCCCTGAATGATGGAAGTATACACTGTTTCGGCCGGCCGAAGTGGCCGTGCGGTTAAAGGCGCTGCAGTCTGGAACCGCAAGACCGCTACGGTCGCAGGTTCGAATCCTGCCTGTCCTTAGGTTAGTTAGGTTTAACTAGTTCTAAGTTCTAGGGGACTAATGACCTCAGCAGTTGAGTCCCATAGTGCTCAGAGCCATTTTTTATACACTGTTTCACTTTGTGAAGCCTGCAGCTGAGGGCCCCACAGATGTCACAAGGAAACATTCAAGGTTTCAAGCTATCAGGTCAGACTGAATGTTCTGTGTAGTAGAACTGTCCACTGTCATTTGCACCTGATAACGACTAAATCCATTTTGGCGGCCCACAGCAAATAGTCTGGAGGAGCGAAGATTGTGGATAGATTTTACCAGCCACCATCACCAGAACCACTACACTACCCACCAGTTATTCACTAATCCACCTACGAGACCTACCCTTCCACGTCCTTCCGAAGAAAAACGTACCCTCATTAAATGGCATGATACCACCGACCCTTCTTGTTTCCGTGGAACAGGTGATAGGTGCACAAAATGGTCGTGTGACAATGGAGCACCTGTATGACAACGTGAAAAACTTTCGGACCGAACACTACCACTGACCTATTACCATACTAACAAGCACATCACTGCATGTCAGCTGGCTTCGTACTTCTGATTATAGCAAGTATGTTATGTAGGGTTCCCTCATCCCTCCCCTCCTTTAACCTACGTGTCTTTGGTAGTTGTGGTGGCACAGGTGAAGAAGTGAAGTTAAGTTGTGCAAAAACGGAAATATAAAGGTCGACCTGAAACTCAGTGTTTGAGCATCACAAACGTGATATTGTGTACATAATAAAGTATGAAAAGGGAAGGACAAACAAAGGGTAGAAGTTGTGGAAATTGCAGTAGAATGTAAAAATGTAGCAAAGTTATGGAAAAATCGATGCCTATGCTGCACTCCGATTCTTAAACAGTAATCCAGAGGTTCACAATGATGTAAGGAAACAATCAATGTATCTGCTCAGAATTTTAGCAGCAAGGATATCAACCAACAGCCGCTATCAGATCGCAGTCATAGCGTGCCGCCGGGTGAAGAACCCCTCAGCGTCAGCAAGTTAGCAAAAGCTGCCCACCTTCACTTCAGTCTAATACCATGTGCAAAGGACCGGGGATGTCAGGATGCTTCTGCAGTGTGACCGATTACCGCATGAAAACCGCCGGACCCCGGCCATGGGACTCCATTTCAGAGGTAACCAAGTGACTCAGTAACTTCCGCAAACTCAGCCCTAGGCAGAAGTATTTCAAACCCCAACCCCAACTCCAGCCCGTCGTCATCAGAACAGCTGTGGGACCCACTTGCACTTACTGTCCATGCCAGTCGCCGCCGTACTCATGAAACAGCAATGTTTGCCATTTCCAGTCCATTCGCCGTCTGGCTGCATGAGTTCGGGGCACCAGCGCGCTGCCGTGATCTCCATGGACTGGACCGAGCAGTGATTTCAGGTCAGAAAAGCGACGGCCGCTGTCCATGGCCGCTCTCCAGCCTGCATTTCAGTGTTCATCACCTGGACGGCCCTGGTAACCCCTGGCTACATCTTGACACTTGCCTGCTGGCTGTCAACTGTCTTCTGCAGATAACTGTTCTGCGTTTATGCAGGGCTTCTAACAAAGAATTTTGACAACAGACTGGCTGCCTACAGCAGAGAATCGCTAGCCCACACCTTCTCGAAGCAACGCCGTGTTATTCTACTACTGCAGATTGCGAAAATCTACTCACCAGATGTTACGTCTGTCACCATGTAGGATTTATCTCTGGTAGTCTTCGCAGGCTCTCAGCGCGGTCTTACTTTTCGTCGCTGGATTCATTCGGGATTTGTGATGTACGTAGGACTGTTTGTTCCATTCAGGTTCAATACCACCCTGCTTTCAGGCAGTATTCAATGTTTCAGGTTATCTGGGACGTTCTGACCACAAAATATGCCACGGCCTCTGCCTCTTCTGTTACCAATACATCCGCATCTACGCTCCCAACATGAGCTTATCAGTAGCTGCCTAGTTGGGAAGGGTTTATAAAACGATTGGTTACATTTGTTCTTGCCTGATACCAAAAGGTCCCCTTCTCTTACTCGACAAAGAACTCCCTCGAGGCTGCTCCAAAACGTACTTAGTACTTTTTAATCTCCCTGAGTAGTTTCCGGTACAATTTCGCCACTATAATCTCCTCTTCTAGAAATGAATTCAAATACTTCTGTTCACATGTGAGACCTTAGCATAAAGAATTCATCTTCTCTCGTAAGTTACGTGAATAACTTGTGGATCATTTCCCTTCCTTCTTTGTGTCTCTCTGCTTTTACATTTGCCAGTATCGCATTCTCAAGGGTGTCTCTCCAAAGAGCCGTCAAATGCATTTCCTCTGTTATTTTCTTGCAGATACTGACAGTGTCTAGATGGATTCGGTTGAAAAAAATGTGACCCATCACATGTTTAATGCGACGTCCAGTGGCGACAGAAAGCGCCAGTGTTTCCCGGTACAAAGAAAATGATTTTTAAAGTGGAATTTTACGTGCCCATTCGATAGAGCACTCCCAGATTAGTCTAGTGAAATATTCGAATTTTATCGAGTTGTATTAACAAAGATAGTAAAACTGGAGGAAAAACCAGTACCTCACCCGCGACTGACATTGAGCAGCGTTACTGCGTGGCGTTGGCAGTGAGCGCGGATCAGAATGGTGGTTATTATTCGTGTTTTACTGTGGCTATTAAACCGTAAAAGCATCACGAGTATCACTCTGGACTAAATTCTGAGAGTTCTATTAAATGAGGACGTAATTTTCCGCTTTAAGCATCCATTTGTTTGCACAAGGCAACAAACTGACGCTTTCCGTCGACAGTGGACGTCGCGTGGAAGACACGATGAGCAGGATTTGTTTGGCTCAACTCCAGTTGCACTTTGCAAAAATGAAATCGCAAAGATCTGCCGAAACAACTGAGAAAAAGCAGCGCCTGATGACTCTTGGAAGAGGCTCCCGTTTGCAATGTGTAACTGGAGTCAGACCAAACAAATACTCCTCATTTCTTCTTTCATGTCGGGTTCGTCGTCGATGGAAAGTATCCGTTCGTATCCCGTTGCGTGAAAAAATGATTACTGAACATACATTTTACGTACCCACACGATAGAGTGGACGTATATCAGTATTATTCAATATTCACTTTATTGCTTTATTGACATGTTTAAAAGGGACAGTAAACACGAAGAACGCACGCTAGTTCAGCAACGACAGCATCGCCCAGGCACTCCTTGACTGCTACCGACATGCAGCGTACTGTTAGGTCGCTGCCGGAATCTAGTGTTCTTTATTCATTTCTTTTTTTTTGGATTTGGGTTACAAGGACCATAAAGCCAACAACGGTCATAAACTGCCAAAGAAAAATAAGCCCAAAAAAGCAGAATAGTACAAAATTACTAAGTTTGCATTCAACACACTCTTAAAGTGAAATGAAAGCGCGATTAAAAAAATAACAACAGACAGCAGGCGGCAGTGATGACAATTACATTGGATCAGAATTACATACAGCGCTATATAGCAACATTATGACAAATATGCATATGCTCTTATAGTAAAAGACAAAACATGAAGGGGCAAACACCGTACTTCATACAATAAGTACAACTATAGTTGGAGAACTAAAAGAGTACTAGTTATGCCTGGTTTTTACGGTCGCTGTTAGAAATATCGAAAAAATGGATGTCGCACTAGACTGAAAATGCGCCTGACGACTCTTTGGGGAGAATATATCAATACCAGGGGGAGTCAAAACGTAAAGACGCTATTGCAGTCTCTCGCTGTAGGGCTGAAGTACTATCGTCTGCAGTAATTATATACAACGCGTCACTCTTATTGCCGCTTTAGTAGTTGTGTGGTAACAGACCGTGAAACATGGCAGCTTCATTGAAGATCTCCACCAAGGAGGAAATGAGCCAGTGATTCACTTTTTGTTTGCAGAAGGTGTTAAAGCTGCGGAAATTATGTAACCTCCCCACACGAAAAATAATTAATTTAAATGATGAACCAAGTGTAAACTCCCCACAAAAATAATAAAAATAAACGATGAGCCAAGCGTAGCCTCCCACAAAAATATTAATTAAATGAATTTTTAAAAGTATTGTAAGCTCTGAACAAAATTAATTTTAATGTAAGCTCTGAACAAAATTTGCTCCCATTTATAATCTCTGTACAGAAATGCAGTCAGATTTAATGTAACCCCAAAATTCAATTCCTAAACGCGGAAATAATAATAAAAAAACAAATTAGTAACCTGAAAAATTTTATGAGGACAGCAGCGCTGCCCTTCGGCCCTGTTTTCTGAATAAAAGAGGAAAAATTCTTACCTCAATAAAAACTGGGAATATATCTGCTCTTATGTAGAAATTTTTTTTCGACACAGCTTCGTGCAATGCTGGAGTATATTTTTTTTTTTTTTTTGATTCTTGGCAGGAATGATCGTGCATTGGAAATATTGTTTAAATTGAAATGAATGCTTTTCTTTAAAAAAATTACTTTATATTATAAAAATTATTATTGGGGGCATTTTTTTAAAGAAATTAATGACAGTTAATATACATTACTAGATATGCGCAAGGCTGCTTCTTTACCTTCTACAACAATACTCATCCTGCAGAGTCCCGACCAGAGCAGACTGCCGACACGCGCAGGCACGCGCCGACCGCCAACTACAGCTTACTAGCACGGACTGACTACTACTACCGACTGACGCCGACTCGCGACAAGCAACAACTAACTACATACTACTCTCTGGTCAGAGACTCTGCCATGCCTCGCCCATCGCCGGCAACACATACGTCTTACAATGATTCGTCGAAACCAAGCGGGGTATGGTGACACCTTTTTATCGCAAACAATCATCTACGAATAGATAGAGCGCTTCAGACAGGGATGACCTTCCCTATGTGACGAGGAAAGGTCGGGCAGGCCTCTGAGTCAACAACTGAGGACAATTTGGAACTCTTTGAGGGTATGGTGCTGGAAAACAAACGTATCACAGTGGACGAAAGCGCCAATACTTTGTGTATCGGTAATGGTTCTGCGTACTCCATCCTACACGACAGGCTAAATTATCGGAAAGAGTGAGCAAGGTGGATACGGAAAGAACTTTCAGCACAGCATAAGGCGCAAGGGATGAAGCTTTCATAAACTTTGGAGTAGAAACTGAAGTACGTGGGAATTCTGAAATTAGTTCTGAAGTTGATAATAAATCTACCCAAGCTTCCAGTTCAAGGCAGGTACCTCTGTGGGCCTTACAACTCAAGTGACTCACAACGCGAGACAAGGCGTTGTTCTTTGCGGACCAGTTTGTAGTGCACGCTATAACAGAGCGAGTTTCAAGGAGAGCAGTAAAACATTATTACCTCCCACACATATCGCGTTGAATGACCGAGACTATAAAGTCAGATGTAATAGAGCTCATATGGACACATTAGGACAATAGTTTTCACCAAAAACCTACCCCGAAAAGCACAGCGTGGAGGAATAGTATACTAGTTGAGTTTTTCCACTGACTTAACGAGAGATCTGTTTTACTTGCTGAAAGCGTGCAACAGCCAAGTTCATATAAATAAATCTTTGTTTACAAGCAGCCGGTTTCGACAGACTTTAACGTCATCTAGAGACCTTAAAAATGTTTTTGTTACGAAGCGTGTTCATTTTACGTGTAACCTCACGCCAAGTTGTCATGTAGACAAAAAAAAAATCAACACATTGTAAAAGGTCTGTCAAAACTAAAATATTCGAAAACGTAAATCACCTTGTGCAAATGGCCATTTCCACACACACACACACACACACACACACACATATATATATATATATATATATATATATATATATATATATATATATATATATATATATCGATCACGGCTGTTTCTTATGTTTGAAATTGACTTTAAAAGAGGTGAGTCGTACCTTATAGGCCGTTCATTCTGGATTTTCAATGTTTAGAATACGTCCAGCTTACGTAAGTAGATGTGTTACTGTGTACTGTGTTTTTGTCACGTAACAAGCATCTGTGATCGATTAATGGACATGGTCACTTGTACAGGGTGCTTAAACTTTTTAAATATTTTAGTTATGACAAACATTTTAGAATATGCTCATTTTAATCCACATAATAAACTGTCGTGAGATGCCACGTAAAATGAACATATTTTACAAGAGAAAGATTTTTTAAAACCTGAAGACTTTGAAGCTAAGTCTATTGAAGCCGGTGGTTTTTAAACAAGGAAATATTTATACGATCGCAGTGTTTGAATGTTCTATCAAATACGGGAGTAGTACCAGAGTTGGCATCAGCCACACACAGTAAGGTGGAGTGTGGAATATACACGAAGATTTGCAATACACCCTGTGTTACGAGGGAGAGTGTGTTCCAGTTATAGAAGTTTGGCAATAGCTTTCTGCCAATTCAACGCTTTTACTATCATATAAAGTACTTTTGTTTAGTACAGCGTTATGGACCTGCATGACAGTTTCAAGTAATCCGCACTTTTTTTGGCGCCAAAACGGCTGATAATGCACAGACTAAGGGCAAGATGGGTACGTCAGGAGTGAGTGCAGAATGTCGGTTCAGATGCCGCAGCTGTAATTTACTTCTCGCCTTTCTTGCTGGCGCCAGTTCCTAACAGAGCACTTGCGTCGTTCTCCGCCCGCGGACGCAGCCCGCGTGCCGGACACAGAAGACGGGAATTAGACGGCGAGCGTGCCTGCCGCCCGTGGAAGTCATTTGTCGTGTGGCGGCGCCGTAGCTGAATTGCCGTGCATTCCGCGGCGCATTTCTTTCATCTCTGGGACCAGCGGCAGCAAATTGCTTCCCCGTAATTTTGGGATTCCCCGCTGCGAGCCCTACTTTTTACTCCGCCTGCGCGCTATTATCCTTCCGCCGACGCCACAAAGGCGAGGCCGTCCTCTGCCTTTGTCCGCCGCCGCCTTCTGACTGCCCCGCTAGCCGCTAATTGTTTTTATCGGAGCAGACAGTACAACACTCGGTGTCGTCGTTTCGCAACCTACTATAACGTCTCTTGTCGAGACTGTTCATTTTTGAGTGAAACCTGGGAAGAAGATACGAAGAGGACAAGGAGATTCACTACTGAATTAAAAATACGGTATTGGACCGAAGACACACATCGGAAAATCGTACAATTTATGACACACAGAGATAGAGCATAAACAAGAAAAGGTAAAATGAGCACGTTAACTTTGAAATGGACTAACGTCTCCTACTACTACTACTACTATTACGTGATCAGGGCCAGTGGACCGCAGGCATCTACAAGTTTCCTCCTCCACTATATCCTGTCCATTGCTGCTATCCGCCATCCGTTCACATCTATTGACACTTGGTTTAAATCTTCGTAGAGTCCGTCGCTCCGACGCTTCTTCGGTCTCCCTGGTGGTCTCTTTGCTGTAGGTGTGAAACCCAGGATCTGTGATCTTCCATCCGGGCCACATGGCCGGCCCACTGCATTCGTTTGGCTTGTAGGGCTGCTGGTATAGTTCCTCAAGCTCTTGGTTGTATCTGATCCTCCATTCAACTGTATCTGCGTCCGGAACCGGACCGAAGATCCTCCGAAGCACTTCTCTCTCAAAAACAAGGAGCTTATGGAAGTCCTGTTTCCGGATACTCCATGTCTCTCAGCCATATAGAACAACAGGCTGGATCAGGGTTTTGTACAGACTAATCTTGAACTGTCTGGAGAGATATCTGGACCGAAGCAGTTGTGCTAGGCTGTGGTAAGATCGGTTTCCTGCTTGTATTCTGGCATTGATCTCTGCTTCACATGACGAGTTCTCAGTGAAAAGTGCCCCTCGGTATTTAAATTCTTGCACTCTCTTGTAGGACTGGTCGCCAACCTGCAGTGATTGTAGATGATTAGCAGTGCAGACGAATCTTGAACTGTCTGGAGAGATATCTGGACCGAAGTAGTTGTGCTAGGCTGTGGTAAGATCGGTTTCCTGCTTGTATTCTGGCATATCTCTGCTTCACATGACGAGTTCTCAGTGAAAGTGCCCCTAGGTATTTAAATTATTGCACTCTCTTGTAGGACTGGTCCTCAACCTGCAGTGATTGTAGATGATTAGCAGTCTGACAATGACCACGCGTCATAACGAGGTATTCTGTCTTCGTTTATGTCTTTAACGTCTCCCTAATGATCAAAATGTGGTACAAAACGAGCGGTTAACAAAATGTGCCATAGTAAATGAGATTTTCCTATAGCAGAAGGAAGAGACACGTGTGAAGCAGAAGTTACTTCGCTAGATGAGCTGTAACGTATGATCCAATGACCATGATTCCGTTAAACAAGCTGTTTTTATGGAAGCAGTGAGCTCTGTCTTAAACAATCCACTTTTCCCTTAAACAAAAGCACCATTAAGTTCCAAACGCCGGTGTGTTTCTGTGCTAAATTTCTTTTGGAACTGATTATGTAGAATGTTTTACAGTACAGCATATTTGACGTTGTCTACAGAAATTATATATGTCGCTATTGCAGTTTCGGCGTTTGGAGCGATTTTCGAGAGGTACTGCAAAAGAATATGCTTCAGCAAATGTCAGCCTTTAAAATCCACCTGCATGTATACATATTATCGTCAAAAGTAGGCGTTTTTACTGCAGGTTTTCAGTAATATTATACGCAAAGCACTGTCTGTCTTTACGTTGTAAGTCTGTACGCATAATTTACATCATTTCACTATGTTCAAAGCTTCACACTCATCTACGGTATATCTATAGTAAAAATGCCTGTTTTTGACGATGGCATGTATACATGGGGGAGATTTTAAAGTGTGACATGTGCTGAAGCAAATTTTTTTGCAGTTTGACTTGAAATTGGTTCAAAGGACTACTCTCCTATAGCCAATAGCGAAATAAATAATTTATACAGTAAAAAACGAATATGATGTTCTTAAAAAAGAAAAAAAATCCTGTGACAGTATCTTAAGCCCAACGCTATACATCGAATTTCTTTCTTCAAATCTGACAATACAGTGATTCAGTGGACAATTTTGGATTGTTAGGGAACTTACTCTACTAGTAAATGCTCATTTAAATATTAAGATGAATTCCAGTACTATTCAAAGCTACCTATGTAGAGTAATTTTAACGAAACATTTCGGCTAATATTATTTCTAGTAACGGCAATAATCAGCATGCCTTTAGAAAACATAGTCTCCTCCATCGAAAGAAAAGTAAATTACACTCTTTCAACACGACAGTTCAGAGCAACACATAACCACATCCACGACTACAAAACCTCACACTACCTTGAAAGGATGTTTCACATGCCAAGTTTACTTGACCATGATTTATTTAAATTTCAGACATAGACGACAGTCAAGGCTGTGGAAACTATAGTTGTATTAGAAACCATATATCGTCGCGTTCAGAAAACTCTTGGTCCACACATCCAGTTGCTGTAAATGATTGACGATATACTTTAGCTGTTCTGAAAGAGTTTAGGGGATGGAAAGTTCCCGCGCATTCACGATAAGTAAAGTGCTTGTTTTTTGAATCCCGCCTGGAAGGCTGCTCGTGGGTCTGCTCCCGTAAACTGAAGGGTTGGCCGAATGTAGGAGGCGAGGAGGATCAGGTGAGGTAAACATCCCTCGGTACAGCTATTAAGGTAAAGGTGGTTTTACTATCTCACAGCAATAATAACTTGAATACATAATAACGTTAATACCTAACTTTGCACTGCGGAGCACGTAGATGCGAAGCTGTAAGTATCAAAGCTCACAGAAGCAACACAGGCAAAATCTATAGTGGCTGGCCCACTATAAAATAGAGACAATGCTGCTTGGTCGCCTACTCGGAATCAAATGGGTAGGATCTGGAGCGGCGCTCGAAGAGCTGCGCAGCGCCGGCTAGATGGCGATGTCGTCGGTCTCGTAGTGCCAATCTAAGAACCTGTACCTACGCCGTGTCATCTTAGCTATCGATACCACATGTTTTGCTCCAAGAAAAATGCGTATCCATCATATTAGTTTGTGTGAAAACATATAACGAAGTTACTGCCCAAGTGGGCAAATAAAATGTGTCTGCTGCGCACATAACTTGCACTGATCTCTCAACCGCGTATTGCATTTGTATTTGTTTACTTAGTTACATAATAAATGACAGGGAATCTCCTCCTTAACGACCGTCCCTTTCCTGACAACCTCACTTTGACTCTCACCTCTCTGACGTTTTTTCCATCCCAGATGATCCCCAATTTCATTATTCCCTCTTCCCTGACGTCATCGACCGTAGGAAAACCTCTGTTCCACACGTTGCTCCTAGATTCCAGTACTTGGGCCACACACCACCACCTGAACATAACACTCCCATCACTACACAGGACATGAGCCTCACACTCCGCACTAAACGCAACAGCACTCCCTGCCACGACCGCGTCGTTACCTACCGCCACCTCAAACACTGCCCTCCCTCCTTCCTTGCAGTTCTTGCCACCCTCTACAACGTCATCCTTGCCACCGGCTTCTACCCTGACCTGTGAAAAACCTCCTGTATCCTGATGTTCTCCAAACCCAACAAGCCTCCCTCTGATGCCTCTTCCTATTGTCCTATACGTCAGACCTCGGTTTTCAGCAAGCTCTTGGAATCCATCCTTTCCCGGCGCATCCATCACCACCTCCACCAAAACCACCCATTGTGGCTTTCGGCCTGCCTTCTCTGCCGATGACCAACTCCTACGCCTCACTCACCTCCTCTCCCTCCAGCTTAACTCCCATTTCTCTGCCATTTTTGACCCCCTCGACCTCGAAAAAGTCTATGATCGTGTCTGGCATCCCAGTTTCCTGTTTAAACTCCACACCTACACCCATCCTGTCAACTACAACTATCTGATGGCCTCCTTCCTCTCCTGCCGCCCTTCTATGTTACCATCCATAATGCTGATTCCCACACCTACTATCCCTCTACAGGTGTGCCCCAGGGCTCTGTCCAGGGATCTGTCCTCACCCCTCTCTTCCACCTTCTGTACACAGCAGATATGACTCAACCCCCCTCCAGTACACTTCGTGCAGTATGCTGATGACACTGCATTCCTTGCCCTCGCTCCTGCCCTCCAACGGTCCCAACGCCTTCTCCAGAATCACCTTGACCTTTTTGCTGCATGGCGTAACAATTGGCTCCCGAAAAACAATCCTTCCAAGACACTAGGCAATCATCTTAGGTCGTACCACTCGCACCTTCCAGCTCCTGGATTTCTCGCTTACCATCTGCGACCGTCCTGTCTGCTCCTCCCCCACCCTCACCTACCTTGGCCTCAACATTGCCTGTCACCTCACCTGGATCCCTCACCTCCGCTTCAACCCACCCAAAGCCCACAACCGCCTCTGACTCCTCAAACTCCTCTCTGGCCAGACATGGGGATTAAACCCCTCTACCATCCTCCACACCTACAAATCTTTAATCCATCCCATCCTCTGTTATGCCAGTCCCACCTGGATATCCACCCCCCCCCCTTCTATAAGTCCCTCCAGATCCTCAAGCACCATGCACTCCGCCTCGCCTTCCGTATATGCCTCCCGTCCTCCACACGGAGCCTCTATGACCTGATTCCTTTGCCCCAACTGCTCCTATTCCTCGAACATATCTGCAAACCCTACACCTCCCGCCACCTTGATCCAGTCATCCTCTGGTTCTCCTCTCCTCTCCAACCCCCGCCCTCTACTGCACCTTCACTGTTGTGTCCCCCCTGCCCTCCATCTCTACACCCTTACCCTTCATCTCGTTTTGCAAGGTGGCAACTGTCAACTCCCCCTCTCAGAAGATGCCCTCTCTCCTTCCATTTATCCCACCTATCAACTCTGATTCTCACCCCCCCCCCTCCTTGTGCTTTTCCCGGGCTCCATCTTCCCCTCCCCCCTCTTCATCCTGTTTTTCCCTGCCTACCCTCTCTCTACCACTCTTCTCTCCCCCAAGTCCTTTTTGAATTTTCCTTCCTCTGCCTTTCCCCATTCCCTCTCGCGTCTGCCCTGGTACTCCCTTCTTAGTCCTCTCTCTTCGTCGTTCCACCCCCCCCCCCCTTCCCGCCTTTCGTTTTTCCCCTCCTCCCTTTTATTCACTCTCGTCTGTCCAGGTCCCCCTTCCCATCTGCCCTTACTGTGGTGTGTCATCTTCTTGCCGACCTTTTAGTGCAGTGATCCCAGTGATTGTTAAGCGTTGTGCGTCTTTTACGAAGTGCGAATGGACATCATGCTGTCGCAGGGTGTGATTTTTTATATCCCTTGCGAACAGAATCCAGACTGTCGCCGTGTTTTTTTAATTGTCTGTCTACTTTTTCCCCGTGTGCTCCCTGTGTATTTTATTATCATCGGCCACCATTAGTTTTATGTTTTAACTTTCCACAATTTTCCACCGTTTTACATTTTACGCCACGGTTTTCATATCTTCTTATGTTTCAAAAATTCTGTAGGCTGAAGAGCGGCGTCTTAAGCTGCTGCCAGCCCCCCCCTCTCCCCTTCGGGGGGAATCGAAATCCAACAAAGGAAAAAAAAGACAGGGAAAGGAAATTTAATCGTACACACTAAATTTATGTGTAGTTCGAGATAAATCAAGATAAATACGGAATTAAAAGTCATCTGACTACGTGTCAGAAAAGCCTGATTCCAGTTATCTCAGTGGATATAGCTGTTCCCAATTACAACAAAGCACTCCATTCTCCAATTATGTCGCCACATGATACGCTGAATGCAGTAACGACTCCTGTATCAAAGTCAGCTGTACGATCTTCCATAGTGCACTATCAGTGGCTTGGAAAGGCAAAACCTCCAACGAGAGCACAAAACAACTTATGTGGTTGGGGAAACCCTGTGATCCCTGGGGCAGCTTAAAATGGTGTACCATACAAACTGAGGACAGGGTCGAAGTAAGTAATTTCTCATTCATCGTTATTAATATTATTATTGTTTATTAATTAATGTCCTATGTGTTTCTAGTCACATTCCGTTATTTTTCTTCAACAGCACAACATGCCCATTTTGCAGAGTTAGCAGACTTGCTGGACCAGGATCCTCAGGTGTTCCACTTTACTATAGTCCTTGCCATTACAGCAACCTGCAGTCTCCGATCCAGGTATACCCGAGTATTCTGAACCACCATAGCCACAGCCGCCAGAGCCTCCGCAGTTATACTCCATTGTCTATAACGTGGATTTAAGAGCACAGTGTATGTCGTATGAGTGGTGAAGTACTCGTATAATGAAGTACTTTGACAGGAAGACGACGAGTGTCTACTATTCGTCACAGAACTCTGTACATGTCCGTTCGTTTGTCCACTGTCGGTATGTATAGAGAAGCGGTGATGGAATTACCTTCGGGAGATATGCGCGTATACATATCTCATTCAAGTGTTGTCAGTCTGCGTGAACTGTTCTGTAAGTTACTGAACCCGACAGACAGATTGTGTCACTGTTATGCGGGTATCAGGTCTTTATACCATGACACTGTAGACTGTCTACATAATCATATTGTAAATATGAGTCAATCAGAACGAATCGCAAATCCCTGTATTCTACCAATGACCAAGAGTGGAAGAGTTACCCCTATAAAGAGAAAATTTGTAGAAACAGAATTTACAAACAGAATTTCCATGTATATAATTGTTCCCATAGCATCGAATACAATTCAGGACGAATTTAAGACGTATCGAGTCCACTTATCTGCAAATTGATTCAGAAGAGATGATTGTAAATTTGTGACTATGTATGCACGTAGTTACAAATAAATTGATAATAATAATGAAACTTCCTGGCAAATTAAAACTTTGTGCCGGACCGAGGCTCGAAACCGGGACCTTTTCCTATTCTATAAAGGTCCCGAGTTCCAGTCTTGGCCCGGCAAACAGTTTTAATCTGCCAGGAAGTTTCATATTAGCGCACACTCCGCTGCACTCCCCAACCTTCTGTCACTCAAATGTCGTATTGCCATAGTTCGCTGGAGAGGGAGAAACAATAGCAAAGCTACTGACTGACGGGTTAACGGAATTGGCACCATGTCTAGGGATCAACTGCCGCCGCCGTGTTGTACAGTGGCTGGCTGCTGCGAGCGCATTACGATCTTTAAGAAAGCCGGATGCGACAGGGGAAGAATTCGATATACGCCGATGTCATCGTTCACATATGCACCCGAGGAGATATCAAATGCATTCACACATGCTTTAGAGAGAGAGAGACAGATAACAGATGTACTGCTCCTCTTTTAGTGGCAGCAGCCAGTATTCAAATTTGAATCAAGAGATAATAAATAGTGCGTATTCTGGCAGAAATATTTCCCATAACCATTAGCCATCCAGATCGGTAAGTTGCAGTGACTAAACATACAATTTTTTCAAATGAAGGTTAGAGACAATGAGAAATAAGTTATTTTACTTAATCTGAGTGTAGACACCAAAGCAATTTTTTTCCTTTTATACCGAGAGCAAATATGATAAAATTATTTTTTTTTTAAAGTTGCCCACACTGCTGCTAATATTAGATATATTTACGGCTGTTCTAAATCGTTCGCCCAGTCGTGTGACAGTTCCCAAAAGGTAAAGATGTCGGAACGTCCAGCAACACTCCCTGCAGAAAGGCGGCCCTCGTGCACGAATTAGTCAATGTGATTAATAAAAATGTAACCTTAAAAGAAATGAGAATATATGTGTAGTTCATTTCTTTCCCTTTTGTCATACGGGTGAGAAAGTAGCGTTTGACGAAAGTAATGCTGTTTATTGTGTATTCATCAGCAGCAGTAGACGGATGTGTGTGGAAATGATGTCAGCTCGTGAATTATACCTAGTTGCATGCATTATGCGTGGATGAGAGGATTTACACATCAGGGGAAATAGCTGTTTTTAAAAGAAACTCTTATATGCTGCGCGCATTCTTCGGACTGAAAGGTAACCATCTTCGAAACCCGCGAGAAAAAAGTGACCAGAGTGACATTTGAACGGAAATGCTATTTGTTGTTGTGGACTCCAGTCCGAAGACTGGTTTGATGCAGGTTTCCATGAAGCTCTATACTATGCAAGCCTCTTCCACTTCATCTCCGAATAACTACTGCAACTTCTCAAAACGCTTAGTGTATTCGTCTCCTTCAACGATTTTCATTGCCCTCTCCACCAATCAGCGCACCCACGCTCCCACCCACCCATACACACACACACACACACACACACACACACACACACACACACACACACACACACACTCTTTCCTACAGTACTAACTGGTGAGCCCTTGATGCCTCAGAATGTGTCCTGTCGACTGATCCTTCCTCCTTAGGTTGTACCGCACTTTTTTTTCCTCTCGAATTGTATTCAGTTCCTCGTCACTAGTTACTGACCTGCCCAATTAATCTTCTGAATTCTCTGTAGCACCACATTTCGTAAGCTACTATTCTCTTTTTGGCTAACGTATGCCGGCTGGTGTGGCCGTGCGGTTCTAAGCGCTTCAGTTTGGAACCGCGTGACCGCTACGGTCGCAGGTTCGAATCCTGCCTCGGGCATGGTTTTGTGTGATGTCCTTAGGTTAGTTAGGTTTAAGAAGTTCTAAGTTCTAGGGGACTGATGACCTGAGAAGTTAAGTCCCATAGTGCTCAGAGCCATTTGAGCCATTTGAGCTAACCTGCTTATCGCCCATGATTCACTTCCATACGTCGCTACACTCCAAACAAATACTTTCAGGAAAGACTTCCTAAACTTAGGTCTGCATTCTATATTAACAAATTTTTTCTTCTTCAGAAACTCTTTTGTTGCCGTTGCCAGTATTTATTTTATCTTCTCTCCACTTCGGCCATCATCAGTTATTTTGTTGGCAAAATTACGAAAAAAACTCTCTACTAGTTTTAGCGTCTCGTTTCCTAATCTAATTCCCTCAGCCTCAAGTAATTTAATACGACTACATTCTATATTTCTTTCGCTGTTTTTAATCTTCATCTTATATCCTATTTGCTAGACACTGTCCATTCCTTTCAAGTGCTCTTCCAACTCCTCTGCTGTCTCTGACAGAATTACAGTATCATCGGCATACCTCAAAGTTTTATTTCTTCTCCACTAACTACAAATCCTACTCCAATATTTTCGTTGATTTTCTTTACTTAGTGTGCAGATTGAATAACTTTGGGGTTAGGCTACAACCCTGTCCCACTCCCTTCTCAACCACTGTTCCCCTTTCATTCCCCTCGATTTTTATAACTGCCGTCTGATTTCTATACAAGTTGTAAAGTGCTCCCTGTATTTTACGCCTGTTACCTTCAAAACTTCAAAGAGATTGTTAGAGTCAACGTTGTCAAAAGTTCTCCAAGTCTACAAATGCTAAAAATGTAGGTTTTCCTTTCCTTAACACGTCTCCTAAGATAAGTCATAGGGTCTGTATAGCCTCGCCTGTTCCTAAATATTTTCGGAATCTGAACTGAGGTCAGTTTCTAGTAGTTCTTCCATTTTTATGTAGAGAATTGGTGTTAGTATTTTGCAGCGACGACTTTTTAAGCTAATGGATGGGTAATATTACTACCTGCCAGCATCTGTTTTCTTTGGAACTGGATTTGCTACATTATTCTTGAAATCTGAAGTCCCCATGAAGATACGAAGTTGAAGTTCGAGAACAGCGCTGTGAAGGAAGAGCAATACAAATTGGGTCCGCCGCGCCCATATTACTTGTGGGCATTAATCCGGCAGTCTTTGACTGAGGACTTTCGGAGAGTAATCAAGCAGGTCCTCGCGTGCGGATGGGCGGTATAAAAGCCTGGGCAGCCTCCATCTGACCTTTACATGTTGCGGAGGGTCATCCGAGCCGGAAGCGGGGAACAACCAAACCGCAGCGATCAATACGAACGGGGGTTGGGGGTGGGCGCCCCCGCTACGCCACACCGAACAAAATCACACCCCCCGGGGGTGAGGCGGTGAGGAGGTGGTGGGGGGGACGGAGGAAGGGGAGGGAGATGCGCTGGAGCAGACTCGCCGGGCCCTACTCGTCAGTCGCTTGCAGTGCGACAATGATTGCTTCAAGTGATCATTAGAAGAATAAAACCTAACGACATGGGCCAGTTAACTCTTCAAATGACAAATTGTTTTATTTTGCATAGTAACAAAATGCATGTCATTATATATTCTCTGCGAAGAGTAATCAATGAAACTACACTATTTATTATGTATCTGTAAGTCTACTATGCGATATGGGTAGTAAACGAATCATGAGCGCAGACTTATATTAGGTTGGTGCATACGTTCATAGCTTATTTGTTCTGCATGTTGCTATTCTGGTTGCTATGATGTTATTTATCGGGTATCATATTTTATTTGTAGTTCACCTTCGATTTTACATACTGTCATTTCGTCATTTGCTGATAGTAAGTGGAACTTTGGGTGCTAGAAGGTGGAATCCTTAAATATTCTACCTATTTTTGGTAGGCCTCCAGCGGAGGCCGTCGTGTATGTTCCAAAGATACAGACGAAACCCACGCCTATCACAGTAATACAAGTTTATATGCCAACAAGCTCCGCAGATGATGAAGAGATTGAAGTAAAGTATGTTGAGATAAAATAAAGCTGCAGTAGGAATAGGAAAGTTGTAGTAGGAATAGGCTGAGAAGGAAAAGTAGTAGGTAAATATGGAATGGGGGTAAGGAATGAAAGAGGAAGCCGCATTGTATAATTTTGCATAGAGCATTACTTAATCATAACTAACACTAGTGTTGAGAATCATGAAAGGATGTTGTGTACGTGGAAGAAGCCTGGGGACACTGGAGGGTTTCAGATAGATTATATAATGGTAGGACAGAGACTTAGGGACCAGGCTTTAAATTGTAAGACATTTGCGGAGCCAGATGTGGGCACTGACCACAGTCTGTTGGTTATAAACTGTAGATTAAAATTGAAACTGGGAACTTGTGAATGTAGCAGAGGATCAAGTAGGTAAAAAGACGAAAGCTAGTTGATATCCTTGGGTAACAGAAGAGATGTTGAATTTAATTGATGACAAAAGATAAAATAAAAATGCAATAATAATAATAATAATAATGGCGTGTGACGAGGGCCTCCCGTCGGGTAGACCGCTCGCCTGGTGCAAGTCTTTCGATTTGACGCCACTGCAGCGACTTGCGCGTCGATGTGGATGCAATGATGATGATTAGGACAACACAGCACCCAGTCCCTGAGCGGAGAAAATATACGACCCAGCCGGGAATCGAACCTGGGCCCTTTGGATTTACAGTCTGCCGCGCTGACCACTCAGCTACCGGGGGCGGACAAAAATGCAATAAATGAAACAGGCAAAGAGGAATACAAACGTCTAAAAAATGAGATCGACAGAAAGTGCAAAATGGCTAAGCAGGGATGGCTAGAGGACAAATGTAAGGATGTAGAGAGATATATCGCTAGGTGTAAGAAAGACACTGCCTACAGAAAAATTAAAGACACGTTTGGAGCAAAGAGAACCACTTGTATGAATCTCAAGAGCTCAGATGGAAAACCAGTTCTAAGCAAAGAAGGGAAGGCAGAAAGGTGGAAGCAGTATATAGAGGGTCTGTGCAAAGGCAATATTCTTCAGGGCAAAATTATGGAAATGGAAGAGGATGTAGATGAAGATGAAATGGGAGATTCTATACTGCGTGAAGAGTTTGACAGAGCACTGAAAGACCTAAGTCGAAACAACGACTTATCATAGAAGATAGATTAAGGAAAGGCAAACCTATGTTTCTAGCATTTGTGGACTTAGAGAGAGCTTTTGACAATGTGGACTGGAATACACTCAAATTCTGCAAGTGGCAGGGGTAGTATACAGGAAGCGAAAGGCTATTTACAGTTTGAACAGAAATCAGATTGCAGTAATAAGAGCCTAGGGGCACGTAAGGGAAGCAGTGGTTGAGAAAGGAGTGAAACAAGTCTGTAGCCCTACCCTGATGTCATTCCGTCAGTATATTGAACAAGCAGTAAAGGAAACAAAAGAAAAAACTTTGAGGTTTGCCGACGACATTGCAAATCTATCTGAGACAGCAAAAAACCTGGAACAGCAGTTGAACGGAATGGAGTGTGTCTTGAAATGAGTATGATGTTGTTGTTGTTGTGGTCTTCAGTCCTGAGACTGGTTTGATGCAGCTCTCCATCCTACTCTATCCTGTGCAAGCTTCTTCATCTACCAGTACTTACTGCAACCTACATCCTCTTAATCTGCTTAGTGTATTCATCTCTTGGTCTCCCTCTACGATTTTTACCGTCCAATGCTAAATTTGTGATCACTTGATGCCTCAGAAAGTGTCCTACCAACCGGTCCGTTCTTCTTGTCAAGCAGTGCCACAAACTCCTCTTCTCCCCGATTCTGTACAATACCTCCTTATTAGTTATGTGATCTACCCATCTAATCTTTAGCATTCTTCTGTAACACCACATTTCGAAAGCTGCTATTCTCTTCTTGTCCAGACTATTTATCGTCCATGGCAACACTCCATACAAATACTTTCAGAAACGACTTCATGACACTTGAATCTATACTCGGTGTTAACAAATTTCTCTTCTTCAGAAACGCTTTCCTTGCCATTGCCAGTCTACATTTTATATCCTCTCTACTTCGACCATCATCAGTTATTTTGCTCCCCAAATAGCCAAACTCCTTTACAACCATAAGTGTCTCATTTTCGAATCTAAATCCCTCAGCATCACCCGAATGAATCCCACTACATTCCATTAACATCGTTTTGCTTTTGTTGATGTTCACCTTATATCCTCCTTTCAAGACACTGTCCATTCCGTTCAACTGCTCTTCCAAGTCCTTTCGTGTCTCTGACAGAATTACTACGCCATCGGCCACATTTAGAATTTCAAAGAGAGTATTCCAGTCAACAATGTCAAAAGCTTTCTCTGTCTACAAATGCTAGAAACGTAGGATTGCCTTTCCTTAATCCATTTTCTAAGATACGTCGTAGGGTCAGTATTGCCTCACGTGATTCAACGTGTCTACGGAATCCAAACTGTTCTTCCCCGAGGTCGGCTTCTACCAGTTTTTCCATTCGTCTGTAAGGAATCTGCGTCAGTATTTTGCAGCTGTGACTTATTAAACCGATAGTTCGGTAATTTTCACATCTGTCAACACCTCCTTTCTTTGGGATTGGAATTATTATATTCTTCTTGAAGTGTGAGGGTATTTCGCCTGTCTCATACATCTTGCTCACCAGATGGTAGAGTTTTGTCGGAACTGGCTCGCCCAAGGCCGTCAGGAGTTCTAATGGAATGTTGTCTACTCCTGGGGCCTTGTTTCGACTCAGGTCTCTCAGTGCTCTGTCAAACTCTTCACGCAGTATCATATCTCACACTTCACCTTCATCTACATCCTCTTCCATTTCCATACTATTGTCCTCATCAACATCGCCCTTGTATAGACCCTTCCACCTGTCTGCTTTCCCTTCATTGCTTAGAACTGGGTTTCCATCTGAGCTCTTGATATTCATACAAGTGGTTCTCTTTCCTCCAAAGGTATCTTTAATTTTCCTGAAGGCATTACCTATCTTACCCCTAGTTAGATAAGCCTCTACATCCTTACATTTGTCCTCTAGCCATACCTGCTTAGCCATTTTGCACTTCCTGTCGATCTCATTTTTGAGACGTTTGTATTCCTTTTTGCCTTCTTCATTTACTGCATTTTTATATTTTCTCGTTTCATCAATTAAATTCAATATTTCTTCTGTTACCCAAGGATTTCTACTAGCCCTCGTTTTCTTACCTACTTGATCCTCTGCTGCCTTCACTACTTCATCCCTGAGAGCTACCCATTCTTCTTCTACTGTATTTCTTTCCCCCATTCCTGTTAATTGTTCCCTTATGCTCTCCCTGAAACTCTGTACAACCTCTGGTTTAGTCAGTTTATCCAGGTCGCATCTCCTTAAATTCCCAAGTTTTTGCAGTTTCTTTAGTTTTAATCTACAGTTCATAACCAATACAATTTAAAACCTGGTTCTTAAATCTCTGTCTTAGCATTATATAATCTATCTGATATCTTCTAGTATCTTCAGTATTCTTCCATGTAAAACCATCTTTTACGATTCTTGAACCAAGTGTTAGCTATGATTAAGTTATGCTCTGTGCAAAATTCTATCAGACAGCTTCCTCTTTCATTTCTTACCCCCAATTCATATTCACCTACCATGTTTCCTTCTCTCCCTATTCCTACTCTCGAATTCCAGTCGACCATGACTATTAAATTTTTGTCTCCCTTCACTACCTGAATAATTTCTTTTATGTCATCATACATTTCATCAATTCCTTCATCATCTGCAGAGCTAGTTGGCACATAAATTTGAACTACTGTAGTAGGAGTGGGCTTCGTGTCTATCTTGGCCACAATAATGCGTTCACCATGCTGTATGTAGTAGCTTATCAGCATTCCTATTTTTTATTCAATATTAAACCTACTCCTGCATTAACCCTATTTGAATTTGTATTTATAACCATGTATTCACCGGACCTGAAGTCTTGTTCCTCCTGCCACCGAACTGCACTAATTCCCACTATATCTAACTTTAACCTAAACATTTCCCTTTTAAAATTTTCTAATCTACCTGCCCGATTAAGGGCTCTGACATTTTTACGTTCCGATCCGTAAAACGCTAGTTTTCTTTCTCCTGATAACGACGTCCTCTTGAGTTGTCCCCGCCCGGAGATCCGATTGACGGGCTATTTTACCTCCGGAATATTTTACCCAGTCATCATTTAACCATACAGTAAAGCTACATGCCCTTGGGAAAAGTTACGTCTGTAGTTTCCCCTTGCTTTCAGCCTTTCGCAGTACCATCACAGCAAGGCCCTCTTTGGTTAGTGTTACAAGGCCAGATAAGAATTTTCTTCAATTTCCGAACTATCTGTTCCTCATATGCATTTCTTACCAGCAATTTATTACACAATCAGCCAGAACTTCACTAGTGACAGAACTATGACACCTTGATGACGACTTTCTTAGAGATGTGAATGAAATATTCAATTCAGTATGATTACTGTAACTATAAACATTCTTTTCATTATGTTGCAATTTTTCAGTTATCATCCTGTCAATAATATATTTAATTTTGTACTTTATAATCAAATAAATGTCACTGTGAAATTAAGTTAGCGTCATTTATTCCAGAAGGCGTCAGAGTGAGGGCAGGAACTACCTGCAGGGGAAATGGCTATGTTTTGACAACAGCTTTTAAAGATCGGTTTGGCTCTATAATATCACAAGAACAGAAACCGAATGTCTAGGATTTGCATTCTAAAGTGCTGTTGATGGCTGATTATGTTGGTGGCCTCATAGATTATAGATTCCAAGAGTACTGCACCGGGGGAGCACTTGAAAACAGTTAGCCATACTTTAAGTGAAATTCAAAATAGCATGAATGTTATCCACTCCGCAGATAAACGCCTTGGAAGAATTGGAAATTTTCGTAGAAGAGAAGAAAATTCCACAAAATGTATTAAATGAACAAAAGTAATGTAATTTACATTGATTCTTCCAGTTATTCGATGAGCTGCTATGGATAAACCGTCAAGACATAATCTAAACTACCTGCCGTATTACACCAACAAAAATATTCTTAAGAGACCAGTTTTAGGCAAATTTTGGTGATATATTTCTTGAGATATTTTAAAGATGTATTTTTAATATGTATTTTGAAAGAGATTGCAGTACAGTGAAATTCTATCCAGTGCAGATATAATTTGTCTATATACGTGCCTATAAAAGTGACGATTGAAATGTAAATTCCTATTTCGAGCAGCAATATGAATTTCATAACAAACGAAAGTAGTTTACCATGTATCGATTTCAGTGTACTAAATGGAATGCATTAGTTTATCGTGAGATGGATTCGAACCAATTAGTATCTACATGGGACTTCATCTCGTTGAGTATGAATACCGCGTCATATTCCGATGCACACTACCACGGACGTTGCAAACACTGTGGTACAACCAACCGTATCTCCAGCACAGGCAATATAGTCAGCCAGTTACTGTACTGAAACTTACATTATCATACTGTAGATCCAACATGCTCATTAATGTGAAATGGAAGATTCGTAATTGTCATACATACTGTACATTTCACTGCGTAAATTCAAGCTTTCTGATGATACTCTTGAAATACCATAAGCGAAACCGGTTGGTAAAACCTACTTAGAGCAACTTGTGCCTGTCCTGAAATTCTCAATACTGTGTATATTTACCGATGCACTCGTCCTCTGGTTTTTGGATGACCTGTTGTTTGTCACTTGTGCGACTTGTGGCTGACCTGAAATACTTAATTTCAGCTGTCACTGTTTCCCCAGGGTGCAATTCCTGCAGTCTCTAAATTGATACCATTGTTTACTAGTTCGCTGATGTCTAAAACCTACCAACTTACAAACATAAAAATGATATTGATACATACCAGACAAACCACTGTGAATACATTAACACCTATAAAACCGATTATCTGTTATAAATAAAATAATAAACAGAATGTAAGTTCAGCGGTAGATAATTTACGGATGTCACTTCAAGGGTTAAAAAAGTGTAGCTCTTTATCGCAGAGTAACGAAATCATGAAATGTCATGATCGAAGAAGCTGATATTGTCTTCTCGATTAGTCAGTTTGAATCTTCACCAACTCAGTAGCTCAATGAACGACTATACAGTTTTCAATAACATGCCCTCTAATATTATGACACTACAATATCGCCAAAAGTTGACTTAATAAACAAAAGATTTTCTGGATTTAATTATAACAACAACAGCAGAATAATAGCCAATTACCTAGTAATAAGAAACG
Organism: Schistocerca americana; assembly: GCF_021461395.2. Taxonomy (NCBI): domain Eukaryota; kingdom Metazoa; phylum Arthropoda; class Insecta; order Orthoptera; family Acrididae; genus Schistocerca; species Schistocerca americana. Next base: position 87,766,279 of record NC_060122.1, read on the forward strand.
TGACAAGTGAAAGAACCACAATAACAACGTTCTTTGACCTTTTGCTGTGTTATAGAAGTACAACAGTTGCTTTACCGAAAAATGTGCTATAACAGTTCAGGCACGAGACCTGCGCGTTATTGGATTTAGCCGCTAGTACCCTGAGGGCATGAAGAAATGTTCCGGGTGCTTAGGCTGCATACTTTTCCTCTTCAGACTTCTTAATATTTCGGTATTTGGCGCCCTTTGCTCAATCCCCCCCAGCAGTTTTCTGTGGTCGTTCATTAATATGGACAAACCGGTCAATAAAACCTTGTGGCTATCCTGAAATTCTCAATAGTGTGAATATTTAACGATGCTTTTTTGATGCACTCGTCCCCAGAACTGGATCCTCAAGTGCCTTCGGCATATCTGTTTTCATCCTGAAGGATGAGCCGTCAAACGCCAAGCAAGGCAGATTTCGAGAGATCAATGATCAGAAGAGTTCTAGCTTCGGATACCGATAGCCTATAGCGGATATTACGTGAGTGATCAATACGTTCAGTAAATATTGTACACTATGAACGATTTCCAAAAAGCTTGCCTGTATGTACCTACGGGCTAGGGTGTTTGGTTTTTATTTTGTGTTTGTCGTCACTCAAACTATGACGAGTACCTTAACCCAAAGGTTCGATTAGAGCAACCGAATCTAGTACTTACATGATTCGTGTTCTGTGTTACCGAATTTTATACGAGGGCTATTCGGCAAGTAAGGAGCGACGGGGTGCGAAATGTAAACCACAGTGAAAATCCTAGGAGCTTTGCACAGATGTGTTGAGCAGTGTCTCTAGTATGCCCATCGAAAGTGTCACGTCCCTCTTTTCAGTTCTGAGCGCAAAGTGAGCACCTAAGGATGCTTAGAAAAATAGTGTCTCCCGCCAAGTGTTGGGGGCCTGGTGGAGATTTCTCCTGATGTTATGCAGCTCACATAACATAACTGTCATACGGTTCCTTATGCATGACAATTCTCGGCCGCACTCTGAAACGGCAATGAAGATGCTCCTGCAGCGTTTTCGATCGGTAGTGGTTGATCACGCATGAGTTTCATCTCTGCTCACATGAATCGCTAGGTATGAAGACAACGTTCTGGCACAGACCACGAGCTGTAGACCAGCGTAGACAATTGGGCCGAAGCTCAGGCGGCTTCATTCTATGACGAGGGTATTGGAAAATTGGTACAACGCTATGACAAACGTCTAAATCTGAGGGGCGATTCTGTAGAGAAGAAGCTGGAAGGTGTAGCTAACTGTTGCAAATAAAACATAATTGATTCTGACAGTGGTTTCCATTCTGCGACCGGTCGGATCTTAATTTCCGAATAGGGTCCGTATAGTTTTAGATCGGTGTGGGTTTTCGTTCTGATTATTTATTGGAGAACGTAGTAAACCTCATCTATGTTTTACACTTGCTGAAGCTATGAACTAGTGTCTGTGCTCTTCAGCATGTTCATTCCTAACATCTGAGGAAGCAATAAAAAGGAGAGCAGTGAGCCAACTCAGTCTAGCTTTCCTTTCATCACCCTACCTACCTCCTAAGTGTAACGTGCAAATCATTCTGTCCTGTCTCTAACCACAGAGGACAGAAATATCTCAGCTCTTGTCTATCGCCGTTTCACTACTCTAAACAGCCGCTGGCTTACAAAGAAATGGATGACCGAAAACCCTGCGTTTCTGGAAATTAGTGTTTTCGACAAATCCGCAAAGCACGTGTAATAATTTTACAAATACACAAAGGGCTACCTATCCCTTGGAAAATCTCTACAGGTACGTCCACGAATACAATGATATGCCAAAACAGTATGACCACTGCCCAGCACGACGCTGGATCCGCCTTGTGGCGTTGTTGACACCGGACGCAGTAACCAAAGTATGTAAGCTGAGTAGACACGGACGGGGAATCACCCCAGCGAAGGTATTGGCAGTAAATGGGGAGATTCATTGCGATAAGAAGCTTTGAAGAAGGGCATATTACTATTAGGCAGAGCCAGAGAACGAGTATCTCGGAAACAGCGAAGTTGGTCAACTGTACACATGCTACTGTCGTTAGCAGATATGGAAAGAGGTAGAAGAACAACCACCCTAGGAGCTAAATGGTTGGACTATGGTTCTTCAAAGAACACAGCTTTCGGAAGCTTTTCTGCTTTGTAAAGTAGGATACATGGTGATCTATGGCATCTCTGCCGAATGAGCACAATGCTGGTGCACGCACAAGTCTTTCAGAACACACTGTTCATCATACCTTGTTGAACTTGTAGCTCTGCAGCAGACTACCCCTACGTGTTTACTTGTTAACCCGATTTCGTCAGTTGCGACTGCAGTGAGCGCGGGATCATCGGGGTTCGACTTTCGATCAATGGAAACGTGTCAGCTCTTCGGGTGAATTGCATTTTAGCTACAATACGTCGACAGTCGTCTTCGTACAGTGCTCCATGGACGCAGGCTGTTGGGAGCAGTTATTGCACTCCGCTAGCATGGGACCTGTGTTAGTAATCGAAGACACTGACAGCATCGAACCATCATCATTCCATCATGTTTGATGTCTTCCAGGACAGCGATGTCACAGTGACCAAATTCGCCTGGTAAATCCTATTGAAACCATCTGGATCGCTATCGGGCATCATCACCGCGTACTCTGTCTTCGTCAGCGTGACGGAATGTCATACCTAACGGCCAGGGTTCGGTTCCCAGCTGGGTCGGGGACTTTCTCCGGTCAGGGTCTGGGTTTTGTGTTGCCTTTATCATCATCATTTCATCCCCATCGACATGCAAGTGGCGGAAGTGGCGTCAGCTCGAAAGACTTGCACCAGGCGGACGGTCTACCCGGATGGAGCTCCTAGGCACACGGCATTTCCATTTACCACGCACGCTAATCAGCGGCCCGTTATTTACGCGAATTACGTGACCTGTGCACAGACACCTTGCGTGCTTCCGATTCTTTCAATTGCAATGAAGACTTTAATAAAATGGCAAAGGTACTATATATCAGAACGCTGAGATGAGTTGTGGTCTAAATAACAATTGAAATGATAATGAAACGGACACCCTAGCTGCAAACAGGCGTTGATGTACTTCATTGGGGACATGTTGAAAATGTGTACCCAGACCGGGACTCGAACCCAGGATCTCCTGCTTACATGGCAGACGCTCTATCCATCTCAGCCACCGAGGGCACAGAGAATAGTGCGCCTGCAGGGACTTATCCCTTGCACATCCTCAACATGTCCACACCACTTCATTCGTAGTGCGCCTAATAGATGATTGCCCATCATACTCATTACTCGTGGCAGATTAATCTACCAAGTCCCGTACGAGTTCGGGCATAGCGTGTGCGTTCGCACAAGAAGGTCAATGGCCGGGAAGCCATATTTTAACTATATGTGACGGTAGTATCTGTTTCTGAAAGAACAGTTACCATAGATGACCAGGCAGCTTTGCTAGAGATGAAATGATAATTAAATGGACACCCTAGCTGCAATTGATTTCCTCATTCCTAACATCACAAGATAAAAGATGGCTAAAGAAACACCACACAAACATTTTTATTTGACAGACGCTTTCAATATGCGGAATGGTTAACAAAGTGGTCAGCTGGGGATCAACACCACACTAACCAGAACTAGTCGCTTTGTGCCTTCATAAATGTGAATCCGTGGTATGGCGCAAAACGTACGCTACAGTCAAGCATCTGTACTCTGCTATTCCATAAAGACAAATGTGGTTCCGAAGAACAGCGTGCTGAGAAGCGTATAGTGGAGCCCAATATCATAGCAGCGAATACTTTACCCTTCTGCAGGTCAGGGCAGCACAGCACGACGCTCGCCGACTGCGGTCGCAGACAGCGACAATCTTTTATTTAAGGCCCAAGCACAGAAATATGCAAGTATGCTGTCTCGCGTTCGGCTGATTCGGAACGCAGATACTTCCCTTTGAACTTTCGATACCCCGGTGGATTCCAGTGTGCGGGTGGACCCGTTAGCTGGTCTGCCAAACCAATTAGACCCCATGACACAACTATGCGTTACGGAATATGTCGAACATTTAGACGGCTGACTCATAACAAATAAGTACACACTGCATAGCTCGTTGTGTCCATGATGCAAGAAGCAGTACCTCTGATGGTTCAGATGGTGACTGGCACAGGCTCTAAGTGGCTCAGCAGCAAAGGACACAAGTCTCACTGTTTAGGTAAAGATCTGCCATTCTTTACTAGCGAAGCGCCAGTACAAGAGTTCTCTTTCTGTACCTTTCCTCGCAGCTCCCTGTGCATAGCGCATTTGCATGCTTAGGTTACACTCACTTTAACGAGCTGGAGCTCGGTGTTCGAAGCTGGTAGCCCCCCCCCCCCCCCCCCCCGCACTGCCCTTCACAGATTTCACCAACCAGTGGCTTGAAAAATTAAGTGGGAGGAAAGAAAAAAAGATTCAGCTTCGAGTCCTCTTTCCCACGCGTTTACGCTGTGTCTCTGCTAACAGCATGATTTGGATGGAACCACAGCCCACCATAAAGAGATTGTTAGCTCCCCTATTGCATCCATTCCAATTTTTTCCAAAGAACGGCCATAAACTAACTAAAATCCTCGTGCCTTCACAAATATGTTTTGTATCAGAGTCTGGACGGCTGGGCGCCAGTGCGCTTTCCCACGGAAATTCGCAGAAACTCACAAACGTCTCATCCGCTTTCTACCTACCAAGGGCCCATACTCGGCTTTATTGCCACCCATCAGATCTTACATAGCCCCGCTCATAGCTGCAGCGAGTCCTTGGCGCTAGTCAGCCTACCTGGACGTGGCCGCCGACCGTCCGGCGCCACCCAATGTGTCTGCACAATGAGACTGGGGGCTTGGCTGGTGGCAAACGTTTTCACCCAGGTTCTGCAGAAAAAAAGCTCTCGTCGGCTCTCAGCCGTGACATGCTTTTACTGCAGTCATTTAAATCTTCAGCCTCTTCCTTTGAACGCAGGTGAAGCCTGCCACTATGGTTCAAATGGCTCTGAGCACTATGCGACTTATTTTTTGAGGTCATAAGTCGCCTAGAACTTAGAACTAATTAAACCTAACTAACCTAAGGACATCACACACATCCATGCCCGAGGCAGGATTCGAACCTGCGACCGTAGCGGTCACGCGGTTCCAGACTGAAGCGCCTAGACCCGCACAGCCACACCTGCCGGCCCTGCCACTATGCCTTCACTAGAGACACAAGCAAGAGTGTTAACTACTGCCAACCATTTCATCCCATGTACGAAGTCAGATCGTGTCAAATATAGCAACCAAGTAATAAATATCACCTTTCCTATGACCAATAAGAAGCATGACACTGTATCAAAAGTAAGAGTGCCCTGCAATTTCTCAACCTAATGGTACAAATCTCCACAAATCTGCCAACAAACTGTAGATCCCTGATACACGGAATCGGTGGCATATTTCGTTCCGAAGAGGGAAAAACAGGCTATTAAGCAGGTGGTCATAATATTTTGGCTCATCAGATTATAACTGCATTAAATAATTAGATAAAATAAGGACATAAATTTCTCTACAATTTCAATCATATCACTGCCAAATAATTGAAATTCACATAAACGCTCATGTTAACTGCCCTCTTACAGGCTTGTTCGTGATAGGACTATTCGAGTTTGCATTGGGTAAGAGTGGTGTTGAGCTCGATGGCCTATAAGCTGGAAGCGAAGAATGTTTACCTGGAGATGTGTACTGGTAGCGGCGACATTCTTCATTTTTGAAATGGTCTGTGCCTAACCCCGAGGAAAATCAGCCATTGTGGAACAATGGAGATGCAGTTCACCTGTACAGCCTGTCTGTGGGGACGAGGCTTTGACCAAAAACGTAACATAAGCATTAATAAAGAGGAACTACTGTTTAATAAGGATACAGTGCTGTTCTCAAATGTTTAACTCGGAAGTTATGACATGTATCTTAATTAAATAATGAAAGCAGCAATTAGTATGAAAGAATTCTGCACCATGGAGAGATCTACTACTGAAATTTCAAGAGAGAGTCAAACAACATATTTCTGCCTCTCATATACATCTCACGAAGTGAGCACGAAGATTCGAGAAACTGAGTAGGGGGGATCATTTAGTGGTAAAAGAAGTACCTCCACCACCCCTACCCCACCCTCCGCCACAGACCATTAGGTGGCTTGTGGAATATGATGTAGATGTGGAAAAAATATACAGGTGGTTTATTGGGGCTAAGATTATGCAGCCGTTCTTTGAAGGCAGGCCCTTTCGGACGGCAGGAAAAACCACTTGGCTCACTGATCTGAATGGAGCACAACTTTCTTCATATGACAAAACATAAGGCACAGGCTCTGGATTGGTCATTTTTAGTAGCCATGATTGAAGGTTTGGCACATTGGTCTGTCTTCCCAATAAACCACTCAATATATTAATATACTATCACGTTTAGAACGTTCGTTACAGCGAGCGTTTTCTCTAAGAGTAAATGATCAAGTATAATGGTTATTTGTATCACATAGAAATGATAATTTAATAATTACCTTAACAAATATTGCTTTTTTCATACTATTTTCTCATTATAGGAGGTATCCCAGTGATGGCCCTTCAAAGAACATAATATGATCGGTTTAATTTTTTCAGAGCTGTTTCTACAGTAACCCGCCTTCACTCTCACAACACAGCATTCAGCGTATGACGTTGTAATGTATAAGCGTAAACAGAAAAACAACGTTTGGACTGCGAAAGTTTCAAAATTTGTGATCAGTAGCACAAGTGTGGAGGGGTAGGTATGATGTAGACGAAGGGGTCAGGAGTAGTGATAGATCTCGGATTTATATTGGTAGTTATTTACATTTTCTTTAAATTTTACAGCTTTCTTCCTCATGGAGGGGGAAGGGGGGAGGGCGGCGGTGAAGGGACATTTTGTATTCACTGAAGGACGGCTACGCAGCACAGGCATATCGAATGATCAGGACGGAGCTGTTCAGCCATGTTCACCCTCGCAGATAAGGACTGCACGTGAGTAGTCTTTCGACGGTTGGAACTGTAATGCGTTTTTGTCGTACTGATCTAGCTGCTTCCCCTCTAACAATTTAATTTGAATTTTTCTGGACTAACATCTCAGTTTGTGTAACCACATTTTCAAATAACAGCTGTCTTGTTTGTCTGTACATCAGAGCTGACTAAACATTTGCGAGAGATGAACCGTTAACATCAGCTAAATATATTTCATTTTCAGTATGTGCACACTGTGTTTACTTCCTCTGTGGATGTAACTGTCAATATTGGGCATCTTGTCTCGTGACATCTCTGATTGGTGCATCGCTGAACAACAGCTTTCATACGACCTTCTAAAGTACAGTAACTAGAGCATAACGTGTCAAGATGGAGTTTTAAGGGTAAATTGAACTTGAATGGAACCGCAAACCGTCCTTAATTAATGACTGATTCACACGACCAGTTTACTAGTTTTACGCTACAGGGTTTTCCATTATAAATGGTTTCTCCCACTGTCTGATACGTTCATTCTCGGTTCCGACTAGTTTTCGTATCGTACCTCATCTCCTCCACTATTCGCCCCAGCGCTCTGCCGGTTACTACCGGTTACTATTTGTCGACAACTTCCCTCTTCACGTGGTTGGGTTCTGCGACTACGAACGTTGGGGAGTTGTGCTAATCTGCGGGACACTACTTATCACGTGAAAATGTCGCACTAACTCAGCGAAACCAGTCGTGTCAATAAATCATCAACTAGTAGCAGGCTGCAGCTGCATTCAAGTTCCATTTGCCATTAATTTGAACAGCTGTGGCTCCCCACGTTGTATGTTCTCCGTGTGTCTGCTTTCTTGGTTTATGCCTTTGAACTCTTGCTTCACCTCGTGTAACCCAGGACTTTGCGGCGTTCTCTTGCAACATGACTGACATGCTCTGTTTTTATATTAGACGTTTTGAAATCTTTTCGTCCGCTTCCGTAGTTGGGCCATCAGTATGGATGCGTACTATGTGAAGGACCCGGGTTCGATTTGTGGGACTGCCAAGGATTTTTCGTTGATAGAAGAATTGGTGCACGCTGCACTTTGTCTCGTGATGCCAACTGAGGAGTTACTTGACCGAGAAGCAGCGGTTCAAAGGTGTGGGAAATCGGCAAAATGGTCGAGAGAGAGAGATGTGATAACGATATTCCCCTGCATAGCGCAGCAACATGACGTCGCATGGCAAAATCTTGTATCAAATGTTGTCGTTTACAAAATGTCCTGCTGAGCTGATTATGTAGTACTAACTTAGCGCTCCCTGCATAGCTCTGTAGCTGTATGGTCTGCAGAGATAAGGTTTGTTTCTTTACTTGAATTTGTATGCCGTTATGCTCATTCCTTCTGTATAAATGTACACACTGTGCAAACAGTGTACCTAGTATACGTAAATCGAGCAGCAGAGAGGATTAGTAAAAGATATGCACATTTTCTTTTTTAATTAACTTAATATTGTGCTCACCTTTGATGTACAAGTCAACAATCTGCAAACAGAATATCTGTCCATCTGAAACGGTTATGTCTGTACGTGGATTCGTATTTAAGCGTGATCTCTATTTTGTCATGAATAATGATCAGTTTGTGGGGTAATTACAACAAAAATAACTTCATAAACGTATTATGCCTCCTGAAAAATTATGTCTCGCCAGTTACGATTGTAATCCGACAATGCAAACATAAAAACTACTTCAGCTGCGATCAAGGCATACTGTGCGAATGCTTGTGGCTACAGAATTGTGCTCATAACACCACCACGGGTAGTTAATGGGGTGGAACGTGGTATACGTCATCGTTTTAAGGGATCTTTCGTCACTGTCAGTTGAGTCGTTGCAGCTAATACTACGAATATGTCTACTTGGTCTTTAGGTACTGAAAAAAGCAAAAATGTACTGGCTGAAGAAAGTAGGGTGTCATGAAGTGTTGAATTTAATAGCAGTACAGGCCACAATCAAACAAGAAATTCACAATCGTATTGTGTCCATTGCAATGTGGTAGGGAGCTAGTGTTGAGTGGAAGGCTAAGGCCAACAAATTTATTAAAGTACTTGTTAAAACCACAAACCAATTTATTAAAGCAGAGAAAATTTTGCCACAGAATCTCAGCAGCTACCGTAGGAATTAATTACATTAATCTTCAACAGCACAGCTGTTAGCAAATATTACATAACGTTCAGAAATGACTGAATGAAATTTAAGAAAAAAACTATTTTTTGAGAACAGATTAAATTAAATAAATAATTTGATAGATGCTTAGCACTGAGCTCTAATCAAGTCACAAGCCTATAAACTGAACCTGTATATCCAACATTACAAGCTTCAAAAACATATTGAAAATAGCCAACAGGTCATTTACACCAGGCATTTGCCATCATATGACTGTTTGCAGATAATTGAAAAGAAGCAGTTTGGTCCAGACAAGTGGCAGAATATGATAACTTTAAATTCAAGGTGTGATTCACGTGGGTGTCGTAGAGCCAACACGTTTGTTTCTTTACTTAAGTGTGGATAGTGATCGCCTTTCTGGTGATAGACACAGTCAGTAAATGCATTTATCTCGCCCAAGCGTCTTTAACTGGACCCACAATATAGACAAGAGATGCATCAAGCTACCTGTAACATACGAACCACTAATTAACCATTTGCATTTACGACAAAAATATACACTAAATGCACTTGAAAAACGCAAATATTTGACACGAATCACCTGATTCCAAATTAAACAACAAATTTTAGTTACAGGTGGGACCAAGCGTCCGAGCACACTATTTCAGTCACGGGAATTAATAGTAATGTGACTTGACTGAAATCATTTAAATTATTCGTAAGTGAAGAGGTTTACATGTCACGATGGATAACGAGGACGGCGAGTTAGAACAACTACTGCGCGACACAACATGATCATGCAATAATCTAGCAGATGTAAGCGTAAGATACTTGAAACTGGCAGACAGGAACCCAACACGGCACCGCAGTATACACAGGCTGCTTGCAAATTCAAATTCTGAGAATAAGTCTTCACGGCCCCACCCGCCATCAATCCCACCGCTTTCGGCTGTGACTAAAAACGCAGCTTTTAGCAGCGGGGTTGTGACAACGTCGGCTTCGACGTCATTCCGTTTACTCTATCCACTGTCAAACACACCGCTCAATCGCCGGTGTCTTCCAGAGCGCCTCCTGGACGCGACAGTGCTTAAATGTTTGTCCAGAGACCTGTCCTCTACAGGCGATAAAACCCTCGAGAAGCTATTGCGGCCAGAGAGGCTAGTAACGGACGGGACTATCGATATCAAAACGTGCCCGCGCGGCACAATTCTCCTCCCACCCCGAGAGGGCTGAACCGGTGGGGGAAGAGTTGGTTTATATGGGCCTTAATACGTTGTTGCGACGATGGATCATGGATCAGGAAACTGACCAGGAAGATAGCCCTAACGACATTGGAAGTACCTTAGCGGTTCCATTTGAGCACCTTTATTGTTTGACCGGAAATTTTTAAAAAATACGTTGCTACTCCTCGGTAATGAGACCAGACGTCTGTCCTGGTTATAGCAAGCGGCCTCCCTTCTACGCACCAGCTGAATATTCTTCGTTATTGTCTCTCAATTTTTCTTTACCGCCTCGGGATTACTGTCCTTTTGGGAGAATATCATTGATACCCCACAAGTCAGAGATGACAGAATTTACTGTGTAAGGAAACATCAACCTGATAGGAGCCATCGTGTGGACCTCGGGCAGCAGTGCCCAATACAAAATGTGATCAACTGATTGACTGGGCCCACTTGGTCTGCGACTGAGTGAAAAATTGTAGGCGCTGACTTCAAATTTCGGTTCACCTGCTCAGCAAAAGATGCTTGGGGAGAACAGGGGGTGGTGGTTACGTGACATATACCTCTGCCTGAACATACATAAAATGGTTCCAATGGCTCTGAGCACTATGGGATTTAACTTCTGAGGTCATCACCCCCCTAGAACTTAGAACTACCTAAACCTAACTAACCTAAGGACATCACACACATCCATTCCCGAGACAGGATTCGAACCAGCGACCGTAGAGGTCGGGCAGATCAAGACTGTAGCGCCACCCCGACCGGCAAACATAATGTCCTAAATGCTTTAGAGACAAACACTGGAGCATTATCACTCATTAATACCCTGGGAGGGCCAAACACAGCAAATATCCGAGTCTAAAGCTCAAGCGCAGTCCCTGAGGTCCCTGACTTGCTCGTCATTAGCCGTACAAACCTAGAAAAGGCATCCACTATGAGGAACAGGTACCTGTTTCCATGCCTGGTGCGTGGCAAAGGTTAAAAATAATCAACAAAAACTTTGTCCACATGCTTTTCCTGCCGTGTTGAATCTGGCTCCTCGTTATGCATGTTCTGAATAGGTTTAACCTTACAACGCTCATTGCACTGGCCTACAAGCTTCCGGACGTTTCCATTTAAGGTAGGCCAGGTTAGATGTTGCTTTATCTTCAGGATGGTCTTATATACAGATTGAAGCAATATTCGCTCACTCGGACTTTGCAGCGCGCTTCTTCACGTAATGGAAATACATAAATAAATGTCTCACAAAATTTTGCCCTGCACATATTTTGGGCAGTAAATGGACGTTAAAGATCGTAAATCTGGCAACACTGTGATCACGTGTAAAGTAACTAACTCTTTCAGGAGATAGCAGCAGTGCTGAGCAGTTGGTGTGGTGGATAGGATTTTGGGTTAGCATGCAGGAGGTCGAGGATTATTTGTTTTTAATTGCTATAGGTAGTCTGCGTGATACGGTGTCTGGCGTATTAATCGTCATACAGCGATTATAGTGGGTCTTCTACAAAACATTTTCAGTTACTTACTTCGAACATAGAAATGGAAATACAATCTTTTTCATTGGTCAGCCTTTAATGAAACATTTTGCATGTCGTGGACCCGAATTGTTTCGCACCACTGCATCTACTCGATTCCAAACTTGCTATGCGTGTAACGCCCATCCCCTTCCGAAGACCCAACTGATTAATACGAACAATTATTCTTGCCAAGTTCACGACCATTATAATCCGTTAAGGCCTTACGTCACCAGTAGGGCTAGCAACATGCTTTGCAAATAATTTTGATGGAATCATTGCCGGAGGGCGCACAGGAAACTGGTTTGGATTCCAGTAGTTGCAGTTGGTTCAAATGGGTCTGAGCACTATGGGGCTTAACCTTCTGAGGTCATCAGTCCCCTAGAACTTAGAACTACGTAAACCTAACTAACCTAAGGACATCACACACGTCCATGCCCGAGGAAGGACTCGAACCTATGACCGTAGCGGTCGCGCGGTTCCAGACTGTAGCGCCTAGAACCGCTCTGCCACCCCGGCTGGCAGTAGTTGCAGTGGCGCTGAAGAGCTCACGTCCGTGAAGTGCAAAAGGCTTCTTTAAAAGCTGACCAATGAAAACGATTGTACTTCCATTTCTGTGTTCGTAGTACATAAGTTTTGTAGAAGACCCACAGTAATCAGTGTATAACGATTAAGACGCTAGGTATCTTACCAGGTAGACTACATAGGACAAGTTGTCTTTGCCATCGTAGCGACTACGAAAACAACGAACGCCCTTCTTAATGGAACATCTCGGAACCTCTCCACCTTCACACAGCAGCCGTTTATCGGAGGTAACTGAGAATCTTCATCCTGCTGCTCTCCCGGGTTTCCTAACAACCACGGGCTCTCCGCTAACACTGTTCCCACGCGAATATACTCCTCGTTACATTTGCTAGACTCACCTGACTCGTATTCGGAAAACATCCGACTTAAGGCTTCGGCCGATTGCCCGTCCCCTCTATATGACTGAAAACGGAACGTCGAAATTCTTACCGCTCGCTTGGCTACATGTCCCACCTTACGAGGCCGGGCCAGAAGCCATGCCATCGCTTGGTTGTCAAATTCCCAACAGAACAATTTATGTTCAGGGAAAAATTAGAAACTCCCCATTCCAAATTACACCTCCAATGCCTCTAACTGGCACACAGTGTACTTCTTTTCTGTGGGGGACAAGGATCTACAGACACAGCCAACTAGCCGTCTTTCTCGTTTCCTTGCAAGAGGAATGTGGCAGTCCCGAGATCAGAAGTGTCCATTCGGAGAATTTCCTACCGCCAGACACGGCGCACTGGCTACCACCAACTTCAGAGTGTCGAAGGATGCTTGCTGAAATAAGCCCCAAACAAATTTCTGTCTCTCCGTCCTCTGTTAATTAAGGGGGGGGGGGGCTGCTAGATGTGCCAAATGCTGAACAAATTTTTGAAAAAAGTTGGTCATCCCGAAGAATCTAGCGTATCCTTCTTAATCATTGACACTTGAAATTGATGGATGGCTTTGGTGCGCTCTTTGTCTATCCTTACCCTGTTGGCAGGGACCATGTGAGCGAGACGAATGGAAAAGTTAGACTGTGTCAGATGACGATCAGTTTGGCTTTAGGAAAGGTAAAGGCACAAGAGACAATTCTAAACACATCGCCGACGCTATTTCGAGAAATCCTTCGGTGGCGCGTTATCTTGTCAACCAACCCGCATCTGCTGCACTACAACAGGTTGTGACAGATCTTGAAGCAACGCATCGAAGGCAGATGAGGTGAACTGTTGCGTCAGATAAGCTATCAATACCGTATGCGAGGCCATAATAACAACACCAGGCAGAAACGCCGCTGTGGTCAGTGTCTCGCCACCCAAGGAACTACAGATGTGGTGACAGATGTCGGCCCGTGGCTGCCCTGTTTACCGGCAACAAATATGCTCCCAGGGAACAGAGGAATTGTGCGGTGGAACCAGGGAACCAACACAGAAGTAGATGCAACTAGGATACCTTCCACTGTATCCAATGACCTGGCAGGGAACGCCTATGGACCAGGGAACGATGGGGTGCATTGTGGAACGCGTCAGACAAGAACTGAAGTTATGATAATGATAATAGGTTTAGATTTGGTACTGGGAGTAGTTTTCACTTATGGCATAAATATTTTTAACTATTGTGATCGTTATTATCATTTGTAAATAATAGATTTCAGCTATCAGTCGTCCTTTGGAATTTTTTATTGGCAGACCTAGATTTCAGCTAGAAACTAGCCATTCTCAATGCACTATCGTTTTTTTGGTCAATGCATGTAATGCCTGTTGTTCAATGAAATGTGTACAAAGTAGACCAACAGGCATTACATGCATTGACCAAAAGAAAAAAAAGGATAGTGCGTTGAGAATGGCTAGTTTCTACCTGAAATCTAGATCTGCCCATAAAAAATTCCAAAGAACGACTGATAGCTGAAATCTATTATTTACAAATCAAAATAACGGCCGCAAGCCGGTCCCAAGCCCGGGCCCATCTAAAAACAAGAGGATGGGGAAGTGTGGAGGGGGAGGAGTAACAACCTCGTAAAAAAACCAGGGTCCGTCCGGCTCCAGATGGTAGCACCCTGTCATAGGGCCCCTGCCTAGGGTTACTAGGTGAAACCCAGCCAACGGTCTCAATGGCGGAAGAGGAACAATTTCCCAACGGCAGAGAGAGCGGAAGAGCTAACTCCAGGGCTTACTACCTTGGTTTTAATTTCGGATTCGGGGCAACCCGATCCCCCAATTTATTATCCAACAATTACTGCAAAGCATGATGGGAACGTCGTCAAAGATAGACACTACTCCAAGAGGTAGACCGAATGGCAAATCCTCCGTTGTTCGTAGAAACAATGCAAAGGGGTCAAAGGATTTTGGAGGACCCCAACCAACATGTATGCAGCCCTCAACACTGAAATTTAAGAAAGCAACTATGTTTGCAACCCTAAATGTAAACTCTCTAATTAAAGTAGGAAAATTGAAATTATTGATTGAAAAGCTGAACCAGAAAGAAATTTTAATATGTGCATTACAAGAAACAAGGTTTTTAGATGAAACTGCTTTAGATTTTGAAAACTATCGTTTATTTAAAGGAAAACCAGGTAAAATCTTAATGAAACAAATGCCATACCTGGGGACAGCATTTCTGGTACATCACTCAATTTTAGATTCAGTTACTAACTTCTACTCGAGTTCTGAGAGACTATCCATTCTTGAGATTAAATGTAAAAACAAAGGATACTCTATAATCAACTGCCATGCACCCATAAACCAGGACAACAAAAATAACCCGGAGAAAGTTGAAGAATTTTGGGAGATACTTGAAATGGAACTGGATAGATGCTCAAAGAAGAACATAAAAATGTTAGTAGGCGATTTTAACGCACAAATAGGAAGGGAGAAAAAATACCATGGAACAGTAGGCCTCTTCCCAGGTCACAAAAGAACTTCAAAAAATGGAGAAAGGCTTATAGAGGTATGTAGGCATTTCAACTTGAAAATAATGACAACACATTTCAAAAAGCTGAGCCGAAAAACTAAAACATGGAGATCACCAAATCCACTTCTCGGAGAATTCCAAATTGACCATGTGGCTATCTCACTTCATTGTCAAGAAGAAATTCAAAACACTAAAGTGCTGAAAAGCCTTGATGTTGATTCAGACCACTATTTGACTACGATTAAATTCAGACCACTCCCATTTCGAAAAGAGAAGAAAACCTTTTACAAAATTCCAAAATATAACACAGAAACGTTAAAAAATGAAGAAATTAAACAACGGTTTCAAAGAGCGTTGCACAAAGATAGCGATGGCATATCCACAATAAATAAGGAAGCGGGATGGGAGGAGATCAAAAACGAAATAGTTGAAATAGCAAAAGAAAATTGTCTCGTGAAAAGAGTAAGAAGACATCCATGGTGGGACAATGAATGTGATGAGAACCTGGAGAAGAGACAGAAATTGTGGCAGAAATGGAACTCCACAAAAGATCCTCAAGATCTTGACAATTTTAAAATCCAGAGAAGAGAAACAGCTAAGCTTTTCCGTAATAAAAAAAGAAGACAATTTCAGGATAACCTAGAACAGATTGAGGAAGACTTTAAAAGAAATAATTCTAGAGATTTCTACAAAACTTTTAGAAAACAGCTAACCAAATACCAATCCCCAAATTTATGTTTTAAAGATGAAGAGAACAAGCTAGGTTTGACAAACAAGACTAATTGTGAAATATTAGCAAAATATTTCGAGAATCTACTAAATTGTGAACCACCCAAAGATAAAATGAGTTTTGAAAACCACCGAAATACTAATACCGAGTCAAAACCTCCAGACGCTGAAGAAATAAAACACATAATACACAGTCTAAAAAACAATAAAGCCCCAGGTGAAGACTCCATAGTACCAGAAATCCTAAAAATAATGGATACCAACCTCCCACAAGTTTTGGAACATATGTTTAAGAAGATCTGGGACGAAGAATGAATTCCTGAAGACTGGCAGTGTGCCCTGATACACCCACTACACAAAAAGGGGGACAAGATGAATGTTAATAATTATAGAGGGATCTCGCTACTACCAGTAGGATACAAAATTTTGTCAAGGAAATTACTTCAAATCGTGGAGCCAGTTCTGGATAAAAAAATAGGTGAATATCAAGCAGGTTTTAGACAAGGTAGATCCTGTGTTGAACAAATATTTAACCTGAAAACACTAATTCGTTACAGAATCTCAAGAGGCCAGAGATTTGCAATAGTATTTGTAGATTTCAAAAAAGCATACGACTCGGTAGATAGAGAAACATTACTGAAAGTATTGGAAGAATTTGGGGTCGATACGAAAACAATTCAAATTATCAAACAGACGCTAACAAACAGTAAGGCCAAAGTTAAATTTATGGGTGAAATTTCAAGGAAGTTCGAAATTAAAACAGGTGTTAGACAAGGTGATGGTTTATCCCCAATCCTCTTCAACTGCGTACTGGAAAAGATATTGAGAATATGGAAAGAAGAACTCAAAGGCACCAAGAATGACATCAGAATTGGAACAAAAAAAGAAAAAATAGAAGTGGACTGTTTAGCTTTTGCAGACGATCTGGCAATAATTACAGAAAACGAAGAAATAGCTCAGAACTACCTGGAGAAACTACAAGAAGTTTCGGCCAGAGCTGGACTGCAGATTTCATTTGAAAAAACCGTGTATATGTCTAATCATAGAAATAACAAGAAAAATCTTATTACTAAATACGGCAATATTAAGAGAGTAGAAAAATTTAAGTATTTAGGTGAAATAATTCAAGTGAATGGTTTAGACAAGAGTGCAAACCAGGCGAGAGCAAGGAAAATGGAATTTGCTTTTCAAAAAACCAAAGACATATATAACAAAAAAAACATTTCGATTCAAGCTAAATTAAGACATTATAAAACTGTCATTAGACCAGAATGCCTGTATGCATCGAAGTGCCTAACTCTTAATAAAAAGGGGGAAATAGACAACATGGAAAAGAAAGAAAGGAAAATTTTGAGAAAAATATTAGGACCGAGAAAGATTGGAGAAGAGTACAAGCTAAAGAGTAATAAGGAAATATACAAAACTATTGAGAAAGTGAGTGAGGCAATGCGTAAACGCAGACTAACGTTTTATGGTCACCTGTCGAGGATGGATGGAAACAGACTAACAAGAAAATTGTTTGAACATAGTAACAGGAACGAAAAAACCAACAATAAATGGATACAGATGGTGAAAAAGGATTTGGCCTATTTTAATGTCACCCGTGAGTCAATCAGGGACAGGGAAAAGTTTAGACAAATAGTGAACGAAATTAAGTGTTTTCCAGAAGAAACGAAACTAAAGAATAATAACAGGAAATGGTCGGAAGAGCGGAGGAGGAACCACTCGAAAATGATGAGGAAATATTGGGAAGAGAGAAAAAAAGATCAAAAAGCCGGGCAAGTGAATTGTTGAACGTGGTCCAAAGATGGCCGAAATCGAAAGAAGAAGAAGAACGGCCGCTGCGTGCAACAGCCTCTGAATGGAGGGTAACCTGATGATGATTATTATTATTAACAGTGGAAATAGTTATGATGATGGGAGGTAGTACTGTATAGGATAATTAAGTAAGAATGCATATTGCATGACCTGTGTAAGAATCAACACAGCCCGGGTATATATATTACAGGTGAAAGGCTACAATGTAATAAATAAATACGTAAATAACTAAATTATGGATAAGCGTAAGAACATGTCTGCGATAAGTTTCTTTTCCACTCTAATTCAACTGACTGATTATTGTGAAACTAACATCTTACAACGAGCACTTGCATAGTAATGCCTGATCTTGCTTTCATTTTAAATTTTTTATATTTTTTTCTTTTGCAACTTCACTAATTAAATATAGCGGAAGAGCAACCAACCAGTTGCTGTCAAAATACGGAAACACTCCACCCACTGGGCTGAGGGTACTGAATTTATAAGTAATGATAACAAAAGGCTCATTATAGGTTAATTTTGCCGCCCTGTGTTACCTAGTCTCCAGTTGGGGAGCCATGTTTTGTAATAGGTAGTTTTCGTGTGATTGGTGTGCTGGAAAAAGATTAATGCTGTGTTGTACATCGATCCTTTGCAGTGTCTGGGACCTATTCTGCCACTGACTTCAAATGAACACATCTAAGTTTTAAATTATTCTTTCTTTCTTGGAAAGTTGTTGGCTCTGTAAAATCCGTGGACAAATTGTGTAGAGCCCTTTCATTGGCGTGCACTGTAATTTCCGCTGAGGTAAGCAGTTACAAAGGAATAAAATGTCTATTTTAAATATGAAATTACCTTTGTGATGAATTCGTTCACCTCCGGGTCGTAGAACTCAGACTTCAGCTGCCGCAGAAGATCCCTTTCAATGAATAAAAGTTACATTTGTGAGCTATTATTTGCGAACCACATGCAAAGTTTTCCATTCTCTTTATGGCTGAAAAGCTTCTCGAAACTTACTGGGTGCACAGTTTCACAACATACGGTCTAGAGTTCTTTAGACACTAAATGACGTATCAACATTACGATTATGTCGCATTTCTCTCACAATACATGTACACAATACCTGCGATCTTAAACAGAAAAATCAAAAAATTATCCGTAGCAGTTGTTGAGTGAGTATAATTCAAGTTCCGGTCAACATTCTTTATTTTGATCAATATTATGTGCATTTCAAAGTTGCATGTTTAACAGAGTCCAAGTTACTGTACGTTGTTTCTAACTCCTCCATCCCTGTGACCTATAATTTTAAAATATATTCGTCTAAGGTTGATGAACAGTATCAAATGCGAACTCTGGCTAGTAGCGCATCAAATAAGGTCTCAGTGTGAAGGCAGAACGTGGACAAACGAATGTAGGAGGAACTGAAAATGACATTTTTCTCCGTGTTTCAAGTCCACGGTTTGTTTGTCCCACTTTATTGCATCTCTATATTGTTGAAAGATAAAAGTAGTTACCTACAGTATAAGGTCGTCACCAAAGGCGATTCAGAGTTCACGTACATGACAGACACTTAGGCAGTCGCGTGTTTACTTCCTGATGTAGAGATCACGTTCTTTCGTCGACTTGCATTAAGAGTATCAGGATCATTTGAAATGACCGATATAATTCTGCATTGCTAAGACTAACAACAATAATAAACTAAAACCGACGTTTCGGCCGAATTGCAACGACCTTCCTCAGGGCACGACTGGTTTTGTATGGGGATAGGTGCTTCTATTTGTTACAGACTATCGATGTCTAACGTCACTGTTGCGAAACTTTTAATTGCCCCCCTAATATGACTGGCTAGTCATGACGTAATGGAAGATGGAAGGAAAGAGGCTATTCGTGGATGTCCATGTCGTCAACGATTGGTAGTTGTCCGCCAATCAGCGTTCAGCTTCTGGTCGGCTAGTTTTCCTTCTAGTGTGCGTGGAAGTGGACTGACAATTGCTCTATAGCTGTTTGTGCAGATTCGTCCGTGTCCCGTGTAGCTTCTGCCCCGCGAACGCTCGCGGCCCGTTGGACTGGAATGGCTGGCAGCCAGGACGCCGGGAGTTTGTAGCCATCTTCTGCATTGATGTTGTCAGGCTGCTTAATAATTTCAATCGCCTCCCGTATTTTGCGTTCTCGCATCGACGATTCTTTCGCCAGTACTAGGGCTTCCTGGAACCTGGTAGGTTGTCCACAGTCACGGTGGTGTTCCGCTATCGCCGATTTATTATGTTTTACAACAGTGACGTCAGATATCGATAGTCTGTAATAAATAGAAACACCTATCCCCATGCAAAACCAGTCGTGCCCTAAGGAAGGCCGTTGCAATGCGGCCGAAACGTCGGTTTTAGTTTATTATCGTCGTTAGTTTTTAGCAATGGTTCAGATGGCTCTGAGCACTATGGGACTTAATATCTATGGTCATCAGTCCCCTAGAACTTAGAACTTCTTAAACCTAACTAACCTAAGGACAGTACACAACACCCAGTCATCACGAAACAGAGAAAATCCCTGACCCCACCGGTAATCGAACCCGGGAACACGGGCGCGGGAAGCGAGAACGCTACCGTACGACCACGAACTGCGGACTTTTAGCAATGACGCGGCAAAATACCCAGAAGAATTTTAATCACTATGACACCGGCCGTGGAAGCCTACATTCTTTGGTGTTTGACACCGATTGTGGTAGCACTTCATTCAGTTGAAGAGCGAAATTGTGAACGAATTTTGCATTAGAAAACAATTTTACCATTCCTGATTGAAAGCCATTATAACAAATCACTATAATAGCAGCTTCATCGTTACTCTGGGCGTGTTCACGAGTTTCAGAAACCTTTCATGGACTTGACTTACAACTGTGACAGAGGGAATGGCTAAGGAGATATGCGAGAAATTAAATATTATATTTGTTTCATCCAGATTAATTTAGACGAAAATGGATTCACTTACCTCCCTAGGTATTCCCTTCATGAGCACCGTTGAAGCAGAGGCAGTTAAATCATTCTGTATGAAATTTTACAACCCTGTGGATACAGAAGAATGTTTCAAATGATGTGCAAGGTTTCCCTCATATTCTCCGAAAAGATGTAATAAGTGGACATAATTGCATTAATTCGGCTTCTGCGAATTAAGACATCCTGGCAACCACTTCTTGCTGCTGTAAAGTTGTGTACTGAATCATTGTAAGATTTCTTGTTCTGACGCACGATTAAATAGATATATTCAGATGCATTAAGTCCTTATCCTCTGCAAACTGTGGCCAGTAAAGTTGTCCCACATGTACACTGACGCTGCCATGCTAGTGTTTCCAAGATTTCGCCTATCGGTGGTACGGTATGCAACTGGCTCTGTTGCTTACTTTCTGCCATCGGCAACATACCTTCGCCATGGTTAGTACTAGCTTTTAAGACTGTTTATGTGGTTGAGATAACATAAAATCATGTACCACTTATCTGATGAGTCATTTGCCCTTACCACGAGCGCCGTACCTTGTCTGTAGCAGAAGAGGAATTAGAACTTCAGCAGCTTCTAACATCACACCAAAGACCACTGTATGACGAGTCCGATAACTGTGCAGGTGGGGTAGCTTCCTCATCCGTAACTCGTACTTCGACATGAGTGTAACGTTATTCGAGACTTACTACAGAAGTTGAGTGCATGATCTCGCTGTTGGAAAGTAACGCTGACATGGCGAAATGACCTTTTATAGGGATCAGATGGCCACTAGCATACCCGTGTTTCATGAGGCTGTGAGGGGTGTAGAAAGAAAAGTATTTGATGCAGTGTGTATAACTACAAATGGGTTCTATTAGATGAAGAATTATGTCTGGATTAAGTTCAAAGCTATAGTCCCCATTTCAGACAAAAAGAATACAAGTTTCGTCCAAAGAAAACAAAATAGTTGTAGTCCGTCTTCACCATAAGAAAACGTGTGTCGTCTGTACAATGAAAGCTAGACACAAAGAAGAGACACTATTAACTAGCCGCGACCAAGATTAGCGTTTATCTGTGTTCTTTTTGGCATAGAAACTTTTCTCTAAAAACTAATAACTGTTTGTTAGCTTATGATTAATTTCTATATATTTTTCAAAAACTGCTGTTATATTGATAATTAACCTCTCTTCAGAGAATACAATTTATCCCCATGTCGTATTTCCTTGTACGGTCACCACAGACTGGGTAACATGTAGGAAGTGTGTGCATTTTAACATAATTGTTGTACAGTCTGTGAATATAGATTAAATATTAAAATATAATTAAATTTTTTTATATGTATACATAGATACATATACATACCAGTACACATACACACACACACACACACACACTTTCACATGCACACACACATACACACACACACACACACACACACACACACACACACACGCACACACACATACACACTCCACTCATACTAATGTGACCACCACCACCTATGTTTGACGTCAACGTGCCCCAATCATTCAGACAGCAGGTGGCAGCACTAACAATGGTTGGTGTATAAAGCATTTTAAGGATGCAGAAAAAAGTGGAGACACTGTCGTGCCAAAAAGGACATGATAACTGGCTTTCAGGCCAAGGGTGGAAGCATTTTCTAAATGGTTAAGTTTGTAACCTGTTTACGTGCTGCAATGTTCAAAGTACTCTGAGCGTGTCAAAATGGCACTATTCAACACTGGCCCAAGGAAAGTGTGGTGCACCATGTGCCATGTCTGGTTGAATATATGTGCAGCTGTTGAGCAGCTGACTGTACAGTTGAAACACGGTTCTACCAACAGTGTCTCCTCAATGACCATTCAGCGAACCTTTGTGCATGTGTGTCTCTGTGGTAATGCATCGTTCATGCACCTATGCTGAGTGCTGTTCATTGGCGATCAAGAGAGGGATTAGCATGCCAATTCGCGACTCGAAGTCCAGTCAGTGGCAGCAGGTGACATTTACAGGTGAATCCTTTTTTGTGCTAATTTGGACATACGGTCGATCACGTGTACAGGACTGAAAAAATTGTCAAAAGTGTCGGGTACGAGGAGGAAGTGGAAGCCTCATGGTCTGCGTAATGTTTTAGTAGCATACCCTGGGTGATCTCATCATCTGAAAGGCACAATGGATCAATTATGCATCTATCCTTGTGGCCAGGTCCACCCTTGTATGTAAGTTGTTTCTTTATCAGCATAATGGCATCCACCAGCAGGACAATTCAATGTGTTGCAAAGCTCGCAGTGTATGTGCAAGGATTGAAGAGCACTACAATGCGTGTACTGTAATCCCCTGACCAACAAAAACCTCTGATTTAAACCCAACTGAGAACCTATGCGGCCATCTCTATCGCTCTGTCTGCACACCATAGATCCTCAACCAGACAATCTAGAGCAGCTGGCCATGGTACTGGAGTCGTCATAGCTCCACATCCTTGCCAGTACCTACCTTTAAAAACCTCGATGGGTCTCTTTCTGTACATCCCCATGGCAAGGAATGGTTATTTAGACTTTTGACAGATGATCACTTTAATGAGACTGCAGGGTGTATAAACATATATACTTATATACATACACATGCATACATATACACCCAAATGTACATAGATATGTACATGTATACATACAAATTCCTATATTAATAGTACATGTGAAAATTCAAATATGTATGTGCAAGCAAAACAATATTCAGTACTATCGTATGGAATATTGCAGTGGTATAAAATAATTGTCAGGCTCAATGGTTGTTTACATACTGGGAATGCAATAAGTTCTAATATACACTCCACGAAATGGAAAAAAGAACACATTGCCACCGGTGTGTCAGACCCACCATACTTGCTCCGGACACTGCGAGAGGGCTGTACAAGCAATGATCACACGCACGGCACAGCGGACACACCAGGAACCGCGGTGTTGGCCGTCGAATGGCGCTAGTTGCGCAGCATTTGTGCACCGCCGCCGTCAGTGTCAGCCAGTTTGCGGTGGCATACGGAGCTCCATCGCAGTCTTTAACACTGGTAGCATGCCGCGACAGCGTGGACGTGAACCGTATGTGCAGTTGATGGACTTTGTGCGAGGGCGTATAGTGGGCATGCGGGAGGCCGGGTGGACGTACCGCCGAATTGCTCAACACGTGGGGCGTGAGGTCTCCTCAGTACATCGATGTAGTCGCCAGTGGTCGGCGGAAGGTGCACGTGCCCGGCGACCTGGGACCGGACCGCAGCGACGCACGGATGCACGCCAAGTCCGTAGGATACTACGCAGTGCCGTAGGGGACCGCACCGCCACTTCCCAGCAAATTAGGGACACTGTTGCTCCTGGGGTATCGGCGACGACCATTCGCAACCGTCTCCATGAAGCTGGGCTACGGTCCCATACACCGTTAGGCCGTTTTCCGCTCACGCCCCAACATCGTGCAGCCCGCCT
This sequence comes from Schistocerca americana, assembly GCF_021461395.2. NCBI lineage: Eukaryota > Metazoa > Arthropoda > Insecta > Orthoptera > Acrididae > Schistocerca > Schistocerca americana. Next base: position 87,790,555 of record NC_060122.1, read on the forward strand.
CCAGTGGTGTCGCGACAGGCGTGAATGGAGGGACGAATGGAGACGTGTCGTCTTCAGCGATGAGAGTCGCTTCTGCCTTGGTGCCAATGATGGTCGTATGCGTGTTTGGCGCCGTGCAGGTGAGAGCCACAATCAGGACTGCATACGACCGAGGCACACAGGGCCAACACCCGGCATCATGGTGTGGGGAACGATCTCCTACACTGGCCGTACACCACTGGTGATCGTCGAGGGGACACTGAATAGTGCACGGTACATCCAAACCGTCATCGAACCCATCGTTCTACCATTCCTAGACCGGCAAGGGAACTTGCTGTTCCAACAGGACAATGCACGTCCGCATGTATCCCGTGCCACCCAACGTGCTCTAGAAGGTGTAAGTCAACTACCCTGGCCAGCAAGATCTCCGGATCTGTCCCCCATTGAGCATGTTTGGGACTGGATGAAGCGTCGTCTCACGCGGTCTGCACGTCCAGCACGAACGCTGGTCCAACTGAGGCGCCAGGTGGAAATGGCATGGCAAGCCGTTCCACAGGACTACATCCAGCATCTCTACGATCGTCTCCATGGGAGAATAGCAACCTGCATTGCTGCGAAAGGTGGATATACACTGTACTAGTGCCGACATTGTGCATGCTTTGTTGCCTGTGTCTATGTGCCTGTGGTTCTGTCAGTGTGATCATGTGATGTATCTGACCCCAGGAATGTGTCAATAAAGTTTCCCCTTCCTGGGACAATGAATTCACGGTGTTCTTATTCCAATTTCTAGGAGTGTATATTTGTGTACTAGTCTATTGGTTCTTCTTCCTACGCTTGTATGATCCACTTGTTAATGACAACAACCCAGGTGAAGCGTTTTTGGTTAAATAGTGCTTGCCAGATAACCAAGAGTTCGGATATGATATCATAGGACCCGACGGTGAAGTTGAAGCGAATAGCCCGCATCTCGTGGTCGTGCGGTAGCGTTCTCGCTTCCCACGCCCGGGTTCCCGGGTTCGATTCCCGGCGGGGTCAGGGATTTTCTCTGCCTCGTGATGGCTGGGTGTTGTGTGCTGTCCTTAGGTTAGTTAGGTTTAAGTAGTTCTATGTTCTAGGGGACTGTTGACCATAGATGTTAAGTCCCATAGTGCTCAGAGCCATTTGAACCATTTTTTGAAGCGAATATATATTCATTTCTGCTCTCTGCTGGCAAGTGGCAGAGTCCGTTCAGGATATGGTGGTCGAAGTGCAGTGACCAATTTTCGTCGAAACGGATGGGCGAGTTTGTTCGTTTGTTTGGGAGGGGAGCTCAACAGTGTTTCCCAGCCTTCAGCTGATCTGCGGCGACAGAATCGAGGCGCTAGCCCTGCAGTATTTTTGAAACGATTTTACACAAACTGTTCGGTAGAAATTTCATTTTTGCGACACTTGTAGCGTCATACGGCCGGTTTATGGGGATGTACTCTTATTTGATTAATGGTCATAGCTAAGATGATATTTACATGGAAGTACAATTTGAAAAAGTTTTCAGTGAATAATAGGGGCCACTAGGGTTTTGCGTTCGATGCAGTGTACACAATACGTTGCGGGATATCAAACTTATCTAATTTATTGAACTTTTCTTCAGACTTAGGTGGAGGTCTCTGTCACCATGCTCAAGAAAATTGATCTGACGTAAACCCACTCATTTTCGATAGCGTTGCGCCAGCGATAAGGAGAGTGTGAAATATTCACAACCTCCCTCATATCTCACGAACGGTTCCAAACAACGAAATGAAGTTTTCTCAAATTATAGCACGCAAAAAGGAAAGTAGTTTGAAAAATGGTTACTATGCAAAACTTCGTTATCTACCATGTTATTCCATCAACTATCGACCCCTGATGAAACGAGAAATGCCGTCTGTTCTGGTACAACCTAATTGAAGACATTAGAGATTTACGTTGTATTGAGAACGTGCTTTTTCATAAGCGACTAACCTTACTTTTCCTCTGTGGTGGTGTAAGTTTTCGCCAGCACACTGATCCGCAAAGAGCTTGCAAGAAGATCGATAATAGGCGCTTAATCAAGCGTGCCTATCAGGACAGAGGCGAAAGACGGATTCGCAAGCAACAGGCCGCCAGCACTCTCTTGACCGACAGTATTTAGACCGGGGCGGCTGACCGGAGTTCACAGTCAGTCACCGAGTCGGTCCCGCACGGTAAGACAGTCAGTCACAGTCAGTCACAGACAGTCATCCCAGTCGCAGACAGAGTCAGTCACAGTCAGATCAGTTACAAGCTCAGTTTCTGTTCTAGTTGGCGTCTGTCAGTTCACATCACTGGCTAAGAGAGTGTAGTGTTTATAGCGGGACTTGTACTTCACCAGCAGTGAGGCTAACGTGGACTATTACGGAAGAGCTTGTGCCACAACAGCTTGCTTAAAGGTAACTAGCTCCTTGTTGTTATGAATAAAGAATCCTGTCAATACAAGTGTGCAGTTGTATTGTAGCAAGAGATTCCGGCCACCAAACAACATCCTCTTCTATCTTCACCTGGTACAAGACACTACAGTGGCGAGAAAACACAAAATACTTAGTTCCTCACTTAATAATAATAAGAAACCATTGTTTTAGAATTCTCTCGCAACTGATTCTGCACAACATGTTATGGAAGTGGCACTGTAAATTCCGTTGTGTTTTGGCCGAATAAGCAAATTTTAACGTTGCAGAAAGAGGAATGTAGAGATTTTAGTCGAAATTCGCCACTCATGATGCTTCTCTTGAAAGCTACAAATTGTTAATAGCCCAGGCGAAAATAAATCTCTCCATATTCAGCATGATTCGTTTTAGGTAGTAACCCAAGCACACATGGTAGGTCGTTTGAACGATCACCACGCAAGTGTGGGAATGGGGGCTTAATATTTACCAAAATGTGAGTGTGCACTTCAGTTTAAAACAATACCTCCACGCCAGCGCTCGGATTTCCCGCTACAGCGCCTGCCAGTAACTCCCACCACTACGGCTCTCCCCATGCGTGTCCTGCCGACTGCCCGTCTACTGTCTCTGTTATTTTGTGCCGACTCTAGCAGACTGCCATGCTTTAGGAGCTGTCGTTTATAAAGTCCGTTCAGTTAACACTGAGCTTGCCTGCATCATAACACATTATGGGTGCGAACTTAAGAATTTTGCTGATAGTCATGGAAAATGGCAGTGCTCATCCAAAAATAGTGACTAATATAACATTCCTCAACAAACGTAAGGAATACTTTTAAACCATAGCGCTTACAACAGTTTCGCCGTTGTTTCTAGTTTACTAAGAGTACTACATTGTGTCCATTGCATGTACGACAGTTTGTGTTAAATTTACTATTAAACATTTTTTGATTTCATTTCAAAAATTTTCATTTCCAGTAATAAATGACTACCACACAATACGATATCAATAACAGGCGTAATATGTACAGCCTAGGAACGTAAACTGATACTATGAAAACTTATAGGTCACACCTATAAATTCGTGAGGGCCATTTTGGAGAAACCTCGACACTTCTGAAGCACGTTAATAGGAAATATAATTGTGAATAACACAATAAACACAAGAATGTGAAAGAATGATTTCATTCTCGAAAGGGAAGGACACACAAAAATATGAGCTGTAGAAGAAGGGTTGGACTAGAGCAATACAAACAGGACGCTAAAATACCACAGACTACCACTGTAATGTAAAGGAGATCCGTATATCTGGCTAGTTCTTCGCAGATCTGTACCGTTTCCAATGTAAAACTAGTTTACTTACCCTTTGATCTGATACAATTGTGAGTCCATTACAGAAGAAGGTTCATAGAAACTATTAGTGAGGTGATCGTAAGGAGTTGATATTTGTGGTGATGAAACGTGCTTCGGACATATTTTTGTGGCTGTAACCTAAGACGTACTTACGTTGACTGAGACACGTGTGATACACATTTCATCGTGTTTCTGCAGAAGATTCCTGATTATCGTTCACTAACAGAAACGACCCATTTCCCTTACAGAACCATCCAAATTTCAGTTGAAAGTACGAAGAAAATCCAAAGAAACTTATATCATTGGGTTAGATGTGATATCTATCCCACAGCTGGCTTCACGTCCGTCATTTCACAGATCCGTGTCTGGCACAAGCAACTGGCGGCCATCAGTGGATAGCCGCTACAGCGACGCGACTCTCCACAGACGGTGCAAGCAGCACCACTCTCATAGCATATAAGAGAACGCAGCAAGCTACCACAGTTCCCATTCTGTATCGTGACCATCGCCTGCGGGTACACAGCCTTACTCTATCAGTGACTACAGTATAACGTACTCAGCTACGAAATAGGTCTTTCGCAATTGTACTTTGGACCTCACTGCATTGCATTCGGCAACGAGTTGAGTTAGTTAAAGGAATTTTACACAGCTTTTGTTGTGTCCCTCATCCTTGCTTACTGTCTTGAGAGCCCATGCATCGATACAGGGCACAATAATATTGGCGTCGAGGTTGGTCCTTCATTTCTCTATTTTTGGAGGATTCGTTTCTTGCTGCGACAGCAACACTGTGGTAACTAGGATAGTATGTGTTTCTTGCTGCTTCTTCGACAAACATCATGTTTGCACGCCACATTTCTTGTGCACTGAACTTGTTTGTGCATTTCTGAGTATTCCGACCTGTAACTTGCCATTTCCATTATTCTGTATTGCAGAGACTGACATTTCTTTGCATATTCTCGTCTGTGACTTCGACCTCAGACTTTACAGCACCTTTGCAATGTTGTGTTTCTGTTCTTGTGCACCGTGTTTCGAATCGCGACCACTGTATCGCAGGAACCGTCTCTATGTGAAGCTGTTCAGTAGCAGGCCAAGCAGGTACAACAACTGCTGAAATTCCAGATCAGTTTAGCGGCGTCACTTCGTCATCTATCCCTTCCTTCCCACTTGCAGCTGTTGTCTATATTAGTCTCTTGTTGAGAGGTGTAAAGATAACATTAACCTTCTTGTTTATTTACCTTTTCACCTAGAGTTGGCTCCAGTTCTTCTTGTCTAGGGGTCTGATTCTTGAAGCTGAAATTCTCACATTTTAGGTCCTCGTGGTTGAATTGATCCAAATAAATTTGAAGATTGTTGTTGCAGGATTTTTTGTTGTTACGTTAATATGCTTTGTCACAATTTAGTGTATCTTACAGTCTTTTGAATTTTCGCATTAACAAGGCCGAAATTACAGTGTTCACATAAGATACAAAAGTACGTCCGATCACATCTGAGGCAATTAAAGATAGAAACTTTAAGCGTGCCAAATAATTCGTAATTTCAAATGTTTCTAAAAAAATGACTTTAACTCTCCACGAGGAACTTATACTTAAAGATTAAGAACTAATCGAAAATAAAGTAATTTCTTTTCGTAAATTTTAGCTTGAAATATAACATGCTGTGTGTAAAATTATATGAAACTTCTCAGAAAAGCAGCTGAGATAGTTCTGACCTGTCCAAAATTCGAAACATAATACTGTTATCGGCAACTACTGCTGAGGAAAAGTAATGTTAGAGGAGGATGTCCCGTTACAATTTTCAGCATCTCCAGCAGCACCGTAAACGGCAGCACCTGTCTATGCACCACAGTACCCGCAATTCGACGCACAATAGAATACCGTGCTAAGGTCTACGCCATTTCATTGCACATCACATTGAAGCTATGGGCAGATTAACACATTTTATGGCAACAGTAGGAGTCGCTGTATACAGAAAGCCGTTTGCAGTGTAAGAAAGGGGTGGCTAGGCATGGAGGTACGGAGTATTATTAATATTGGCGACTTCTGAGAGACATAGAAAGTTCACGTTCCAACCACGTCGAAAATCAATACAATACTGACCGCTAAATCATTTTCTTGAAATAACTATGCTACCTGTTTTCCTTTCCTTGAGATCGGGGGCTGGCAGCTTGCCATTGTGTATGGGCACACTTCAGTATAGAGGCTGCTACGTAAGTTTTTTCCCACCAACCTCCCCGAAGTCATAGACTATGAGGTCTCGACTACAGCGCTAGACTAACACCTTAACGAGAAAATCAACGTGGCTTCGGACAGGTAAAAGTTTTGCCGTTTCCGTAGGCCACCGCATCAAAATTGGGAACAGTGGGTACCTGCTTTACAAGGTCTGACGAGGCACTGCCAGTTTAAGTGTGATTCTAGATCATGGGTCCAGTGCCTTAGTATCTATTGTGACTTCCTTGCGTTCTGTGTAGTTCGAAAATGGCTCTGAGCACTATGGGACTTAACATCTATGGTCATCAGTCCCCTAGAACTTAGAACTACTTAAACCTAACTGACCTAAGGACATCACACAACACCCAGTCATCACGAGTCTGTGTAGTTCCTTAGTGGATACTGGAGTGAGGAACACATATCGTTCATGATCAGAGGATTCAGATGTTACTTTGTTCGACACCTAATACCAACTAGTAAAACTAATATATAACTTGAGTGTTAAAATTGCGGCGTCCGTCGCTAACAGTAGCTTTGAGTGTTGAAACAGATACAGCTACAAAAGATTTATAAATCTGTCAATCTTCAATGCAAATCTGTTCACACGATGTGAGACCTGGCCACTACGGAAGTCGATAAATGTTATTCAGCTGGCAAATACACAAAATGGGTTCAGTGGATAAATGTTCGAATACAAGTATACCTGCCGCAGGGACTCCAGAGAGGGGCTGCTTGCATCTCATTGGCAGCGGCGTGCTGCGGTGGCGGCTGTGGGAAATGCGGCGTAACTGATCGTGTATTTACCGGCCAGAGTGGCCGAGCGGTTCTAGGCGCTACAGACTGGAACCGCGCGACCGCTACGGTCGCAGGTTCGAATCCTGCCTCGGGCGTGGATGTGTGTGATGTCCTTAAGTTAGATAGGTTTAAGTAGTTCTAAGTTCTAGGGAACTGATAACCAAAGTAGTTAAGTCCCATAGTGCTCAGAGCCATTTGATGGTGTATTTGGAAGTGCGGCCGGCAGGAGCGGGCGATACCGCAGTATCGAGACACAGCACTGACCTAAGTGTTACAATTCGTTGAGTCAAAGGAATCTCATAACAGTACTATAGGAGACTTCGACTCTTCTAACATTTGTGTACTGCGAAGTAAGGCTGAAAGGTAGAAGGTCACGTGGCCACTTAACGCGCCGCGTCACACCAAGCCACAGCAACGGCAGTGGCGTAGACCACAACAGCGGCATGATACATAGACGACACGCAGTGTTATACCTTACGCTTTCGAGGGTTGGATTCCCTCTCTTCTTCATCGAAGAGTTTCACTGCCTGGGCTATTCTCAGGGTGCAACTTCGACGTGGAAGAATCCCGCCGTTTCCTTGCCGTGTCGTCTGTTTGCGTCCATACTGCTCGCCGTCCGGCCCTCCTCGCCGCCGCCTGCCGGTGCTCGCCGCCGCCGCCGCTTGGTCGCCGCCGTCCGGTCCTCGCCGCCGCCGTCGCCGCCTGCCGGGGCTCGCCGCCGCCGCCTGGTCGCCGCCTGCCGGTGCTCGCCGCCGTCGCCTGCCGCCTGCCGGTGCTCGCCGCCGCCGCTGCCGCCGTCGCCGTCTGCGCCGCCGCCGTTTGGTCGCCGCCTTCCGGTCCTCGCCGCCGCCGCTGCCGCCGTCGCCGCCTGCCGGTGCTCGCCGCCGTCGCCTGCCGCCTGCCGGTGCTCGCCGCCGTCGCCTGCCGCCTGCCGGTGCTCGCCTCCGCCGCAGCCGCCGCCGCCTGCCGGTCGCCGCCGTCGCCGTCTGGTCGCCGCCGCCGCCCTTCTCGCGCGCCGCCGCCATGTCCCAACCCACCACCACCACCACTATCATTTTCACCTCTCCCTCTGCTGCTCCTACCACCATCACATGGAGCTCCTCCTCCACACCACTTCCCGTCCTTCCTTCTCTCCCTGTCCACCCCACCCCTGCATCACTTTCGGCTGTAACCACCCCCAACTCCTCCTCCCCTATCACTGTCGCCCCATCGACAGCTACTGACTTTCCGCCGCCCCCCGCACCGCCTCCGACAGGCTCCAAGCCAGCACGGATCTCTGCTCGCCGTTCCACAGTCTCAGTGACACCCACGCCCCCTCCGTCTGCGTCATCCGCTGCTCAGGGTGGTCCTGCCCCCCGCCATCTCCCCCTGCAACCCGAACCCCTGCCCCCTCTCCACCCGGTCGTGCCCACGAAACCTTCAAAGCGCCCGAATGTTGACCCTTCCCCCGCAGTCTCCTCCAAAAAAACCCCCAACCCCCGTGACCCACCCACCCCCATGGGCGCGGCTCCGACCCCCGCACCCGCCCCGCCTGCCACCCACACCTTTGTCCTCTCCAATCCTGACCGTCAATTCCTTGATGCCCGCTCCCTCACCCTCGCCATCCGGAAATACTACCCCAATGCTCCCATCTCCCAACTGATTCCTCGCAAGGACTCGGTCCTCATCAAATCCCCCAGTGCTTCCCTCCACACCAATCTCCTCTCCCGCATCCCCCGTATCCAATTTGGCCAACGTGCAACCCTCACCCCCTACCACACCCCGTCCTCTCCCCGTCAGCCTCAACCTCCCTTGCGTCCGCCAACCTTCACTGCTGTGATCACGAAGCTTAGCCCCGTGATCACGGAGGCTGAGGTGTTGGCGGAACTCAACTCCCGGCCCGACATTGAAATCCGCTCGGCCCGTCGCATCTTCAATGATGCCAGGCCGACTTTTCTCATGCGGATATTCACCGAATCCTCCTCCTCCATTGACCGCCTCCTCACCGAGGGAGCCCTCATCTACAATCAGCGCCATAAGGTGGACCCCTCCCGTTCCCCCGTCCAATCCTACCGCTGCCAATGCTGTCTCACCTACAACCACATTACCTCTGCCTGCAGGAACCCCCCTACTTGTCCCCACTGCAAAGCTTCCCACTTCCTCAAGCATTGCCCCAACCTCACCTCTCCCCCCTCCTGCAACACTTGCAACGAACCACATCCTACCGACTCCTCGAAGTGTAAAGCGAAACCTCCACCAGTAACCCCTGAGCTCACCGTGCCTGTCCGTCCTGTTGATGACCCCATCCAACCCAACAACTCGCTCCGCCCTCCCCCTACTGCTGAGGACATCATCCGTTTCACCACCATTGTGCTCCAAAACATCCACCCCCTCCAGCGCTCACACACTCTTTCCCAAATCGCCCTCGCTGCCCATTCCATCTTCCATCTTACCACCTATGCCACATACTCCCACAACCAGGCCCACTTCACCTTCACCCCCCTCACCACCCTTGTCTAACTCTCTACTCCCATGGTACAACAACTGTACCGTATCCTGTACCACAAAATTCGCTCCCTGCCCACCCACAAACTCCTCTTCCTCCACACCCTACGTCAGCACCGCGTGGATGCCTTCGTCCTAAATGAAACCTTCCTTCAACCCTGTATCTCCGTCTCCACGGCTCCTTACACTCTATACCGCACCGATAACCCGTACCCTCTCGCGCGTGGCGGAGTTGCTATAGGCCACCTCAAGCACCTCCCTGTCCGGCCCCAACCTCTCCTTAACAATCCTGCCCAGCATCTCACCCTCAGCCTCTTCTTCCCCACCCTTACCATCACCTGTGCCACCATTTATGTCCGCCCTCGCACCCCCATCCTGTACCATTTCCCGGCCCACATTGACCGCACCTTCTCCACCTACGTGATTGCCGCCGACCTCAATATCCACAGCCGTGATCCTGCCGACCTCCAGCGGTGGCATCAGTTTCTCACCACTCTCCAAGGAGACCTGGTTCCCCTGCCTCAGCACACCTGGCCCGAATCCAACACCACTCCTGATGTGGTCCTTGCCTCTCCAAACCTCCTTGGTCGCATCACCGCGGATGTCCTTGACCTCATTGGCAGTGACCATGCTCCTGTCCTCCTCACTATCTCTAACGGTCGCCATCCCCGCCACGCTCCTCGCCCTGACGTCCCTCCTAAACTTGTCCATGATTACTCCCGTGCCAACTGGGATGCCTACCGGGATTCCAATCACACCCAGGTTGACGGCCACGACCTTACGCTCCAGTCTCCTGATGACATTGCTCACACTGCTGCCTTCCTGCACCAGACCTTGTCTGACGCCGTCGCCACCCATATCCCCACCAAAGCCATTCACCCTCACCGCCCTGCCCTGCCTCCACAGGCCGTCCTTCTCCTTCGAGAGTCCCGCCGCCTCTACCGCTCTTTTCTCCACACTCGTGACCCGGATACACTTACCCACCACCGGCAATTACAGCGACACATCCGCAACCTGCTTGTTGCGAAGAAAGGCCGAGCCTGGCGCCAGACATGTACACAACTCAACACCACGCTCCCCATCAACTCTTCCAAGTATTGGTCTGCTTTCCACCGCCTTACTGGGAACCGCCCCCCCCCCCCCCCCCCCCCAGTACCCTCTCCTGACCGTCCCTTTCCTGACAACCTCAGTAAGGCCAACCACTTTGCCTCCCACCTCTCTGATGTTTTTTCCATCCCAGATGATCCCCACTTTGATTATTCCCTCTTCCCTGATGTTCCTCCCCTTGCTCCTAGCTTCCAGTACTTGGGCCACACCCGACCTTCTGCACTTAACACTCCCATTACTACACAGGACATCAGCCTCACACTCCGCACAAAACGCAACACTGCTCCTGGCCACAACTGCGTTACCTACCGCCACCTCAAACACTGCCCTCCCTCCTTCCTTTCCTTCCTTGCCACCCTCTACAATGTCATCCTTGGCACTGGCTTCTATCCCGACCTGTGGAAAACCTCCCATATCCTGATGTTCTCCAAACCCAATAAGCCTCCATCTGATGCCTCTTCCTATCGTCCTATCTGTCTCACATCGGTGGTCAGCAAGCTCTTGGAATCCATCCTTTCCCGGCGCATCCATCTCCACCTCCACCAAAACCACCTCCTCCCAAACACCCAATGTGGCTTTCGACCTTCCTTCTCTGTTGATGACCAACTCCTCCGCCTCACTCATCTCCTCTCCCTCCAGCTTAACTCCCGTCGCTCCGCCATTTTTGTCTCACTTGACCTCGAAAAGGCCTACGACCGTGTCTGGCATCCCGGTCTCCTGTTTAAGCTTCAAACCTACGCCCTTCCTATCAACTACATCCGTCTGGTGGCCTCCTTCCTCTCCCATCGCCCCTCCTATGTTACCATCCATCATGCCAATTCCCACACCTTCTACCCCTCTGCCGGTGTGGCCCAGGGCTCTGTCCTCTCCCCTCTCCTCTACCTCCTGTACATGGCAGATATGCCCCAACACTGCCCTCCAGTACACCTCTTGCAATATGCTGATGACACCGCATTCCTCGCCCTCGCTCCTACCCTCCAACGGTCCCAACGCCTTCTCCAGAATCACCTTGACCTTTTTGCTGCATGGTGTAACCAATGGCTCCTGAAACTCAATCCTTCCAAGACCCAGGCAATCATCGTAGGTCGTACCACTCGCTCCTTCCGGCTCCAGGATTTCTCCCTTACTGTCTGCGCACATCCTGTCCGCCTCACCCCCACCCTCACCTACCTTGGCCTCACCATTGACCGTCACCTTACCTGGATACCTCATCTCTGCTCCATCCAATCCAAAGCCCACAACCGCCTCCGACTCCTCAAACTCCTCTCTGGCCGGACATGGGGGTTGCACCCCTCTACCATCCTCCACACCTACAAATCCTTCATCCGTCCCATCCTCTGTTATGCCAGTCCTGCCTGGATATCTGCCCCCCCCCCCAAATTCTATCAGTCCCTCCAGATCCTTGAGCGTCATGCACTCCGCCTCGCCTTCCCGTCCCCCACGCGGATCCTCTATAATCTCATTCCTTTCCCCCATCTGCTCCTATTCCTCGAACATATCCGCATCCTCTACACCTCCCGCCGTCTTGAACCCCCTCACCCCCTGGTTGCTCCTCTCCTCCTCTCCCATCCCCGCCCCCTGCCACGTCTTCACTGTTGTGTCCCCCCTACCCTCCATCTCTACACCCTCCATCTCCTTTCCCAAGGTGGCTCCCGTCAACTCCCCCTCCCGGATGATGCCCTCTCTCCCTCCATTTGTCCTTCCTATCAACTCTGATCCTCCATCCCCCTCCTTTCCTCTGTCCTTTCACTGGGCTCCCTCTTCCCCCCCCCCCCCCCCTTCCGTCCAGTTTTCTCACCACTACACCTCTCCCTACCTCCCTTCTCCCTCCCCAGTCCTTTTGTATTCCCCTCCCCTTCCTCCCCCACTCCCTGTCGCGTCTGCCCCCCCACCCCTCTTATGGGTCCTCATCCTCCTTCAGCTCCTTTCCCGGCTCCCCCCTTCGCTTTTACTCTCCTTTCCCCCCTTTTTTGTTTTCAAATCTTCTGTCCAGTTTCCCCCCACCTGCTCTCGACTGTGGTGTCACATTTGCCAACTTTTTAGTGCAGTGTTCCAGTGACTATTCAGTGTTGTTTGTCTTTCTCGTGTTGCGAACAGAAACCATGCTGTCGCTAGGTGCGAATATTATGTCCTTTGCGAACAGAATCCAGACTGTCGCCGTGTTTTTTTTTAATTGTCTATTGTTTTCCCTGTCTGCTTCGTATGTATTTTTATTAGCGTCATCATCCCTGTGTTGTTGTTTTAAGTTCCACGATTTCTTTTCGCCTTGTTACTCTCTAAGTCTCCGATTTTATCGCCTGTTTTTTATTATTTGTTCTCTTGATCTTTGTCACAAAATCTGTCGGCTGAAGAGCGGCATACTCAGCTGCTGCCAGCCCGGGGAATTGAAATTCAATAAATGAAAAAAAAAAATTATGCCTTACCTCAGTGCTTCACATCACACAGGCGACATGTGTGCCTCTGCCGTGACGCAGGTGTTTCCAATGCGGCAAGCAGGTACGTGGGCAACCAGTGTGTTTGCAAAAACGAGAGACCCACAAGCAATCTTCCCTTACTCAAAATGTCAGTCTATGAACGTCAATGTTGGACTTTTAAAGCCATCTAGTTCTAGTCCTTGTCCCGAGTAAGTGTCAACATCAGTGTCGAAGAAGGCTCACACTCTTCTATTCAGCAGCAAGGAGATTTTCTGTTACGTTGCAGATTGCTAATCGCGTCGTTTACATAGTGTTAGATACGGGAGCTTCCGGACAATTTTGAACAGACACACATAGGCACTATTTAGGAAAGCCTAATTTGTACAATCCACAGATAACTCTCTTAGGCGTACAATGGTCATGATATCCTAATTTGTGTAGTTTATATCATGTCTGCCACTTTACAAAGAGTTCCAGTCACATTCTTGTGTTCGAAGGACAGCAAGAATATTTTTGGTATTGATTCTATAGAACTTTTTGGACTGCAAATTCAGGACACTGTACACTTTGCGAACGCTTCTGTGACTCATAACAGTGTTTCAAAACCTTTTGCAGACTTACGTGAACTTTTTCAAGACAGCCTTGGCAAAGCACCAGAATCTCGGTTTTGTCGGGTGCGGCCCGTCCCTCATGCGATTAGAGATGAAGCTACTCAACAATTGTTAAACAGACAGAACGACGGTGGGACAACTCGTGCAGCAGTTAGACTGGTCAACTCCTCTTGTAGTCATCAGGTAACCGTCTGGCGAATTAAAACTGTTTTTGGTCAATGGTAAATCCTCAAACCGTGATTGACTCACCTACGTTACCGCGGGCTGGAAAAATGACTGTTTAGCTAGGATCTGCTCGCTGCTTCTCTGAAACAGACTTAAGAGATGCCTATTAGCAGATTCCATTACACGAAGCATCTCAGATATATTTGTTTCCAACACCGACATGTGGTGATTCAAATGAACGCAATACCAGCGTAAAGCTGTCTGTGGTAGAGAGGATTGGTCCATAAGGAGACTGGACATCATTCGTGTTGTGTACTTTCTGATTAATTTAACAGAAACACAGAGTTATTAAACATCTATTGGAAAAATATCTCCAGTGGTATTGGCTACCAAGAAACATAATACCTGCAATTTACAGTCATAAAACTGTACCAGATTGATTAATAGCATCAGATTAAGTACAATAATAATCTGTAGTAGTACCATAAAAGAGCTAAAAATTATTGCTCGAAAGAAATTTTGACATTTGTAATCCACTATAGAAATGTACTCCGCAAATAAGCACCATATGAGAAAATCACTATACCGCCGGATAGCGGAAGTGTGCAAGTCACAAAATAGAAATAACCAATCAAAATTGATGTTAAACATTGCTTCCTGAACAGTATAAGCTGTCAGTGAGAAATTAACAGACCTTAAGTCTCCTAATGTTTGCCCAGTTCAAAACCCAAAAGAGCATAAACGGCGTAAGAATAACAATCATTCAGTTGGCCGAGCCACACTTGCACAAATACATTTAAGCAAATAAATCTACTAATTACTCCATTGGGTATTTATATGTAATATCAGGGTGTTAATTGAAGTCAGCAGACAAGTCTATGTAGTAGCTGAAATAGACATTCAGAGTTCGTGTTTCTGTAGACTTGTCATTTCACGCAGCTCAGAGTTTTCGGCTCCTTCTTGTATTTGGATCTCAAGGTATTGATCTGCATTCATAATTCCACGGATAAACATTCAGAGCGAGAAAGATAATGCATTTTTTTCCTTCAGATTAATCTTCCTGTCAGTTATTGTTGTGGATTGGCAAGACAGCCAATCCACTAGGAGGAAGCCGAAAGGCACGCGTTTAAGCTCACACAGGCTGGCGTGAGGTCTGGAACAGGACACGGAAATGAGAATAGCCAAAAACGTACGTAGCTGCTGGAATACTTAACTTTAATCCATAATTGGTGAACATCGCTCTTGACGGTACATGTTTTACAGCATCAATAGTGACTATTAATGGCGCCTTGCTAGGTCGTAGCAAATGACGTAGCTGAAGGCTATGCTAACTATCGTCTCGGCAAATGAGAGCTAGCAAAGTCGGCTGTAGAACTGGGGCGAATGCTAGGAAGTCTCTCTAGACCTGCCGTGTGGCGGCGCTCGGTCTGCAATCACTGATAGTGGCGACACGCGGGTCCGACGTATACTAACGGACCGCGGCCGATTTAAAGGCTACCACCTAGCAAGTGTGGTGTCTGGCGGTGACACCACAGTTATTATTTGTTTCTCCGTCTTAAGCTTACTACAATTAATTGCAGAGAATCTTCCACCAATCGCATTTCGCTTGTTTTTATAAACAATGTTCTATAGTCATTCTGAAGATTGGATAAGTATCTTTGTGCACTTTTGTTTTTTTTTTTATTAAAAATAGCGTTTCGTTTATAAAATTAGTGAGCAGTTTACTTACTTGGTAGTGTATGCGTGTAACGAAGTTTCTTTCGAAATTAACCTCTGCTAACAAGGAGGGACGAATCATTGGTTTGGAGAATATGTAAACAAGGCACAGAAACACCGTAAGTAAATTGCACACCACCTTTATAAACAAAACACTGTTTTCTTATCAAAAACAACCAAAAACATACAAACATATGAATCCAATTTGCAGAATGTCACGGAAGACGTCTTGTAATTTACAAGCATTACGCGTCTGGTGTAAAACTCTCTATGATTAATTGCAATAAGCGTAAGACAGAGAAACCAAAAATAACTGATTTAAACAGCTGATGTCGAAGATGACCACGCAAACAAAAGTTTTCTGTATTGGAACTATTCATTTAACTGTCTGTTTTCTTTAACCACCTATGTATTCGAAAACAGAATACTAGATAGGCGATGCTGATAGAGATGGTTCTTCGTTCGCTGTGTCGTATTGTACTAATCTGTTCTCCTTGGTCTGGGTTTTAGTCTATAAGATTGTAAGACATGTCTGCCCTGCTCCAGTGGCGTCTTGACACTAACGAAAATTGTACAGTTACAGTTCTTAAAAACGCTACAAGGCATGTTACAGGTAGCAGCAGCTGCCTCCCTCGTCTCCCAAGTTAAAGCAGAACAAGAAAGGGCTCAGAACAGAAGAAATAGAGTTCTCCACTTTCCACTGGTCTATCTGCAGTACTCCCAACCAACTCCAGGTGAAGAGATGGGACACTGACAAGTTAATGACTGTCTTCATCTCTTCCTCTCCACACGGCAACCGGTAAACAAAGAATTCGAATCACTCCCCTCCTAACTCCACCCCCCCCCCCCCCCCCAAGAATTGCGTACCACTTTGTCGAGACACAAAATAAAATACAATCCTGACATAATTAACTTACATGCAGATGAACACAGAAGCTTTAAAACTGGAAATTACATGAGACACAACACATCCCCACTACTCTCACAACCAATCGATAGTTAGCCCGCTTATGATTCCACATTAGTCTGCAAATAACACTCTGTCGAGTATAACTTTTCAGGTGTGTACATCTTAACACAGAACATAAACCACTCTAATCTACTTTCTTCGTCTTCATCCATACGAAATCTCATGAATCTCATGCACAGTTCGTGCAAGATTTTTGCACTTCTCCTTCTTCCTACTCCCCACAGCTCTACCCTTGACTGATGATGCCCACTTCTGTCAACCCGTCTGCTGCATCTTGAAATGTCTTTAGGCATTCAGTGTCAACAATTGTTGTATGAGTCAGTAGCTGGAAATTGACATAATCTGGTGATGTTGTTTCAAATAACTGACATGATACATGATATCGAGTTACAAACTTCTTGATCCTATCTTTTGGGATGTAAGTACTTCAGAGTATTACCCACTGGCCGACGTACACAACAGTAATCTATACATACGATTTTCTACCTGCTCTTGGGGTTTCAGAGCTCCGGTGTTCGCTCTTTGAACTAGCTTCCATATTTATGTTAAGTTTTTAGCAAACCTGTGGTCTCATCCTGTCACGTGTTGACGACATCCACAGCTTTGTTCCAGAAAGGATCCCTGAATTGTATGCGGTCACAAAACATGATAGATGAATGTCCCAGTCGTTTGGGTACGACGTCACACAATGATGCAAATTCCTGCCGATAGTGCGATGTAAAAGCTCTGTCCTACAATTAGCCTCAGGTGTAACAGGTTAGTTCTTCACTTCATACCTTGTAAGAAATTACACAGCTGATTTAACAAAATCTGACATAAAATTTATCTCCAGTTGCGCCATAAGATGTGGAAGGCCGTAGCGACGTGCTGGACGTGTGACGTCTGTGTCCTGCTTTGCTGGCACAGTTACCGATCTGACCGCCAACCGCTGCCCTCCAAGGTAGATCTTCAACCATAGCTGTAGAGCGTGGAAATTGGCTCATATGTTGTAATGCTTGAAATCAGCGTGTATGGTATGAACACTTTGAACTGGTTTGCTGGAGATCGCTGCCCACATCAGCATGGAATGTTGGCTGGGAAGTAAAGTGGAGACTTGCGTGGCCCTGGTGTCATACAGGGTGTTGCCAGATCGTGCATCACTGAGCTAGAACAGAAGTCTGCTCGTAGAGGTCATCTCCAGGCAAGTACAGGTCAACACATTCGTGGCCCAATGGCGTGGAAACCTCTCAGAGAGGTTCATGGTTGCGCTGTTTGTCTGCGTCGTCATCATGATTGCCTGTCCTTCTTGTGGTACATAAACAGGTTTGCTTATGAAATCGCATACCCTTGCAGCTGCACATGACGTACTGGTGCAATGGAGTTGCTTTTCTGACAGTTACGCCCGAATTCAGGGACGTTGTTACAAATTACAGGGTGTCCCAGGAGGAATGGTCAATTGTCAGATTAATGACATGAACGATCATTCATAGCAAAAAAAAAGGTCAAGTCAAGGGCTGTAAAAAGAATTCTTTTAAGAGCTAGAAGCACTTGCTCATATTCGATTGTGTAAAACAAATGTCTTCAGCTGCAAGATTTTTACTTCCTTTATTTTGAAAAATGATATTACGGACCAAAGCAAGAAAAAATTTCCAGCAAACATGAGCTCTAAAGTTCATACGTTGAGAACTATGATCACTTGTTCATCGTCAGTAACGTGAAACGTATCTCTGCTAATGAACGAATCGTCATTGCTCTTAATGTAAGCATTTTAGAGCCCATGTCTTAACACATCTCTGTAGACTTACAATTTGTGGTTCTCGTTTGAAATATTGTCACTATCATAAATACCAAGAGAGTGAAATGTCATAGTAGGAGTAACACATTTAAGAACAAATACTAGCATGCAACTAAATTCTAATTGCGCCCGCCCGGCTAGTCGCCCGGTCTAACGCGCTGCTTCTCGACCAGGAAGGCTGCCCAACACACCTACCACAAGTTTCGGATTTTCAGAGTGATTTCCAATTCGAGATCGATAGGACCTTACTTTTCGAATAACCATCGTAACTGTTACCTGTAGCACATAATCTATAACACGTATTATAAATGTTGAGAGAGTAAGATTGCTACGTATATTCCGAAAAATAACCACGGACAAGTATTAGAAAATATGAACGTCATGTACCACTTCGATTTATTCTTATCATCCGCTGCAGGGAACATTCTACCGTGGATTAGCCGAAGTGTTCTTCATCCTCTTTGTTTCCATTGCTTTTATTACAAGGAACTGGACAGTGAATCGTTTCAAATAATAATTGCTCAACCAACTATGTCATTTAATTTCCTCAGAATCTCTTTCTTCCACGTCCGTACGCTTCCCGTGCAGCTGCAATGGCTTGCGCCCGAATGAAAGAGAGCGAGCAACGACAAAACCGTACCCAACCGGCCGGCAGAGTAAACACTTGCTGTTTATTCGGAAAACAGAGCGTCCATTTCCGCGGAGCAGTCACCGTGAATTACGGCCCAGTAACCGACTGAGGGCTCCTCCACCCCTGAAAACCATTGCTGCCGAACAAAAACAACCGCCACCCAATCAGCGTTGTCAACAAAGCGACGTCACTTCATCCTTAGCAGTGAATATATGCACCCACTTACTCCATTCACCAGTTTTCGAAGAGTGGAAGCAGCGTTGTGGATGTGCACTCCAGGTTGAATCCTCCGCACGACAATCGAGAGATGACACATTTTTTAAAGGATTAAACGACCTCTTTATGCAGTTCTGTGAGCTCGATATAGCAAATGGCACTCTAGATATAGGGGGCGTCCCCTCTAAAGTACATTAAGCTCATTTTCTCTGGTGTTTTATCAGATATTGGCAATTTGATTGCTGCAATGTGTACCTGGAATCCGTCCAGTGAAATAATTCTCATTATGTCCAACATGCGACTGGCGGTGTCACTAGAAGTCGTCGGTTTGTAACCTGTGACAAAACTATTTTTAAAGTAGAATTTTACGTGCCAGTTCGATAGAGCTGTGCTAAATTAGTCTAGTGCGACATTCCTCTCATCGATACGCATTAACGGGAACAGTAAAACACTAAGAATGACCAGTACCAGTCTGATGTAGAAAGCAGACTGCGATGCCAAATTCAGATCTTTTTATGAAATAAGTCCAAAAAGCTGCTTCTTTTTTGAGATGTTTATTTAACCACGATAGGCCTGTTTCAGCACTATTGCCATCATCAGGTGATTTATAACATCGCTGGTTAGTCACTTAAGCGTTTTTCTTACGTCTTTTAAGGTTATTTCATGACGTAGCTTTCATAGGCTATATTTGTTGCATGTTATAGACGGAATGTTATTTGTTGTGTATGACAATTTTTTGAAACTCGTAGTTGCAATGGTACGGTTATGTGCCGTTTTTGAATAAGGGTGTTATTAAATGACAATAAATTACAATTTTGAAGCGAAACTGACCCCAAGCATCTTTGCCCCTTTCCACAATCCTAATCACCTGTTCTGCAGAACGCGTTTAGGTGGCGTCTCGCTGGTAGCGGAACGTGGTTACGCTTGTGCTTACCAACCTATTTGCGGTCTGTTTCACTCTGGTTTCTATTGTGTCTGTGGCATCGAATTGTTTGCCTTGTTATTGTTTCAGGTGTTACCATAATGGCAGTCATAGTCCGGGGATCGGCCTGCTAAGAAGCCCATCTTGTTTATGGGTTGGTAATAACAAGCCAACCCACTGAGGGCAGTGCTCCATAATTAGTAGCACTTTCGCGCTGCCATGCTGCAGCTGGTTGACGTCACGTCGGCGATGGTGGGAGAGACAGGAGATGCAGTTCTTTTTCCTTTAAGGCTATTGAAGGCCTTGAAGACACTGTCTGTCTTATAGAGAGAGCCTGACCTGGTGACAGTCAGCTGGATTGAGTGCGGGCACTGATAATCCGTTAAGTTCAGGTATTACCTTCTGGTCTTAAAGTTCTGGTAGCTCTCGGATGTCAGCTTCGAATAGTCCCTTCAACTTTGGTCGTCTTGTGAGGCTTAGCTCGGTGCCTTCTACTGTGTGGGGATATCAGGTTGCCTGAGGCATGTTTCCTTTGCATTGGCGAAGTCCGAGCGGGTATCTAGCTATTTTCGTTGCTGGCTCAGCAATGGCTGTGAATTGGTCATCTTCCCGGACTTAGGTCGGTCTCTTCCCGGGGCAGGGATGTCTGGTAGCCAGTGGGCGTATTTCCTCTGCACGGGTGGGTCTGACCAAGTGTTTCGTTCAGGCCTTTCTCGGCCAGTCTTGTGCCATCTTAGGAGCAGCTAGTTAGTTTATTTCGGCATATCACCCTCTAGTTCTTGTTTGAGGGGGGAGGTTGAGCCGTGTGTTGCTCGTGCTCCCGCCATCATGTATTTCACACCCTGTTTTTAACGTAATTCTGCCTCACTACGTTTATTTAAATTACTACTGTCACTGAGTTGCTGCTTTGCGTGACCGTGACCGACGCTAGCAGCGCGTATCGATATAGTCCGTCTTGTTCGACTGCTGTCACCTCCCCATCGTTGTCTGTCGTAAGCCAGTTCGGGTCGCGAATCGGGGTCTGCCAGTCAGTCGAAATGCATCTGGAGCGCAGTCCGGACCTGCCAGTCAGGGAGTTGCAATGCGGCACTAGTGCAGTCGGGTTGGAGCAGCAGTGAGGTCTGCGTCGACATGGCTCGCCAGACCATTGCTGCCACGCATCACTTGAGCTGGGCCACGGTCTTGGTGGATCGCCGGTCGGTCGTCCTACCGGACGACGCGTTTTGGCTCGCCGATCGTTCATGAGTCGGCTTTGTGTGTGTGTGTTTGTGTGTGTGTGTGTGTGTGTGTGTGTGCATCGATTCCCGATTTGTCTTTGTGCGTGCTTAGTTACCGTTGGGTATCGTTAAGGTCTTCGTGCAAGTGTTTCTCAGGTTGTGTGTGTGTAGTGGGCATTATTTCCACTGCATTCTGAGCATTCTGAGACGAGTCGGTCGGTTGCTGCGAACCAGTGAAATTATCTCCACGCGGTGCAGTAGGCTGGGTCCGCTGGCGGTCCCTGCACAGTATTGGAGCGTGTGTGGCGCGTTCTGATTGCTACGAGCTTCGTGGTTTACCGACCCAGGACGTCAAAGTCGAGTAGTGGTTTCAAGTACCGAAGACACGTGCATTCGACTTGTGTGGTTCATTTCGGCGGTTCACTGTTGGGGAGGTTTTCCTTTGAGCAACACTGAGTGTTTGTCTTGCTGAAATTTAGCCACCATGCGGTGAATTTAACTACATTGGATGACTACAATTCAAGTGCGCCAGCGGAATTTTCTTCCTTTTGGCCGTTAGTGTTACGGTTACCTGCCCTAGCCAGTAACGTAATTTCAGGCAGCGTCCTCTCGTCACCTGTTGTCGCTGTCCAACATGGTGTGTAGTTTTGACAGCTCAATACATATTTCATTGTGGATAATCACGTCCGTAACATTTGGTGTTTGAATTCTCATGTACTTACTGGTGGCAAGCAAGTCGTTTGTCGGTTGGTCCGTTGCTGTGCCTTTGTTGGCTTCCGAAGGATCAAGTATAGTTGACCTCATCACCTATCTCACCTAAGTAAACGACGGCAGACCGACACCCTGGAGGCTTCTGAGTGTTGTTCTCTCTACTGTCTTTCTCACCGGTGTTTAACTGTCTGTTTATAATCTAACAGAGCCAATGATAAAAGAAAAATTCTTGGTTTCATTGTGTTTTATGTAAGTAAGTTTTAATTCCGGAAAGTGGACATTTGTTAAAAGGTTATTATCGTTGTGTTTTCTTTTCTTTTAGTCCGGTTGCATGCACCAAAAACTTAAAGTTTAAGGCTACATTTTTTCAAAATTTTGGAAAATTATTTGTGGGCTTTCAGCCTTGGAACCTTGTTCTTAAAATTACCTTTCAACCTTAAACATTGCGGCGTTCCCCCTTTGAAAGGTTACGGTAATTTATTTTAAAATATTGAAAATTTTATAGTGGGCCTTCAGCGCTTTGTATTGCATCTTGTTAATGTTTGCCTATCTACCCTTTCCTTGAAGCTTTCAACCTAGCTATGAAATATATATATATATATATATATATATATATATATATATATATATATATATATATATATATATATATTATTTTGTTCGCTATTTTAACAGCATTTATATCTCGGCGATTTTAAGAGTTCTTGTTTGGAGGCCTTCAGCCGTGAAAGAACTGCTTTTAGGAACTCGTAGTTGTAAAGGTTGGGCTATGTGTCGTTCCGGTTGTAAATATTTTACTAAAGTACCATAATTTACAATCTTAAGGTGAAACTGACGCCAACCTTATTTGGCCCTTTCCACGACCTTATCACCTGTTCTGCTCAGCGGGTTTAGCGGGCGTTTCAATCAGTGTATAGGATCATTCAGTACCAGGGCATCACTCTAATGCCAGTATAATTTCTGTTGTCTGCCCATCATTCCACATCGTAAGGCCTCCTATGGGCATGATGCAATTAAAATGTGTGACAGTACAGCATTTCGTAGATCACCAACCACTTACACCACCATCTAACGCCATGGGCACCTAGCCACCTTTAATGGTGGAGATGGGTCAGTCACCTCTGTTATCTCCACCACCATCTTTGGATCCATGAGCACTACACTGACCTATGCTTCTCATCCTTGCCTTTGTCACCATTTTGACATTTATGCGCCTACCAACTGACTTGGATAGAGGGAGTGGAAATGTTCTAATTCAGAGAAGGAAACTGATCCTTACACGGAACGTGTCGACGGCCTGGAGTCAAATAGGTGGTGGGGGCCTGGAAATACGGGACAAATGATGCTCGTGATGAATTATCTGTTTCTGCCAGCTGCAGCTCAGGATGCCTACATTAGCCGTGTTTGGAATCTAAACAGTAGCCAACTGAAAACTGCAAAGAACCTTCTCATGACATGCTTGTAGATCTTGGGTTCCTGCTGCACTATTGGACTACAATTTTCTACATGGCCTCTTTGCTGCTGCGCCAACAATGGCTTTTTGTTGAACTAAGAACATTCTGGTATCATTCTTCTGCCATCTAGTTTGCTCACTCATGACGGCACAGCTTTTTCACTTTTTTGTGAACAATAATATGCTGAGTCGTTGTTTATTTGTGTATTAATAAAAGCTGTGCACGTTGGTACGTAGGAATAAAATCCTAAATACTACATAGCATATGCAGGATATATCTGGAAGACCAATGCACCATTTAAGTTCCTAATTTAATGTTTCTCTTATCTGCACTCTTCCTACTGCATTTAAAAAATTTCTAATAAAAGTATAAGATAGGAAATAGTGATTCTAATAGATGGCTTTACAGTGGCTTTGTGGCTCATAGGTTTTTTATAGTTAGCGTCTGTAACATATGTTTTGTTCTGATATTCATTCCAAAGACTTGTTTGATGCAAATTTTCACCGTTCTATCCTGTATTAAGTTTTTGATCTCTGTACAGCGACTCAATCCTATGTACATTTCAACGTGCGTAGTTTAGTCCAATCTGGGTCTCTCTTACGCTACACACTTCCCTGCAACTCTATGAACAGTTCCTTCATGTGAAATGTGGTTCCTTGAGTTCTTTTTATCATAACTAAGATTCATTTCTTTTTGGTTAGTTATTAGCTCCACTATCTCATCTTCCGTATTCATTTTTAGAATCACATTAGGAAAGCTCCTGATGTTTTCTAATCTACAATGCTAATTGTCCTGGTTTCACGTCCGTACAACGCTACAGTCCTGATAAATACCTTCAGAAAATTCATTTTAGTAAACAGTTTTGAATTCGATGTTAAAAATTTCTGCATTTCAGAAACGCTTTTCTTCCTATTTGTCATCTCTGTTCTGTATTCTCCCTATTTGGGCATACAAAATGTTTTGCTTCCTCAATAGCAAAACTTACCTACCACTTCTAACATCACATTCAGTAATCTAATTTCCGCTGCATAGCAAAATTTTAATATTTTTGATGATCATCTTAGAACTTATTCGGACACACAATTTATTCTGTTCCACTAACCTTCCAGATCATTTGCCGTCATTCAAAGAAACTCATTGTTTCTGAAAATCTAATTTTCTTAATTTTTTCTTCCTGAACTTAATTTCTTCACTGAATTTATCGCTAGTTGCTTTTTGTGTTTGCTCAATACACTGACCGGATAACATTGGCAAAATGTAACTACAATGTCACATTTTGCTCTGCGTTGGTGCTACTTTGTCAAGTACTTTGACTCCTATAACTGCAATTCTGTTTTTCTAAATTTGTTCATAACATTTTACTTAGCGTATTTTGTCTCTGCTTCCAACGAAATTTCTGAGCAAACTCCGTATAATATATTTATAGTAGCAAAGCACTGTGGTATGTGGGTGAAACTTGACCTTGCGCCTTAAGCGTAAATATAAAAAAAGGTTTCATGATAGTTTAATACGTACTAAATTGGACATATTCCATCTGCAGATAAGTTACAGCTCCCTTAACCACTTCCTGACAGATAATAATTGAGGTAAGTTAGGTGATTTACTCAAGAGAAACTGCTTCAGAAACTGAGCAAGACAATAACGTGCTATTGAATCTCTGGCCCTTATGCAAGGAGTTATGCGGCTTGTCATTGACTGACTGAGTTTTGAACGTTATCCTGAGAAACGTCGTGCCAAATCCTCTCCAATAGAACCCGTGGACCTGGGGGACTACTTGTAGCGTCTTTGACTAATAATCAAAACGTCTTTAGTCCCGGGTTCGAAACACGCCAACGCATGCATTCTCAATAAAAATTGGAGTACTAATAGCAGAAGACTTCCGGCATCAAAGATCATGCTCGTTCTGCCAACGGACTTATTAAAGAGGGCGGAGGAGCGGACAAAGGTCCTGGGCAGGAGTACCCTTGGGATGGAAAACTGCCCCTGAAGGCAGAAGAATAGGCAATGGTCAGTGACATGAGGATGCAAAAAAATGTTCAGATGTGTGTGAAATCTTATGGGACTCCACTGCTAAGGTCATCAGTCCCTAAGCTTACACACTAGTTAACCTAAATTATCCTGACAAACACACACACCAATGCCCGAGGCAGGCCTCGAACCTCCACCAGGACCAGCCGCACAGTCCATGACTGCAGTGCCTTTCCTTTTTCCCAGATCATAAGTACATGAACCTATCATCAATCCATTTTTTTCACAAATAGCAAAGAAAATTACTGTTAGAAATTTAAAAAAAGAAACTGATGAACGGGACTCGATTCAGCGATCCAGCGATCGCGGGGCTTGAACGCTAACCACTTTTTTATTTATTTATTTTTTCTTTTTATTTTGTTTTCTTATTTTATTTTTTTAAATTCTTTTTACACTGCTCGCTAACCCCACAGTACAATACCGCGACCAATTTTAATTTTTTTTTCTTTTATTTTTCCACTGACACGCGAAACACACTGAAATTATACGCTCAAACGGCAGTGTATTCCTTCAAAGAACGAAAATGTTCACTCTTCTTTTTTCCAAACTACTCATTGACGGCAATCAATTAAAATAAAACAAAAGAAGTCACTTCGACAAAAACAAAGGGGTGAAATCAGAAAAACGTATAGGAAGGAATGGGGCGTAAATTTTAACGTGCCCACACATTCTTTCTTCCTTCACTTCTACATGGTGGAATATCTAAATCCGCATAAGTGTCCACAAAAATAGAAAAAGAAATTAAAAAATGGGGGCGGGGGCATGGCAACTTCATCCGATGCCTTGTCATTGTAAAACAAGATACAACATATTAGAAAAAATTTCACGATAACGGGGCATCCTGAGCCACGTCCAATGTGCGGTGGCCATATATTGGGAAAAGCCCCACTCATCTGCGTCATGCCCACTCACCATCACGTAGTGGACATAATGACCAAACCGCCACATAATGGTATTATTCTTCGATCGAGGAAAGAAGGCTGAATCGGGACGCACGAGAATCTCCCCCGAGATAGCCGCCTCCGACGTCCTGAGGAGAAAAGCCAGTTGCCGGCGAAGCCATCTCCAATGGTCATGACCGCAGGAAATCAAGCAATGAGATAATGTATCAACTTCATGGCATCGATTGCAGCGATCCG
Organism: Schistocerca americana; assembly: GCF_021461395.2. NCBI lineage: Eukaryota > Metazoa > Arthropoda > Insecta > Orthoptera > Acrididae > Schistocerca > Schistocerca americana. The sequence continues at coordinate 87,816,859 of NC_060122.1, forward strand.
TTACACTGAGGCCAATACGAAAAAGTCGCACGTTGGTAGGTACAATATCATGAACAACTTGGTACCACGAGGAGGCCATTTCCATCGGGAAAATCGGGAAGCTAAACAATCTTCCAGTTCGTTACTGGCGACAGGGCTTCTACAGAGCGAATACTATGAAGAATTGGCCAGCGGCTTAACAGCATTTTTAGGGAGAGATTCGCTTGGGAAAGGATATTCACTCCTAAATAACTGACCTCAACAAAAATTCCCTTACGTGCCGTAATTCATAACTAATCCTGCCAATATCTAGTGGAGGTGTAAGTGGCTGGGGAGGGGGGGGGGAGCGCGTTGACACGTTAACACGGTGCGACGGATGAATAAGGCAGAAGCCTTAACCCGAATGTCAGGGAGGCCCAAACCTCCCTGCAAACGGAGCCGCGCCATCGTGACCCCATAACGCACGCGAAATACAGAGTGGTGCCAGATAAACATGCCAGTTAAACTTTGCATCTTGCGGGACATCATCGCACGATGTGGAAAGATTTGTGCAATAAAATAAGCCTTCCTTAACACATACGTTTCCATGGCCCGAACCTTATGAGGAAGTGAGAGGGAGCGACGCTCGTGTTCAATGATTGCACCCTGAATCCTATCCGTGACAGACCTCCAGTTTATCGTAGCCATTTTTAGCGGACAGCTCTCAATAATAACACCCAACGACCGATATCGGGTGACCTTCGAAGCCCATGGAATTTCAACGGCATCAAATCCTCGCAAATTGAGGAAACGACATTTCTGGTCATTAACCTGCGCTCCCGTAAGACGACAAAAGGCATCCAAAACTTCCTTCAGCAGTGGTATATCATCATGGTTTCGGAGAAAAACCATAACGTCATCAGCATATGCACGAATGGTAAACCTTTCACCCAGCAGCGACCAGTCACTCAAACGAGCAGCTATAGTTCGCAATAATGGTTCCTGAAACTGCACGTAGAGCGACATTGATAATGGAATCCCATGAAGGACGCCCTGACACACCGCGATGGAGCAAGTAAGACGGCCATTTACGTCAATGGGCGCCCGGATACCAGTGATGAGGGAGCTAAACAGTCGTCGTGCAGCATTGTTAAAACCAACAGTCGTCAGTACTCGCATAAGGTATCCTTGATTGACGCGGTCGAACGTTTGGTGAAAATCAATGAAAGGCAAAGCGCTTGGCACGGAAATGGTGGAAGCAATCGAAATTAAATCTCGACATTCAGCAACGGGAGTCAGGAGAGTACGACCCGGAAGATAACATCGATGGCTAGCGATGATGGTAGTCAACAATACCGATAGTCGGCTGTTGACCGCTCTCGCCACTATTTTATAATCATAGTTGAAGAGGGTTATCGGGCGGATCTGATCCACACGCGAACGTCCCGGCTTTTTGGGAATCAGGACCATTTTAGCAACCTTAAAGCTGGGCGAGAGAAGGCCTCCGTGGAACACTTCATTCACCATGGAAGTTATTGTATCTCCTATTAGGGGCCAAAATCTAATATAAAATTCTTTGGGAACGCCATCGGGGCCAGGTGATTTATGGGAGAGAGAACGAGCCACAATACCAAGTATATAATCGCGATGGAATACAGAGACCAACTCTTCCAGGAGAGCTGGAGTAACAACACGATCGAGGAGGGAGGTGAAATCAACAGACGGTGGACCGACTGAATCCACTTCAGCATAAAGCTCAGAATAGAACTGGTAAAGTTCACGCATGATATCAGATTGGGAGGACCACTCACGCCCATCTAGAGAACGAATGGTAGAATGACACGTCCTTTTAGATCGCTTGTGAAGCCGGAGGAGATGATAGAGAGAGGTCAACTCATCCTGTACGATTGAACGAGGTTGGGAACGCAGTCGGACCCCCTCCATTTGCCTACGTTTGAGTTGGAAAAGTTTTCCCCTCACACGGTGGACGTCGACGACCCTCAAGGGGGCATCACGAGCATTATCGTAAAGACCGCGAAGGACTGCGTAATAAAATTCCCTGGTGCGCCTTATTTCAGCCGCTTTTCCAGCGCTAAAATGCTTGAGTATATTTAGAATCCGGGGTTTAGCAAAGGTAACCCACCATTCGAGAAGTGAGGAATAACGCGTCTGGGACTGGGTTGTCCGCCGCCATACGTCTGCGATGATGTCTTCCAGAGAGGGGTCCGTGAGATGTAGAGTGTTTAGCTTCCATAAAGGGCACGAGAGATGGACCCGCTGCTGGATGTGGTTAAAAGTCATGGATACAGCACAGAGATCAGTGAAACTGGCAGGAATTACATCAATCGATAGAAGCTGACTCTATATGGGGGGCAGATAAATAAAAGCGGTCTAGTCGACTACTTGAAGTAGCTATAAAGAGCGTAAACCGCACCAGTATAGGCTATCTGCAAACCAAAGCATCCTGGAGATGCAAGGACCTCACCATATCATTATGTTCACGACAAAATGTGTAATTGGGGGTCTTATCAACACGGTGTAAGACGCAGTTAAAATCGCCCCCTAACAAAACCTTGCGTAGATTCCGTCGGAGTAAATAAACAACTTCTTCCTTATAAAACCGCGGCGGACTGGATCCAGACGGAGCGTAAAGAAAAATTAAGGTGAGGTCATAAAAACTACAGCCTACACCGCGACCATCATCTAGCGTTTCGAAGTCAAAAGTGTTGAAATATATGTGAAATCTTATGGGACTTAACTGCTAAGGTCATCAGTCCCTAAGCCTACACACTACTTAACCTAAATTATCCTAACGATAAACACACACACCCATGCCCGAGGGAGGACTCGAAACCTCCACCGGGACCAGCCGCACAGTCCATGACTGCAGCGACTAAGACCGCTCGGCTAATCCCGCGCGGCGTTTCGAAGTCCGTCAGCGGGATTCCATCTCGATAAAGCAAAGCCATACCGGAAGAATTTTCAAGCGCGACATTGAAAAACATAGAATATCCAGGAAGACAAAACACATCAAATAATACCCCTTGTAAACACACGATATCAACTTGGGAATCATAAATAAACTGGCGTAACGCAGCAAGGAGTCATTGGGAACGTATACTATTAACATTGAGGGTTAGAAATGTATACGCCGTTAACACATGTAAGGCCAATAAAACAACATTAAGCACAAACACTATCACGTCCGTCTCTCCCCAACGTCTGGAGGCGGGGAAAAGAAGGTATAATGCTAGCCCTCCCCACCTGACGCCTAGGAATCCTCGCTTTTCTTTTTATTACGCGCCGCGGCACGGGCAGGTTGAAATCGCTGTTTCACACCACTCCGGTAAACATACACTCTTGATGCGGAGAGATTTGACAGAGGAGCCATCGTCACCGCACTTATCGAAAATCGGGGAACACTGCTCAGAACGACCAACAGCAACATCAGGTACAGAAGAGACAGGTGTCGCGTGACATCTCATGAACATCAGGAAGAGAACCCGTAGAATGCTGCTGCTCGAGTAGGAGGGCTGGTACTGCACTAGAACACTGTAAAGGCTGGCCAGCAGGCGACGTCTCTGCGGGAACAACGGAACCCACGGGAACCGTCACGTCGACGGGTGGAGTGGGGGACGCAGATTGAACGCACATTTAAACATCAACAGTACCAGCTACATCCTCTCTGGCAATACTCGAATCACAATTAACATCAGTAGACAACGCATTACCTCCAGAAGGTGCACCCTCTGTCAACGGCGTGTCAGAAGAACGATACTGGAGTGGGGCGTCCTCGAAATCTGTACCGTCCTCAGTCCGCCGGCGTTTGACGTGCGCTGCAGGATCCGTCGTCCCCTCGTGGACAGGGGCCGCACTGGTACGTGTCGGTAACGGTGGAAATTCGCGAGGAGTAGCGGATAATGTTGCCCCTACATCGCTTAAAGCTGGAGACTGACTGAAAGCTGACTGCGAAGTTACTATGTCTGCTAACGTTAAAGGAAGACGTTTTTGATAAGATGACGCCAGAACAGTAGTAAGGCGCGGGCAATCAGATCTGAGATGACAGCTTTCGTTACAGAGGAAACAAGTTCCTTCTTGCCCTGTATACGTAACATGGATTCGGTAACCACAAACAGTTAAGTAGGAAGGAATATTCTTTTTAACGCACATATCCACAGTCCGGATACCATTATTACACTGGAAGCAGTGTTGTGCTGACCAGCGTTCCCATCGGATATGCCGTATGACTCCACACGGAAGCAACGCCGTTTTAAGAAATGAATCGTCCACTTCAGGAGGAAGGTTATAAATTCCAACCGGAGTCTACTGGTGTGCCGCAATTTCAAGGAGGACATGACTGACGGAACCATCGCGATGTGTAAACAACACTTTAGAACCAACCCGGGAGAGAAGTCTTTCTACTTGGACGAGATCATGAAACTTCACAAAGAATGCATTCAAATCAGAATCACAGTAAGCAGTATCTACCTGATTAGGTGTAACACGGAGTACATCAGCCAACCAATCGTGAATTTCTAAGGAGCCAGGTTGAACACGACCCGTACTCTTGTCAAAACTGAAACAAACAGTAGCTCGACGAAGAGCAGATTCAGGAGACACGACAAACACCATGACGCGGGAAGGAAACACCGCCACCAAGAGGGAAACGACAAAAAACTCCACTACGCAACTACAATGTGACTCCGGCCGATACACCAACAAGACTGAGCAGCTTCGACACAAGCGGTGCTGCGGCACAGGCGGAAGTTAACAAAAAATGGTTCAAATGGCTCTGAGCACTATGAGTCTTAACATCTACGGCCATTAGTCCCGTAGAACTTAGAACTACTTAAACCTAACTAACCTAAGGGCAACACACAACACCCAGTCATCACGTGGCAGAGAAAATTCCTGACCCCGCCGGGAATCGAACCCGGGAACCCGGGCAAGGGAAGGGAGAACGCTACCGCACGACCGGATTTTAACAACCTGCCAGCTCGACGCGCAAGGCGACACTTGTGTCTTAGACCGCTCGGCTAATCCCGCGAGCCATGAGGATGCAGAAAGCAATGGAAATCATTGCGTTATAAACACACATTTTGTATCCGTAGGGCACGTGGCCTGTAACTGAAAACGTTTAATGATGATCTCTCGACTGGCAAACGATTCCGGAATTACCCAATTCGGAATCCCGGGGGGGGGGGGGGGGGGGCTGCCAATGGGGTGGCGACCATGAGAAAAATTGAGAAAAAGACTGAACAGCCAACGAAAGGATAAAGTTCTACGAGTAGGGTAGTGGAATGTCAGAAGTTTTAACGTTGTAGAGAAACTAGAAAATCTGAAAAGGGAAATTCAAAGGATCAATCTAGACACAGTGGGAGTCAGTGAAGTCAAATGAAAATAAGGAAAATATTTCTGGCCAGATGCGTATTGCATAACATCAGAAAGCAGAAAATGGTATAGCGGCAGTAGGATTCGTTATGAATAAGAAGGTAGGGCAGAGAGTGAGTTACTGCGAACAGTTCAGTTCTAATCAGAATCTACGCAATCAGCACTGACAAAAAAACAAAGGTATACATGTCGATGTCACAAGCTGAGGATGAAGACATAGCGAAGGAATTTGATGATATTGGACGGCTTGTTCAGTACGTAAAATTAGATGAAAATCTAATAGTCAAGTGGGACTAGAATGAGGCTATACATGAAGTAGTAGAAGAAAGGGGTAGAGGATTACATGCGCTTGGTACTAGGAAAGAGAGAGGAGAAAAATTAATTGATTTCTACAACAATTTTCAGCTAGTAATAATGAATGCTGTGTTCAAGAAAAACAAGAGAATGTGATATACTTGGAAAATTGACTCCGAAATCAGATACTGGATTGTAAAGCGTACCCAGGAGCAGATATAGACTCAGATCACAATTTAGTAATGATGAGGAGTAGGCTGAAGTTAAGGAGAGAATCTATACGGGATACGGAAGTACTAATGAATGAAGAAATATGCTCGAACTTGTGTAAACTATAGACACGTAAGTACGGAATGCTTCGGTAGCCCGCTCGGTTGAAGAGGAATCGACATCTCTAAAAAGAACAATAACATTAGTTGGGAAGAAATACATAGGTACAAAGAAGGCAGCTGCGGAGAAACCATGGCTGACTGTATAAATACTTCAGTTGAATCGAGCGAGGTGGCGTAGTGCTTAGCACAACGGATTCTTATTCGGAAAAACAACGGTTGAAAATCCGCGTCCGACCATTCTAATTTTGGTTTTCAGAGATTTCCCTAAATCACTTCAGGCAAATGACGGAATGGTTCGACGGGGTGATTTCTCTGAATGGGCACGTCCGACTTCCTTGCCTGTTCTTCACTACACCGATGGGACCGATGGCCTTGCTGTTTGGTCCCCTCCCCCAAATCAACCAACCAATCAAGTGACTTCAGCTGATCGATGAAAGAAAGAAGTACAAAAATGTTAAGAGAAATTCTGGAATACAGAAATACAAGTCGCTTAGGAATAAAATAGATAGGAAGTGCAAGAAGCTAAGGCGAAATGGCTCCACGAAAAATGTGAAGCAATCAAAATATATCGTCGAAAGGGCTGATTCAGCATATAAAGAAGTCTAAACATCCTTCAGTGAAATTAAAAGCAGGCGTGCTAACCATTAAGAGTGCAACAGTAATTCCACTGTTAAATGCAGAGGAGAGAGCGGATGGGAGGACAGAGTACACTGAAGACCTCTACGAGGGGGAAGAGTTGTCTGATGTAATAGAAGAAGAGACAGGAACCGATAAAGAACTGATGGTGGATCCAGTACTAGAATTAGAATTTAAAAGAGCTTTGGAAGACTTGAGATCAAATAATGCAGAGCGGACGGATAACATTGCATCAGAATCTGTAGAATCATTAGGGAAAGAGGTAACAAAACGACTATTCACGTTGGTGTGTAGAATGCATGAATCTGACGACATACCATCTGACTTTCGGGGGATCAATTTGACTTTAGTAAAGGTAAAGGCACCAGAGAGGCAGTCATGACGTTGCGGTCAATAATGGAAGCTAGATGAAGAAATATCAAGATACATTCACAGGATTTTTTGACGTCGAAGAAATATTCGACAATATCAAATGGTACGAGATGTTCCAAATTTTGGGGAAAATAGGGGTAAGCTATAGGGAGAGACGGGCAGTATATCACAACCGAGCGAGGTGGCGCAGTGGTTAGCACACTGGACTCGCATTCGGGAGGACGACGGTTCAATCCCGTCTCCGACCATCCTGATTTAGGTTTTCCGTGATTTCCCTAAATCGTTTCAGGCAAATGCCGGGATGGTTCCTTTGAAAGGGCACGGCCGATTTCCTTCCCAATCCTTCCCTAACCCGAGCTTGCGCTCCGTCTCTAATGACCTCGTTGTCGACGAGACGTTAAACACTACCCACCACCCACCACCAGTATATCACATGTACAAGAGCCAAGATGGAATAATAAGAGTGAAAGACCAAGAAAGAGTTGCACGGATTAGAAAGTGTGCAAGATAGGGATGTTGTCTGTCGACCCTAGTGTTCAGTCTATATAGTGAAGAAACAACAATGAAATGAAATAAAGATTCAAGAGTGGATTTAACATAGAGGGTGAAACGATATCAGTGATAAGATTCGCTGATAACATTGCGATATTTAATGAAAGTGAACGGAGTGAAAAATCTAATGAGAACAGAATATGTGTAATCGAAGAAAAACGAAAGTAATGAGAAGTAGCAGAAATGAGAAAAGTGAGTAACTCGACATCTGGATTGATGCAAACGAAGTAGATGAAATTAAGGAATTCTACTACGTAGGCTGGAAAACACACGATGGACGGAGCAACAAGGATATATGAAGCAGACTAGTACAGCAAAAATACGCATTCCTAGAGAGGTCTACTAGTATTAAACATAGGTCTTCACTAGAAGGAGAAATATCTGAGAATGTACATTTGGAGCACAGCATTGTATGGTAGGAAACATGGGCTTTGGAAAATACTGAACAGAAGATAATCGAAGCATCTGAGAAGTGGTGCTACAGAGGAATGTTGAAAATTAGGTGGACTGATAAGGTAATGAATGAAGAGGTTCTGTGCAAAAACCAAGAGGAAAGGGACACATAGAAAACACTGACAAGGAGAAGAACAGGACGATAGCACACCTGTTAAAGACATCAGGGGATAACTTCCATAGTACTAGAGGGAGCTTTGGAGGATAAAAACTGTAGTGGAGGGAAGAGATTGAAATACATCCAGGAAATAATTGAAGACGTAGGTTTTCCCAAGTGCTCCTGTGAGATGAAGTGGTTGACGTAGGAGAGGATTTCGTTATGGGTCGCATCAAGCCAGTCAGAAGACTGGAGACTACAAACATAAAAAACTCCTCAAAATCCGGAGTTCGATGGAGACCCTGCAAATAACGCTCTCAACAGGGAACATATCCGGCGATGTTGGCTGTGTGGAGGCGGACATGAAAAATGTAAACTCCGGATGGCTTGCGAAGAACAGCAACGAAACGGAGGGTAGTATTTCGTCGACGTACTGCTGTGTTGTAAAGGTGCCGCAGATGACAACAAACGGAGTTCTGCTATGTAATAAAATGGCACTTCAGACCAACTCAATACTCCTGGTTGTCTGGCTGTATGGTGGACGACAGTTAGTGTGGTAGCCCACCTTTGTCTGGGGTGTCTCTAAACACGTCTTCGGTGGTCATCGGGGCTCAGTTTGAAGCGGAGCTCATCACTAAAAACAGTTCTGCTGCAGTCAATGAGATTTCAGGCCTAAGAGGAGTTTGGAGATCCTATGGACACCAGTGATCCCACCTACCAACCTAACTACCGCCCGCCATCTGCCCCTATAACTGGGAGCTATGGTAGAGGGCACCATTGCACCATTAGATGCTTGCTCTTAAACTGAATGGCACGATCCTGAATATAGTTTTCGGCATGTCTCTTATACACAGATTAATAACAGCGAGATAGGACGGATCCTTGTAATAGACCGTTCTTTATTGTATACGAGTTGCTTGTTTCAGCATGAACGAAGACTCGAAAATACCCGGTTTTCATCATGTTCGAGAACAGTGTTGATAGCCTTAAGCAAGGTACAGTTTGCTTTAACTTTATTCATTTATTTATTTATTCAACCTGATCCGATTAAGACCATGAGGCCCTCCTTTACATCAGTCCAGCCTTTCAAACATACAGTACATTTTTAATACCACAGATGCATCAGAAATAACGGTTTTAATATGATAAACAACATTAAAATGCTCTGAATGTCTGTAATGTCAATGTGAGTTAGTAACACTGAGTATGAACCAATAAATTGGGAGTTGAGGAAGATATGGTTATAAATAAGGATGCACAGTAGTAACGAGTGCGTACTGGGACACTGTTAACCGCTATAGTCGCGTTAGTGGATATGTCAGTAACTGTCTTCTGAAGCTGAAGATGTTATTCAGTTCTCTAATACAACACGGGAGGCCATTTCATGGTCAGGTCCATGCTGCTGAGAAGGACGTAGAGGAAGTGACTGAGGGGTGGAGTGGGCAAGAAGGGATTTTGCTGTGATAGGAACGGGTCGGCCATGTTGCTCAGACAAGAGTTTGTGGTCGAGGAGAGGTATGAGGGACACTAAGTTCACAACACAGTAGAGAAGATAGATGGTAGGGAAATCTCTGCACTCGTCTATATGCGGCCAGGTTAGCTGTGCATACGATGGCGAAAAGGTGATAAAAGAGTCGAAAATCACAACTAACACAAGCATTAACAACCAGTTCCAGATGGCGTGAGTGTTCTTCGAAAAGACCTTCAGCATAACATCACTGTAATGGATAACTGGATGTATAAGAATTTGTACATGTCTCGTGTTCTGGTCGAGAGGGAAGACTTTTTTATATTTTTTACACCACGGAGAGATAGTGATGTCTTCTTGCACACTGCAGTATGTGCTTAGTCCAATTTATATTTTCCTCTATTATTGCTCCTAGACTCCTAACGAAAGGAGAGAAATTGATATTTGTCCAGTTTACGATAAAAAAGATGGCGTGATTCGAGATATTTCGGGTTAATCATCTTAGAATGAGTTTTTGATTGGACAGCTGACATACTTCTTTTGTCAGTTAACGTATGGGTATGGGCATGCCTGAGTGTTGCATTTCTCGCAGTTTGGCTGACTCTATTCGTCTTCTGCTTGTAAGCGATACGATTTTCAGGCGTAGGGCGCGGTGTGTGTGCCCGATGTACAGTGCCTCTCAGACTCACGAGCTGTTTTAGACCTTCTGTTAGCCAAGGATGTGGTTTCCATCTTATTTTAGCGGTCTTTAGCGGAACGTATTTGTCATATACTTGAGTAAGTTTATTAGTTAAACCAGGAAGTTCTTTTTTCGAAAAGTTATTGATCTACGAATCCATTTACTCGTATACAGGGATGGCCAAATATCTTCTGGGTACCTCAGAAATTGTCAACAGATTTCGACAAGTGTTTTGACTATTTGTGGTAATGTCTGACGCATGTCTCACTCGCAGTAACAAATCGCTGCAAATTATCAGTTGGCTATTTTGGCCTCTGATAATTTGTACAAATAATGGTTGTCACATTCTTTTAATGTCAGCTCTTAACAAGTCTCACGCTCATCTCTCATAAAACTTCCTCACATTTAATTCTTCGTGTAACATAATCTTCTGCAGCGCCTATATGCACCAAAAGTTCTTAAATGTCGAAAATGAAGCCCCGTAAAATGAATACCTCACTCTGCAGTGGAGCACGCGCTGTTTTCAGTCTTCCAGGCAGATTAAAACTGTGCGCTGGCCCAAAACTTGAACCCCCTTGACTCATAAACTTTCACGAATTTCTGATAAATTTCCGTTGGCGATAAGTCGTCAGTTACTTCAAATTTGTGATGGTTTCGTACATTATTCTTCTAGAAGAAAACTGATATCTTAAAACTGATATCTTTACGACAGTATCACGAATCTGCGATTCCATTTGACGGAATGGTTTAAGGCATTGACATTAAGAAACCTTATGAAGATGATTATTGCCTTACATAGTTATTACTTGCGAAATATTGCAGTGGCATTATCTCGAGGAACTGCCCGTGACGAAGGTTAAATTGTTTTCTTTTGTGTTGCTCAACTACAGATAGACTGGGAAAGCGCGTTGCCTCGGACTACATAAAGAACCATAAAGCGATAATTAACGTAAACCACGACATATTTTCCTTGGGATTACAAGATCACTACCTGAGCCGCGCCCCTTCACAACACGTGTTCACTGTCTTAATATTACCTCGTTAGTTGAGACTAGAAGTACGGAACACATAGATATGAATGGCTGGATGCAGATTTGATCCTTGCTCATCTACATTACGGCTGGAGCGTTAACAGGGGTGTCAACTCGTTTGCTCCGACGACACATAATGTGCTCATTTATTTTTATGACAGTCCATCTAAGGCATAGTGAAAGACAAGAGGAAATATGTTTCGCTGCGAATAGCCATCCTCTCCTTACAAATTGAGAGAGCAGGGCGGAAACAAGAGGGGTTCTTTTTGGTATTAATGAGTGGGGCCTCGTGACTAATCCTTTTGATACCAGTTCAATTTCTACTTTCTTATTACTGTGGAGCCTGCGGCCTGCAGCATTGGGATTACTGTTTAATATGCTCTTCGAAAGTTGACAGAAAGCCGGCCGCTGTCGCCGAGCGCTACTAGGCGCTTCAGTCCGGAACCACGCTGCTGCTACGGTCGTTGGTTCAAATCCTGCCTCGGGCATGGATGTGTGTGATGTCCTTAGGTTAGTTAGGTTTAAGTAGTTCTAAGTCTAGGGGACCAATGATCTCAGATGGTACGTCGCATAGTGCTCAGAGCCATTTGAAACATTTTGAAGTTGACAGAAGGACAAAAAACAGGACAAATTACGAAATTTGTATTAAGATATTATGGGGCCAAACTGCTGAGGTCATCGGTCCCTAAGCTTACACACTACTTAATCTAACTAACACGCTAAGGACAACACACACACCCATGCCCAAGGAAGGACTCAAGCCTCTGACCGGTGAACAACAGACAGGAGTGGCTTGTAATCGTTTAGCATCACGTTTTGGGAGCTTTTCCGTTTATCACTTCGCTGTAGATAACCTGAGGCTCACCAGACGTCGTACATCGTTCTCCAAACACTAATACTTCTATCGGAAGCGGCCATCACGTTCTAAAATCTATTTTGACATAATTTTGTGTCCGTAACGTTTATTATGATACGTCAGTAACACTAGCCAGTGGAAAGTAAATGTACTTTTACTACAGTATTAGGAAGTTATATGCTAATTAACAGCTTCAGAAGTTAGGTTCTATAACTTTGGTTTACAAAGTACTGAGGTACTTAATGTATTATTTTTAGAAAACTTTTGTGTGTGTGGAAACTGAGTTTAATTTATTGTTTTAAAAGCGAGACGACCTATAAAAGACAGAACTCTGGAGAAACGATGAGATGACAATAGCGTACGGAGCGTTTTTACTATCACTTATTTAATCAGTGCTCTTAAATCTGAGAAGTAGGCATTTCTCAGTACATCTGTCCTATGGATGGCGTGTTATACGGTTATAATGTTTCACAAATGAGCATATGTTGTCAGTTCGAAAGTGTATCTGTCGATGTTATATATCACGTACATGGACAATGTTCAATGTCCACTGTTATGTTATGTTCAGGGTGATAATTTTGACATGCAATTAATTTCATTTCAGATCTATTTTGGAACAAAGTCACGAAATTTAACACACAAATATTTTATAGGTTTTATTAATAGGTAAAGAATGGCTATAAATAGCAGTAAACCTACTGCTTGTAGCTGTAGTTGTGTTTTGCAGAATTCTTTCGTACAATTTTCTCCGTTTAATTGTTCCTGAAACTGCAAACTATGTGAACCTGAAGTAACAAGTGGGTCTGCTTTTGTGCGATAGTCTGTTATGTCCTGCCCTCACCATTCCCCTCCAAAAAGGCAGTTTCATCCGACAGTTTCGTTCTTGTTCTACATGTTTTCTCCTCATCTACAACAACCAGTATTCTCTATTATAATTGTTTATTTGACTTCTGCGATGGTCGATAGTTACAGGATAACTGGCCTCGCTCAGTTCAACAATCTTCAGAGCTATGGTCATCACATGGTAGTCATCAACAGCATGAACATCGAGCACATTCACATTTGCGCTCGTCAGAAAATGATTCACCTCAGTAGATCTACAGTTCTACCGTAACACATCACCTCGCGGCTAGAAATTTTCCAAGTTGATCGAAAGGACCAAACCGGCTATCTTGTACTGTTGCACATCCACGACAGTCAAGAAATCTCGTAAATAACTTAAGAAGTTTTGTAGTGTAGGGCAATATATGGCCTATTTCTAAATCTCGAGAATTTCATTTTCAATGTTTCAGTCGTTGTTTCGCCTTACAACCTGGTATTTGATCTAGAGATTTCCTCGAATTACAGGGATGTGTATCACTTTATTTAGAACTGTTCTCCTTTGGCGTGAATGGTGATTACTAGATCAGCTGAGACATTTACTCGCTACACTGTTGCGCATTAAAACTACAACACCATGAAGACGGCGTGTAACTGAGCTCACATTCGTTAGGTTTCCTTCCATGGAAATAATTGTGCCCCAAGGCTGTGATGTAATCGAGGACACAAACAAGGTCAATATCTGTCGTAATGTTACCTATTTTTATTGCAGATCTAAATTTCTGTTTAAATTGCAGCTGTAATAAGAGCTATAAATACAAAAATATCACATTATACAGACACTGAGAAAGCACACTAACCGCGAAGCACGTCACAGTTGTACACAATGCCAACTGCACTATTACATACGGGTACAGGTAGTCATTTAGACTCAGAAAACGACACTTCGTATTTAAGCTAATTGAGTACCCAACAAAGCCCTGGTATGTAGTTATTCCAATCTTGTCCACCTCCTCCTGCCCCTCTATCTATCTGCTTCTCCACAGTCTATCTGCTCCTTCCGGCTCTGCTGATCTCCTCCTCCTCCTCCTTCTACAATTCCACATGTTCCTCCCCCTCGTTAGTCCATCTCATCCTGGTCTTACTATCTCTCCATCTCCTCCTACTCCCTGTCTCTGGAGGTCTTCCCTCCCCGCATTCCATGTCCATCTCCTCCTCCCCACCTCTCACTTTTCATCTACTCTACCATCCCCTATCTGTCCATCTCCTTCTCTCTCCATCTCCTCATCCCCCTCTGCCCATACCTCCTCTTTCCTTTCACTGTCCATTTCCTCCCTCCACTCTGTGTATCCATGTCCTCTTCCACCCTTCCTCTCCACGATACCACGCTCACCTAAATAGGAGGCTGGTGATTCTTACCACCATAGTATTTTTTTTTCTTAACTAATGTTTGTACCAAATGTTGTTAAAATCGTCCCAGTGGCTAAGGCAGATCTTTCTAACGGTTTCATGTGTCATGTGTCAAATATGTTTAATATGTAGTTAACGTATTTTACACGTATTTGTACGTATATTTCACCTGTATGCCTACAGAATTTCACCTGTGTGTGTCATTTTAACACGGCTCAATCTTCATAAAATCGTATGTCCTTAACTACGTGCTGTACAATTACATAATTTTTCACCTGAACCATCCAGTATTACATGTGGCCAATGGCGGTGAAATGTAGTGTGAATGTAATTAGTAGCAAAGAGGTAATGAAATAAAACGCAGTGCATGACGCGGCAGTTTCTCACGCATCTCAGTGTTGATGACGTCATATCTCCTGAATTACGTGAGGTACAGTGATGAATTTCTGCGGGTACATTCGGTGTCATATGTGGATACTGTCTGCGAAACGTCTTGCGACTAGAAACTGTAGTAAAGAAGAAAGATATTAGAACATAGAAAGATGCAATAGGTCTTTTACGCATCCCCGTATTTATCATGTCATGTCACCTGAACTATGAGTCGCACAGTAATAGATTTTTGTACGTACTTACAGCGGATTGTGAGGATACTGTCTGCCGAATGTCGTGCGAACTATACAAGTGTATGGTTAACACCATGTCACGCAAGAAAACATTTTTTTTCTTTTGCAACAATACGTATATACACTCCTGGAAATTGAAATAAGAACACCGTGAATTCATTGTCCCAGGAAGGGGAAACTTTATTGACACATTCCTGGGGTCAGATACATCACATGATCACACTGACAGAACCACAGGCACATAGACACAGGCAACAGAGCATGCACAATGTCGGCACTAGTACAGTGTATATACACCTTTCGCAGCAATGCAGGCTGCTATTCTCCCATGGAGACGATCGTAGAGATGCTGGATGTAGTCCTGTGGAACGGCTTGCCATGCCATTTCCACCTGGCGCCTCAGTTGGACCAGCGTTCGTGCTGGACGTGCAGACCGCGTGAGACGACGCTTCATCCAGTCCCAAACATGCTCAATGGGGGACAGATCCGGAGATATTGCTGGCCAGGGTAGTTGACTTACACCTTCTAGAGCACGTTGGGTGGCACGGGATACATGCGGACGTGCATTGTCCTGTTGGAACAGCAAGTTCCCTTGCCGGTCTAGGAACGGTAGAACGATGGGTTCGATGACGGTTTGGATGTACCGTGCACTATTCAGTGTCCCCTCGACGATCACCAGTGGTGTACGGCCAGTGTAGGAGATCGCTCCCCACACCATGATGCCGGGTGTTGGCCCTGTGTGCCTCGGTCGTATGCAGTCCTGATTGTGGCGCTCACCAGCACGGCGCCAAACACGCATACGACCATCATTGGCACCAAGGCAGAAGCGACTCTCATCGTTGAAGACGACACGTCTCCATTCGCCCCTCCATTCACGCCTGTCGCGACACCACTGGAGGCGGGCTGCACGATGTTGGGGCGTGAGCGGAAGACGGCCTAACGGTGTGCGGGACCGTAGCCCAGCTTCATGGAGACGGTTGCGAATGGTCCACGCCGATACCCCAGGAGCAACAGTGTCCCTAATTTGCTGGGAAGTGGCGCTGCGGTCCCCTACGGCACTGCGTAGGATTCTACGGTCTTGGCGTGCATCCGTGCGTCGCTGCGGTCCGGTCCCAGGTCGACGGGCACGTGCACCTTCCGCCGACCACTGGCGACAACATCGATGTACTGTGGAGACCTCACGCCCCACGTGTTGCGCAATTCGGCGGTACGTCCACCCGGCCTCCCGCATGCCCACTATACACCCTCGCTCAAAGTCCGTCAACTGCACATACGGTTCACGTCCACGCTGTCGCGGCATGCTACCAGTGTTAAAGACTGCGATGGAGCTCCGTATGCCACGGCAAACTGGCTGACACTGACGGCGGCGGTGCACAAATGCTGCGCAGCTAGCGCCATTCGACGGCCAACACCGCGGTTCCTGGTGTGTCCGCTGTGCTGTGCGTGTGATCATTGCTTGTACAGCCCTCTCGCAGTGTCCGGAGCAAGTATGGTGGGTCTGACACACCGGTGTCAATGTGTTCTTTTTTCCATTTCCAGGAGTGTAGTTATTTCATACATGCAGACGCAAGTCATGATTATAAGTTCATTAAATTTTCACTATTTGCAAAGCATAGAAGTCCAGCTGCTGAACATACACAACACCTGCCTTAGTTGCTAACAGAAACTTCCCCCGATCGATAAGGAACAATCGATTTCGGCACATACGTACTGACGAGTTTGTCGTTCTGCATCACAGTTGCAGCTGAATGATGTTGTTAATCCTCATTTGTCCTTATTCTATTTAGTGCAGACAAGATCCTGCGACGCGCTTCAAATCCTGGTAACCACGTCGAGACACAGGGTTCTTCAGTTGTTATGGGACATCATTGTTCTATCATATTCCTGCCCATCGGTCTTCTGTTGTTCCCCCGTTGTCCACCAGAGAGTTTGCATTACATTCTTCAAAGGCTTCGTTGATGCAAATCTTTGCTGGAAATGTGTCTATTACACTGTCATTTTCTGTGAATGTTATGAACGCATTATATTTACATCTACATCTATGTGATTACTCTGCTATTCACAATAAACTGCCTGGCAGACCGTTAAATGAACCACCTTTAAGCTGTCTCTCAACCGTTCCACTCTCGAAGGGCGCGCGGGAAAAACGAGACCCAAAATTTTTCTGTGCGAGCCCCGATTTCTCTTATTTTATCGTGATGATCATTCATCCCTATGTAGGTGGGTGCCAACAGAATGTTTTCCCAATCGGAGGAGAAAACTGGTGACTGAAATTTCATGAGAAGATCCCGTTGCAACGAAAAACGCCTTTGTTTTAATGATTGCCAATCCAATTCACGTATTATGTCTGTGGCACTATCTCCCCTATTTCGCGATAATACAAAACGAGCTGCCCTTCTTTGTACTTTTTCAATGTCATCTTTCAGTCCCACCTGACGCGGATCCCACACCGCACAGCAATACTCCAGAATAGGGCGGACAAGCGTGGTGTAAGCAGTCTCTTTAGTAGACCTGTTGCACCTTCTAAGTCTTCTGCCAATGAAACGCAGTCTTTGGTTTGCTCTAACCACATTATTATCTATGTGATGGTTCCAATTTACGTTATTTATAATTGTAATCCCTAAGTATTTAGTTGAATTTACAGCCTTCAGATTTGTGTGACTTATCGCGTAATCGAAATTCAGCTTATTTCTTTTAGTACTCATGTGAATAACTTCACAATTTTCCTTATTCAGGGTCAATTGCCACTATTCGCACCATACAGATATCTTATCTATATCATTTTGCAAGTCGTTTTGACCATCTGATGACTTTACAAGACCGTAAATGACAGCATCATCTGCAAACAATCTTAGATGGCTACGTAGATTGTCTCCCATGTCGTTAATATTGATCGGGAACAATAGAAGGTCTATAACACTTACTCGGGAAACGCCCGATATTACTTCTGTTTTACTCGATGACTTTCCATCTATTACTACGAACTGTTACCTTTCTTACAGGAAATCACGAATCCAGTCGCACCACTGAGGCGATATTCCGTAGGCACGCAGTTTGGTTAGAAGACGCGAGTGAGGAACGGTGTCGAAAGTCTTCTGGAAATCTAAAAATATGGAATCAATTTGATATCCCCTGTCGATTGCACTTACTACTTCATGAGTCTAAAGAGGGAGTTGTGTTTCAAAAGAGCAATATTTTCTGAAACCGTGCTATGTGTGAATAAATGGTTTTCTTCGAGGTACTTCATAATGTTCGAATACAGCATATGTTCCAAAACCCTACTGAAAATCGTCGATAGTGATATGGGCCTTCCTACTTCCCTTTTCGGGTATTGGTGTGGCTTGAGCAATTTTCCAGTCTTCGGGTACGGATCTTTCTGTGAGCGAGTGGTTGTGTATAAATGTGGAGCTATTTTATCAGCATACTCTGAGAGATACCTGACTGGTATAGAATCTGGACCGGAAGCCTTGCCTTTATTGAGAGATTTAAGCTGCTTCGTTATTCCGAGGATATCTCCTTCTATGTTTCTCATCTTGGCAGTTGTTCTTGATTGGAATTCAGGAATATTTACTTTCTCTTCTTTCGTGAAGGAGTTTCGGAAAACCGTGTTTAAGAAGTCTGCTTTAGTGGCACTGTCATCAGTTACTTCACCGTTGTTATCGCGCAGTGAATTTACTGATTGCGTCTTACCACTGGTGTGCTTTACGTACGACCAGAATCTCTTTGGATTTTCTGTCAGATATCGAGACAGAATTTCGTTGTGGAAATTATTAAAAGCATCCTTCATTAAAGTACGCTCCATATTTCGAACTTCTGTAAAACTTTACCAATCCTGGGGATTTTGCGTTCCCTTAAATTTGGCATGCTTTTTTTCGTTGCTTCTGCAACAACAATCTGACCCGTTTTGTGTATCATGGCGGATCAGTACCATCACCTATTAATCTTGTGGTATATATCTCTCATTTGCTGCCGATACTATCTCTTTGAAATCATTCCACTACTTTTCTACACTTACGTGATCAGATCGGAAGGAGTGAAGAATGTCTCTCAAAAAGGCGTTAAGATCATTTTTATTAGCTTTTTTAAATGGATATACTTTGCGTTTCTTTTTGTTTGTTGTAGGTGTTACGGTATTCAGCCTAGCAGCAACTGCCTTGTGGTCGCTAACCCCTGTATTCGTCACAATACTCACTATTAGTCCAGGATTATTTATTGCTAAAAGGTCAAGTATGATTTCGCAACTATTTACGCTTCGATTGGGCTCCTCAACTAATTGTTCAAAATAATCTTCTGAGAAAGCATTCAGTACAATTTCGGATGACGTTTTATGCCTACCGCCGGCTATAAACGTATAATTTCTCCAACATATCGAGGGTAGATTAAAGTCACCAGCGACTATAATTGTATGAGCGGGATACTTATTTGAAATGAGTCTCAAGTTTTCTTTGAACTGTTCAGCAACTATATCTTCTCAGTCAGGGGTTCGGTAAAACGATTCATTTAATAGTTTAGTCCGACGGTCAGGCATAGCGTCTACCCATACTATTTCACACGAACTACTTCAGCTTCACTACAAGGCAAACTACCTCTAAAAAACCGTCCAGACCCTACCAAACAGCCCCCGCTACCCGTGTAACCACCTCCTGTGTGTAGTGGACTCCTGACCTATTAAGCGGAACCCAGAAACTCACCACCCGACGTCTCAAGTCAAGGAATCTGCAACCCACACGGTCACAGAATCGCCTGAGCCTCTGATTTAGACCCTCTACTCGGCTCTGCACCAAAGGACCACAGTCGGTTCTACCGACTATGCTGCAGATGGTGAAATCCGCCTAATCTCGGAAGCGAGGCTGGCAGTCTTTACCATTTGCGCTAGCCACACGAAACCAAACAGAATATGCTCCAATCCAAAGCGACACAAGTCATAGGTACCAACGTGAGCCACCACCTGCAGCTGGCTGCATCCTGTACTCTTCATAGCATCCGGAAGCACCTTTTCCACATCCGGAATGACTCCCCCCAGAACGCACACGGTGCACTCTGGCTTCGTTCCCCTCCTTGGCAGCCACTACGCCCCATTACGCGCCTAACGTTGGAGCTCCCAACTACCATCAAACCCACCCTCTGTGAATGCCCAGACCTTGCTGGCCGAGAAGCTTCCTCTGGAACAGGGTGGACAACTGCATCCGGCTCGGAGACTTCGTTAGCCACAGATAACGCCCGAAACCTGTTCGTATAACGAACTGGGGAGGCCCTACGATCGGCCCTCGGAAAGATTTTCGCTGCCTGCCAGACTTTGGAATGATCTCCCACTCGATCACCAGTGAGGGGTGAACCTCAGTGCAGGTAGCACAGCAGTGGAGCGATGAGAGGACAAGTGGGACGTATTCGACGTCCCTCGCATCCCCACGTTCGATCCCCCACAGTGACGACCCTTGGCAGCAGCCTCAAGCTGTGTGACGGAAGCCAAAGCAGCCTGGAGCTGTGAGCGAAGGGTCTCCAACTCAGCTCGCATCTGTACACAACAATCACAGTTCCTATCCATTACTGGGGTCGCTCCTGTTTGAAGCTTGTAAAAATATGTAACAAGCGAACTGTGTACTCACCTTCTTAAATACGAACCATCTGTGCTGATCATCATAGAAAAGTTGAATGACTGCAGTAATGTTCATATTTTGTGATTCCATTGTGAAATGTTCTGGATATGACACAACACTTGTTCATTTATGCAGGTCGCTGAACAACACCAGTGAGTGGGCAATAATCAACAGTCATATTGAACTAGACCATATGCTTGAATGCATTCTGGAAAATTTACTAAAGATTGAAATTCACTTCATACATCTATCGGTCTTGATTTATCTATATCGCTCTGTTCTGGGCAGCTCATTGCGATGACTGTTGCCAGCTGCTTGAATTTCTATAGGTTAAGTATACATACTTCTCTTCACCACCTTCATACTGAGAAGAGGGAAACCCTGTATGTATGTCAAATGCTAGACATTTCCTTACTGCTATGGCAGAAAATTGTCATACTGATAGAATTCCGATTTCATGCAGATTCTGGCATTAGTTTAATTGCAGTTGTCAACTGCGGTGGAATCATTTGCTATATTCCTCCTTCTATCGGTGGAAATGCAGGTATGATGAATCTGGGTGCCTCCAACAGAAGAGATGTTTTAATAGCCCACATTCCTCTGGTTAGCCTAGGTATCACTGGATATTCAAAACCCTCCGACGACCAGAAACTTGATGGCAGATAGGTACCAGCATTCAGAATTTTTAAAAGCTTTAAATGCTGCTCATCTGCTACAGTGATGTGGGTATTTTACAAACTAGTTCATTGATAATAATCTCTTTCTCCTCTTGGCCTCCTTGAATGTATGAATTGTTGTCTGTGTTGACAAGCGATTTCAAATTGACTCTGTATTTCCAGATTTCCAGAAGGCTTTTGACACTGTGCAAAACAAGCGGCTTGTAGTGAAATTGCATGCATATGGAATATCATCTCAGTTATGTGACTGGATTCGTGATTTCCTGTCAGATAGGCCACAGTTCGCAGTAACTGACGAAAAGTCACGAAATAAAACAAGTTCGATTTCTGGCGTTCCCCATCATAGTATTTTAGACCCTGTGCTTTTTCTTAACTATATAAACGGTTTAGGAGACAATCTGAGCAACCGTCATAGTTTTTTTGCTGCCGATGCTGTCGTTTAGCGACTAGCAAAGTAATCAGAAGAACAAAACAAATTAGAAAAGACTTACAAAAGATATCTCTGTGGTGAAAATATTGGCTACTGACCCTAAATAACAGAAAGTGAGAGGTCATCCACATGAGTCCTAAAAGGATTCCGTTAAACTTCGGTTACACCGTAAATCAGTCAAATCTAAAGGTCATAAATCCAACTAAATACCTAAAAACTAAAATTACGAGGATCTTAAACTGGAAGGAACACGTAGAAAATGTTGTGCGCAAGACTAACCAAAATCTGCGTTTTATTGGCAGGGCACTTATCAAATGTAACAGATCTACTAAAGTGAGTGCCTACACCACGCTTGTCCGTCCTCTTTTAGAATACTGGTGCACGGTGTGCGTTCCCTATCAGGTACGACTGACGCAGTAATTGAGTAAGTTCAAAGAAGGGCAGCACGTTTTTTGTATTATCGCGAAACAGGGGAGAGAGTGTCACTGGAATTATGCGGAATTTGGGGTGGACATAACTAAAACAAAAGAGTATTTCTTTGTGGCACAATCTTTTCATGAAATTTCAATTACCAATTTTCTCCTCCGAATGTGAAAATATTTTGTTGACGCTGACCTACATAGGGCGGAACGATCATCATAATAAGGCAAATCAGAGCTCGCACGCAAAGATTTAGGGGTTCATTTTTTCCGTATGCTGTACAAGAGTGGAATAACAGAGAATTATTGTGAAGATGGTTCGATGAAACCTTTCCCAGGCACTTGAATGTGATTTGCAGAGTATCCATGTAGATATATATGCGGATGTAGCATTCCATTCCAGAATAAGTTCCTGTTTAGCATTCATAATAATTCGCAGCATATCCTCAATGTATTCAACAAGAGTTTTTAGAGATGTGCATGTAGCAAATCACTTGTATTCCTCCGCTGTTCCACACTTTGGTTCGCCTGTGAACCATCCTCCAAGGGTGATGCAGAGACATATGTTTTAAGGGTTGATGCTGTGCCTGCATTAAGTTTTATCAATACCGACACCATTAAGTTCATATCCTACCTCCGAAAATAGGAATGCTAAAGCATTATGTATAAGCTTCAATCCCACCGGAGCTGAACCATCCTTTCTCCTATATACACCAAACAAATATATGAAACTCTTGCATGTGTGGTTTAAGTGTCTTCGTGCTGGATAATTCTAAATTCATAGTTCCTCTTAAATGTGGTTGAAAGTTAAGGTTTATGTGAGAAGTGTTCCTGGCATATTATTCGCTTATCATATTCTACTAGGGCAGTTTTATACTGAGTGATTTCATTGCAGGTTTTCAGACCTGTTGATTTTAGAAACTAATAGTTCGCATGTGTTATCATCTTACAGTTCAGCTGTGCTGTGGGCTGTGTGTGTGCTAGTTTTATACCTTACACCCAACCTGTCTTACATGTAGCTGTACAATGATTTCCTGTCAACAAGCTGATTATTCTGGTCCACAACAAGTAGCTCCAGATAGTCCAATGTCTAAATTGTAAGTGGAAGCTATATATCTTTTGTGGGAGTCTCAACAGTGTTACACCCTTATCCAAAGAGTGTAAGAATCCGTAAATTGTATGAATCACTATATTGTTGAGATATGAGTTTCTTGCGATGTTACAGTCAACACAGATTCTGCTGATTGAGAGTATATTGAGAGTCTGACCAGACTTGAAAAATTTAGTGGCATTCTTCTTTAAAATTTCTCCCTCTACGAAACCCATTAGTCTACATAAAGATCCTTTCTGCTTAATGTTAGTTGTTGCATCCATTGTACCGATTTCAGATTTATCTGTACAGATGTTTGCACAAAGCTCAGTCCCATTACCTAACTATTTTAAAACCTCATTAAATCGTCAATGTTGTATACACCTAGCTCGGTTTCCACTATTTCTTTTTTTTCATCAGTTTCCACGTGCAGTTTATTGTTAATCTCTACGATATTTGAGGTGTCCTCCCCCGGTAGCTGAGTGGTCAGCGCGACAGAATGTCAGTCCGAAGGGCCCGGGTTCGATTCCCGGCTGGGTCGGAGATTTTCTCCGCTCAGGGACTAGGCGTTGTGTTACCCTAATCACCATCATTTCATACCCATCGACGCGCAGGTCGCCGAAGTGGCCTCAAATCGAAAGACTTGCACCTGGCGAACGGTCCACCAGACGGGAGGCCCTAGTCACACGACATTTAGATTTTATTTGTGATATTTGAGGTGCTGTTGGATGTATCCAGACCATTCGGAGCAATACTTCAATCCCCAATGCTTAAGTAAGTTGGTGGTAAGTAATTCGCAAGTAACACTGATGCTCCTTTTTTTAAAGTCAGAGTATACGAAGTGGCATCAGAACCTCAACTGGTGAATGGATGTTTATTGGTGCACCTTACAAACCATTCTTCGTAAACGTCAGGAGGAACATGGTACACAAGTGACCAAGCAGGCACGTATTTAAGCCTTGATAGCGTTGAAAATTGTAATACACATGTCTTCTGCTGGTAAAATACCGTTGTAATTCCTCCAGAGACTTCATGTCACTAAATGAGTCGTAATAGCAGAAGTGTATTTTTTAACACAAACCACCCAGTGAATTTAAAGTCCTAAAGCAACATCTAAATTCACAATTTCACAGTTTCTGGTTTTCCTTACAGTCTTTAGCAATGTATACCACATAAACACATCGCGGAATCTAGGAATGTCGATTTTTTTCTAACAAACCTAAGTAGTTCTGTATTTGTGAGATCCCTACCTGGCAGGATGACTAAGGGCTTTTTTACTCATGAAGAGATCTAGTGTTTCTTGTAAAGTTTCAAGTATAAATACTTCCTCATGGCTGCCGCTTCCTTCATGTGGTTATGCCTTCATGGTTCCTCTAGTTTCTCTTGGGAACACTGCACGTTCTCCTGGAAACCGCAGCAGTACCATCAGTCAGTGAACTGACCTCTGAGAGACCTGTGAGGGCTGGGATGAGTAAGGGAATGACTCCACGTGACATCTTGGGTATTAAGAGAAGTGTGGGTGCTTTAGTCAGTCTTCTCGCTCCTTTCGACTTCACAGCGCTTTTAGATGCATACATCGGTGTCAGGATAAAGTTTTTTAAAGACTGCTGATTCGTTTTGTTCTTCTTCGTCATCGTCATCGCCCTCTTCTTCTTTTCTGTACGACACGCAGAATCCATTAGTTGGCTCACGTTCACCCCGTTACCCAACTTATTTTGTACCAAGCATCGTTTAATCAACTGCAAATGCTGCAGTGCGTTGATCCATACCTATGTCCCCTCTCGCAAGTATTGCAGTAGCTTTATTTGCAAAAATTCGATCTTCAGCCTGACGTCCTGGGAGATTCTTATTTGTTCCGTATGAAGTGTCGTGTTCCACACGCACTTCAATCCCCTTATCACCATGTTCCACCTTTTTTAAGCTTCGCTCCCTGTCCACAGCAGCTAAACATGGAAATGTGTAATTGGACTGGTAGCTTGTTGAGGAGAGCAACACCTCCTTTGATGCGTCTCCCATAGAGCATCAAACTACCGTGGTGGTTATGGTCTGTTCACCTCATTCTATAGCAAATGGTTGGCGTCAATCCAACTATTCGTGTTGCAGGAAAACCAAGCCATTTAACTAGAGCTCTATTCCTGCTGTCTTGCAACCCTATCAAACACTCATACAGTTCTGAGCTTTTCTGCATCTCCTCTGTGCAGTTTCAGTACCAGATGTAGGTCTTGGGATTTGTTCTCTGTTCTTTGGAAACCGTAAACCTCACAATCGAACAATGTGCTAGGTATGACTTCTCAAATGCTATCTTGTCTTTTGATATACTTACTGAATCATTCACATCACATATCTATATATCTGGGTCCACCATTTTAAGACGACTGTATACTGTATCTGGGAGCCCATTATCATGAACATCGAATGAAGCATTTTTATTGTTCATTGTCTGGTTCAATTATTATACTTGTGCCACGTCTCTCCCTGTTCATGCTTTTACTGGTAATTTACAATCAAATTAACAGTATGCGTCAATGACCGTTAAAATATATTTGAAATCATTGTTCACACATAAATATTCCCTCATATCGACAAGGCAGACTTGTCATAAGTCATCCAAACCTTTTGTTATAACTTTTCTATGATACCATGTTTTGCATGCTGGTTTGTGCACTACTCGAACTTGTGTCTCCATGCTTGTAAGATGATACACCTCTCTCTAAGTTTGGAAGTTATTGAAACAGCATCATTCGAATGAGCTGTATTACCAGTGGCAGCTGATGTTATGAGCAGTAATAGTCAATCTATTACCTCATTGGAATCGTCTCAGTATATACATATGTGAGAATCAATTGCCCACTCATTTATGACGACAGCCAATACCGTCATAGCTGTTAGATTCTGCATCTAATAAAGATTTTATAATCGATTTGTATTTTAGGCTACTTTCACTTTTTAGTCTTCCATCAGCTTACATATGTACATCTGTCAAACGTAATATTTCATCAAAAATTTCCAGAACTTACAGTGAATAATTTTCAGTATTTGAGGTTTTTAGAAAAATAAGGTTACATAGATCTGATGTTCTTTGAAATTCCCTACCATCGAACTGTATTGTGTTATCCGTTAAATTTAATGGCAGCATGCCCAGCACATATGGTTATACCAAGCTGACACCTTATATTCGGTCTGTCCTAGCATTTTTGTGGTGGTCTCTTAGTGTTTACTTCTACTCCAAATGTCCTAATCTTAGGAGTCATAACTTCCCTCAAATAGCCTTCCATGCCTCAGTGAATTTATACTTAGTCACCATCTACTTCTATGCGTATGTCCAGACGCTTTGACCCACTAGCAGGTAAATTATATGTGGAGATGAATTTCAGTAGTGTACTGAAAGCCACTGGTGTCTTCTCATCCACTACATCAACTCTCTGTCCTTGTAGTATCACTAACATTTTCCATGGCTCAATGGGTGGTGCGTATGTTGGTCTCCTGTACTGGCCTCCACCTTGCTGTTTGCGACGCCCAGTGCGCTTTTGCGAGCTGTGAACCAGTATGTTCATGCTCTGCTGTTAGGTGTCTTCATTACAGAAATCGATGAGTGCCACAGACAACAGCAGATACCTGCCGTATTCCAACATGCTGTCCTGTCCAGCTACATGACCCCACATGCTGGAGGTCACTGCCGCTACAGGTTCCAACAAGCTGGGCTGTTCTACAGGTCTTGACAAGCTGGAGAGCACTGCTGCTGTAGGTCGTGACAGGCTAGATGTCACCTCTGCAGGTCGCCGCCACTGCTCAACAAAGAAGAAGAAGAACCGTTACATGCAACAACAACAACAATGAATAATAATAGGAAGTACAGACAAACATGTAATATTATTAAGCAATGGCTACTTATTTTTCGGTTTCTCTCTGTTTTGCTGGAAGGCACTCGAAAGTCTTGGCTGCTGCTGTTGACATTTCATAATTTCACTGACTTAGACTGGTGAGCTATCACATCCACATCTTTTTCCCGAAGTAACGATCATGTGACCGGATGCAGTGTTACCACAACATGTTTTACACCCTCTGGTGATGATATTGTGAACTATGCCAGTCGCTCTGTGGCTGTGGAAGGATACATAATTGCATCTTGCACTGTCGATGAGGCAGACTGACTATCTGTTTCAAAAAGGTTAAGCAGTTGCAGCATAAGCAGCCATCTGTATAAGAGGTGAAGAGCATCTTGAAGCCATCCCAGTGCATCATCATTATTTGCTGAAAAGTATTCCTCGCATACCCCTATTTGCTGAAAAGTATACTTCTTATACCCCTCCAATATGATTTCTTTCCAGTCGTCAGTTGCATGCTTACAGGTAATGTAGTTACTAAAGTGCTCTCTGTCTGACACGAACATCTCATCAATTGGAAACATCGTGCACACCACTGAGGCTGACGAGGGACAGTGCTTCTCCCGCCAATTTTTGGTGATATTGCAACAGAATAACGCCTGCGCATCATTTAGAAAGATGAAATAAAGAGATCCACAGCCACTACTCAGTACGTACTGAGCTTTTTCCACCAATTGCCTGGTGGGAATGGGGAGTGGGAGTGCAGGGGAAGGGGTAGAGGAGGTTGAGGGGAGTGGAAAGGGAAGGGGGGAAACCCATGACGTGATCTGGTGACATCGTCAATACAACATTGCTACATCTGCCGACGCCATCTTGAATAAATTGGGATCCGTGGATATCGTGGGGAATGAAGGGGCAGATGAAGCAGCCAAGGAGGCATGTTGTTTGCCATCGGCCTACATGCTGTTGTCTGACTATTGAGGTACATATTCCTGCGCTGATGGGACGAGATTGGCCGTAAGTGACAGACATTAGGTTTCACCAACTGCGACATAATCGCGTATACAGACAGTGATCTAATACTGTTAAATGCTTTTTTATTCCAGTCTCTGATCACAATATCAATTCTTTACACGGTGACCGGTTTCAGTCCGTAATGACCATCCTCAGATCTTTTTTACACCATGTCCTAAAGTGATACGGCCATAAGATCTGGTGCTTGGTGCTTGTGGCATACAGATGTGTGCCACATCTAATTATACAGTATTTTATTTTCGGACCTGAGTGTTGCTACAGATTTGCCAACAAACCTGCCATTTATTTTAAGTGACTTTCCAACGCTTGTGGAACTATCGATGCCAGAGGTGGTACATGGTGTTGTCACGGCGACGGGAACAGTCGCGGGGTTGAAGTAACGGAAAACGCGGCGGGATCCGCGGAGCGGCTGGCGAAACAAAACACAACGGACAGGACGGACACGACCAGCGAAGGACCTTACGAAAACCACAAGAAGGAGACAACAGAGTCCACTCGTAAACAAAACATGAAAGTAAATACACGGTCTAAGGCGAAGCGATATGTCAAGAGACGTACGCAATGTTAGACTGACAGGCTGAACTTTTTTTTTCCCTTTATTGTGTTTCCATTCCCCATCGGGGCGGGCTGGCTGCAGCATAAGTGATGCTCTTCAGCCGAAACACATAGAACAAACAATAGAAGACATTTAAAAATAAGAAAGGAGAGAATATGGTGAACATAGATATAAAAAAAGGGGGAACAACATGGAAGGCAATAGACAAAAAAAGGGGCGACTGTAAAATGGAGATAAAAAACTGTTTAAAAGTAGCGCACACAAAAGGCCACACACTGCGACAATTAAAAGAACACAAGGCACATTATAACTGGAGCATAAAAAGTATCGACGGATGGCGTAGCACATAACTAACACTGACGTCGAACCTCAAGGCAGTACACAATTAAAATCACACCTCTTGACGCACAGGAGAAACAGCACTAAACACAACACTGACGTGGCACACTGACAATGATCAAAACGGAGGATCTGCCAGGCGCAAGGAGGGAGACCGGAAGAAGGGAGGGAGGGAGGGTAAGAGAGGGGGGAGATGGGCGGGGAGCGCGGTGGAGAGGGCCAGGTAGGGAGGGATGTGGGAAGGAAAGAGGCAAGTATGGGGTGCAGGGTCTCAGGGGGGAGGGGGGAGGGAAAGGAGGAAAATCCTCTCTGGGAGAAGGAGGGGACAGGAAAAAGGGGGCCCTGTGGAGGGGGGGGGGGGTGAGAACAAGGCCAGGTTATAGTCGGAAAGAAGGGTATATGTCACGGCGAAGTTCGTCATCTGGGAGGGGGAGGCGCTGGAAATTGCCCTGATGAAGGAGATGGAGGGTGCGGAGGTGGAGAGAGGAGGGATACAGCGATAGAGACGCGGCAATCGGTGGTGGGTAGAGGGGAAGGAGGTGGGGGGGATCAAGCCTGCAGACAATGTAAAGGATGCGGAGATGTTGGAGGAACAGGAGGAGGTGTGGGAAGGGGATCAGTTCATACTGCAGCCATGTGGGGGATGGAAGGCGGATACGGAAGGCAAGGCGGAGCGTATGGCGTTCAAGGATTTGGAGGGCCTTGTAAAAGCAGGTGGGGGCGGAGATCCAGGCAATGCTGGCATAACAAAGGATAGGACGGATGAGGGATTTGTAGGTGTGGAGGATGGTAGAAGGGTGCAATCCCCATGTCCGGCCCGACAAGAGTTTCAGAAGGCGGAGGCGGGAATGGGATTTCTGCTGGATGGTCTGGAGATGAGGGGTCCAGGTGAGGTGTTGGTCGGGGGTGAGGCCAAGGTATCTCAGGGTGGGGGTGAGCTGGATGGGACGACCATAAAGGGTGAGGTAGAAATCATGGAGGCGAAAGGAGCGAGTGGTGTGGCCTATGATGATTGCCTGGGGTTTGGAGGGGTTGAGACGGAGGAACCACTGATTACACCAAGTGGTGAACTGGTTACAGTGGGTTTGGAAGGTATGTTGGGACCATTGAAGGGTAGGATAGAGAGCCAGGAAGGCAGTGTCATCAGCATACTGGAGAAGGTGGACTGGTGGGGGTGGCTTGGGCATATCAGCCATATACAAGAAATAAGGGAGAGGGGAGAGGACAGAACCCTGGGGGACGCCAGCTGTGTGATAAAAGATACGGGAGTTGGTGTTGTGGAGGGTGACATAGGAAGGAAGGTGTGAGAGGAAGGAAGCGACCAGACGGACAAAACTGATGGGCAGAGCGTAGGTTTGGAGTTTAAAGAGGAGACTGGGATGCCATACACGGTCATAGGCATTTTGTAGGTCAAGGGAAACAAAAATGGCGGAGCGACGGGAGTTGAGCTGGAGGGACAGAAGGTGAACAAGGTTTAGCACAGAAGGAGGGTCGGAAGCCCCAATGGGTAAGGGGGAGGAGGTGGTGTCGGGTAAGGTGCTGATGGATACGGTGGGAGAGGATGGATTCACAGACCATACCGAAGACGGAGGTGAGGCAGATAGGACGATAAGAAGAGGTGGCAGAAGGGGGTTTGTTGGGTTTGAGGAATAAGAGGATGCGGGAGGTCTTGCACAGGTCAGGATAGAAGCCAGTAGAGAGGATGACATTATAGAGATCGGCGAAGACAGTCAGGAAGGAATAGGGGCTTTCTCGAAGGTGGCGGTAGGTGACACAGTGGTGACCAGGGGCCGTTTTGCGTTTGGACCGGAGGATAAGTTTAATGTCTTGTGCTGTGATGGGAGTGTTTATGTCGGAAGGGGGCAACTGCCCCAAGTACTGGAGACTAGGAGGAAGTGGAGCAACTGAGGTATCGGCACATTCCATGACAATGGGGGAAAGAGAATAATCAAAGTGGGGATCATCTGGGATGGAGAAGACCTCAGAAAGATGGGATTCGAAGTGGTTGGCCTTACTGAGGTTGTCAGGAAGGGGGCAATCGTTATGGAGAAGGGGGTAGTGGGGAGCGGAAAGAGAACCAGTAAGGCGATGGAAGGCTGACCAGTACTTGGAGGAGTTTATAGGGAGGGTGGCGTTGAGTCGTGTGCAGGTCTGGCGCCAGTCTCGGCGTTTCCTTGCTGTAATAAGGTTCCATGCATGTCGCTGTATTTGCCGGTGGTGTTGGAGTGTATCCCAGTCACGAGTGCACAGGAAGGAGCGATAGAGGCGGCGGGATTCGCAGAGGAGGAGGACAGCCCGCAGAGGGAGAGTGGGATGGTGTGGGTGGATGGTTTTAGTAGGAACATGGGCCCCCACGGCGTCAGTAATTACCTTCTGAAGGAAGGACGAGGCGTGGATGATGTCATCAGGATGGTGATAGGTAAGAGGGTGGCTTTCGACCTGGGTAGAGGTGGAGTCCCGATAGGCTTCCCAGTTGGCACGATGTTAGTCATGGACGATCTTGGGAGGGGGTGCAGGGTGTGGAGCTGGAGGGGGGCGATGAGCAGACATTATGGTGAGAAGGACAGGGAGATGATCTCTAACTGTGGGGTCAAGGATGGCGACTGCAATATGCCCAAGGGGGTTGGCGGAGGCAAGGACAACTCGAGGGTGGTGTCACTTTCGGGTCAGGTGTGCTGGGGAAGAGAAACAAGGTCACCTTGGATCGTGGAGAGGAACTGATGCCACCGCCGAAGGGCGCAGGAGTGCGGGTATGGATGTTGAGGTGGAGAAGGTACGGTCAGTGTGCGAGATGAAGTCATAAGGAAGAGGAGCAGTGGAGTGGACACAGATGGTGGCACAGGTAATGGTGAGGGAGGGGAATAAGCTGAAGATAAGGTGTTCAGTGGGGTCATTGAGGAGAGGTTGTGGCCGGGGATATGCTTAAGGTGGCCGATGGCGACCCCACCTTGCGCACGAAGACCAGGAGCCTCAGTGTGGTGGAGGATATAGGGAGAGGTGCGGATAGAATGGTGGAGCTGGAGAAAGGTTTCATTCAAGAGGAAGGTGTCAACCAGGTGGTGGGAGAGGGTGTGCATGAGGAGGTATTTGTTGGAGCTCTGGAAGAGGATGCGATACTTGTGCAGCGCCAAGGCGAGAAGCAGGGGGGGGGGAAGAGAGGGAAGGGAGGAGGCTTAAACTAGGGTGTCGAGGTGGGTGAAGGTGAAGTGGGCTTGGTTGTGGGAGTAAGTGGCGAAGGTGTTCAGGCCGAAAATGGAACAAGCGGCAAGAAAGATTTGTTAGAAGGTGTGGGGGCGCTGAAAAGGGTGAATGTTTTGGAGTGCAATGGTTAGGTACCAGATGATGTCCTCGGCCGTAGGGGGTGGACGGAGGGAATTATTGTGATGGACAGGGGGATTGACGGGACGAACATGGACTGCAAGCTCAGGGGTGGTTGGAGTTGGTTTAGCTTTACACTTGTGGGAGTAGGTGGGATGGGGGCCATTGCAGGTGTTACAGGAAGGAGGAGCAGCGAGGTTGGGGCAGTTCTTAAGAAAGTGGGAGACCTTGCAATGGGGACAGGTGGGTGGGTTTTTGCAGTTGGGAGCCAGGTGGTCATTGTACATCAGGCACCACTGGCAACAGTAGGATTGGGGAGGGGATTTGGAGGATTCAACAGGGTGGCGATGGTGGTATATCAGGGCACTCTGGGTGAGGAGATGGTCAATGGAGGGGGCGGACTCAGAGAAGACCCGCATGAGGTAGGTGGGACCAGAGGTATTGTGGATACGGCGGGCAGAGCGGATTTCCAAGTCCGGGTGAGAGTTCAGTTCTGCCAACACTTCATCCTTCGTGATCACCGGGCTGAGCTTGGTGACATAGCAGTGCAGGTGGGAGGGGCGACGGGGAGACTGGGGCTGACGTGGAGTGGAAGCGGAAAGGAAGGGTGTCAGTGATGCATACGGGCCAAACATAACTCATGGGAGTTTACGGAGGAGGTCTGTGTGAAAGGATGGGGATGCGGACTTGATAAGGAATGAGTCCCTGCGGGGAATGAGTTGAGAGATGGGAGCACCAGGTAAGTACTTTCGTATCTCCATGGTGAGGTTAGGAATGTTGAGGAACTTAGGATCGAGAGTTGACAGGACAAAGGTGTGGAGGTTGGGGTGGCTGGAGGAGGGGTGGTGTCTGTGGAGACGCCAGGAGGAGGGGGAGGTGGTGTTGACTTTTTGTGGGAAGTGGCGGGAGCAGAGTCGGTAATGTCGCGCTTTTGGGATCTTTTGGAGAGTGGAGGCTGGGAGGAGGGGAGAGTGACGGGGAGGAGAGGGAGGTGGCGATTGGCAGATCTCTGTGGCATAGAGGACGTGTCGGGAGAAGCAGCCGGTTTAGTGGTGGCGACGGTGGCTCGGTGCGACGTGATGCATGCGGGAGATGCAGATGACAAAGCGACAGGGTGGGTGAGAGAGGGGAAACCGACCACCTGAGGAGTGGCAGCAGAGTCGCAACAGAGGCGTATGTGAGGGCGGGGGCAGTAGTGGGAGATGTTGAAGGTGTGGAGGCTGGAGGTAGGGTGTAGAGGTGTGGGTATACAGCAGGGGAGGAGATAGGGGGATGGGTAAGTGGGGGAAGGGGAGGTGAGGTGTAAGGATGGAGGCCAGGGGCGGCACTCCAGGAGGTGACTGTGGGAGAGGGGGAGGGGGAGGTGTAGATGACAGTGGAGGGGGGAGTACTCATAGCAGACGAACGGAGACGGACGGACGGGAAGCAGGCGGCGGCGGCGGCGGCGGCAGCGGCTACGGCTATGGCGGCGACGACGACGAGGACGGCGAGCAGACAGGCGGACGGACGAACAGCTGCAGCAGCGAGCGGCAGGCGGGCGGGCAGACAGACAGACAGACCGACAGACCGACAGAATCTTCGAAGACGGAGATTCCACCCCGAGAGTAGCCCAGGCTTTGCAATCTGACGCTTTCGAAGGAGGGGATCCAACCCTCTAGATGACAGGCTGAGCGAGAGGCAGCGCTTAAGTACTCTGTCGGGGACGCCGCTATTGGCTGCTGCAACCACATGTTCCACTGTGGCGCCCTCACACTAAGTGAGGCGCGCTCCACCACAGCTTACGGCACGATGGTGCAGAGACCTCTAGGGGTCTTCGACGTCCATGACGTCTAGCGGGGATCCAAATTCCGTGGCGTGCGGTACCAGACATAGCTTGCTACTTTTGGCGTGTAGCGAAGACTTGCCTGAGGTACCACTATCACTAAACTTCTTTCCTCTGCATTTGCCAATGGTGCACGGGAAGAATGAATGTTGATAAGCCATCATGCGAACTCCAACTTGTGAAGTTGCACTCATCGTTGTTGCTATAGTTTTGGTGTATGTGTATGAGGGAATGATGGTGGGTGAGGGGAGGAGAAGGGGAGGGTGTAGGCGTCATCAGGCTTCAGGCTTGTTTGATGCAAACCACCATGAATTCCTCCCTTGGACCAACTCCTTCACGTCAGAGTAGTACTTGTACTATACGTCCTCAATCACTTGTTGGCTTTATTCCAGTCTTTGTTTTTTCCACAGTCATTATGCCCTATAGCTCCATTTCGTACGTACCATGGATATGATTCCCTGGTGTCTTAGCATGTAACGTACCAGCCTGTTCTTCTTGTGGATGTTTTCAACATGTTCCCCTCTTCCGCAGACAACTCCTTATTCATTCGGAATGCACCCGATTTTCATCTTTCTGTAGCAGAACATCTGAAAATCTTAGATTTTCTTCTGTTCCCCTTCCCAACAGTTCACTGACTGAATAACATCAGAAACAGGCAACGTAACTAGCTCAGTCCCTGACAAACTATTTGCACACCATCACGTCTTTTGAGTCATTTTACTGCAGACTGCTTTCTGCACTCAGTGTAAATAAACTTAGGCTGTCTGGCACTGATCGTCACTACGGTAATGATTTCAAAGGGAAATTTTTCTATAAAATACAGCGCTAAACATGGAATCTGAGACAACACGAAAAATAGCACCTAATAAGATTTTATTTATTGTGCCTACACAGTATATCAGCAAAAATATGTGATTAATTTTGTAGTTATTGGTAGTATACAGATCTGAATGTAAGTAGACAGAGCTGCCACCTCTGGCAGCAACAACAGTTCTAAGCTGGATGCGTACCAGGTCACAGTAGTGAGATCGGATTGCAGATGGATCCTATTTCGACCCTATGCAAGGTTTTATCAATCATACTGCCGACGAGAGAGGTGTCAGTGTCTTGGCGTTCCTAGACCTGACTTCTGAAATTTAATACATAATTTTTGCTCATTTAGCCTGACCAGTTTCGGAACGTAATTCTAACAGTGCCAACGCATTTTTCATTTCCATAATGTTCACAACATAAAATTAAACAGGAACTAATTTCCTTAACTGTTATTGTCTTTCATTAACAATATATTCTTTTAAGCAGGTACTGATGTGTATATAGGGTACAGAACCAGAAAATATCTATCAGCACTCTCTTGGTAAATCCAAAGCATTTTCTAGAATGAGTACACATGGGCGGGGGATATTTTAAAACCAGCACAAAAAGATCGTAAAAACTAGAAATTTCGTTAATTGTTGTTGACTTTTATTTTCAACATATTTTTCAAAGATGGAACTTCCTGGCAGATTAAAACTTTTTGTCTCAGTCTACCACATACTTTCAATTTGGCAGGAAGTTTGATATACTCACACACTCTGCTTCGGAGTGAAATCTCATTCTGCAAACTTCCCCCACGCTATGGATTATTTATACATCTGCAGTGTCCTTTCTTCCATAAGTGCTAGTCCTTCAAGTACCCCAGGAGAAGCATTGTGAAGTTTGAAAGATAGGAGAGTAGGTATTGTTGGAAGCAAATGTTTGATGACAGGTTGTGAGTCGTGCTTGGGTACTTCAGGTAGTGGAGTACTTGCTTAAAAAAGTCGAAGCTCGGTCCAGCTTTAATCTGTGAGAAAGTTTCATATCAGTGCACACTCCGCTGCAGAGTGAAAATTCATTCACATTTTAAACATAGACAGGGTAAACATTAATTAAACCGACAAACTGCAGTGGTGGATTCCTGACTGGAGATGGATGATAAAAGTTCCTATGAGCATGTATCTGGAATTGGAGAGTGTGCGTAAAATGACAACAAATTGTCCATGAACAGAGTACAGGGCTGCATTAGATCCACGTCACAACATCTGTTCACCTCGTTGCAGGTGAGAGGGGACAGTAGCACTTGTCATGCATGATACAAAGATAATCGTACTTTGGCTTACTTCATGTTGGCGGGCCACCTATCTAGAACTTGTACTACAGGTATCCTCAATACCCAGTAAAAACCAGTCCTTCCACCTGTCTGAAAAGACCCATAGCCGCATAAATGGCCAAACAGGGCTTGAAATCTTGTATGATGTGGTTGTTGTCTTTGAGGGTACTTTTTTGGTATAACTGTGCTGCCTCTGGACCATCTTTATCTACTTGGCCGTACACAAATACCATTTCGGCTTGTCCCCGACATTTAATTTCGGACCATTCTGCTGTTGAAAGTACGCTGCGTCAACTACACAGTCTGAAACACACAAAGAACACACTGCACGCGGTCAGAGGAACTTTCATTCGTTGTAGCCATATGCTGTGGCAACGGTGCATTTCCAGACACATGTTCATAGCACCTTTTTCCTCAATTTCGACTGAGAAATATGTCCCTGCGATTTACTCTCCCTGTGTAGATGTGTAAGTAGGGCCCTGAACATGAAAATCTGAATAAGGCGTATGTTGTAAAAGGTCTCATTCATTACTAAAAAATAAACTTTTGGGTCAAGTTTTGCTAAGAACTTTAAAACAATTACGTAAATTAACATAACACACCATTAAAACAGCAAATGCTATTTCAGAATTATAAAATATATAGTAAATGACTGGATTAAAATATTTTCAAAAGGTTTCAATAAAATACTACCCCCTCCTACACCCTTGGTATTGCAATAACTCTGGCCCTCTGCTACAGCGGACCAGAATATACACATCCAAAAGATATTACAATACTTCTCAGTACTAACATAATAATAATAACAGCTATTATTACAATAATAATAATATTGACATTAAAACAATAACTGAAATAATAATTGCAGTTGTAAAAGACACTTAGGCTGATGTAGGTTAGCTTACCACCTCTGAAGCCATGTTTAACGTTATCGGACATGAAGTGGATAAAGGAAATGGAGAAGTTTGAAATGACAGTGATAAATTAGTAAAATCAGTAAACCAGTTGCCTAATTCTCGATATGTGTTTTTCTATTAGCCTTTTCTACTTCTTGTAATCTTTTCCCAGTCCAAATACAAAATGTATATATTGTTACAGTTTCAGTGCTCTGTTGCTCATGAGTCACTAATGCGACTGACCAACTACATAAAACTACAAACAGAACGACTGACTATTTACATGAGGTCTAGGTTGGGACATTCAAATGTATCTTTTGATGAATATTCATTTATCAATATTAATCTCAATCTCATATCTTCTGTTATCTTTTGGAGACCTATTCAGACTATAGTGTTCATTGTACAGCCTAAGTCAGGGGGGAGGGGGGGGGGGGGGTTCTAACGACTTCCGTAATCCCTGCAACATTCGCAAAATCCAGTCTCCCCTCAATTTCCACAAACACGAAGCGACTCCCAAGAATGGCCAGTGGTTTTAAATTTCTGTTGATGACAGGAGCAGCAACCATAGAATGAAATCTTCTTTTAGAAGTAGTAAACAGGCAATCAGTTACAAACTGTAAGGTTTCTTAACACCCTTTAGACAACGTTTCAACGTTTATACAAACGTCTTCTTCAGAACGAAATATAGGAAACTGGATTACTTTTTGTGGTAGAGATACGTTAAAATATAACCGAATGGCATCAGAAAATATAAAATTTATTTTATTTAATTCATTGTCAGGTAGAATTTTACATTTTACTGACACCTTACAGCTATATTATAGTGTACGTCTGTCACATTATATAATAGAGTTGTCTATATTTCCTTCTGAAGTAGACTTTTCTATACCCAGGAAATAATGGAAAAGTGGTTTTGATAAAGTATTCGGTTTGAAAGTGATTGTTTGATTACTATATCTACAAGAAACTGGTATGGTATGTGTTTAGTGACAGACATATCATATTGCACCACCGTCACTAACATATGTTTTGTTCACTTGATCGCTGTAAACGGAAACATTTCGCCCGTTCAACGAAAACTGTATTTTCTCTACAATGCCAGTCAACACGCCTGGCTAGTTTTGTCCCCAAAATATCGCAGATTTATTGTTACAGTCGCACACTACAACCAAGGATTTGACAGTGGAACGTTAGTTTTCTTGCGCTTAAATACAGAGTGGGTAGCTTTTTATCTTTACAAAGATATGTATTTTAAGAAAATCTAATACGTATAACAATATTGCCGTCATTTTACTCGAGAGCATTGCCTGTATATTCTCTCATGGGAATCTATAACCAAACGTGTTGAAAAGTCGTTCAAATTATTTCTATCCGTGAA
Source organism: Schistocerca americana (assembly GCF_021461395.2). Classification (NCBI taxonomy): domain Eukaryota; kingdom Metazoa; phylum Arthropoda; class Insecta; order Orthoptera; family Acrididae; genus Schistocerca; species Schistocerca americana. The sequence goes on from NC_060122.1 coordinate 87,855,339, forward strand.
AAGTTTCTTGCCTTTTTCTTTCGTGGTTTACTGTCACAGTCCTTCTTTAAATAAATTGAGGTTACTCAAAGTAACTGAGAAATTAAAATATTAGCTTCTTAAAAATTCGACCTTGTGATAATTAGCAATGATGGCAATGTTAAAGAAAACATTGGCTATATTGCTAAGGCGTTTATGCAATTTATTAAATAATTTGAAATAGCTACGGCCCAGAGTTAGCTTGGAAGACTATTGTTTTGGTAACCGAAAAATTGCACATGAAATTTAATGCTGGTTCCGTTCGGGAAAGAAGTAGTTTATTAATAACCTGAGTCAGTAATCTAGAAATGACTTCAGGTACCATCATGAGAAAAGATGGCTGCTCATGAAATGGCGCTTAAAATTTACGCAGTCCAAAAGATAAGCTTCTGTACTTGATTATTCCACTGTCACTAATCCTGTGGTATTCTGAATGAAACAAAAAATTAATTTCACAATTTAAATAATGAAAAATGCATCATCGGTCTTCATTTTGATGCTTAACACTATACGTTTCGAGAATTTATTCTCATTTTCAATTAAATTTCCCTACATCAATATATTTTTGTTCATGGTTGCATGTGTGATTTTCTCCCTGTCTGGCGTCTTTTTTGCGGTTAAACTGCAATCCGAAAATCAGACAAAATGAATCTGTGTACGTTTATAAATGCTAATGTTGGAAATGGTACTTTTGTTTGTGTGCTTACAGGTGTTGCTGTTCTCCCGTTATGCAGAACATCATATACACACCAATCATCACTTACACGGTTTTTCTAAAAGACATGCTACATAGATTTTACGACAATATGGTTGATAAATATACAGTACACAGTCCAAAGTGTTACAGTGCTTTTGGATTACATTATGTATAAATATAAGTTTGTCAGTTATAAAATGTATTTTGCCATTATTGACAACTAAAACGTTTATAGGTATAAAAACTGTTACAGTTGTCAAATGCAGAAGAAACGTTTGAAGAGATTGACTGATTCACTATCTATTTTGTCACTGAGAATTTATTCTCCTTGCTTCTTGTGGTGCACAAAAATTTCAAGCTACACCAGTAAATACACTGTATGAGAAATTTGGAAATGGTGTATTACCTTCTTCTTTGTTTTTGAATGTCTGTCCAGTGCTTTTTATATGTGTTGCAGTTGCTGATTTTGTAAACTAGTTATCTATTCAGTGTATGTAATTTGAAAATTCCTGCCAGAATGTCCTATGTAGAAGCTTGAGAAAGTTTTACATGTTGTTTAGTATATTCCCGAGTCGCGAATTTATCTGTTGTATTGTTTAAGGGATGGACTAGATTCTGTTGTTTATTGTTTGTGGAGAAAGCTCAATGGTATCGAATTGTCTCTCCCTATGCTCTTTTTTCATTGGAATTTTGTTTGCTTTTTGTACCATCGTTTTGTATGCAACTTTCTTGTGTATCTGGGAGAAACGATGAAGCTGGGAATTTGTTAGTGGAAGTTAGGAGGTTGTGTTTTTTCTGTATATCTTGAAATTTTGCCTGATATTATATATCATTAAGCAAACTGAAGCGGCGAATGATAGACACTTTGCACAGAAACGTAACAGAAAAGAAATAAGTTCCTGGTTCTTTAGAAGGAACCAATTACAGAATCAAATGTGTGGCTGGCATACTTCATGTAGGTAACATCTCTCAAGAAATAGCTAACCTAATTGCGTCATATAAAGTGAACATAGCTTTCTCCACAAACAACAAACTACTACAGAAACTAGTCCACCACTTAAACAATAAAATAGATAAATTTTCAGACTCAGGAATATACACAATAACTTATAAAAGTTTCTCAAGCTACTACATGGGACAAACTGGCAGAAATTTTCAACTTAGATAAATTGAACACATAAGCAGTTCACAAAATTAGCAATACCAACAAACGTAAGAGACACTGGACATCTGTTCAAAAACAGAGAACAAAGTCTTACGATACTCCACCAGTTCCAAAAATCTCATACAGTATGTTTAATGGTGGAGCTTTAAATTTTTCTACGCCTCAGAAAACAAGGAGAACAAATTCTCACTCACAAACTAGTTAGTGAATTAGTTAATTGCGACAAATTTTGCCGCTACATGTGTCGTAAGTATGTACATTTTAGTAGCCAATAATGGTAAAAATACCATATATAACTGACAAACTTATTTATATACGTAATGTAATCCAAAAGAACTACATCACATCATACTGTGTATTAACTCTCTGTCAACCATATAGTCGTAATACCTTTGTAGCATATTTCGTATAAAATACCGAGTATATGATGATTTTCGTGTATATGATGTTCTCTATAACGGAGGAGCATCAGTAGCAGTAATTAGACAGACAAAAGCATCATGTCTGACATTAGCATTTATAAACATTCACAGATTCATTTTGTCCGTTTTTCGGATTGCATCTAACGGCAAAAAGACAAGAGGCAGGAAATAACACATTCAACCATCACAAAACACATTCATTTAAGCAAATGCACTTGAAAATGAGAATAAATTATTGAAACGCATTGTGCTAAGCATCAAAACGTAGGCAAAAGTTGCTATTTTCAATATTTAAATCATGAATGACATAGTTGAAGACTTTAATGAATCATTTACTATGATGAATGAAATGTAAAAAAATAAATTATTTTGAACAATATATTGAAAGGAACTGACACACACATTACTGTTTTGTCATCACAGAAACTAATCGATAGTTATGACAGAAAAACAGGAATGTTATCTGTGAATGTTATACTTTCATATAATTCCTGTACATTTAATTAGTTCCATAGTCTGATTAAGCATTTATTCTCCAGATAAGATTTAAATCTGAGCACCCAGCTAAATTAACATGAAATCTTCCACAATCTAGGATCGAGTGAGCTAAAAAAGCGGAAGAGCAAAATAAGCAGGCAATGATACAAAAACATGAGGGCAAGGACCCCTATACAATGGTTTCTAGTATCACTTATGTCGATGACCTTTGTCCTTATTGAGATAACATGTATGATTACAGGTCTGGAATCTCTGATACAGGTAATGTACCCCCAAAGTTCTATAGTTTTCGCTTGCGCAGTTTACATTACTGATTCCACATATTTACATTAATGAAACTCAAGTGAAAATTTGTAAAGTTAGGCTGTGAAGCTGTGGTGAGATGTATAGTGTGCTGTCTTTTAAACCGTGTTGCGAATGTGTAAATTTAGTAGCGTTCAATTTATATATGCCTTCAATTTTAAATTGTCATTCAGCTATTGCATTACCTGTCTAGAAAATGACATGAGCGTGAATGTGAACTAAATTGAAACAGACAACCGTTTTCATATGTTGTCTGTAAAGAAGTCTATCTGTTTAAAATTGTTCAGTTAGGTTCGCTGACTGCTTTGGTACATGCTTGGTTCACTCCGGAATATCATTTTACTTTTATAACATAGAGACACACAACAATGGCATCGGATAATTTTAGTGAAAAGGTATCTGTACCTAAGCTGAGGAAGTTTTATGCTACAACACCAGTAAGGGTTGGAAGAAGTTAAAATAGTTTCCCATAGCATACATTTTGATACACTATCAAGTTGCCTTGACGTGGATTCTTTTTACATGGCAAATATATATGTCTGAGTTATTTGGCTATTTGAACTCGCCGTGTATAGCTTTCATGAAACGGCGGCAGATAAATGAACACTGGTGTATCACAGAATCGATCTGTTCCAATTACATGAAAGTAACTGACTGAATTCCACTTGAGAAAATATTAATCAACACTAAATAATGGTTCTCGACATTTTCAGTCTGTAATAAAACTACAACTCTTTCCAATTTAGCACTAATGGAGGCGTTGCAGCTCGTCCACAGCGAAGAAAATATGGAATGCAGAGGATCAAGGCTGGTAATATTCTTACAGAAAATATGAGATAAACATGAGTAACATTATTCCCTATTTTTCTCCAACAATTTGCAATAGGTAGTATACATAATATTAATAATACCAGACGTCATCTTAGGCGGCAGATTGAAGTGTGTCTTGCTAGCATCATGGCTACTCGAACAACAACAAAGAATGCAACAAAAAATCTGTGATAATAATAACTGTTTTTATAATTAAAAAGTATCATTATTTTCAGTGTATTTTCTGTGGTTTGTGATGATAATGTTTCACCATCTCTGCAAACTATTTCTCTGACGACACACTTGTCTCTCATGTTGACACACATTAAAAAAAATAGCAAAAAATGTTTTTATTGCCTGTCAAATAGGACATTGCACAAAAACACATAAAGGCAAAATGTTCTGCAATGCTTTTGGTAAACAGAAGAGACATACGAAATTCTCATTCTCATTTTTTTTTAAGGTGGAAGCTTAAAGACTGTGTTCTTTACCTCTTTCCGCTTATTGCTCTAGGAAACGGACTTTTAATCAAGAATAATTAAAAACAAGGTATTGCCCAGAAAGAAAACGAATGAAATTACTAAGAATGATAGGGAAACAAATAACAGGGAAACAAATAACAGGACTAAAGAAAGTATGAAAATGGGAGAAGGGGATTGTAACTGACATGGAACTAAGTATTGAGATGGGCAGGGCATGTGGCCTGCAGAGAAGATTCTAAGCGGTTTATAGAATCCAACTTAAACAACGGTACTTGAAATTATTTTTCTACTTCAGTTCAGCATTTTATTCTTTATTCACAGTTTTTATACTTCATCCCATATGTAATTTTATCATGATGGGTGTAATAGTCTGTAAAACTGAGATTTATGCATTATCATACACGATATTCTGTTGGGAAAATTAGCATCACTCGAAAATGTAGTTGGCAGCGTTCTATAATATTTGTTAGATTTGTCTCTACTGTTAGTCACGCATATGTTCGAAGTAGATACCACAGTTTTAGTGGCACAGTAACATTTTACACTCTCTCGCTGTGCATCCAGTGGGATTTTATGGCTAGTAATTGAAGTCTGAGTTCTAAGATGCAGGATTCGATGTACTGCAAGCTGAAGAAATGATATCAGAAAACATGAAGAAACAAAGAACTTCAAGTTGAAGAGTTTGCGGAGGTCATACTAATATAGTACTTGTTGAGTGTTTCATTAAAGTGATGATGATTGCGATGTGGATGGAGATGACGTGAAGTACATGGAAGCAGGGCAAGAGAGCAAAGTTTTCGCTTTGACGACTCCCCTGACGCTGTTCACCAACAAAACATAGGACCAGTGTGCTCTGCCGCCCGTGGCGCCTGTATTCGCCGCAACAGGCGACTCTGGGAACCGGCGACAGGTCGCAGGCCTTGTTAGTGCAGGGCTTGCCGCCTGGGGAGCGCTTCCCGCCACACACCCGCGCGCCAGCCTGAGGGGAGGCAGCATACACTGCCCCCGTACGTCTGGCGGTGCTGCGACAGAACTAACCACTACGTTTGCATGCCAGATGGAAGGTAGGCCGCGGGACACAGAAATGGTTCTAATTTTCGTGTCGAAACACACACAGTGACGTTGGTTCATTTATCTGTGTGTTGTTTGCTCATTACTGTTTACAGATGAAACGAGGATTGTGGGGGAAACGAGCGAAACAGGAACTGGGAAAAGAGGGAAATACGGTACTGTAATACTGTATATTCTGTATGCATTCACAAACGGAATAGGAACTGGGAAAAGAGGGATATACGGCACAGTAATATATTCTGCAATTCACATATAATTAATTTTTGTTTCTGTTCTGTTCCAATTTATCACAAAAAATAAACATCGCCGGAAAAGACCTTGAAGGCCAAACTGCTCTGACCAGCCTCCGTGTTATACTAAGCCGTAAGGTGTCACCGGATTTAGCCACTATGTTATACTAAGCTGTTATGTGTCACCGGATATGGATATGAAGCGGAAGTGGTCAGCACACAGCTCTCCCATCCATTGTCAGTTTTCGAGAACGGTGTCGTTTCTTTTCAGTCAAGTAGCTCCTTAACTGGCTTCACAAGGACTGAGTGCACCTCGCATGCCAACAGCATTCGGCAGATCTAGAGGATGACCCATGCAAGCGTTAGCCAAGCCCAGCAGTGCTTAACGTTTGTAACCTGACGGGATCTAGAGCTACCACTGTGGCAAGACCCTTGCGATTGAAAAACTGAATATGTGCGAAATATTTTTGGAGAGCATTACCATTTTTCAAATTAGAGAATTTGCTGACCACATGTCTAGTGACCATTTATGCTCTTGCCTTACTCGTGATGATTGGATATTGTGTGATGTCCTTAGGTTAGTTGGGTTTAAGTAGTTCTAAGTTCTAGGGGACTGATGACCATAGAAGTTAAGTCCCATAGTGCTCAGAGCCATTTGAACAATTTTTTTCTTGCTTTACTTGTTTGTTTTTTCTACGAAATACACTCCTGGAAATGGAAAAAAGAACACATTGACACCGGTGTGTCAGACCCACCATACTTGCTCCGGACACTGCGAGAGGGCTGTACAAGCAATGATCACACGCACGGCACAGCGGACACACCAGGAACCGCGGTGTTGGCCGTCGAATGGCGCTAGCTGCGCAGCCTTTGTGCACCGCCGCCGTCAGTGTCAGCCAGTTTGCCGTGGCATACGGAGCTCCATCGCAGTCTTTAACACTGGTAGCATGCCGCGACAGCGTGGACGTGAACCGTATGTGCAGTTGACGGACTTTGAGCGAGGGCGTATAGTGGGCATGCGGGAGGCCGGGTGGACGTACCGCCGAATTGCTCAACACGTGGGCCGTGAGGCCTCCACAGTACATCGATGTTGTCGCCAGTAGTCGGCGGAAGGTGCACGTGCCCGTCGACCTGGGACCGGACCGCAGCGACGCACGGATGCACGCCAAGACCGTAGGATCCTACGCAGTGCCGTAGGGGACCGCACCGCCACTTCCCAGCAAATTAGGGACACTGTTGCTCCTGGGGTATCGGCGAGGACCATTCGCAACCGTCTCCATGAAGCTGGGCTACGGTCCCGCACACCGTTAGGCCGTCTTCCGCTCACGCCCCAACATCGTGCAGCCCGCCTCCAGTGGTGTCGCGACAGGCGTGAATGGAGGGACGAATGGAGACGTGTCGTCTTCAGCGATGAGAGTCGCTTCTGTCTTGGTGCCAATGATGGTCGTATGCGTGTTTGGCGCCGTGCAGGTGAGCGACACAATCAGGAGTGCATACGACCGAGGCACACAGGGCCAACACCCGGCATCATGGTGTTGGGAGCGATCTCCTACACTGGCCGTACACCACTGGTGATCGTCGAGGGGACACTGAATAGTGCACGGTGCATCCAAACCGTCATCGAACCCATCGTTCTACCATTCCTAGACCGGCAAGGGAACTTGCTGTTACAACAGGACAATGCACGTCCGCATGTATCCCGTGCCACCCAACGTGCTCTAGAAGGTGTAAGTCAACTACTCTGGCCAGCCAGATCTCCGGATCTGTCCCCCATTGAGCATGTTTGGGACTGGATGAAGCGTCGTCTCACGCGGTCTGCACGTCCAGCACGAACGCTGGTCCAACTGAGGCGCCAGGCGGAAATGGCATGGCAAGCCGTTCCACAGGACTACATCCAGCATCTCTACGATCGTCTCCATGGGAGAATAGCAGCCTGCATTGCTGCGAAAGGTGGATATACACTGTACTAGTGCCGACATTGTGCATGCTCTGTTGCCTGTGTCTACGTGCCTGTGGTTCTGTCAGTGTGATCATGTGATGTATCTGACCCCAGGAATGTGTCAATAAAGTTTCCCCTTCCTGGGACAATGAATTCACGGTGTTCTTATTTCAGTTTCCAGGAGTGTATGTATGCTATCTCATACCTCACAGAAATTTCAAATTGTGCTTATTTCAGGACAGTTTTCCATCACAAACTGTGGGGAAATTAAAGCTTTGTGCCGTCCGTGAGTGTCAGATAAAATGGAGGTTTTGGAGACATATTTTCTATAGAATTATCTTTATATTACAGGTTATACTTTCCCCTGTTCTTCATTCCATTTCTGATTATATCCTTTTAATGAAGTAGACTGTGAGTTCAGTTGCTACATGAGATTGTCGTTCTTCCCTAATGCTTTTTCTCTTAACCGCGCCATTCACAAAAGTCAAGAATGATGTACATGTATCCACTGAACTAAGGGTAGTTAGAATCTAAATTTTTAGCTTGAGAAAAATTCATTCGTTTTTTCTCTTTCTATGATCTTGTTTATCTTTATCGAAATAAGTGTTTCTTGCACATATGATATTTCATCCCCCCATGAACCATGGACCTTGCCGTTGATGGGGAGACTTGCGTGCCTCAACGATACAGATATCCGTACCGTAGGTGCAACCACAACGGAGGGGAACCTGTTGCGAGGCCTGACAAACGTGTGATTCCTGAAGGGGGGCAGCAGCCTTTTCAGTGGTTGCAGGGGCAACAGTCTGTATGATTGACTGATCTGGCCTTGTAACACTAACCAAATCGGTCTTGCTCTTGTGGTACTGCGAATGGCTAAAAGCAAGGGCAAACTACAGCCGTTATTTTTCCCGAGGGCATGCAGCTTTACTGTATGGTTAAATGATGATGGCGTCCTCTTGGGTAAAATATTCCGGAGGTAAATTAGTCCTCCAGTCGGATCTCCAGGCGGGGACTACTCAACAGGACGTCGTTATCAGGTGAAATAAAAATGGCATTCCACGGATCATAGCGTGGAATGTCAGATCCCTTAATCGGGCAGGTGGGTTAGAAAATGTAAAAAGGGGAATGGATAGGTTAAAGTTAGATATAGTGGTAATTAGTGAAGTTCGGTGGCAGGAGGAACAATACATCTGGTCAGATGAATACAGGGTTATAAATACAAAATCAAATAGGGGTAATGCAGGAGTAGGTTTAATAATGAATAAAAAAAATAGGAGTGCGAGTAAGCTACTACAAACAGCATAGTGAACTTATTATAGTGGCCAAGATGGACACGAAGCCCATGCCTACTACAGTAGTACATGTTTATATGCCAACTAGCTCTGCAGATGACAAAGAAATTGAAGAAATGTATGATGAGATAAAATAAATTATTCAGGTAGTGAAGGGAGACGAAAATTTAATAGTCATGGGTGACTGGAATTCGACAGTAGGAAAAGGGAGAGAAGAAAACATAGTAGGTGAATATGGATTGGAGCCAAGAAATGAAAGAGGAAATCGTCTGGTAGAATTTTGCACAAAATATAACTTAATCATAGCTAACACTAGGTTCAAGAAATGTAGTAGAAGGTTGTATTCATGGAAGAATCCTGGGGATACTAAAGGGTATCAGATAGATTATATAATGGTAAGACAGACAATTAGGAACCAGATTTTAAATTGTAAGACATTTGCAGGGGCAGATGTGGACTCTCACCACAATCTATAGGTTATGAACTGTAGATTAAAACTGAAGAAATTGCAAAAAGGTGGGAATTTAAGGAGATGGGACCAGAGGTTGTACAGAGTTTCGGGGACAGTATAAGGGAACAATTGACAGGAATGGGCGAAAGAAATCAGTAGAAGACGAATGGGTAGTCTGAGCGATGAAGTAGTGAAGGCAGGAGAGGATCATGTAGGTAAAAAGACGAGGGCTAGCAGAAATCCTTGGGTAACAGAAGAAATATTGAATTTAATTTATGAAAGGAGGAAAAATAAAAATGCAGTAAATGAAGCAGGAAAAAGGAATACAAACGTCTCAAAAATGAAGTCGTCAGGAAGTGCAAAATGGCTAAGCAGGCATGGATAGAAAACAAATGTAAGGATGTAGAGGCTTAGCTCACTAAGTGTAAGATAGATATAGCCTACAGGAAAATTAAAGAGACCTTTGGAGAAAAGAGAGCCACTTGTATGAATATCAAGAGCTCAGATGGAAACCCAGTTCTAAGCAAAGAGGGGAAAGCAGAAAGGTGGAAGGAGTTTATGGAGGGTCCATACAAGGGCGATGTACTTGAGGAGAGTATTATGGAAGTGGAAGACGATGTAGATGAAGATGAAATAGGAGATACGATACTGCGTGAGGAGTTTGACGGAGCACTGAAAGACCTAAGTCGAAACAAGGCCCCGGGAGTAGACAACATTCCATTAGAACTCCTGACGGCCTTGGGAGAGCCTGTCTTGACAAAACTCTACCATCTGGTGAGCAAGATGTACGAGACAGGCGAAATACCCTCAAACTTCAAGAGGAATATAATAATTCCAATCTCAAAGAAAGCAGGTGTTGACAGATGTAAAAATTATCGAACTATCAGTTTAATAAGTCACAGCTTCAAAATACTAACGCGAATTATTTACAGACGAATGGAAAAACTGGTAGAAGCCGACCTCTGGAAAGATCAGTTTGGATTCCGAAGAAATGTTGGAATACGTGAGGCAATACTGACCTTACGACTTATCTTAGAAGAAAGATTAAAGAAAGGCAAACCTACATTTCTAGCATTTGTAAACTTGGAGAAAGCTTTCGACAATGTTGACTGGAATACTCGCTTCCAAATTCTAAAGGTGGCAGGGGTAAAGTACAGGGAGCGAAAGGCTATTTACAATTTGTACAGAAACCAGATGGCAGTTATATGAGTCGAGGGACATGAAAGGGAAGCAGTGGTTGGGTAGGGAGTGAGACAGGGTTGTAGCCTCTCCCCGATGTTATTCCATCTGTGTATTGAGCTAGCAGTAAAGGAAACAAAAGAAAAATTCGGTGTAGATATTAAAACCCAGGGAGAAGAAATTTATGTGTGAGGAAGCCGTTTCTGAAAGTATTTGTATGGAGTGTAGCCATGTATGGAAGTGAAACATGCACAATAAATAGTGTGGACAAGAAGAGAATAGAAGCTTTCGAAATGTGGTGTTGCAGAAGAATATTGAAGATTAGGTGGGTAGATCACGTAACTAATGAGGAGGTATTGAATAGGATTGGGCAGAAGAGAAGTTTGTAGCACAACTTGACTAGAAGAAGGGATCGGTTGGTAGGACATGTCCTGAGGCATCAAGGGAACACAAATTTAGCATTGGAGGGCAGCGTGGAGGGTAAAAATCGTAGAGGGAGACCAAGAGGTGAATACACTAAGCGGATTCAGAAGGATGTAGGTTGCAGTAGGTACTGGGAGATGAAGAAGCTTGCACAGGATAGATTAGCATGGAGAGCTGCATTAAACCAGTCTCAGGACTGAAGACCACAGCAACAACAACAACAACAACAACATGAAATTTCATTCAGGATGCATTTGTGTATTACATACTGTTCTGTAGAGAGCTTAATTACTTTTCTGTCTCAAATTCAGGGTATTATGTGGGGTTGAGAATCGGAAGGAAAATATTTAGATTAAGAGGTGCAAAATCGTAGAATGCACGTTGTCAGGACCAAGGTAGTTTATTGCACGATCACTATTTGCAGTGTATACCACTGCTTCACTTTTCTTTCAGCTTTCTGTTCCCGAGTGACACAGGCTATGATCAAGATTACAGGTAGGTGGTAAATTGTCCCCTAATGCTACAGAACTGCTAGCGTATTTCAGATATGGTTAGGTACGGAACAATGGAACAGATTGTATGATTTGGCATCTTACCATCAGAATCATTATCCTGCGTACACCACTTGATTAAATAAGGGGTATTAATTCTGTTGTGAGTCATTGTTTTGCTTTTATGTCTTTCTAGTCGGCCTTAATGAGTAATTTTTAGGAGGATAAAATAGTTTACCGTTCGCCTAAATAATCAATGTTTGTCACTTGTGATATTCAATTTCACTGACATGCAATGCAAAATATTTCTCAGATATGAATGAATGTTCAGTACTGATTAGTATATGCCTTGTATATCGGTATACACCACTAGTATCACTCACTCCCTTAACATTAAAAGAGTTATCTTTCAAAGTTCACGACTCATTTAGAGATGAATACCTGACAAATTGGAGAAGGCTCCGCAACGTTCTGAGAATACACAAATAGTACATAGCAGGGTTCTGTGAAGAAAGTGTTAAATTTATTGCACATGAACTGCAATACTCAACTGCATAGCTACCCAGTCTGGCTATTGGCTCACCGTCCTGTGGACGACTGTGATTTAACAAATCGTGCTAAAAAGTTTACCTCGAGTCAAAAAATATTCAAGAGAGAATCCTGGAGAAGTTTTATGGCCTGATGGTGTTACAATAATGAGCAATAGAATGTAATGCTGATGCCAATGGATTGAAAAAGTAAAAAACTAGGCTCGCAAGCAATTTTACTGGAGATCGTAAGGGTTTAAAAGCAACTTAACCAACGTTCATGCTCCATGCTTAAAAACCAGAGTATTTTGTAAATACAGTTTAACGGAATTAAAACAAGTATTTAGAACAAAATTCCAATATGATCAAGGAAGGTTAAAATAAGTACACTGTCTTAAAATCCAACAATTAAGAAAGTTCGCTTCCCTTCAATATTGAACTGGTACCGCGTTTGTATCCCAGACAGTCTTAATCCAACATGGCTGCTATGAAACACCCACCAAGTCGCGCTGTGCATGCGAATTGGTTACATCATAAATTTGGCTAAACAATGATCGTCCATTCATTTACTTCACATCGAAGTTAATCACAACTCAAAAGATTACCTCGAAAATTTCACAACATGTTAACAACATAGTAACAGCATGAACCCAATATAAGCTGAAACAGAACTGATTCTGATTAGTTGTACCCAAAGCACACATGCTGAATAAATTCTCTTCCACTTTTGTATGAACTTTTCAAGCAAGATCACCAATTGCAGCCTTGACTGGCAAGCCACATTCTATAATCGGGATTAATTTATCAGTGATGAAATACTGTCCGGAACATAACAGCGACAGGGCCTATGTACAGACTTTCTTAATATAACAAAAATGTGCAGTTTACAGCGTAAATGGTGCTGCCCATTTCATTATTTATCGATGGACAAATGGCAAGAGTGATGCTCGGTTTTCTATTATATCGCTAGTTAATTTATCTTTCCTGTTCTTTAACTCTCTTAATTCTTACATTTGCGTCTTTTCCCACACACATGGCCTCTTAACCTGTACTGACTCCCCATAACTCCAACACGTTCATTTAGTCTAACCGTTCGTGCTTATCCTGCTGGACTAATCTTGTTTTCATTCATTTCTTTGTTGACAACCTGCTCTCTCATTCTCCCATATAAGCTTGTATTATTAGGACAACCTTGCAGTATTGTCTGCCTATGACGATACACAAATTCAATAGCCTGAATTTCTCGGACTACGTCATCTAATTCTGCTAGAGTTCTGGGGACACTACCAAACGCTACCTTTTGTCTGTTGTCATAAAACGTGACGTACCACTTGTTCTTTACTACACAAAAGATCTAAAACTACCACACGGTTTATACCTGAGTCCTTTTTCGCAACGATACTGACTATACACCAATTATTGCAGAGCTCTGAGAGTATTATCCGCTGCATCTAGTCCGAAATTGTTTGAAGATGTTATTATCTGGTAAGGCCTGTAGCGCCTCATCAAATCGACCCTTCCACACATTCGCTGTTACCAACTTTAACACAACCTAGTCTTTCATTTCCATAGACTATGCTATGTTCCGAAATTAAGCATAAAAATGCAAACAATTAGGTATCTGACTTGCTGATTCCATATAATGAATAAAAAATTCCTCTAAGGATTTTAAATTTTCATAAGCACACTTACACGCATCGCACCCTCGCCACTGCGACTTTGGTCTTCCTGGTTTACCTCATTTCTATTTTCATTTAGCTTTACGTTATAACCCTGAAACGATTCACTAATAGTTAAATTGTAAATGCGTCAACATTATTTCCGGTCTTCATCCACACTGAACAGGTCATCTATTCATCCACATCATGGTTAAAAGATACGTATTGCTTCCGCACTTGATTCTGAGTATAACTCCTTTCAAATCAGTGACGTTTAAAATTTCCTCAAATGTGACACAAATTGTGGCAGTGATTAGATTAACCTTGCTTAGCTCGATAATCGTTGTATTACCGGAATGTGACTGTTCTGACTTGAAAGTGAACACAGACAGTTTCGACCGCAAAAAATATTTATTCTGTGGTAACCGGTTTCGGTCAAGTTTTGACCATCGTCAGACCTTCATACCATGATGGGAGGAGGTGGTGTTGAATGGAGCAGATATAATTCTGCTGAGCAATTCGTGGAGTAACAACACACGCTCCATTTTCCGCCACCACATGTCATCATGGTATGGAGGTCTAAGGCTGGTCAAAATCTTACCGGAACCGGTTATCACAAAATAAACTTTTTTAGCAGTTCAGACTCTTTGTGTTCATTTTGAAACTACTTTTTGCCAGACCGCTGTGCTCCCCGAGATATATGCTCAAAAATTACTATTGTGGCTTACTTGGGCAGTTAAATTTCTCACGATTTCTTTCATTCCCGCCTTTGAATTTCACAAACCAACTCACGTCTACATAGAAAAGGTGATTACTTCAGTCGACCTGGCAGTTTGAAAGAAGCGGAGAATGCTCTACTACTATCATTTGTGGTGATACTGGACAGTAGGACGTAATGTTGGCACCAAGTGACTGAGTTGATGTACAAGTTGCTGTTATACATTCAGTTATATATATAACAACATTTACAATACAAAACAAACCACAATTTCCGTCTCAAAAATTGGTTGTAGCTAAAGTATCGAAGAGCTTAAATACTTACGATTATGCCACAAAAGGTCCCGTAAATCGCAACAAGATCAAATGCATCAACAGTTGTAGAAACAAGACCTGCGAGCAATTTGATTCAGGATCTGAAGAATATAAAAGCAACCTAATAACTCTCAAAGAACAATGCCTTAAAACGAGAGCATTTTAGTAATAGAGTTTAATGGTAGTAAACCAATATCACAACTTCTAAATGATTAAGTCTACGGCAACATAAGTATGTTTTTTAAACAGCGGCTGGCTCTTGTTTCATGTGACCCGCACACCACACACACTGCTGGCCACTCGAGCGCTATTCTCACCCTGCGTGAAGCGAATGAAAATTAAGTCACAAGACAATTGATTCACTACAAACTGCAGTAATATTCACCGTCCGCAGTTGGTATCACATAGAAAAGGAAATTCATTAAATAAAAACGCGGCCCTTTAATTACGTGCTGCAATAGATGCCAACTGAAACGCAACATAGTTCTACGGGTGTTGAGTGCATGAGATATTAAGCGAGAGATCTTGACAGGAGAATTTGTGATGCCCCACATAAAACTGAAAACAATGCAAACAAGGTTTCGATTGCTATACGATGTCGGTTAAATTCCTTGAAATGTTTTTGAGTGTAGCCAGAGAAAGAATTTCCAAAAGGAACATCTACATGTGGGCATGTAACAGCGTAGAATAGAAACTCAGTAGATTTAAGAGGACCTGGACATATGAAGTTAGCACGCTCACTCCCAAGCTTACAGACCGAATATTCTTTATTAATAACGCCTAGAAAGTTGTGATTTCATTCCAACAGTCCGTAACTTCAGATCAAGAAGATTAGAAACAAGATTTGTTGATCTGTGATACTTTATCACAAAAAATTCCTGACGAGATGAATTTTAATGCATATTAATTTTCGTTACTTTACTCTAGGGCAGCATGCGAGTGACATCTTAAACTGTGTCAGGCTTCTCTCAACATCCACTGAAATATGTTATGCCCCACTTCTTGGGGTTTCCTACCGAGCTCAGGACATTAGAGCGAATTATTTCCTCTAATCATTATGGCGTTGAGGAGTTAGCTTCAGCAAAGATATGTAGTACGTGCAGACTGCAAGATGTGAGGCATAACATAGTTCTATGGGTGTTGAGAGAAGCGTGTCACAGTCTGAGTTACATTAGACGTGTGGTTCTCCAGATAGCGGTACCGAAAGCAAATTGAGTATTAAAAATTTATCTCATAAGGAAACTGTTGAAATAATGGAAATATTATAGATAAATAAAAATAACTGGTAGTGTTGCTTTGCTTAATATTATGCAGTGTTGACAAAAGCCTACAACGTCCTCGACGTTTTGATCAAGAGTAACGTATTCTGAAGTATCTGTCCTGCTACACAGCTAACAAATGCTTGCTCATCTTGTAGTGTCGTTTTTGGTGGAAAGGCCACGTCCCCCAGCGCCGGTTAGTTTACTGGCAGATCATAAAAACGCATCGTGTTTCCTGTACCAGTGGCCGATGCCAACTAAAACGTAACAAATAAACGCTAGTGTACTCGCGCTGCGTGAAGCAAAAGTCTGCAGAGTACGAAACGTGTCATGCGACTATCTGTAATACGTATAAAGAGGTAAACTCTCCTTGTTGCCGGCGTACAAGTTTCTGGTAGCCCTGGTTCCAGTCGGACGAAAATGGTATGCGACGTCATAATTGTAACAAAGACTGACAACAGCTTCCTCTTCTCGGTTTATGTACGTTCCGTAAAGCGGGAGACTTGAGGGAAATCTGAAATTCGATCTTCAGTACATGGGTTCCTTATTAAAAAAATATTTAATAAGTTCTCTTTACTGTACCGTCATTTGTCCATATGAATTCTGACACACTTGGCGGAGGTAGCTTAAAAAGCTGATATTTATATACATCGCCTTAAAAATTATGTTTTGAAGGAAATTAGCTTCCTTTTAATAAAGAATGTCGCTTATTCAAAGCTGGGTGCTATTCAACATCCACCTGTTTCCTTTAAGAATCAGGACTGGTTGCATTATAATTTTGGTTAAAAATCAGTCGTCCCCTGTTCATCTAGTTAACCTCAAAACTAATCACAACTCAAAGATTCACTTTGAACAGTTTAGTATTTGATGCAAGGCAGAGCGACATTTTAACATCATCATTCACAGTTCGTTTACACGATAACTGTTCTTGAGTGGTTGCATCCACTGACATATAAAGAAAACCATTGCACCATGTAATCTGATAACTAACGACAAGTGCATCTAGTAGAGAAAGTACAAAGAATCAAATGAACTAAAACAGTTCAATTATCCTGCTGAAGAAGCGCAGTATTAGCATTGCATTAGTTTGTAGTGGCAGAACTCTCTCGTCAGATGCTAACCACATTTGCTTTGGGGTTAATCAACGACCAATCGTATCTAAAATGTAAGACTCATAGACACAACTGTTATCTCAATCGACTCCCTGACGTGGTGAGGACCGAGAATATCACAATCTCGACATAGGCAGCTTACAGAGTCTCTGGCCTACGCCACATAGAACCAGTGCCACCACTGATATAATGGGAATAAGCGTAAAGCATCAAAGTTGAACCCAAGGAGTATAGCCGACGTTCACATACTGGTGTGGATGAATATGAAGTATGACCACCATTATGTCCTATCTGTCAATGACGAACTCTAGTTACTCAACTTTTGCCGTTTTACACTTACCTCAGGGGTGTTCATTTAGGTATAAGTTGAGTTTAGTAAATACGCATCTGCTTACATTAGCATGAGCGGAATATTGTACCTCATTACTAGCGTGCAACACAGCAATTAATTGAAGTCATCCTGATGTAATTTATTGGTGTTAGGAAAGAAACGAGCTATGTGACAGCAAAGAAAAAGGTGTGCACCACTACGAGAATTTCCTGTCGTTGTTGCTACCACCTGAATCTAGATTGGGACACTGTAATTGAGGTGTAGGGCGCGAGTGTAGAGTCCATTTATGAACATCCCGCAGGATGTGTTACACGGTTACACTAAATCACATGAATGTTTGGATTACTTAGCAAGGCTTCTATAGATTACTTGTCCGTCAGCTCTGTAAGTCATGCGATGGACAACTAGTTAACCTTTCACCCTCGTTTTCTCTATTTATTTTAAATTTTTCAATTGTTTGTGTCATCACAGGCAAACCAAGTAAACTACGTATGTTCATACAACACATTATTGTTTCTGAACTTCCTCGCACTAGTACCTAATACGATGTTTCGATATCGATCATTCCTGTTTAAGCTTTGTTCCGTTAAAGGCAGAATGATTTCTAAATAATTTTCTGTCATTATTTTGTTCAAGCTTGCTCTTAAGTGCCACAACAGTGGTTCATAGGACTAAAACGCAGTTCTTTTAATAACCAAATCTTTCATTCTCAATATATTCCCCATTTCACTCATCGTTTTTGAAGTAATGTGTATTACAAAAATAATCGAAATCTTAAAACTAAACAATAATGGAACCCTTAAAACGTCGGCACTGATAATTTCCTTGGAGCATTTGCAGTTGACGCCACTTATAACATTTCAGAATGTAATAAAGCTACTTTAAAACCGTTTGTTGTAAATATAAGACGGACGAAATAGGTGATTGTCGAAACAATAACAACTTCATTGTTAATTTTCATTCATTTAAATTTAACTACTAAACTAAGAGGATACTACCCGCAAACGCACCACATTTGCAAAATACCAGTCGCCGAGGAAATAGTGGAATCGAACAGCAGTGATCATATCAGTCACAGAAATTACACTTCACTGGATCAGTTACGTATTAAATTTCTTCATTTTTGCGTCGGAGTACGTTTCACATATGAAAAAAAATTATAAAACATCGTCCAACATTTTACAACTTCACAGACAGAATTAAACATACGTTTATAGAACATAGAATTGTTTTTATACGCTGCTAGATGTTTAGATCACAAGATCAGAGGTAAATACTGCTAGTTTATAATAAACTACTTATTTAAAACATATTGATTAGAAGTATTGTCTGAAAGAAGATACTTGTTCGAAATGATTAATTGCCCATGTTACCACTTTAAAGTGAATTGGCTAATACTAAGCAGGAAATTAAATTCTGTTCTTATAGGGCAATGTAAAAAACAATCGATGCTAGGCTATATACAAATAGGAACAACGTCACAAATTTCATGCTATCTATTTGTTGGATTGATGAGGTCTCATTGATAAATTTTAATATTCAGGGAATATAATTATCTTTTAGGAAATCACCCCTGCATTTGACTGATGCTGAACAGCTTTCGCAATTTTACCAGTACAAATATCTCTGCTATTTTTCGGCCCGTTAATATCTGTTATGAAATATTACGACGTAATTTTACATATTTTAAGTAATCTATTAACATGTGAGTCGTTAGTTATACTGACCGCATCTGAAGAGTCTTTAAATGGTAATGATCACTAAGCGAGATAAACGTAATGCCAATTCATAACGAGAGAAGTGGAAGCCCTAACTCCAACTCAGATTTTCTCTCTCTTACCAGAAAATTTCTGTACTCATCAGACTGTTCATTCCATTCAACATATCCTCTAATTCTTCTTCACCTTCATATACATATAATCATCATTATTTATGAAAAATACACATCTTCGTGTTTTTAACTATGTATTACACTCACTGAAAATATAAATCTGCAAGTATAGATATTTTATAAAAGAGTGTGTGTAGAGATTGATAAAAAAGAAGAAAAAAACATTAGAATTCCTTAATAAACTTCTTTTAAATACCGCGTTTAAGTATTTCTATTTGCAAAGAACTCTGGGATTTGGCGTGTAGCTTGTGAGTAGAAACGGAATCATAAAAATATGTGTATATATTGATAACTAGCGTATTCGTGTTGATTTTGTACTTAGCTTATGTCGGTATTCAGATTGAACGAAAAATATACGAAAAAGGCACCATTGCGCGTTACGTACCAATAACCTATAATTACCTTCTTAGTGTAGCCAACGCAACCGAATAAGTCGTTTCGTGAAATGTGGTGTCACGTTTACTAAACTAAAGCCAGTCGGAAACTTTCAAACCGGATTTTATTGAGAATGTTTCAATTCTGAATTTCACGTACATAAATAAAAAAATAGCGAAAATTTCATGATGCGGAAGTCCACTTGTTAGGTTGATTAAAAAAGAGCAGATAATAAAATCAAATTCATATCACACTTTACAATGGATTTGAGCGGAAACATCAGAGACGGTGAATCGATATAGTGCTTTAAAAGTAGCAAACTTCAGATTTCACCCAGTTTCCGAGCTATGGTGTCACTGGCTGGAGTGGAAAACATCGGTCGCTAACTATTCTGGACACCCCAGCGATGTAGCGCTGGTTCTCCGGATACCAGACGGGTTGCGAACACAACCGAGGCATACGCTGCTGTCACTGCGACTTGAAATTCCGGCCTCCACGCGCTTTATAAGCCCCCGGCTTTGCGCATACTCGTCGCAAATGTCTCACAAAGTTTGCAAAACGTGCTCTCAATAAAATGTGGCTCAGAGAGGCGAATTTTTTTGCGGCGCTGCAACCCCAGCTCTACGCAGCGGCTACCTCCCTCTCAGCTGTCCGAAAAAAACTCGCACTGCGTCCCCGCTAGCGGTACTGGAAGTTTCAGTTTCCGTCCCTGGAATTTTACATGAACCACATATGACCCGACACCTCTTAAAATTTTAATACAAGTACAGCAGTCGGTTAACTTCCACGGCAATTCCTTCTGGGGAAGGTAGTCTACTGCAAATACAGGGAGTAATAAATAAAATATCAGTAGTTTCGTGACGTTGGGCCGTGTTTTATTGTGCACGGAACTAAAAAGACGCCAACAAATGGAGATGTCCCGTTATTATAACTTCTGTGTGTGACTGGAATTACACATGTAATAGCTTGTTTTCTGTGCGGATGTTTCAGAACTTTTGTCCTCAATGATGAATAATGAATTGTAAGCACAACATTCACTGAAGGATACAGAATGTGCCTGGCGCTAAGATCTATGCACTGCAATCTTTGACAGTTTTTATAAATGTAACAAAACCTTTTCGTTTAGCGTATGTAGCGCTCTATTTATCTCTACTGAGGACAGTTCTTAGGTCACCGAGTTCGTCCTGTAAGTACTGTGATTCACAAATCCCTTTAGGCCAGTCCACCAACGTTCTGATCACCCATCTTATGCTGTAAAGTCCTGTCAGGTTTTCTAAGTATCGATACATTCAAAAAGGAAATACTACCTCTTTTCTCTTCGTATCTCCATGAAGATATATAAGGAATATATCATCTGTGTACCAAAATCAAGATCATAGTTTCTTCCATGGCGTCTGAAGGACAGCTCCTTCCTACGTTTCCATATAAAAATCCGCCCACTATAAATGCGAAGAGTGGTATCGTCATAGTTTGACTCACAGTATTTCCTGCCTTATTGAATGTACGTGGAAGTGAGATATTTAAAGAGATCTTCTTTATAATTTGTAAAAAAAGACCAACTAACTGTGAAATCAGGAACCACAGTAAATAATGATATAATTCAATGCTGATCATAATATCGCTTGAACTCAACCTGTAGGATTTTAAATTTTTGATCAAATGCCCAGAACCTTTGACAGAAGTATCAGTTTTTTCCTGAAATGGCTGTAGGATAATGGGTAAATGTTTGCCAATCTCATACGTCAGATAATCAATACTGATAACATTGATCTTAATTTAATGACAGGTTTATGAATTTTTTGCAAACAATTGCATTGTGGTTCATTGCTTCTGATTTGACCATCTTGTTAATGGGAGATTTGGAGGAGACATTTATTAGCTTATTTAATACCTATTCAGTCTCCCTTACTCCACCTCTCACTTTTATACTACTGGAGTTAATTTTATTCGGTTTGTGGTTTTATTTATTTAGATATGATTATATATGTGTAGCAGCAAGTAAGTTGGTACATGGGAACCAGTAACTTTGCTTTACGATATTAAAGTTTTGATTGACAATGTTCAGACTAATATAAAACAGAAACTGAGAGTTGATGGCAGTACACGAAATTATTTGTAACAAGTTGCTATGGTTTTAATTCAATGTTATTACACTGTCTTTACTTGGTAATTCTTTCTTCATAAAAGCAAGCAACTTTGAGTAATGTTAAGTAAATATTTCACTTTGGCTGTATGAGTCACACTAGCACACATATGTTAAGTTCAGACATGGAGTAGGAGAGGGAATAAACACTTTTATCATAAATGTGGCACACCGTGGATCAAATTATTGCTTTTCCACATCTGCTCTGGATAATCATGTAGGGAACATTCACTTGCTACTGTAACGTAATCACGAAAGAAAGAAAACTGTATCTGAACTCACTACTTTGCATCGCATTCAGAAAAGTCAGTAATGAAATTCAAATGATCGTTGCAGCACTGAATTTTCGTTACGTTATGCAGTGGATTTTTGAATACCGTTAATTAGAACAGGCGCGCGGCTAGCCCGCTTTCTCTTAATCTCAGGGAAAAAATGTAAAATATTGCTTTAGTTTCACAGAGCAGATGTTAACAAAAAATGTGAAAATAAATGATAAATTCTTAACACAGTTATTCGTTATATTTTTTGTGCCCGCAAATAACATGTCACACAGTACCTTCCAAATCAAAACTGAGAAATGCACTGAATAATATAATATTGTCTACCGGCATTGCTGGAAGCTGTAAGAAAATGTTAAATGTTATTATGTTACCGTGCTTTCCCAGCGAGGCGACTGCGATGCCTGAAATAAAATATTTTTTAAATGTGCCGCGTCTGCGGCCATTTCCCTCGCATATTGGTACAGCGGCTTCCGCTAAATTTAATGCTGAAAATGTCTAAATTATTTACGGGACGAATGGCTGGCAACTTTACAAATTATTTTAAAAAATATATTTGCTCAAACTCTATATACTCAAACAAGAATGCATTAATTTTTCACACCTTTTTACAACAACTCACCCAATGGCGGATCTCAAGCTGCAGGAACAAAAGACTCACGGCCAGCATATACATTTGCTTAACACGCAAATGTTACTCGTAACGAAAGCCAAAGACAACAGAGAGATTATTACAATGCTTTTTACTATATATACATGTACTGAATTATCCTTTTTATCTGAGGCACGGATCATAATCATTAATTCATTTAACAAGAATACGATTTTCAAAAATAATAATATGTCATGGATTCAGAGGTAAAAAATGCATAAAACGTCAAATAATTATGAATGTTCTACACACACACACATGATATATTCTTCAAATCAGAATGAGATTTTCACTCTGCAGCGGAGTGTGCACTGACATGAAACTTCCTGGCAGATTAAAACTATGTGCCCGACCGAGACTCGAACTCGTGACCTTTGCCTTTCGCGGGCAAGTGCTCTACCATCTGAGCTAACGAAGCACGACTCACGCCCGGTCCTCACAGATTTACTTCTGCCAGTACCTCGTCTCCTAACGTCCAGCTTTACAGAAGCTCTCCTCCGAACCTTGCAGAACTAGCACTCCTGAAAGAAAGGATACTGCGGAGACATGGCTTAGCCACAGCCTGGGGGATGTTTCCAGAATGGAATTTTCACTCTGCAGCGGAGTGTGCGCTGATATGAAACTTCCTGTCGGATTAAAACTGTGTGCCCGACCGAGACTCGAACTCGGGACCTTTGCCTTTCGCGGGCAAGTGCTCTACCATCTGAGCTAACGAAGCACGACTCACGCCCGGTCCTCACAGATTTACTTCTGCCAGTATCTCGTCTCCTAACTTCCAGCTTTACAGAAACTCTCCTCCGAACCTTGCAGAACTAGCACTCCTGAAAGAAAGGATACTGCGGAGACATGGCTTAGCCACAGCCTTGGGGATGTTTCCAGAATGAGATTTTCACTCTGCAGCGGAGTGTGCGCTGCTATGAAACTTCCTGGCACATTAAAACTGTGTGCCCGACCAAGACTCGAACTCGGGACCTTTGGAAGGTAGGAGACGAGATACTGGCAGAAGTAAAGCTGTGAGGACCGGGTGTGAGTCGTCCTTCGTTAGCTCAGATGGCCACGAAGCAGCGACTGCACAACATTGGCTTCTCAGAATCCCCTCTTTGTCTCCTTTTCCAGCAACTGGACACTGATGAACACCGTCTGACATGCGCCTCATCGCAAGATGTATGGCGCTTCGTGTATCAAATCATTGCCTGCTATCTCCGGGTGCCACCAGACACAATCGAACCTCGAATGTTTCTATACCCGGAGGACGGGCATTTTCCCGCCACCAAATGTCATGCTGTTACGTGGGTCAAAGGGTGGGCGGTCGCTTATCTCTTTCATGAGGGACCTAAATCCCGCCTCGACTTCTGGACCTACTTACGAACAGTCCATGCAGCTCTCGAAAACACGCCACGTTACCGAACATTATTTGCTAACTATCTTCGAGCGGTCTTTGTTAGACCTCCACTGAGTTGGGGGGTGTCTAGCTCAGAGGGCACCCCTCCTCCCCCGGCGGTGTCTGAGTTTCAACCTCCTACGATCTATTCTACCTCTGACCTCCGCGGATGGGAGAGCGCGTCGCAGATTGCGCGGATTTTATTTCTTTTTGCTTTTCCTTTTTCCTTTCTTTTCTTTAACCAGAATTTATATTTCATTTCTCTTTCGCCGATGTGTTCACATAATTTCATGTAATTAGTGAATATTACAAAAACACATGCAAATAAATAAATAACAACGCCTTCCACTACTGTTTATTCCTGTATCTCCCATTTCCCTAAGCACCGCAGGCTCGGTGGTGGCGAGGAGGACACGGTGGCCAGGCTTCGGGTTTCGACCCCTGCCCACTTTGCCCCCCGAGCTCCCAGTGGTCCACTACAAAAATTTTTTTTAAAAAATTCAAAAAATGTGGTAGAGCACTTACCCGCGAAAGGCAAAGGTCCCGAGTTCGAGTCTCGGTCGGGCACACAGTTTTAAACTTCCAGGAAGTTTCTATTCTTGAAATGTTTACACAGTCATGCTTTATTGCTTCACTTCATCATGTTTATTCGTGTTTAAATTATTTCTCTTTCGCCATGTGCGTGGCACTATATCGATACTTGTTAACTGGTCTTACACAGACGAAAAAAATTATATCACACGCTTTTTATGACGACTGGCCAGGAGACGCTATATACCCTAAGGCCAAAAGTTGTGAGATCCCCTTAATCTCTATATCTTCCCGGTTCTAATAAGTTCCGAATTTTACTACTGAAGAAATTTTATTTATCTGCCGGAAGAACTGGAATGCCTTTAACAGTTTAATCTTGGAGAGCTCTCATCTCATCTTCAGTTTAGTTGTTGCTGGGTGGTCTGCACCTAAGCAAAATCTAGGCTGATTCCATTCATATTTCACCTACAGCTGGTTGAGATATGAAATGAGTTGTAGCTTAGGAAGAAACTGCGTAGTTGGCAAGCATGTCTATTCACACTTTCGTTATATCGAAAACACTCTCAGAAATTATACACTCCTGGAAATGGAAAAAAGAACACATTGACACCGGTATGTCAGACCCACCATACTTGCTCCGGACACTGCGAGAGGGCTGTACAAGCAATGATCACACGCACGGCACAGCGGACACACCAGGAACAGCGGTGGTGGCCGTCGAATGGCGCTAGCTTCGCGGCATTTGTGCACCGCCGCCGTCAGTGTCAGCCAGCTTGCCGTGGCATACGGAGCTCCATCGCAGTCTTTAACACTGGTAGCATGCCGCGACAGCGTGGACGTGAACCATATGTGCAGTTGACGGACTTTGAGCGAGGGCGTATAGTGGGCATGCGGGAGGCCGGGTGGACGTACCGCCGAATTGCTCAACACGTGGGGCGTGAGGTCTCCACAGTACATCGATGTTGTCGCCAGTGGTCGGCGGAAGGTGCACGTGCCCGTCGACCTGGGACCGGACCGCAGCGACGCACGGATGCACGCCAAGACCGAAGGATCCTACGCAGTGCCGTAGGGGACCGCACCGCCACTTCCCAGCAAATTAGGGACACTGTTGCTCCTAGGGTATCGGCGAGGACCATTCGCAACCGTCTCCATGAAGCTGGGCTACGGTCCCGCACACCGTTAGGCCGTCTTACACTCACGCCCCAAAATCGTGCAGCCCGCCTCCAGTGGTGTCGCGACAGGCGTGAATGGAGGGACGAATGGTGACGTGTCGTCTTCAGCGATGAGAGTCGCTTCTGCCTTGGTGCCAATGATGGTCGTATGCGTGTTTGGCGCCGTGCAGGTGAGCACCACAATCAGGACTGCATACGACCGAGGCACACAGGGTCAACACCCGGCGTCATGGTGTGGGGAGCGATCTCCTACACTGGCCGTACACCACTGGTGATCGTAGAGGGGACACTGAATAGTGCACGGTACATCCAAACCGTCATCGAACCCATCGTTCTACCATTCCTAGACCGGCAAGGGAACTTGCTGTTCCAACAGGACAATGCACGTCCGCATGTATCCCGTGCCACCCAACGTGCTCTAGAAGGTGTAAGTCAACTACCCTGGCCAGCAAGATCTCCGGATCTGTCCCCCATTGAGCATGTTTGGGACTGGATGAAGCGTCGTCTCACGCGGTCTGCACGTCCAGCACGAACGCTGGTCCAACTGAGGCGCCAGGTGGAAATGGCATGGCAAGCCGTTCCACAGGACTACATCCAGCATCTCTACGATCGTCTCCATGGGAGAATAGCAGCCTGCATTGCTGCGAAAGGTGGATATACACTGTACTAGTGCCGACATTGTGCATGCTCTGTTGCCTGTGTCTATGTGCCTGTGGTTCTGTCAGTGTGATCATGTGATGTATCTGACCCCAGGAATGTGTCAATAAAGTTTCTCCTTCCTGGGACAATGAATTCACGGTGTTCTTATTACAATTTCCAGGAGTGTACATTGTCTGAATAATATTTATGCTAATAGAAAGTATACTCCAAGAAACGAGAAACAAATGATAGATTTACGAAACCCAACGGAACTTTCGGGCATAAAGTCCAGAGAAAACCAGTTAAACACATCAGTTCACAGACATTCCAATCACCATCCCAAACAGAAAACAGGAGTTATCAAGACATTGATAGACGGGATAAAACAGTCTGTTTATTGCAGTACTAGGAGGACGAGCTCGCTCCGTTAAGAACTATCTTCAAAGAAAACCGCTACTCCATCAGAGACATAAATTGACCACCATAAACTAAAAGGTCTAGAGCTTCCCAATAAAAAAGAAATCACTAACGGGAAAGTATACACGTCATTTGTAAATACCGTCACAGATCACATCAGCACAGTACTCAGAAAATATGGTGTTGATGCGATGATTAAACCAAAAAGAAACGTGCGCTAGTATTTAAGCACAGCAAAGGACCTGCGCCACAGCCCGCCACAGAAAGAGTATATAAAACCTCTTGCACCTGCAGTCAGATGTACATAGACACTAAGAGCAATTTTCGCCTGGGCTATATAAATCAACAGTAGCACACCATGCATTTGGATCAGAGAACCACAAAAGTCGTTCCTCTGACACGAGTGTCTTGTCAAGATCTAATGATACTATGCTAAGATGTACAGGGAAGGCATACAAAATTAAAATGGAGAAAAACAAGTTTACCCTTCTATCAGGCATAGTGTTTTTAAAACGAAATAGTGTGCTTTGTATAAAATTAATTACCTCGCTTATTCAGGTGATTATTTTTTAAATTTCATTAACGAAAAATATTTTAAATGGCAAAGGTCCTTAACGAAAAACAAAGATGACATTAGAGCACAACAACAATCATTCAGTTTTGTTATCGGGAACGAAAACAACGTTGATTTTACACTTGCTTTCTTATTAAATTTAATTAACTGAACTCTTTATAAATGACAAATATCATTACTGAAAGACAGTGGCGTAATAACAGCATAATAACAATGATAAAATTGCGGGCTCGTCGTCATTTTTGGATTGTAGTAATATATAATGTATTTTACGGCAATCAGAATAAGAAGATTAAATGTGCATAAACAGATACGCTTTTGACACATTTTGCAGAAATGTTTTGCGAGCTGCTTCTTTACTTTGCAGGTATTGCATGTTTTCATATTGACCACAGTTCCTTTTTCTCAATTTCTGCTTTTATCTTCTGCTTCTCTTCACATGCTGAGCTATAATGCTGAAGCGTCGGTTCAAGATACCTGTGAATTCTTATGGTATCCAAACTTCATCGAACCAAGTGAGGTAGAACTAATAAACGAGACTGTGATTTTAGGAATACTTTTCTTCTGATACAATTCTAATTGTTTCCTCAATCAATCATTTGTACAGCGAATGCACTTATATTGATTGTAGTAATAAATATAGCCAAGCTCCAACGGTGCACATTTCTTGGAATTCCATACGAAGCAGTCAACGTATACGTAGGGTCGACTTTATCTTAGGTGCTATTATAATTTGTTGTAATGGATGACTTACATTTATTTCCAGTGTCAGTATCTATTCTATCATTTCCATGTAGACTTCATGCAAGGATCACACATTGCCTATTGCTGGGAATCAACAGTATCGCCTTTCATTAAGACAAAAAAATGTACGATGGACAGCCCTTTCTTAGCTAATAGCAAACCCCGTAGAAATCTCATGCTTATTTTCCTTCGTCGTTCCAACCTTATAAACATTTTTCCTTCCTAATTGTTCTATCAAGCAAATGCTAGTAAACGAGTTGTCTGATGTCTTATTTAAACCTGACTGATAATTGGATTCACACATTCGCCGAACAACATCAGCAAGTTTATTGGTTACATAATATAATACTTCTAATTGAACCCCAGCATATATTTCCAAATTATACAGGTACAATAGTTGGAAGTCCGCAGTAGTATATATGTTAACTGCATATGCGTTTGGTTTCCTAGACGTATGTTGGAGAATACTACACTTTCCTCTGAATCCTTCCAGTTTCTCACCGACTGTTTCTCCGGAGTATAGGATTTCTTTCAGTTCTGCACAAACATAGTAAACATTTCCACAATCGGTGTCCTCTTGTCTAACCGTCTCCTTTCATCGCGAGTCACACGACTGTTAAATCTAAGGCACCGCGTAATGTAATTCAAAGGTTTCTCTACAAAGCCATAATACACAAAATTTTGTCATCTGTGAGGCAATTCTAGCATTCTTACTGCGCCATCACCGCATTAGCCGCACCTATAAGAATCAGTTAACTTCCGAATCATTTTGTGGGCCTTGAAACGTACTCTCTGTGGTGGAGCAAGTTCATTCCGTTTCGTCTCTGTGCTCCATCCAACATAGTGATTTTCTCAGCTGCTTCCTCGCCACCTTCACTCTCGTCTACCTCGGTTTCTGAATCTTCCTGCCAACCTTTTACAACATCGCAATCTGAGTACCACTCATTTTCAAAGTTCTCTTGAATTTCATTAGTATCCTCATCAAATAACATCTTTCGGATTTCTTAAAAACGATTTGGCTAGAACTGGTTATAGGTCATGTGGTAGCCTGCCATGATGAACTATGTACCACATCAAATCATAAATTTCCTATCAAATAAGCAATCAGGAGCAAAGTATCTATTTCATAATTGATATCCAGACAGCTTTCCAGGTAGTATTATTTTCATAATTGATATTTAGACAGCCGTAACAGACGATTAAGGGGTCCAAAAATAAATTGCGTGCAAAGATTTCGGAGAAAGGAAGTTACAAACGATAAGACAGCAGTGGGGTCAACTGTTGGCAACTTACACAGCAAATTGTGAAGTGTACTAATTGGAAAGCCGCTCCCTACCGAAGGTTAACAAAAAAGAATAATAACTGAAATTAGACAGGTTGTGGATCATACATAAGACAAACGAACTCCACTCTTCCCCACAATAAGGTCTATAACGCAGTTATGTCGGCATAGCGATCTGATGACATCACGACCAGACTTTTGCGTGTTTACGTATAAACAGGTCAGCCTGCTGAGTTCATTTGACATGTAACTGCCTTCTAGGTCTTTAAAGCTTCTGAAGATGTCTACAGGTGTGGAAGACGAATCTTTAAGCAGAGAATTATGCCTTGGACCACGGTATAATGCCCATAAAACAAATATCACCAGTAACTCTGATACCACAATGAAAACCTGTGTTCCAAACTAAATTTAAAAAGTATGTTGCATAAGAATGTGTAATAAGGTTAAAAAGTTTGTTTGTGTCACTTTTAGAGTCTCTTGCAAACAGTTCTGTAACAAACTGTCAGTAGCCTTGCAGTAAATTTTATTCCTCATAAAGTCTATTTTTTTTAATCAACCATTCTTTACAGAAAATGAGTATTATTCAAAAATAAAATTCTTCACTACAACAGACTGTTCATCATTAGCCATACCGTGGCACAGAAGAGAATGAGGTATTCATCTACAACAATTTTTACCGCCAACCATGTGACGTAACGAATTTAATAGATAATACAACGTGAAAGAGACCTGGAGACACTGAAAGGTTTCACATTAGTTTCATAATGTTGAGACAGAAGTTTCGAAATTACATTTTGTATTGTTAGATATTTCAAGGCGCAAATATGGACTCTGACAACAATTTGTTGTTTGTTAACTGTAGACAAATACTAAAGAAATAGCAAAAGGGTAGGAAATTAAGGCGATGGGACCTGGATGAGTTGAAAGAACCAGAGGTTGTTGAAAATTTCAGGGGGGCATTAGGCAAAATTGACTAGAACAAAGAAATACAGTGGAACACGATTGGGTAACTTGGCAACATGAAATGATCAAAGCAGCATAGGATCTAATAGGCAAAAAGGCCTGATACAAGTTCTTGTATAACAAAGGTGATATTGAATTTAGTTGGTGAAAGGAGAAATATAAACGAGCACCAGGTGGAACAGAACGTGCAAAATGGCTAAGCTGGAATGGCTAAAGGACAAATAAAACGAGTTAAAAGCATATTTCACTAGTGAGAACGTAGATACCACCTGCAGGAAAATGAAAGTGTCCTATGGAGAAAAGAGAAGCAACTGTTTCAATATCAAGAGCTCAGATGAAAAACCGGTTTCAAGCAAAGAAGCGAACGCTGAAAGGTGGAAGGAATATATAGAGGATCTCAAAAAGTAAAACAGGAAAGGGAAAGGACGTAAATGAGATGGGAGAAATGACACTTTAGAAACCTAAACCAAAACCAGACCCTGGGATTGGACGACATTCCGTCAGACCTACTGATAGCATTGGGAGAGGACAAAACTCATCAATATAGCATATAACATGCGTGACACAGACACTGTACCGTCAGATTTCAAGAAGAATGTACAAATTCCAAAGAAAGTAGGTGCTGAAATGTGTGAATATTGGTGAACTATCAGTTTAATAAGACATGCTTGCAAAATACTTGCATGAGTTGCTTACAGAAGAGTGGAAAAACTGGTAGAAACCAACCTCTGGCAGATTAATTTGGATTCCAGAGAAATGTAGCAACACGTGAGACGATACTGATCCCACGATGTATCTCAGAAAATAGCACGAGGAAAGTTGAAACAATGTTTTAGCGTTTGTAGACCTAAAAAAAGCTGTGGATAATATGACTGAGAGATACCAGGGGTAAAATACAGGGTGCGAATGGCATTTACAATTCGTACAGAAATCAGGTGGCGGTTATAGGAGTCAAGGGGCATGAAAGGAGAGCAGTGGTTGAGAAGGAAGGGGGATAGGTTTGTAGCCTACTCCGATCTTATTCAATCTTTTCTTTAAACAAGAAGTAAAGGAGAAATGTTTGGAGCAGGAATTAAAATTCAGGAAGAGGAAACAGAAATGTTAAGGTTTGCCGACGACGTTTTAATACTGTCAAAGATAGTAAAGGACTTGGTAGAGCTGTGAACGGAATAGACATTGTCTTGAAAGGAGAATATAAGGTGAACATGAACAAAAGGAAAAATCAGGTGACGTTTTGGGAATTAGGTTAGGAAATGAGTTAAACCAGTAGACATGTTTTGTTATTTTGGCAGCAAGATAACTGATGAAGGCCAAAGTAGAAAAGATTTATAATTTAGACTGGCAATGGGAGGAAAATCATTTCTGAAAAAAGAAATTTCCTAAAATCGAATGCAGATTTAAGAGTTAAGAAGTCTTTTCTGGAAGTATTTGTGTTGAATGTAGCCATGCATGGAATTGAAACATGGGCGATACACACTTTAGACAGGAACAGAAGGTATTGAAATATGGTGCTACAGTAGAATGCTGATGATTAGATTGGTAGATGACATAACTAATGAGGAGTTACTTAGTAAAATAGGGGAGATTAGAACTCTATAGCACAATCAGACTTGAAGAAGGGATTAGTTGATGGGACACTCTAAAAAATGAAGCGATCGTCAACTTAGTTTTGGAGGGAAGTGTGGGGTGTAAAAATTGTGGAGGAAGAGCAATGCATACAATAAGTAGAATCAGAATGATCAAGGCTGATGTGACATGACGTACTGATACCACCCCATGAGTTTCGCAGAGTGGGTTACGGAACAGGAAGCTTGCTTTAGAGGCTGACAATGGTCAACCGTGATCTGGCAGACCCAATGGAACATGCCCAATGTCCCACACCTAAAGTGACTCTAGACTACGAGTACCATCTACTGCTGCAACATTAGATGGTCAGAGGCATCCACTCACTACGCTTGTGCTAGGAGCAACTACGCTACGACAGCTTCGTTCGTGCTTCTTCCCTGAGACTTCAACAGCTGGAATCAATTTCTTGTTGCATAATATATAATGAGTCTTCGTAACTTTGGAGAAATGCAAGTTGAGTAAATCTTGTGTTTGCTGTCTTCCTTATTCACTAACCATTTTTGCCCCTGTCCAGTTTTCCTACTATGACAGCTGCCACACCAAGCTGCCACACAACTCTGTAACCCACCTCTCCTTCCCGTTGAATGTAAAGTTGTGCACAACATCTGGCGACGAGTTATCGATCCAACGTGTGGAAGTCTTCTAGTTTATTTCTTCCTATCCTGTCGTCTATGTGACTAATTGTTGCTGTTCTGATTCTCCTCCGGGTACTCAATGCTTACCTTGCATGTGGTCTGTATGTTCTAGCTTCCACAGTCGCTGCTTTTGCATCCCTTCTCCCTTTCTCTGCGCTTTTTTTCCCTCTTTTCGTTGTTTCTCTTTGTGCATGGCTTAATTCATAACGGGAATTTCGCCGCAATGGCCTGCGCCGCCTGCCGTTGGTTTATTCACTTTCAGAGAAAACAAATGGTGCAACTACTTGAAGTTTTGAATTGCTTCATGACGGCGCAGATGACTTCACTCGAGTGGCCGGACTCAACGGCGGCGCCAACGCCAGCACTGCCTGTGTATGTGCCGCCATTTAGTGACTTTGACGAGGCGGAGAAAGACTCGACCGAATACCTCGCACAGCTCAACCTACACATTGCAGCACATCAGGTACCAGGTACTGAAAAACATTATTATTTCTTGACGACGTCGGGAGTGACTGTTTCTCGCCTGTGTGTAAAATTGTTTCCCATGGCGCTCCCTGAGTTAGTAGACGATGGTGACCTGTTGCAAGCACTTACAAAGCATTAAGAAAGCAGGGTATAGATAGCCGCTGACCGCTGTAAATTCTTTAAGATGCGTAATCTGCAAGGAAAGACATACTATCAGTGGGTAACTGACTTGCAAGGCCCTACCAGAATATGCCAATTCAGGTATGACAGTGGCAAATACTATAGTCATGCCATGATTCGTGATGCCATCACGCACAGTGCAGCTGACTCTCGAACTCGGTAGCAGATTCTTAAATACCCGAACCCTTCCTTGCAACATGTTCTGCAGATTCTCGGCCAGCAAGTTACCTACAAAGGTGCAGTAGAGAGTCAAGAGGTAGTACTTGTTTGTTCGGTAGATAGCCATGTCAAACAGGCCGCACAGCTGACTCACAAACATGGCCTGACCAGCCAAAGCCGCAGCGATCACGTGAACAAATGTCGAGTCTGACATAAAGTATGAACTCGTGCCCTCGCTGCAACATGTACATGCTGGCGAACTTGCCCCTCACGTGAAGCGACTTCCTTTTTTTGTAGCAAACGGGACATGTACAACCTGTGTGCTTCCAGAAATGTACGTACTCATTTCTGCAGGCGTTCTGCAGGCGTAAGTGACAAACAGTGCACAGTTCGTTTTTAAAGTCCCATAGTGTCTTCAGAGCAAAGCAACAGTATAGTAGCCGCTCAGGAAAGGGTCCTAACTCAACTACAGTACTACTTCAAGACAAGATATTGTTTGGTGTCTCTTAATGCTGCTGAAGAATCGGTCTATTGGCATTTTGGCATTGGAGCTACAGAGACTTTGCTCAGTCGTAGCACTTACGAACTGCTTGGTAAATTTAAGTTGCAATCATAGCGCCACACGCTGACGGCGTATAATGGCCAAAACATTCCAGTCTTAGAAACTTGTACCCTACTTACAACTTTCCGACAATTGACAAAGTCAGTGACTTCCACAGTGCTTTTCTCCAGAGAGTGTCCTTATATTTTAGGCCTAGCCTCTCTTGATTTGTTTGGCTTAAGAATTCGGAACAATGTACTATCTGTTTGTTTCTGCTAAGTTATGTCCAGAATTCTGTGGTTTTAGGCAAAACAAATCGTATGGTTCCCCATGTCACAACGAAGGACAATACACAGACACATTTTGTTAGAACTCGTCCAGTCCCTCATGCTCTTTGATAACTGGTGGCTGAGGAACTTACTGCTTTGCAAGATAGTGGGGTCTTAGCATTCATTACAGCCAGTCAGCGGATGTCCCGCATAGTTATTCTGAAGAAGCCACCCAGCAGACTCAGATGCTGAGCCGATTCTAGGAAAATTGTGATTCCTGAAACAGTCATTGGTAGTTATCCCCTGCTGCGCGCGGAAGAATTGATATAACCTGAGTTCCGGCCGTTACTTTTCTAAAACTGACTTCCGTGACACTTTCATACAAGTGACTCTTGATGTGCAGTCGCAAGATACCCTTTTAATTGACACTCATCCGGGAGTCTTGAAATCTTTGATATTGCCGTTTGGCCGTGGTCCCGAAAACGGCATATTTCGGCACTTTCTGGAACAGCTGGCTGCAAAATTCCTCTTTTGCCCGAATTGTTTGGATGACATTGTCGTCTCATGTCACACTGCTGAAGAACACTTTAGCAACCTTCGCATTCTGTTTCAAGTGTTGTATGTAGCTGGTCTGAAACGTAACGCAGATAATAAAATGTTTCTTCAGACTGAATCTGAGTACGTAAGACATGTCATTAATAGCGAGGATGTTCACCCATTTGAATCACGTTTTCACGCATGTCCTTCACCACTACACAGAGTGAGGGAATTACATTCTGTGTTAGAGGAGCTCATGTATTAAATCCGATCTATTCCTAACGCTGCTCAAATCACGGGTCGATTTCAACGTTTGCGCAGGAAGACCCTACCTTTTGTTTGGTCGTAATAATGTCAGCCGGCTTTACAGAAATCGATTGATGCTTTTCTTAGAAATCGATGCTGAGACGTGGGACACACACACACACACACACACACACACACACACACACAAGGATACTTCAACTCAATAAGGACAAGACAATAATTACCAGTCAAACACAAATTCTGGCTTCTAATTTGCCACAGATTCTATTTAACAACTTGCATGACAACAGCAAACTGCTGTTGCCCCAGAATAATATAAATGATTTTCCTAGAATTTGAAACATTACTAAACAGACAAAATGTCACCAGGCGTCAAAGCCCACCCCAGACAACAGATAAATTTAAAATCCTCTTCACATAAATTATAACAGCCATACAAATGGTTTACTGAGGAAGGCTCCCCACAGAAGCAGCGCACATTTAAGATATAACAACAGAAACCACTCACAGTTTCTCTTGCTGAATAAGATATTGAAAACCCAGTACAATGAAAGACATCTTT
The DNA here is from genome assembly GCF_021461395.2 of Schistocerca americana. Classification (NCBI taxonomy): domain Eukaryota; kingdom Metazoa; phylum Arthropoda; class Insecta; order Orthoptera; family Acrididae; genus Schistocerca; species Schistocerca americana. The sequence goes on from NC_060122.1 coordinate 87,891,012, forward strand.
CAGGCATTACTATATTCTAGTGACAAATGGTGGTACATCAGAGGTGCGCGGAAACTACCACTAATGCTCAATAATTACAATTCGACAGGACTTTAGCACATAATAAATTTTTCATCATTAAGCCCCTGCTTGTTTACCTCCGAACATATTAAAAAATGCTTAAAATGGCTCTGAGCACTATGGGACTTAACGTCTATGGTCATCAGACCCCTAGAACTTAGAACTACAGAATCCTAGCTAACCTAAGGACATCACACAACAGCCAGCCATCACGAGGCAGAGAAAATCCCTGACACCGCCGGGAATCGAATCCGGAGACCGTGGCGTGGGAAGCGAGAGCGCTACCGCACGACCACGAGCTGTGGGCCCGAACATACTACCTAAATACCAGCAGACAGCGAGAAAATCGAACCTGTGGTTATTTTGGAGTTCATAGACACGCACTTAGATATACACTTCTTGCCCGTATGTCAAGTGCGTCCGAAACAGGCAAACCTCATTCACACAGGTGATAACTGTTCCATAAGTTATGCACCAGTGGTCAATACGAAACAAATAACATGGGCGTCCCAACACTGGGAGAGCGGTTAACTGCAAACAACACCAATTCTACATACATACAAACAGCAGGACTTTAAGAAACTGAATAATTTCCATCGATTGAATCTGTAGCGTATTCTGTTGCAGGCTGGTACAATCCAAAGCCACTTTCACAAGTTTACATCGTTTAGCAGCTCAGACGAGACCATCTGCCTCTCACTAGACGCAGTACACACTCGCCGACCGCACGCACGTCTCCGTCAGCAGCCATACTGCCCACGTGACAGAAGGAGGCAGAGCATACGCAAAGAGCGACCGCCGACGACCAGACTGGACACCAGAGGGCCAACCAATCGATAAAAATCAGCACTCTCTCCAGAGCGTCATGCGCTTAAAAAGCCGACAAGCGAGCAAAGAGGAAAACTGCGGCCACGCGATACAGAGTCGACCGCAGAGATGGTAAATCAATACAGAGAAGTAACTGGCGCGAACGGCGCCACGTATCAGACACCTCGTTCATAATTATCCAGGAAATCCTATGGTCGTGGCTGTGGATGCTTCCTCTTACTGCATATTGTATTTTTGTCGCATGAATTTGGTGCAATTTACAGGCCAATTGCATTTACTTTCAAGCTGTTGAACAAATCTCAATGTAATTATTCACAAGTTAGTAAGGAGGCTCTCGCCATTATCTATGGTGTCACTGAGGTTGACCAGTATCATTTTGGAAGAAAGTTTTACTTGGTGACTGACGATAAACCTCTACAATGTTTGTTTAGTCCTTCACAGTCAGTTACGACTCGCATAGACCAGAAGCTGCAAAGATGGGCTCATCTTTTGTCAAGTTACCAATATGAGATTGTCTGTCTCCACAAAACTAAGCATGCCAACGCAATTGTTCTTTCCCGCCTCCCTGTTGGCCCTGATTGAACATTCGTCGCGTCCTCTGATTACCGTTGCAAAATTGATGCTTTCCGCTTAAACTTCGGAAAATGTCCAGACCACAGCAGTGGATCGTGATTTGCAAATGCTGTCGGACTAAATCCGCACTGGTGGGTCACCATCTGCACGACAGATTCGTACCTCTGTGGTTCGTGAATATTATGCCCATCGCTAGGCCCTTACATTTCACCAAGGTATTATTTTGCTTAGCACCGATAATGAACAGTAACGTGTTTTAGTACCCCAAGCTCTCTAGCCTGACATCCTTCGCTAGCTGCACAGAGATCACACAGCCGTCGTTCGCGCCGAACCGTTGGCGCGGTGGCACGGTCTGGACGTACAAACTGAATGTCAGACTTCTCAATTCCAAGCCTGTGCTGGGCATCAGTCAGCCCCTGCGTCAGTAGTTCCTTGAATGACCCAGACCTGAAGCACCTTGGCAATGTCTGTACTTGAAGTACATGAATTCTTACTGGACTATACTTCGGCTCATCATCGTTGACGCTTTCAGCAAATTTCCCTTCATCATTCCTATGCACTCTCGATGGCTCTGTCCACAATCCAGGCCTTGTCGTCGGTCTTTCAACTCGATGCATTGCCTCAATTTGTTCCCGCCGAATTGTAACAGTTTTGCACTGCCTTCAGATCAATCACATCAAGAGCACACCGTGCCACCCGCAACCAAATGACAAAGCTGAACGCTTGGTACGAACATTTAAGGAATTGATGGACAAATTTCGTGCCTACCACAACGGATCAAGGTCTGTTCTTCTGTCGTCCTACTGACCCTAGCAAAGTAATGGGCCACGCCTGCGGAACTGTTACACGGACGGTGCCACCGCACCTGGCTTCAGTCGCTGCACCCACTCCGCTGAACGACGCCCACTCCGCCCTGACAGGTAAAGGAACACACTATGGACTCGATCTGTTACAGACCGTATGCAGGTAAGGAATGAAATAGGAAGCCTCCCAGTAGAATTTTGCAGAGAGCATAACACAATCATAGCTAACACTTGTTTAAAGAATCTTGAAACGTGGTTATGTATGTGGATGAGGCCTGGAGACACTGGAAGTTTTCAGATAGATTATATAATGGTAAGACAGAGATTTAGGAACCAGGTTTTAAATTGTAAGACATTTTCAGGGGCAGTTGTGGACTCTGACCGCAATCCATTGGTTATGAACTGTAGATTAAAACTGAAGAAACTGCAAAAATGTGGGAATTTGAGGAGATGGGATCTGGATAAACTGAAAGAACCTGAGTTTGTACAGAGTTTCAGAGAGACCACTAGGGAATGATTGACAAGAACAGGGGAAAGGAAGACAGTAGAAGAATAATGGGTAGCTTTGAGAATTGAAATAATGAAGGCAGCAGAGGATCGAGTAGGTAACAAGACAAGGGCTTTTAGCAACCCTTGGGTAACAGAAGGGGTATTGAATGTAACTGATGAAAGGAGAAAATATAAAAATTCTGTGAATGAAGCAGGTAAAAAGAAATACAAAAGTATAAAAAATGTGGTCAGCAGGAAGTGAAAGAGGGCTAAGCAGCGATGGCTAGAGGAAAAATGAAAGGATGTGGAGGCATATGTCACTAGAGGTAAGATAGATTCTGTCTTCAGGAAAATTAAAGAGACTTTTAAAACGCTTGTAGGAATATGAAGAACTCACATGGAAAACCAGTGATATGCAAAGAAGAGAAGGCAGAAGGCTGGAAGGAGTATCTAGAGGGTCTATACAAGGGCGATGTACTTGAGGGCAATATTATTGAAATGGAATCCGACGTCGATGAAGGTGAGATGGAACATACGATGCTGCGTGAAGAGTTTGACAGAGCACTGAAAGATCTGAGTCGAAACAAGGCCCCGGGAGTAGACAAAATCCCATTAGAACTACTGACAGCCTTGGGACAGCCAGCCATGACAAACCTCTACCATCGGGTGAGCAAGATATATGAGACGGGTGAAATACCATCACACTTAAAGAAGAACATATTAATTCCAATCCCAAGGAAAACAGGTGTTGACAGGCGTGAAATTTACCGAAATATAATTTTAATGAGACAGATGGAAAACCTGGTTCAAGTCGACCTTGGGGAAGATCAGTTTGGATTCCGTAGAAATGTTGGAACATATGAAGAAATACTGACCCTACCAGTTGTCTTAGAAGATAGACTAAGGGAAGGCAAACCTACGTTTCTAGCAGTTGTATACCTGGAGAAAGCTTTCGACAATGCTGACTGGAATACTTTCTTTCAAATTCTGAAGGTGGCAGGGGTCAAATACAGGGATCGAAATGCAATTTACAATTTGTACAGAAACCAGAGGGCAGTTGTAAGAGTCGAGGGTCGTGGAAGGGAAGCCGTCCTTGGGAAGGGAGCAATACAGGGTGGTAACTTATGTGGTGTCACCCCCAGACACCACACTTGCTAGGTGGTAGCCTTTAAATCGGCCGCGGTCCGTTAGTATACGTCGGACCCGCGTGTCGCCACTATCAGTGATTGCACACCGAGCACCGCCACACGGCAGGTCTAGAGAGACTTCCTAGCACTCGCCCAGTTGTACAACCGACTTTGCTAGCGATGGTTCACTGACAAAATACATCCTCATTTGCCGAGAAGATAGTTAGCATAGCCTTCAGCTACGTCATTTGCTATGACCTAGCAAGGCGCCATTATCAGTTGCTATTGATCTTGTTGATCATGTATTGTCAGACCGACATTCACCATTTATGGATTAAAGTTAAGTATTCCACCAGCTACATCCGTTTTTCTAAAGTCTAATTTCCCTGTCCTGTTCCAGACCTCAGGCCAGCCTGCGTGAGCTAAAACGCATGCTTGTCGGCTTCCTCTAGTATTCCTGGGTTGGCTCTCCTGCCAATCCACAACATATGGCGACGAGGCCAAACCGCGTTCTTATCGATATTGCCCTGATTTACTTGTGTCATGGCTTCGCCACAATCTCCAGATGTACTGTCCGAATTTTATCACTTACAGAATCAGCAGACGCAGGCCTTACAGGATGTCCTTGGACAGCTCGTCCAGGGTCAACGAGCAATGCAAAACGATGCGGCAGCCGCCGCTCCACCGCTAACACAGCCACAACACGCAGTTGCACCAACTTTTCGACCTTTTGATGCTGCACTGGAAAGCTGGACGGAGTGGTCACGCTAATTTGGATTCCAACTCATCGCCTATAGAATTCAAGGTAATGAGTGGCAGCCTTTTCTCCTTTCCTCCATCGGGGTACAAACGTACCGTCCGATAGTCAAATTATATCCCCGACGCGACGTAGCAGCTCTGTCCTACGACGAAATTTTGTATGCATTGGATGCATATTTCAAAGAATCAGTCAATGTAGTTGCGAAAAGGTATACCTTCTTTCATACAAAACGTACGGCAGGTCAGACTAATCGGGAGTGGATTGCAGCTTTGCAAGGCCTTACTAGGGATTGTGCTTTTGGGTGTCAATGTGGCCTCCTTTATTCAGATACTATTGTAAGTGATGCAATTGCACAGAACGTTTTTGAGGTTCGTATAAGGGAACAGATTTTGAAACTAGTCAATCCCTCCCTTCATCAAGTGATGGACACATTGGATCGGCAGGACACACTTCACTTTGCTCAGGAATCATTTGAAACTTCACCAGCCGTGTGTTAGGTTAACTGGCCCGCCGGGCGAGCTGCGCGGAGCAGTAAACAGCCCTCGTGCCCGGCCGCACCGCTGCCCCCAGGCTCACAGCCATGTGTGCCGCGCAGGCAAGCAAATGCAGTACTAAAATCATGCCCGCGGTGTGCTACTAGACATTCGCGGGAGAATTGCCCGTCACGCCAGGCTATTTGCTTTTTCTGTAATGAAAAATGCCATGTTCAGAGTGTTTGCCAGAAAAAGCTCATATCGGACACTCACAACCATTCCAGGCCTTTTACTTCACACCGAATTCGAACCAAGAATACTCAGGCTCGTGAAACTTTGCCCATGGAGATTCACGTAGTTCATTCCACACCGCCCAGTGCCACTCTCTCTAACAGTGACTGTGTTCGTCCCACAAATAGTGTGTGTCGACATCGCCAGAAATCCCGTCAAGTCGCAAGTGAGTCTGTACCAGTGTCAGTTCACGTTGCACGAGACAGTCGCTCTTGTCGTCAGCAGGACAATAAACTTTTTGTAGATTTGGAGATTAACGGCAAAGTGATACCATTCCAGCTCGATACTGGAGCTGCAGTTTCACTGATCAATCAAGACACGTAGAAACTGCTGGACACACCTCCGCTGCGTGCCGCAACTGTTAAGTTAAATAGCTATTCGGCTCACAACATCCCTGTATTAGGACAGTGCAGGCTTCTTGCAACATACAAGGGACAAACAAAACTTGTGTCATTTTCTGTCCTTCGTTCTTCTTCTGCAGTGAACTAGTTTGGTTTCGATTTATTTCAGTTGTTTAACTTGTCTATAGTTAATCAGGTCCTATCAGTGAACCAGACTGTGCCTTCAGACAGTGTTTCTCGTCCATGTGAAGAATTTGCAGACATTTTTGCACCGGGCCTTGGTTGCGCTAATAACTATAAAGCAACCGAAATTTTTCAGAGCGCGCAATGTTCCCCACGCATTGCGTGATGAGGTCGCAAAAACATTACACGATTTGGAATCACAAGGTGTGATTGAACGTGTGCAGGCTTCTCTCTGGGCATGACCCTTAGTAATTTTGCCAAAACCTTTGCGAAAATTAAGACTTTGTGTGGACTTCAAGGCAACAGTGAATCCACAACTAGTGATTGCAACTTTTCCTTTACCCCACCCCGAAGATCTTTTTGACGAACTGTGCCCGGGTAAATATTTTTCGAAGTTGGACCCGCGCAGATGCGTACTTGCAAATACTGGTGCACGAAGAATCCCAGCGCATTTTGGTGGTTAACGCGCATCTTGTTTTGTATCGATTAAAACGACTGCCATTCGGGTATGCATCCACCCCTGCATTGTTTCAGCAATATCTACAAACTGTTTGTGCGTCGGTCCCTACTGTAGCAAACTATCTGGACGATATTGTGATCTCCGCAAAGACGGAAGCAGAACATTTAGCCAATCTCAGAACATTATTTCAGGTCTTGCGACAAGATGGTCTTCGCTTGCGGAAGGACAAATGTGTGTTTTTGAGCACCTCTGTGCCATACAAGACTTGCCTTCGCCGCAGAATCTGAAGCAGCTACAGAGTGTGCTGGGAAAAATCAACTATTACTATAAATAAGTGCGCCACGCCTCTTCCATTTCAGCTCCACTTCATCGCTTACGCCGTAAAGGTGTTCCGTTCGTCTGGACGGCGGAATGCGAACGCGCCTTTCCAATACTTTCCAACACTTTCCTTACGCCCTTCGATCCCCAGAAACCCCTTTTGTTGATGGTGGATGCATCGGATTTCGAGATCAGTGCAGTGCATGCGCAAAAAGATGGTTCCCACGATCGCCCTATTGCCTTTGCGTCCAAATTGCTCTCGTCTGCGCAAAGAAATTATTCACAGATCGAGAAAGAAGCATTAGGTCTCGTATTTGGTGTTACAAAGTTTCATGATTTCTTGTATGGTCGTCACTTTACCATCATCACAGACCACAAACCTTTGACATCGCCTTTTCATCCGAACAAGCCTGTACCTCCACGTACAGCGCAGAAATTCATTCGCTGGTCTATTTTCCTCTCTCAGTACCGCTACGATATCTTGTATCGGTCCAGTGCTAAGCACGGAAAGGCCGATGCGATGTCCCGTTTGCCTGTTGCTGAGGATAGAGCATTCGATTCCTCCGAACTTGCTTGCATGTTCATTGATGCGGAAACCGATGACGTGGTCGAATCGTTTCCGATTGATTATCGTCGTGTAGCCACAGCCACAGCTGCTGAACCTGTCCTTGCTACCGTTCTGCGTTTTGTTGTTACGCAATGGCCCTTGTCAAAGTCACAGATCGGGGATCCGTTGGTTCACCGATTTTTTGCTCACAAGGAGAGACTTTTTGTTGGACGTGGTGTTTTGCTCTTGCGTTCTGATAATGATCAGTCCAGGGTCATGGTCCCACGTTCGTTACAGTCCTCTGTCTTACAGCTTCTCCACCAAGGACATTGGGGTATAGTGAGAACGAAACAACTTGCTCGTCAGCACTGTACTTGGTTCGGAATCGATGCCGCGATTACGAATATGTGCTCTTCTTGCATGGTGTGTGCCGAACAACAATCAGCACCACCGCGGACATTCTTTGCATGTCCAAAAGCCACTTCCCCTTGGCAACGCTTACACATCGATTTTGCTGGTCCATTCTGGAATGCTCGGTGATTGGTTGTGGTAGATTCATTCAGTAATTTTCCTTTTGTTGTCCGGATGTCTGCCACCATCCAAGCGTTATCTGCTATCTTTTGCATTGAAGGTCTTCCACAGACTATTGTTTCCGACAATGGCCCACAATTCATGTCCTCAAAATTTCAGTCATTCTGCAAGGCCAATGGTATTCAACATCTGACGTCCGCGCCATTTTCGCCACAGTCAAACGGTGCAGCTGAACGATTGGTCAGGAAACGAAAAAATGTCTGGAAACCCAGAATCTACTATGTAGGAATCAACATGGATTCCGGAAACACCGATCGTGTGAGACCCAACTCGCCTTATTTGTTCATGAGACCCAGAAAATATTAGATACAGGCTCCCCGGTAGATGCTATTTTTCTTGACTTCCGGAAGGCGTTCGATACAGTTCCGCACTGTCGCCTGATAAACAAAGTAAGAGCCTACGGAATATCAGACCAGCTGTGTGGATGGATTGAAGAGTTTTTAGCAAACAGAACACAGCATGTTGTTATCAATGGAGAGACGTCTACAGACGTTAAAGTAACCTCTGGCGTGCCACAGGGGAGTGTTATGGGCCCATTGCTTTTCACAATATATATAAATGACTTAGTAGATAGTGTCGGAAGTTCCATGCGGCTTTTCGCGGATGATGCTGTAGTATACAGAGAAGTTGCTGCATTAGAAAATTGTAGCGAAATACAGGAAGATCTGCAGCGGATAGGCACTTGGTGCAGGGAGTGGCAACTGACCCTTAACATAGACAAATGTAATGTATTGCGAATACATAGAAAGAAGGATCCTTTATTGTATGATTATATGATAGCGGAACAAACACTGGTAGCAGTTACTTCTGTAAAATATCTGGGAGTATGCGTACGGAACGATTTGAAGTGGAATGATCATATAAAACTAATTGTTGGTAAGGCGGGTACCAGGTTGAGATTCATTGGGAGAGTGCTTAGAAAATGTAGTCCATCAACAAAGGAGGTGGCTTACAAAACACTCGTTCGACCTATACTTGAGTATTGCTCATCAGTGTGGGATCTGTACCAGGTCGGGTTGACGGAGGAGATAGAGAAGATCCAAAGAAGAGCGGCGCGTTTCGTCACTGGGTTATTTGGTAACCGTGATAGCGTTACGGAGATGTTTAATAAACTCAAGTGGCAGACTCTGCAAGAGAGGCGCTCTGCATCGCGGTGTAGCTTGCTCGCCAGGTTTCGAGAGGGTGCGTTTCTGGATGAGGTATCGAATATATTGCTTCCCCCTACTTATACTTCCCGAGGAGATCACGAATGTAAAATTAGAGAGATTAGAGCGCGCACGGAGGTTTTCAGACAGTCGTTCTTCCCGCGAACCATACGCGACTGGAACAGGAAAGGGAGGTAATGACAGTGGCACGTAAAGTGCCCTCCGCCACACACCGTTGGGTGGCTTGCGGAGTATCAATGTAGATGTAGATGTAGATGTAGACTTTCAAGTCACAGATGTTGAAGTTGAAAGAGTCGCATTATCGGGAGGACGCGTTGTTGCACTTTCTGTCCTCGTATCGCTCTCAGCCCCGAGATGGTCGCTCGCCGGCTGAGTTGCTCCACGGTCGTCATCATCTAACCTTGATGTCTTTGCTACATCCGCCGCATCAGTTTCCTGTGCAGCGGCAGACACCTGCTTTCGCTCCAGACGCCGTTGTCTACTATCAAATGGTTCGAATGGCTCTGAGCACTATTGGACTTAACATCTATGGTCATCAGTCCGCTAGAACTTAGAACTACTTAAACCTACACACGTCCATGCCCGAGGCAGGATTCGAACCTGTGACCGTAGCAGTCGCGTGGCTCCGGACTGAGCGCCTAGAACAGCTAGACCACCGCGGCCGGCTGTCTACTATCGCCACTATCGAGGTTCACGGCATTGGCTGGAAGGGCGCATTCTTCGCTGCCTCGGACGCGCTATGTATCTGGTTTTGGGGGCCTCCGGTGAGGTGCGCCGGCATTTCAACCAGCTGCGCCTCTGTCATCGCATGGGATCTGCCGCTCGCCGTCTGCTTTCAGCGACGGTGCCGTCCGGTCAGCGGGCTGGGGACCCATCTACTGGCTCGCCTCAGCCGCAGGTGTTACCGACGCTGCCTTCCATTTTGCCCCATGGCGACGCGCCGCCGCCGCCGCCTGTTCTCCCGCCGGCGACGCCCGCAGTGGACGCGTCGCTGCAACCGCCGGGCGCCTCCCTGGGTCACGCGCCGCCGATCGCTTCCCGTGACCTGTTGTCCTCCGACTTGGAACTCTTGCTCGTTCCGGACCATATGTCGTCTTTGCCCATCGGGTGCACCAGCCCGATGGAGGTCGACCCTTCGGTCCCTCCTGACTCTCTGCGAGCGCATACACTGCATGTTGGTGTGCACCCTGGAGCAGGTTTTCAGGCGTTTCCTAGCTCCCCGCGTACCGAATGGCAGGGTGCGGGTGGCACAGCCTCGCCTGTTGTTAGGCTCCCCGCCTCGTCGCATACGTCACGGCGGACGGAAGTCTTATAACACAACCGTACGCCGATTTGCGGGGGAGGAATGTGGTGTCACCGCCAGACACCACACTTACTAGGTGGTAGCCTAGTATACGTCGGACCCGCGTGTCGCCACTATCAGTGATTGCACACCGAGCCCCGCCACCCGGCAGGTCTAGAGAGACTTCCTAGCACTCGCTCAGTTGTACAACCGACTTTGCTAGCGATGGTTCACTGACAAAATACGTCCTCATTTGCCGAGAAGATAGTTAGCATAGCCTTCAGCTACGTCATTTGCTACGACCTAGCAAGGCACCATTATCATTTGCTATTGATCTTTTTAATCATGTACCGTCAGACCGACGTTCACCGCTTATGGATTAAAGTTAAATATTCCTCCAGCTACGTCCGTTTTTCTAAAGTCCAATTTCCCTGTCCTGTTCCAGACCTCACGCCAGCCTGCGGGAGCTAAAACGCATGCCTTTCGGCTTCCTCTAGTATTCCTGGTTTGGCTCTCCTGCCAATCCACAACAACTTATTCCCGATGTTATTCACTCTATATATTGAGCAAGCAGTAAAGGAAACAAAACAAACACTTGGAGTACGAATTAAAAACCGTGGAGACATTATAATTCTGTCAGAGACAGAAAGGACCTGGAGGAGCATCTGAATGGAATCTACAGTGTCTTGAAAGGAGGATATAAGATGAACATCAACAAAAAAGGGAATTAGGTTAGGAAATGAGACACTTAAGGTAGTAAACGAGGGCTGAAGTAGAGAGGACATAAAATGTAGACTGCCGACAGCAAGGATAGCGTTTCTGAAGAAGAGAAGCTTGTTAACATCGAGTAGAGTATTTGTATGGAGTGTAGCCATGAATGTAAGTGAAAGATGGACGATAAATACTTTAGACAAGAAGACAGTACAACCTTTCGAAATGTAGCGCTGAAGAAGAACACTGGAGATTAGATGGTTATATCACATACATCAGGAGGAGGTATTGAATCGAATTGGGGAGATGAGGAATTTGTGGCACAACTTACTAAAAGAAGGGATCGGTTCTTAGGACATATTTTGAGACATCAAGGGATCACCAATGTAGTATTGGAGAGCAGCTTGGAGGGTGAAAATCGTAGAGGGAGGCCAAGTGACGAATACACCTAGCAGATTCAGAAGGATGTATTTTGCTGTAAGTATTTTTAGATGAAGAAGCTTTCACAGGATAGAGTAGCATGCAGAGCTGCATCAAACCCGTCTCTGAACTGAAGACTACAATAATGGCAGACGTCACTGGGAGCGACGTCTTGGGATTCTTATGTTTCTCCTGCAGGATCGGAGAGATTTCCTGAGACGCTGTCACAGTCAAATTCGGCGTTCTGAGTTCCGTGATCCTGCCATAGGCTATGTGCTTTCAGATTCCGTGCCTGCCTGGAAGCAACAACTCTCGCTGCATCTAGGTCCCGCGGGCGCTGCACCATTGGGCGCCAGTCGCATAACCAATGGAATTCGACGCCTTATCACGGCCGTCGCCGTCTCGACAGACACTGTCGTCTGGGGATAGGTCCCTCATCGTGGCGGCTGTCCCCCGTTCCACTGCACGTCCCTCTGTCCCTCTGCAGACATCGAAATGCTTCCATTATTGTTTGCTTCACCGCATCTTGATGTTGGTGCACGACCTCTGCAATGATTTTCGGTTTTATACCTGCGAGGACTCAGGGTGCGTGTCGGGGAATGGGCAGGAGCTCGGCATCAGCGACAATTTCGGCTCCCGTGTCCTCATTGCCACCTGCTTCCAGCCTCTGAGACCCCCCTCCCCTCCCCCCCCTTCGGTCATTTGCTCATTTACAGTACACGACAATGGTAAGGAAATTTGAGGGGGGGGGGGGGGAGAGTTAGGGATGTGGTATTATGTATCGATACTAATCCACAGTGGTCGCGACGCTGGTGACATACTCGAAAGTTAGACGCTGACAACAGTCTTGCGGAATGTGGAGGACCCAATGGAGGAAACTCGCACAGCCACCCTTCGAGCAGCTCTGGACCAGGAGCGCTCTCTGGCCCCGTAATATATAACGGACGGCGACAGCCTCTTACCCCTCTTGAACTTAGAGCCCCTGCACTATGACACTTTCGTTCGTGCTTCTTCCCTGTGACATCGATACCGGGACTCTACTATAGAAGGTTCATCAAATTAGTCTTCAGACCACAATATCAACCGTGGAATTAAGTCAACGTAGACTATAGCCATACCTGTTCCACAACTCTTTCTAATGGACAGCGGATGTCATGAATGTGTAATTATGTAATTTCTGAAGGAATCATTCATTGAATGTAGTTAAATTTAAATCATTATTTGCAACACGAGAATGAAGCATAACACAATCATGCTAATGAGAAATATGGCTACGTAGTTTTAACAGAGAAAATGTAATGTAATATTAATACTGAGACATTCCGCAGTAGAGAGAGGTCACAGTTGTGATCCATTTGGCATGAAAATGATCAAACTAATTTAAACTATACAATTCTGATTCTTGACCCAAGTGACATAAGGGATCGATGCATAATCTAAGTCCGGGTGAACAGACGAGATTTTTTTACATAACTGCCAGAATAAGAATAGTAATAAAGGACTCAATCATAAGTAATCGTTTCCTTTTATTTCATTAGTTACCTCGATAGTTTCGCTAATCGGCTTGAATGTTTGATGTATTCACTGCAATGGCTTTTGAATTAGTCAGCCGTAATGTCTTTTCAGTATTACAAAATTTTGTTCAGAATTTGACAGGACGAGTCCCCCGATTGCATCACTCGGAAATATTTCTGTGACCCATTTATAAATTTACATCTTATCTACATTTCATACCACCCTAAGGAGTGTTCATAAATATTTTTCTTCGTTTTATTTCTGCAGGGGCTTACTTTACTTGGATGCGGAACGATTCACTTATTTTATGATACGTAAATTTTAATTTAATACTTTTATTTATTATTATTAATTTTAATTGTTCTTCTTACTCCACGGTTCAGCTCTACATTTTAATTTTTAGGATGATACACAGTAATCAAAGAAACATATTGTGCCAGACTTTATGCTGCTATTCGCCAAAGAACCTACACAAATTGTAGTAAACTCCCACTGTTGTTAATAACGTCAGCAGTGAAGCTGGATAAACACTAGAGAAGATGATGAAATGTGCAGAGGTGAACGAATTATGTGAGGATCGGTTCTTATGGCTGATAGATAGTTACGTAAAACAGCCAACAGATAACGAAACACAGAACGTCTTTAAAGAATAGAAGATCTACTACTACTATGTACTGCGTACTATCAATGTAAAACGCAATACGTCAAGTAAAAGGAATTACGCCTACAGCTTAAAAGAAGATATATGTTGTTCAAAACAATCGTGTCTCATTCAGCTCGGTCGTGTATTGTCAAACAACCTGTTGCGAATTCATGGCTACAACGAGTCCTTCCCCCCACCCCATCCCACCATAGTGACTGCTAAATTCAATGCTCCAGGTAAGCAGGGCGCACGTTGATTTATACGTAATAACGCCTGTATGATGAACAGCAGGATAGATTAACAGGCAGATAACGTCAAATGTGAGCACCGATTATAACAGCAGCACAGCAAATCTTACACATGCTGTCGGTTCAACGACCCTATAGTCGCACATACAGTTACACGTCGAACTTGTTCAAATGCGAGTAAACAGCTCGCTCTCGGGGAAAAAATAGTCAAACGTTTGAAACTAATGTAAAAGTTAAAAATTTCCATAATTACTTGATAGTGAAGAAGTAGGTTAAAATGCTACTAGATTGCGAAGAGTAACCAGAGTAGCGCATAGGTGTCATAAATGGTAAATGTAAACACAAAAGACATAACACACATTTTAAAGAACTGGATTACGACATATTAAAAAGAAATTAATGAAATTACTCGATTTACTTGCATTCTAGAGCCCATATTGTGGAAGACTGACTCTTGGCTCGCTTCATTTTCGTTGTCATTACGTTTTCCATATGCCACTGTTTCAGGAGTGTGAATACCTTTAAGGTACCTTTTAACGTCAAGAAATCAGTTGCCCTTAACTCACATTTAAACAAACATTGAAAATCTGCAGTTGTTTTCTGGAGACGTGAATGCGTTCGAGACGTTCTCAGAATCTTTACGATTGCAATTTTTTTTTATTCCAACGATCATTTTATCCGAAGCATTTTGCATGGTTACGGAATATTGTGGTTGCTACTTCCAGGATATACTTTGGTATACCAGTTCCATGGGAGAATCCAACCTTTCTTTTATTTATATGTCACCTGTTTGTTAGGTATACTATTTAACTTCAAATTTTGGATGACTTGTCCAGAGTTTTAATTGAGACATTTGAACTATTAGGAGAAACTGACGTGTCTAGCTTTTATCATTGAGGTATCATAGACGATTTTGCATGCATCTGATTTATGTGAGATGGAAGGTTTGCAATCCTGTTCTAACTACAATTTCGAGTAGTTCTATCGTTAGTACGTGCCACAGGAAGTTTACTGATCGCTTACAGTTATTCGTCGCCATCATCATGTGATGTTTCATGTTGCTTATAAACTAGTGAAGAGTTTCTGTTTCCCATTCACCGTCCAAAATCCTTCAAACTATTTTAATTATTGTGATGGTTACCTTGCCTCCCACTAGACACATTTATCTACCCAGTATTTCCTGTCTCTATTATTAATTCCCGACGTAATCCACTGTAGAGAGATATACTCTTAGTTTGGTTGAGCGGTTTCCGCATTAAAATTAGATTCTCATTGCTACCAATTCACGGTTATTCCAAACTTTTCACTTGCATCACATTAAAAATGTTATTTTTAAATCTCCAATGTGGTTTTCCTCTTATATTTAGTTCCCTCCGTTCTTCAACGGATTTTCTTCTTCTGTGCTAAAGATTATCTTTGGCGCTGTAGTTTCATTGGTAATTTGCAATGTTCACTTTTCGGTGCAGTAATTGCAAAAATATCATTTTCAAATGTGCTCTTAAATCAAATGGCTCTGAGCACTATGGGACTTAACTTCCAAGGTCATCAGTCCCCTAGAACTTAGAACTACTTAAACTTAACTGACCTAAGGACGTCACACACATCCATGCACGAGGCAGGATTCGAACCTGTGACCATAGCGGTCGCGCGGTTCCAGACTGAAGCGCCTAGAAACGCTCGGCCTCATCGGCCGTCTAATGTGCTCTTAAATTTGTTGTAGATGTTTACAACCATTTCATATTACCGTTCCCATACGAATGTGTAGGAGTAATTCTTTTAAATAGTCCAAATATTACTGACATCTTGGCCGGCCAGTGTTGTCGAGCTGTTCTAGGCGCTACAGTCTGGAACCGCGCAACCACTACGGTCGCAGGTTCCAATCCTGCCTCGGGCTTGGATAAATGTGATGTCCTTAGGTTAGTTAGGTTTAAGTAGTTCTAAGTTCTAGTGGACTGATGACCTCAGAAGTTAAGTCCCATAGTGCTCAGAGCCATTTCAAACATTTAAACTGACATCTTGCATATTTCCAGCGAATTTACTTCCGCAAACGCGACAGTATTTGTTCTTGGCATTGTGTCATCTTGGTCGGTCAAGGAAACTGTGAATTCAAACGAGTACGTGGAACAAACATTGTGATACTTTCAACATCACGTACACTTAAAACCATGCAATTACGTAATTAGTTGACGAAATAAATCTCGGGTGAACTGCCTGGTATGAGTGTGCATAGGACACGATATTTCGGCAATCGATCACGTTGCCATCATCAGGTGCGCTGATGTACATTGCAATAAGATCAGAGAGGACCAATGTTTTACTGACTTTCTCCATTTGGTAGCTCTTCCTCTCGGATAAATCCTCTTATTTTTTCTCTGGTACTGTAATCATTAGTTTGTTTGTACATGTACAGTACATCTACCGATTTCCATCCAGTTCGAATAATTCCTTCTTGGTGCGTCTTTTCTCTTGTCTTAGAGTATACGAAGTCCAGTACTTACTGTTCCCTGCGGAAAAGTGCCCGAACGCTCCGTTGTTGGGGGCCGGGTGGAGATATTACGGTTAGCAGTCGCAGAATACCAACCCCGTTTACCTGTTGTGATAACTTGACCCTCACCGTGATACCAGTCGTAAGACTCTCCGATTTCCACCTGCCCATTTAGATTAGTAATACAAACCTACATCTGTACGAACTCTGGTCCTACTGGAGGCATATTCAAAATATTCTCACTCTTTTGCGTTCAAGCACACATAAATATTTACACGGGATATGGGAGTAACTTGGGTGTTTGCAGATGTAAATAAATAAATGAAACTACTCCTGCTCTTTCCAGAGGCTACGTATAGCTTTGGCATAATGAAATGTCGCGTGTATTAATCTCTGCTAGCTGACACGCTTGATCTTCAGTACACAAATTCTGCTAAGTCGTTTCAGTACCGCATACTTTCGGTCTCAAATCTATCTGCAACTCTGGATGTGCTTCGCCGTAACCAGCCGGTTTGCTCGTACTTACAATCGCCAGAGTTTCCTCCACCTCACCAGTAATGAACTCGCAAGAGAGCTCTGGATGGGGAACTAGCGGAGAGCGTCTAAGTGGTAACTGTATTCTCACAAACTTAATGGAGTTCTTGTGCACAGGTGCTTTAGTCCAGCAATGAGAATGTCCCATCTTAGTTTCGACTGAAGTTCCGTGGGCGTCTCTCAGGCTTAGAATATGCATGCAGTTTCCTCATAAGCTATTTAGGTTTGTGGCTCAAATGAGTGAAATCGAGTTTCTCTTTCGCTTCTTTCGTAACATTCAATTATGGTCGTAAGTTCATCTGCCATTTGGTGTTACCACATAAGAAGAGTGTTGTACGTAGCGTGTAATGTATCCATAAATACTTAGTGCTTTTGGTCCATACTTCAGCCTAGTGACTGATTTTAGAAAGAGTAGAAGGAATGCGCGAATGTGCACTAGAGATTGTCATTAACAGCTCCCACCATTTTTTATAGTTGTTGTTGTTGTTAGGTTTTGCATTGTGCAGCCTTTGTAAACATTTCGCGTTCTACACATTGAATTGGTGTATAGTGTAATAAATCAATTTGGAATAAATTGTTAATTCTTCAGGTTTATTATTTGATAATGAGTTATCTGCTACATATTTTTAGAGCTATTTGTGCAACATCTGGACATTTCTGCCATACATCGTCGGTCAAGCACCATCCTGCAACAGAGGAAGGGTTTTTACCATGGCACACGTTGTACTTGAAAATTATCTGACTTTCCTTAATATCTTAATAATTTTACCCGTTTGAAAATGAAAATATTTGTTGGTTTCCAACAACTTCTATTGCGAAATGTATTTAAGTTGCAACCGGTTTTTGATAATACTTTTGTTTGATTTTATTTCACCTACGCCGCAAAGTACAAGATTTTCTCGATTCAAACGCTCTTAAAATTCAATTCAGTGTTTATTCCTTGGAACATTGCAATATTGTACTTTGTATCGTGTTTTCACGTTAGGAAAAACCTAAATTTTCCTGAGTAATTTTTGGAATTTGAAGAAAATACTGCAGCACATAAGTGAATGCCAATATATGTATATTTTTTTTACAGAACTGGCTACTTGCTAAAAGTGTAGCGAAATTTCGACAATCTCTTCTAGCGTGTAACATTCGACAGTATTTCATTCGAGACGTACAAAAGCAGAATTAGATTTTACTTAAAGCAACGTATTTCAGATATATTCTTATGGGTCTTCTAATTAATTCATATTACTTAAAACATCATCAGTTGTGTGAAACATGTAGCCTGAATCAAAACGTTTTTGTGTACTGTGTGGACTAAGTTAAGTCAGTTGATTAAAATCATTTTGTTTTCAAAAAAAGCAGTGCTCCTGTATGAGCGTTCGTCGTTATTAGCTCGTGACACTATCACCATGAATAAGAGGTGTTTCTGTCAATTAATTGAGACACAACACTAAAATGAGGACAAAAGGCGACAACTTCAGTCCTATATGGGTAGGTAACTCATACAGTAAACATGAATAAAGTAAGTGGTGTCAGAAATGACGGATTATCAAGACATTTCATGATATAGCCGAAAGTAAATGTTGTCTTCTGTCAGAACCAACATTTCTGTCAGTGAAGTTTTAGATCAGGATCAATAAAGAGCTCACCGTCTGTAGCAATCACTCGTGTGCTTATTCTTCATTGAAAAATAGGAACATCTAATCCAAACAAACTATACTTTAAGTTCGCATGAGGATATTTCGGGATTTATTTCGGTGGGCTAGATAGCGCAGAAAACATAAGCAAGCCTGGTGACACGGAAGGCAGTAGCTTGAGAAGCCTGGCCGGAGGAAAACGTTTAAAATATAGCTGCAGTAAGTTTTTTCCCCGGGTGACTGCTACCCCCAAGGAGCCCCCATGCGCCAGGAGTGCCGGAGAATCTGTTTACGAGCAGCGGGGGCGGCAGTCTGCGAGGGCGACTCGCAGCTGTTTTCATAAATCCGGCGCGCCGACCCCTTCCTGGGGCCAAACCCCTCCCACCTTCATCCTCTCTCTCTTTCTCTCTCTCTCTCTCTCTCTCTCGGGTGTGATCCTCGAAGCGCAAAAAGGAAACGACGAACGGAACTGCAAATAAAATATGGCGACGTACGCCGTTATTGCCGCACGAAATACGAGTCCTCATTTTTATAGCAGCAGGTATTCCGCCGTGCAATAGAGAATGGCGCGATTCTTTGACTCTCTGTTCAAGCACCATAGTGCCGGTTTCCGTTTTGTCTGCAATGTGAGCAGAGACACACAAACACAAATAACAGTATGAGAACCGCTGCATGCCGCGATACTTAAAAGTGTGCACCATGTAATTACGTTAGTGATGACACCTGGGAAGGAGTATTCAGTTACATTACTACACTTGCTTAACACAAATTTTTCAGCTCGGTTTGGCAGCGTAGAAGATTTGATTTCAACGTATTCAAAAATTTACTTCTCTAGCTTCACGAGGATAACACGTCATTAGTGATCCATCTAATTATTGAAACTACCGCCCATGTCTGTCATGGGAAATGACCGGCAACATCGATGTTCGGAAATGAATGACCGAATCATTCGTAGTATCTGTGACATAAAAAGAACGCAAGACACGTTAAAATGACCGGATTTAATCACAGGCCACTGACAGCCATGAGCAAGGGTAAATTAATGGCTGAACGTGATACGGGTTCGGTCATTGTGGCTCTACACAAAGATGTGCTGACTTTGCTGAACCCAGTCCGAAATATATTACACAATAGCAAAAGTCGCGTATTTATCCGCACTAGGTTCAAAATGGTTCAAATGGCTCTGAGCACTATGGGACTCAACTGCTGTGGTCATTAGTCCCCTAGAACTTAGAACTAGTTAAACCTAACTAACCTAAGGACATCACAAAAATCCATGCCCGAGGCAGGATTCGAACCTGCGACCGTAGTGGTTCCAGACTGCAGTGCCTTTAACCCCATGGCCACTTCGGCCGGCTATATTCGCACTAGGAGTAGGTAGATGTAAAATAATTGCAGTATTTGCAAACAGACATGTCATTTGATGAATTAAAGCCAGTAAACAATGAATGTTAAACATATCTCCTACACATGACACTGACTCCTCATAGACAAAAATGAAATTATATTCTTCCTACAAAAAGAAACCCTTTAGAGTGTCGTACGTAATTTGTTACTGAACTTAATCTAAATTTAAGTCTGCATCTTAATTGAAAACAATAAAAAATACTAAAGTCCGACATCGGTTTCCACAAATATGTAGTAGGAAGTGTGAAGTTTAATAAAATAGTAAGATCAGGGCTCTTGGAAATGCTTACAAAATTCTACTGTCTACAATTTCTGTACAAAAAGTGACGACTTCATTGCTCGCAATAAAGTCTCGAGGCTAACTATGATAGTGTCTCAAGATACTGTCATGTTTCATGTTGTTCTTCCGATTATTTAACCGATTAGCTGTTTACATTATATTCGTGCATGAAAGGAAAAAATATAACTTAATATTTCCCTGAGACATTTAAGTCTCCTTTATTATCTACGATGAAGATAGAAGCAGACAGAATGAATTAAAATTTGTGCTGTGGCCGGGACTCGAACCCAGGTCTTCCTGCTTGCTAGGTGACAGAATTGCTGGATGTCCTGCTGAGTGATATCGTGCCAGATAATGTCCAATTGGCGCTTTAGATGGTTAAAATCTCTAGTTGGTAGGAGGGCTGTGCCCATAATGCTCCTAACACCCTCAATTTGGAGAGATCCAATGGGATTCAGTAAGATCCAATGAGATTCCTAGCCTGATGGTCAGGTGACATAACAGTGTGACAGTCATGAGTAGTGGGGCAGAGCCAAAGCTAGGCCAGTCCCTAATTTATTCAAGATGGGAGCAGTAGAGATGGTAACGTCACACCGATGACATCATCTGAGGATATCACCTAATTACATCATATGCTTTTAGCTACCTTCCATCTGCGTGCTTCCTCTCCATCCTCTACCCAAATGAATTCCCCCTAGCATCCTCTCCTTCGACTGTCAAATGGTGGGAAACACTTAGACTCTGCTGAGGTGTTGGTGTGGAACGACATTGGGTCATTTATTCCTTATTTAATCATTTTTAGTGCTACCCTGTTGGAGAATAATTATGCTTGGAGGATAAATAGGCCTATATTTAGTGCTATACTCACACAGATAACTGAATCTGCCTTCTACTGCAGCCTGAGGGTGACTGATGCCCATGTACTATGTTGCCATTGGAGTAGCACTGGTTTATGCCATGTGGCCATGTTATCACTTCCCCCTCCCCTGCTTTCACTTGGAAATTGGTGGAAAAAACGAAGTGTGCGCCAAATGTGTGCAATTTCTGAGATGTTTGTGTCAGAGAGAGAGGATTTTAAGCATGCATGAAGCACATGTCCATAATTTCCTACAGGAAGATTCGAGAGAAGTGTTAAGGGAGGAGTGTAAGAAGGATACTTCTCGAAAATAATGATGATGCCGCAGGATGGTTTGAAGGTGCATTTTCCAACTCATACAGACGGTTTCCTGTGCTATAACTGTCTACCATTTTTGGAAAATCCAGTTAATCTGTTCTTTCACAGTGCAAGAAGCGACCTGCCCTCTTCAACAGCCCCAGACCAACAGATATAACCTCAACACCACAATCAGGGCACAAAATACGATCTGGCAATACCAATTCCAGTAACAGTATCGTGACATTTGGGGTGTAAGACAGGTGTGATTGCTCACTGGTCTCAGTTGCAATCAGTGGTAGGACCATGAAGCATCTACAGCAGTAAACGAGTTCATCCATTGTACCCTGGTAGAACTGGAGGAAGCAGAAGAGCAAGTAACCTCTGCTTAATAATATTACATGTCTGTCTGTTGTTCCTATTATTATTATTATTACTATAGTTATTATTATTATCATTACTTCTAATGGTTGTTCTTCTTCTTTGTTCAACAGCAGCAGTGACCGCTGATTTCTCAAGACGTGCAATCATGGTGCCATCCAGTTTGTCGAGACTTGCAGCAGCACAGCAGCTGAGAATGTTGCAATGAGCAGTGGCAGTGGCCACAACCATGTGGTATACTGTGGCGACACTGGTCAGCATGTTAGAGCAGCACAAGGATCTGCTGTTGTCTGTGCCTCTCATCGATTTATGAGATCAAGATACCCAGCAGCAGAGCATGGATACAGCTGTCGATGACTTCCAGAAGTGCACTGGCGCTCTCAAACAGCCTGCTGCGGGTGAATACTGGACTCTGAAATACATGCCATCCGTTGAACTGCTGAAAATTTGCAGTGATACTGCAAGGAAACAGTGTGGGTATAGAGGATAAGAAGATACCAGTTGCCCACATTGCACTACTACCCCACACTTTCACATACAGCTTACATGCTAGTGCATCAGAGCATCTGAATATGGGCATAGAAGCAACACACACGGATGGGCGTGTGATGATAGAGATTGTGATGAAGAGTGTTATTTCCAGTTTACAGAAACCAAAATGTGATGATGTATGTTGCGCAATTCCATACATCAATTCTCAAATAACTACAGCATATAAGCCATCTCTTTCTAGTCTGGACTTTCACTGTGCTTGTTTGATGCTATCTATCACATCACTGCACAATGAAGCAGCATTTAGGGTGAAACCTGTGGTCTGCGCACTTACTTATTTAGGCTGAGGATGGTGCTATCTCTTGTGTCAGACAGACTGGACCTCTGGCTACCATTATTCAAGTTGCATACAATGATGATGTGAACTATATTTGTCGGTATAACACACAAGTGAATGGTTTCGAATACCTAAGTTCATGTATCAATGTAGTGGCAAAGTAAGCTTATATTTCTCCAATAGGTCTGTAATCCATCCTCACTAAATTTATCGACAGAATACCTGCCTTTTGTGATGCCCATATCAGTTTTAGGGAAATACGAGCAGAATTTAGTGCTTGCAACAAACAATTCAGGAAATACCATACTGCTGTTAAAATGAACCAATGAATTTTAGTGTTGTACTGCACACTATGTACCACTGATGATGTGCAAATAAAATATATTAACCTAAATCATGTGCTTTATTTTACTTAATAACTCTCTCATTAAATATAGCCATTGTAGCTCGGTCATGAAGTGATTTCGCTACAGTGACGAAACATTTTATTGGTATTAAAAGTGTTTAATTTCCAGTAAAAGTCTATTACAAGTCAATTCTGATATTGTTCGTATCATGGCAGGTTGGGTGAAGCATCCTCATCACAAGGACTTCGTTGTAAGTCCCGTGAATGTATACTCTTTCATGATAATATAGGACTGATAATTTTGGGTCCATCCAACGGCCGCAAGGCAAGTGTCCTCATGTTGCTGCTAACACACCAGGATGAGGTCTGTTTCGAGCATTTCACCCCAAATACCAACTATTACAACAGGTACTGGGAGGTGTCGATGGCATTACACAGATGACATTCAGTAAAATCAGTGATACCTTGCGTTGGAAAATACAAAGCTAAACATCGTGTTCATCATATTCGAAGATGTTGTTGAGGAAAACCAGAATTAGATTCTAAGGTACTTTTCTTTTGGTCATCATATGGGTTTTGACATATTTTATTTCAGACATGTTCCTCAATATGAAACAAGTTGGTTAGGGATAATGCAGATATCATTATAAACTTCAGAATAGACTGTTTGAATTTAAAGCACATTTACTGTGAATTTGTAGGAACTGATATGTCATTCAATGAATGTTATTACCAGAATCACAGACATTAAGGATTCCTTGACAACACAAACCAAGAAAACTGAGTGATGGTAGATGTAGACAAAACCCTCAACTATTTATAGATCTACATAAGATAAGGCTGATGTAATTGAAAATGTGTGTAAGCTATATCCTGTACAGAACTCTGCTTTGTGTATAACAAGATGTCAATAAAATTAGCTGATGTTAAAGTGGATGTTTTAACGGAAGTTCTGCGTTCAATATTATACCACCTACTTGTTGACAACTATTAGCTTTTGGACTGGGACATAATGCAACATTTCGCTGACGATTTTTAATAAAATTAAGATATGTGACTACCCAGCATAATACAGTGAACAGTTGATTCCTGGAGTGTGTGTATTATGATGATCCCAGTGAGTTCATGGCATTCGAAGGAGGCGATTTAAATAATTTCTGAGCTTACAGAAAAAGGTATCATTCAATGAGCATGGACACAGTAGTTTAAGAAATACAAAAACCAATATTAGTCAGCATCTAGACAACTAATAACTGAGGGTTTGAACGACTTACGGTAAGTGGATGTAGTAGTTGTGAGGGAATATTGAATTGTGAATACTGGTTTCAAATATATTGTAATGATCATCTGTACATGCTGTAAATTTTTTTTGGGCATTCCCTGTGAAAACAAAAGTCAGTTGACATATTTCACAAGTGTTAGTGTAGTTGCTGTAGCTGAGGATGAATCAATGCCCTGACAAATTTCAAACTTGTCATCGTGGAGAGTCTAACTACAGATACTTCACAACTGTCATGGAGGACTATGGAATACGTCACTACACGAAATTCACCCAGCTGGAGGAAAGCATTGTAGAATTTCTGGAAGGAACAGTTGAAAGACAACTGAGGATGTAGTTTAATTTTTTTTAATTCATGCAAATAGGTAGATATCCTCTTGCTAATGACCATGCAGTATAATCGAACCAAACACGGCACAATAAAGATGTGGAAAATCGATGTTCACGATACAGTACACAATTGTATTAATGTGGCAGATCTATACCAAGAGAAATTTAATGTAGACGATTTAGTGTGTATTTCAAAACACAAGACAGCATCTGAGTAGTCATACCTACCAAACTGGTCGAGTGAGCTATTTTTAGTTTCCAGAGAACAAATACCAGGACCTACATCTTAAAGGATAGTGATGGTATTGAAATTGCAGGATGGTTTTACGCAAAGACATGCTGAAGAGCTCAGAACCATATGCGTCTCGCATTGAAAGGGTCAAAGATGTTGATATAGTATACCACTAATTAAGTGGCCTGGTTTTCCTGCAACAAAAAATATTCTGACGCCAACGATTTACTACAAGTTGGTGTGCACAGACCACAATCACAACAGTAATATAACAGGTGGGATGAGGGAGGCATTAGAGGAGGTGGTGGTATTCTCGACAAACTACCAGATGAATTACACATTCCTGGATATAATTACTGTGAAACTAGAACGATGAGTGTCAGAAACGGTTGTCACGAAGTGATAAGGGCATTAATCTGCTCGATATGGAATGTACGGAATACGAAACTGCAAGCAAGTTAAGAGTCCCAGGTCGTTACACTGGAGATGGAGTTTCAGGTGATAAAGATAAAGTAGTACCTGTGACATGGTATATTTGTAAAGGTAAAGGCACCGAAGCATATTTAATCGACAAAACAATGCATGGTAAAATTAAATTGGATTTGGAGGTGAATTTAAGGCAAATTACGAACGCCACACATTATGCACCAAAGAAGAAGATGATGTTGATGAACATGAAGGAGAAGATAAAACTGACCAGGGGTATTAAAAACTGCTTCTTCGCAATTATATATGCAGCTAAAATCGACTTCAAGCATAAAGGACTTCTGGGTTTTGCTAATACCCAAGACATAAAGTGGAAATATTCCCTTCCTCACCCCTGTCCTCACCAGTTTCTCAGTGGTGAGAGCTGAGGCTTTTTCCATGACGGCCAAGAACGCGCAGAACTCCCAGGAGAAACTACAGGAAGCAAGAAGACATAACTGCATGATGGAAACAGCAACAGGACTACATCTGAAACCATACAAGAAAGGACTAGGTCCCTTCACAATTACAAAAAGAAGCCTGTTGTGGATTGGCAAGAGGGCCAACCCACTAATGCAAGAGGAAGCCAAAAGGCACGCGTTTTAGCTCACGCAGGCTGGCGTGAGGTCTGGAACAGGACAAGGAAGTTAGACTAGAAAAAAAGGATGTAGCTGGTGGAATACTTAACTTTAATCCATTAACGTTGAACGTAGCTCTTGTCTGTACATTCTTTACAATATCAATAGCAACTGATAATGGCGCCTTGCTAGGTCGTAGTAAATGACTTAGCTGAAGGCTATGCTAACTATCGTCTCGGCAAATGAGAGCGTAATTTGTCAGTGAACCATCGCTAGCAAAGTCGACTGTACAACTGGGGCGAGTGCTAGGAAGTCTCTCTAGACCTGCCGTGTGGCGGTGCTCGGCCTGCAATCACTGATAGTGGCGACACGCGGGTCCGACGTATACTAAAGGACCGCGGCCGATTTGAAGGCTACCACCTAGCAAGGGTGGTGTCTGGCGGTGACACCAAAAAGCCCATTAGGCATCCTACCAGAAAGGGCTCTTACAAATATAGAACTGCTGAGATTTATAGAAAAAAGCTAATATATGCACGAAACAAGGGTTACACTGCCTCCAACTACGTAGTTTCAATTGCTTTTAAAGAGAAAGATTAATTTGCAACCCACCTCCCATATACACAGATCACTGTAAATAGGAGTCTGTTTTGGAGGAGTGTCGGTTGGCTAGGGAGAATTTGGCAACCCATATTCTTGTGCAAACCCTTCATTGCTGCCTAGATGAATATATTTACACACAAAAAGGAACTGTGCCTTTATTTTTGGTTGATGTGGTTTCAGTTACATTCACATTAATTTTTATCTTATCACTTAAAACAGCGTAGATACATATATGTGCATACAGAGGAGAACTTTGCCTTTATTTTTGACTGATGTGGTTTTAGTTATACTTACCTTAATTTTTATCTTATCACTTAAATCAGCGTTAGCCTCTTCAAATTTTTTTCTCCAGTCAGTATTTGATAGGTACAGAGAAGGTACGTTCACACATTCTTGTGCGGATATACGTTCTTTTCCTGTACTCTATTTTATGGCTGTAACAGTTAACTGTGTTGCTTCCATCATTTCTCATAGGTGAGAGCATTGGGTGACGTTAATATTGCCTCTTACGTCTTGCTTATAACTATTGTTACATCATTTCACACCTTCCCGAATCCACGCTATAAGCTCTTATGCCGCACATTCTTGTGGAATTTTCGTGTTGAAGTTTATGTTTACAGTCTTTGTAAACGAGTGATCATTAAATATTATTATGCCACTGGTTTTAAGCACTGTAAACAATTGTTCTGGTTTTGTAGATGCATAATCTCTTGGCCAGTACACTTAGATACAATGTAACTATGCTTTCTATGCACATCCATATGAGAATGGAGTTTTATAAACTGACTGGATGCAGCGCTCTGTCATTTGAAAGTCATATTACAGTCGTTGGGCACATACACATTCCTTATCGAAGGTAACTTGATGCCGTTTAAAAAGTTCCATTCTCACCTGTATATAATTCAACATGATGGATAAATTGTGTCTGAGTGATCTGGACTGGATGTTGTGCATCTACCAACAGAACAACGCAGAGCTTCAAACCAATGGTATAACAATATTTAATGACCACTCGTTTGCAAAACTTCTAAAGAATGTGGCAGAAGAGCTGGAGGCGTACACCCAGGACGATGTGGAGTGTTACAACAATAGTGTTATGCTAGATATAAGAGGCAATATTGAAATCATCGAATTCTCTCCTCTAGAATAACTCGTGGGAAGAACAGAGCTAATTGTTAAAGCCATAACAGAAATTGTTTACATAAAATCGTGAATGTAACTCCTTTGTACCTGTACAATTTTTGGCCGGAGAAAGAATTAGAATAAGACTATGTAGAATTAAATTATAAAATACAAATAGAGGTAGATAATATTACAACTGTAATAATCAAAAATAAAGGAAGACTTGTTTACTGTGTTTAAATGTATACGTACAACATAATAGACAGTTCGTACAACAATGTGTATTTTCATAGTCTCTCTACCCTACTAAAACCACAAAAAAGACACGTTTTAACATTTATCTAAGTGTATGGGAAGTCGGTAATTTGCTGATCTTTAAGAATAACTGAAACTAAGTAGCCGAAGGTAAGGTAACCTTTGTTTCATAAAGAAACAAGCAGATATATGTTTGTGAGTGCGCTGTTTGGTAGGATGGCTAATGGGCTTTTTTGTATTAGTGACAAGGCCTAGTCTATCCTTGCATGATTTCAAATAAAGTCCTTTTCCGATGGCTGCTGCTTCCATCATGTGGCTGTATTTCCTTGCTTCCTTTAATTGATGCTGGGAGTTCGGCCCAATCTTGGCTAGACTTGCAATAGCAACAGCACTATTAGCCAGTGAAGTCGCCATTGAGAGACTGGCGAGGCCTGGGATGAAGAATTCTACTTGATGTCTTGGCAGAACCCTAAGTGCTTTAGTCTTCTCTTTCCTTTCTACTTCAGAACGCTTTTAGCTGCATATATCTGCCAGGATACAGTTTCTGAAACCCCCCTGCTCCCTGTTCCGGGTCTTCTTCTTCGTGTTCAACGTCTTATTCTTCATAACTTGGCTGAAACTCACCCCCACACCCAACTTTATTTTACCACATTTGGTTTCATTAATTGCAAATGCTGCAATTCGTTGGCCTATAACAATATTCCTTCTCTCACGTATTGACTTCTCTTCGTCAGCTAAAATTTTATCTGCTGCGGAACTTCCTGGGAGATCTGAATTTGCTGCGTATGCGGTGTCGTCTTCCACACACGCCTCTTCGAGCAGATTTATCTGTTTAATATCGCGTGCGAGACTGGTTTGACACTCTGTTCTAGGTACACATTTGTTATATCGGGGGATGTGTATTTTGGCCGGTAGTTAGGTGAGAACACCACCATTTCCTATAATGCGGCAGTATTGGTCTTTGCACCCCAATATATAGCATATCGTCCGTTTGGTAGTTTTGGTGTAGGAAAGTCGCGCTGTTTCACCAGTGCTCTATTCCCTCGACATCTTATGGTAGTCTCTATGAGAGACACGCATGGTTCTGAACTCTTCTGTGTTTCCTCTTGCAGTTCCAATGGCACCACTATTCAATAATGCGTAAGTTCTGGTACTTCTACAATTTGGAAAATGTAAGTCAGTCGACCAGTTTGGTAGGTATGAATTATCAGATGCTGTCTTGTACCTTGAAACAGTGCTAGATCACCTAAATTAAATTGCTCTTGGCGTGGATCCTCCATTTCAATACGTTCCTATACTGTATCCAGGATATCATCATCACAAACATCGATTGGTCTCACCTTCACTGTGTGATGTTTGGTTCGATTATACCGTGCAGTTATTTGCTGGTGGATATCTACCCATTTATATAAAACTCGGAGATTAAAGTGCATCCACATGTGAGCGTGGTTTAGACGTTCCAGGATGCTTTCCTTCAGATAGGTAAATGTCGACTATTGGTGTATTCCATACCGCTCCATCACAGTCTTTAAATATCTATTATAAAACGCTCCACCATGATGGGTTTGAAGATCGTCAGGATCTACAAGGGTATGGTTTGGTGCTGGTTTTCGTAGGTCTCAAACTATTGTCTCCATGCTTATTCAGTGGTACCTCTCTCTGTAAGCTTGGAAATTATTGAAACAATGTCATTCGAAAGAGCCGTATTATCTGTGGCAGCTGATGCCATGAGCTTTCGTAGTCAATTATGTGAATGAGATCTTCGTAATATATGTGCTGTAGCAATTTGCGAAGAATTTAATCAACAGTCTAATAGGTACAGAATATGGATTGAGAGTAAATCGAAGAAAAACGAAAGTAATGAGAAGTCGCAGAAAGGAGAACAGCGAGAAACTTAATATCAGAATTGGGGATCACGAAGTAGAGGAAGTCAAGGAAGTCTGCTATCTGGACAGCAAACTGAGCCATGACGAACGGCACAAGGAGGACATAAAAAACAAACTAGTACAGGCAAAGAGAGCATTTCAGGGCGAGAGAAGTCTACTAGTGTCAAACGTAGCCCCTAATTTGAGGAAGAAATTTGTGAAAATGTATGTCTTTAGCACATCGTTATTTGTTAGTGAGTCATGAACTGTGGAAAAACCGCGCAGAATAGAATTTAAGCATGTGAGATGTGGTTCTACAGAGGAGAATGTTGAAAATTAAGTGGTCTGATAATATAAGGAGTGAGGAAGTTCTCTGCAGAATCGGTGAGAAAAACAGTATAGGGAAAACATTGATAAGAGAAGGGACAGGATGATTGTACACATGTGAAGACATCAGGGAGTAACGTCCATGGTATTAGAGGGAGCAGTAGAGGGTAAAAAGTGTAGGGGAAGGCTGAGATTCGAATGCTCCCCAAAACTAACTGAGGATGTAGCTTACAAGCGATACTCTAAAATCAAAAGGGTAGCACAGGAGAGGAATTCGTGACGGACCGCGTCCAGCCAGTCAGAATGCCGATGACTCAAAAATTAAATTCCTGGAGAGGACAGTCAGCAGCTCCGTCAATCAATGTAAAGGCGAATAATTTCTTGCATAAGGGCCAAAGGTGGATGAACACGTTATTGACTTGCGCAATTTGTGAAGCCCTTTCTGTTTAATAAATCATACAATTTTTCTTACATTAAAACTATTCGTTTTTCTGCACATGTACATCAAGTATAACAATTTTTGTAGCATTCAGATAATTCCCTCATGGCGTGTCCGTTTTCTTTTCTTAGAGAGTATTTTCCCCTTTAATAATATTATAATGGAAATTCTTTTACTGTTAAACTGGTTTCGAATATCACACTCAAACACGCATACTTGAGATTTATGTCTGCATATGACGGCAGTCCTCGACCCAGATAAACAAATACCAAAACATTTGTATTAGATTATGGTACAGCAGTACCGAATTAATTACGTATCTAAGTTTAACAAAGTGTATCTTTCTGTTGTCTATCCGTTTATTTTTGCAGGTTGATAAAGATTTCCCTATAGTATAAGAGAGCAATGCCCTACATGGGAAATCACGTCTTTGGCATCCATATGTGGTAAAGATGTGAGCCACGAGGAGTACTCGCGTTGTCAGATGCGCAATGTCACGGATTGCGCGGCCCAGTCCTGCAGGAGGTTCGAGTCCTCCCTCGGGCATTGGTGTGTGTGTTGTTTTTAGCGTAAGTTAGTTTAAGTAGTGTGTAAGTCTAGGGCCCGATGACCGCAGCAGATTGGTCCCTTACGTATTCACACACATCTGAACATTAAAAAAAAAGAGATGTAGGTACCAGGCATTGAATTGCAGCAGGTAGATGTTGGAATTGAGCTCCTAAAATACCAAAGACCCACTAGGCTTATTCTATAAAATCTGATTCAATACAGTCGATTGGGTCTACAATCTTTGTTGGCTTTTCTCGTAACATTCTGCATAATACCAAGCAGGCAAGACGCAGTGCATGAAAATGTAAGTATGGGTCCAGGGGGAACGGGAATGTTGGGCACCATTTCCTTAAAGGAATGAATGCGGGTAGAGCCTTTCAGAACTACTTTATTAACAGAGGAAATGGTACTGTGAAGAGTAGGATAATTATTTCTGACTTCCTCTGCTAGACGGTGCAGGCCACGTGGAAGGCAAGTGCAATGGATTGTAGTGGGAGAGAATTCTTTGAGTTTAAATAGGCAGTACCAATAGCGTAAATTCCTTATCCGCGTCTTCTCCTGGCTATTGAATGCGTGCTGCATCCGTTAGTGTGAGGCCTGCGTTACTGTGATACGTCTTTTCCAATTCATTAACAGGTAAATGTTGGGTATTTCTGGTGCTGTGGAACCAAATTTCCTCACCACAACGTTAGCAATAGATCCGCCAGAACTGTCAGTGCTATCGTCAACTTAAAGCCAAATATAGAGCTCGTGCGTGCCTAATTTCATCTCAGCACTAGCCTTTTCATGCACCTGTTTCAAATAATAATGTCGACACATCTGGTACACTGCGGCAGATGGTACATATAGAGTGTACTACTCAATTCGGGCCAATACACCAGGCAACTTAACTTCGTAACAACAAAAATAAACATGCTCACTATAAGTGTCACCGCTCGATTTGTGTTTTTAATATGTCGTTGTTTTTGTTGGACTCCATTTAAGTAAAGGCTGATTGGGTTTGCCTCAAAGAGACAAAGCGACAAATGCGACGATAACGCGTCATACATAGTTTTGATTATAGTGCGGGCTGTATCTCTCACACATACCGAACAACAAAAAGAAGTAAACGTGTCACAGACGCAGCTGTGTGCTAACACATTAATGAGCTATAAGGACCAGCGCCGTTGCATCATACTCATCCTCAACTTCAGCACCTTATGTAAATTTACATATTATGTCTTTTTTTAAATATGAAAATCTGCTTGTTTGATATTTCTTAGTGCTAATTCAGAAAATAATCGTGCCTTTCTTAAAAAGTCCTCATTAGCCCTTAGTTTTTCGGCGAAAGTTCTATTTATCCAGTTTTAAGGCTTCAGTACGAATAAACACTTTTTAGGTTCTGTAATCTTCAAATGCGGACACTAGGGATCACTTTAAGATGTGGAGATTTAAGCCAGCTTTATCTAAACCCGAGGCAAATGCTTACCACCTTAATAACGGCGAGGCCAGTCATATAATAAGTGATCCTCGAAAAATGTTGCTCTGGGACATATCCCAAACCCAACACAATTTGTGTCATTTTAGACCAAGCCCTTACCTTTAAGAACAACTTATATAAAAAAACGTGAACACTACAACTGTTATCATTAGAAAAGTTTATGGGTCAGGACTGGTTGCAGATGAAGGCAATTTGGGTACTACTACACTATGAGAATAGTTAGTGCCATTAGTACAAGGTATATTCCTTTCCTTAGGTAGTATCGATCGCAAAATGAAAAACACCGTGAAAATCTTTTTTTTTTTTTTTTAATTTGCAACAGCTACTTTTCTACATAGTCGCAGGTCCGATTTAAATATTTTGTAGTAGCATTGTACTAACTTTCCAGTACACTCGCAATATAAGGCAGCCGCCTGTGCTTTCCTCCATTTCATTTCGCTGGTCTGCAGCTCGTAATCTGTTCCAAAACGTTATCTTCATAGCTATCCGTTCATTTGTGGTGAGTGCAATTAATGAAAATCAAAATGGATACAAGGATTAGTGAATATAGGGTTATCGTCGACAGACTGAACATTGTAAACTCCAAATCATCTAAAAACAAACGAAAAATATACCTATTCAAAAAAGCAGATAAAAATACTCTAGACACCTTCCTGAGACAAAATGTCCACTTGTTCCAAATTAACACTGTAAGTGTGGACCACATACGGCTTGAATTCAAAGAAATAGTGCTGTCAGCAAATGAGATATTTATATACACTATATTAACAAACGACGGATCTGATACCCCTTGTTACACAAAACGGGTCAGAACACTTTTGTAGAACCAACGGAAAGACAAGTCAAATTTAAACCGACTTAAAATCTCCAAGATTGGAGATCTTTCACAGAAGATCGAAATGTAGCGCGGACTTCAATGCGACATGCTTATAATAGTTTCCACAGCGAAACATAGACACGAAACCTAGCAGAAAATGCAAAGACATTTCGATGAACCATCTGCTAGACACTTAAATGTGATTTGCTGAGTACCCATGCAGATGTAGATATACGTGTAGATGAAATCCAGAGGGAGCCAAGTCTGGCATGTGTTGTGCGTGATCAATCACTTCAAATCGAGAACGCTACAGGAGTGTCCTGCAGAGTGCGGCCGAAGACTGTCATGAAGAAGGATTTGCATGACACTTAAGTTATGTGCGCTGCATGAATTTAGCCGAAATCTCTCAGGAGACTTCCATACTTGGTGAGGGACACTCTTTTCTGCCCTACTGTTCTAAAGTTTTGCACCTCCTTATAGAATTATGATAATTTTGATACATAACTTCTAAAAGCCCTTTACTTCACATTTTGATTCACCACACGCAAATTTACTTCTTTTTTAGACTGGCTGTTGAACAGAGATGATTATTCGGCCAGGAAAACAGGTTGAAGTAATAACTTCTTCTGGCAAGCAGAAACAACATAGACATTATGCCGGTCAGAGTTTGGCAACGGTTTTGTAAACTGTCCCTCACCAAATTGCTTGACACGCTGTTTGTGTTGTGACTTGGCAAGACAGCCAAGTCACAATGAGAGGAATTAATAGTAGCAAATAAAGTACGTAGTTGATGTAATACTTAACTTTAATCCACAGTTGTAGAACATCTCTCTTGACGGTACATGTTATAACCACAATATAAAATAATATCAAATGCTATGGCGCCTTGCTAGGTCGTAGCAAATGACGTAGCTGAAGGCTATGCTAACTATCGTCTCGGCAAATGAGAGCGTAGTTGTCAGTGATCCATCTCTGGCTAAGTCGGCTGTACAACTGGGGTGAGTGCTAGTAAGTCTCTTTGGACCTGCCGTGTGGTGGCGCTCGGTCTACAATCACTGACAGTGGCGACACGCGGGTCCGACGTATACTAATGGACCGCGGCCGATTTAAAAGCTACCACCTAGCAAGTGTGGTGTCTGGCGGTGACACCACAGTTTGTATGTGGCCTTGCTTGCCGCAACCGAAACACTTTGCCTGCTAGCACGCACTTTGTGACGTGTCGTATGCACTAAAACAACGGCCACGGGCAGGATTTGCTTGTTTGCACGTGCTGATGGCGGGACTTAATAGCACGGAACCGATATCTCGGTCTACATCTGACGACGTGAGCCGTGGGCGGAGGGGATGGCGAGGGGGAGGGGTGGTTGGGAGAGGGGCAGGGCAAGCCGAGCTGAGTCTTGCAGTTGCTTGCTCTTCATCACAGTAATGTTACGTAACGTGTACTGTGTGATGGGACACACTTATTGACAATACAGCTTTTAAGTCTCAGTTCGAAAGCTTCAGAACAGAGGCCTGAATACGTGCACCCAAAAAATTGTGAGCGATAGGATTCAGAAGCATCACATCATCGTAATGTAATGCACAGGAATACCTGAACTGACACAATCTTGTTATATTCTCCGTTTGTATACTGCTGTAACTGATGGGAGCACATGTTGAATGCATATACATAGGGTGATCCATTGATAGTGACCGGACCAAATATCTCACGAAATAAGCGTCAAACGAAAAAATTACAAGTCACGTTTGTGACTATTAAGTGCCATTTATCAAAAAGCGAAAAAAGTGGTCCAACTAAATCATTTACATTTCTATACGTACTACACGAATATGTAACAAAACGGGGGGTTCCTAATTTTAAAAAAACGCAGTTGACATCCGTTTGATGTATGGCAGCGCCATCTAGCGGGCCAACCATTGCGCCATAGTGCCATCTGGTTTTCCCCTTCAAGCTAGTCAAGTTTCGGTCTTTGTAGTTTTTTTTCATTTGACGCTTATTTCATGAGATATGTGGCCCGGTCACGATCAATGGACCATCATATATATATATATATATATATATATATATATATATATATATATATGATTAAATTAAAAAACTACTATACTACTATATGATTAAATTATATTATATATATATATATATATATATATATATATATATATATATATATAGTAGTTTTTTAATTTGACGCTTATTTCATGAGATATTTGGCCCGGTCACGATCAGCGTGTGTGTGCGTGTGTGCGTGTGTGTGTGTGTGTGTGTGTGTGTGTGTGTGTGTGTGTGTGTTCCACATTACCTCCTAAATCACCTAAATCACTGCACTGGAGCGATTTCAACCAATGTTGCTACACACATCACTTACTGTCTACAAATCATGAAATCATCTTTATAGAGGTAAGAACCACCTACCTATCAAAGGGGTGGGGTTGGGGGTGGATAGCATAGCAGGCCATGACGCCTGAATAACCATAATTCCGTCATTCAGTATTTGAGGATGAGAGCACTCAGAGACTTCCAACAAACTTTACAAGTAATTTGAAACCTTTACGAAACTTTTTTCTCCTGACGAACCCTGTTGTGTCCGACTTCCTGGATACTGAGGTGGTTCGTAATAATTCAATTTACTAGAACACTCTGAATCAGTAGTACTTTATTAATTATAATAAAACTTATCATTGCTCGTTAGGCTCCGCTGTAGCTATGATACTACACATGTGGCCTTACAGTTCAAAACACACTCAATGAGCCAAGATCACCGAGTGGCGAATTGATACAGGTTTAGAATGTCCGCACAGTGGTTTCACTGCAGTCACTAGAAAACACAAGACCGTAGACACTTGTTGACACATTCCTGACAGCGTTGGCGCACAGATACAGTTCACAGGAGACGGAAGTGTCCTGACTTGCCGACGGTTGACACGGGCTATGTCTCGGCGAGTAAGCAGCTCAGCGACCTAACTCCGACAAGAACTTCCTTCAATTGGGCAGGATCGGACATCGAACCAAAGTGCCCTCCTGGCCTCTGGTGATGCTATTTCATGCCTGACGTGCGGTGATAGCGCCTTTGAATTACAGGAGGCACACCTTTGCCTAGCATCTCATTGGTGCCTCAAGATACAACTGCTGCGCAGTATCCCTGCATTAGTCGATACTCTCTGCGACTCTCTGAATAGTTGACGACACCATAGCTCTAAATAATTATGAAACATTTTCACTGTTCACGCAATGAAACTGCCGCCTGACGTATGACATTTTGATTTATTAGTTCTTTACTACTAGCTATATTCATGGAAATCAGTGTTCACATACAATCGGTTCCACAAGAAAGTATACGCTGTTATCTGTATGAAATAAAAGACACTATTATAAATATATGTTTACATAAAAGTACATGTTGTTAGTAATCAAACAATTACCTAATAGTTAATCCAACCGCCGCCATGATCGATTATAGCTTGGCACCTTTTCGGCATGATTTTCAGGAGACTCTCTGGACATATGTCCTAATTTTATATGAGAGCTGCTTCTAAGTATTTATTGGCTTTCCTTTAAGCATCACCTTAACATACGGCCAAACACTTCGATCGGATTTGCATCCGGAGACTTAGGAGGCCACTCCACCGTGGACACCCCACTGTCCTGTTCCCACTCTGCAATGTTTCTGATCGTTATCGTGTTGAAACACCGCCTCGTTCAAACCAAATAGCTTCTCAATGGACTCCAGAAGCCATTTTCCATAAATTTTCATATTTTTGCACTGCCTCATGAGGCTTAAGTTATTTTTCTCTCATTTTAAACTGCAGCCGACGAAACAAAACATTCATCTCTCACAATGATTACCTGTACACTGTGCGAAAGAGCACTGAGTTCAGATTCGAGACCACTAACAGAAGATGTCACTGCGGATGTTAGACTTAAAATTATGGCATACACTTTCTTGTGGAACTGACTGTTTTACCACTGAATGTGCCAGAAAAACTATATAATTATAAAGAACATAGTTCAGGACGCAAGACGTTATGAACACTTAGCAGTATAAAAGTAAAACTGAAAGGCGATATGCAGTAGAGATACCGGAGAAAAATGTGTACAGATACTTGTGCAGTATGTTAAAAATATGTGAAATGCATTTACCAAGAGCATACGCCGGCTAGGCCATCAGTAAAAAACTCATCCTGAGGCCCTGGAATGATTGCAAACAAAACTGATGCACCTGTTAGCTACAGAATGGAAGGAAATACTGTGTGGGTAAGAACCACCAACCTCCTATTGTGGTGAGAGCGATCACGTGGTCAGAGGAAGGCATAGGAGGACTGGACAGAGAGAACGGCGTAAGGAGATGGGAAAGATGGACAGAGAGGATCTGTGGGAGAAGATGGACTAATAGAAGATTGGAATAAATACAAATGCAGGGAACGCCGAGTACTCGGCTAGTTATTCGCACAAATGTAACTCTTATTTCCTCAGTAAACAAAGATGCAACCGAAGACACTGAGCTGCGTGATATAACGAGTCTGAAGATCTGGCACTCTGAATGTTCTAATTGCAGTTACTACAAACCCTGTCAGTTAAACACTACGAAACCCCTTTGAATATACAAGTCTGACGTAAGCTCTGGAGAGCGGTTGAAGCGACGTCTGTCCACTAGAAGCAGAAGTAGAACTATAAGTGGACTCGAAACTGAACTTCCGCCCTTCTCCGTCGCGGCCGTATTTCATGCGTCGCCTCGCAACTGCCGTGAGGCGTTGCTCGAGTCTCATCCAGATTCACGCCGCCAGAAGTCGCTGCGTGAAGGTCGAACTTCTTTGCGGCGGTTGACGGCTGGTGCAACATTATCAATGATCAATGATACCGCAGTTTCCATTTCCAGACTAATCAAAGCTTAAACAGACCTCGTAAATCAACATCTCCCACGGCATTCTGTATTTTGTAACGCTGTGCTACCAGAGGAGATAGATGTAGCCGAAAGAGACTTCCGCACGTTTAATAAACACAACTCACTTCTGTATCGTCATTTGCAGATTCTATCGGAAACCAGACTTAAATTCATATTAATCAATCTGGACTGTGGAAGATGTGCCTCTTGTATATGATGTGCGCTAAAAATTAAAATAGATTTCGCTACAGTTTCTTCCATCAAGTTCTTGCCTTATAACTGATTCAACTAAACGTGTAAATGGATTTGATCTTCTCAGGAAATAATGGGCAGCTCTTAATCGATTCCGTACAGGACATGAGCAGTATGGTGTATGCATTTTATGAATGGGGGGCTCTAAGCAGCCCCAGCGTGCTACTGTATGGATGCTGTGCAGACTACGTAGCACCTCAATGACGAGTGTTTAGAACACAAATAGATTCTATGAACTGCACTTGGAGACACCAAGATCGGTGGTCTGGTCAAGAGTCTTAGCTACTGTGTTATAAAGTTTTTGTGTGTTTGTTTGTTAATATTAGGTATTATTTCATTATATTTGACGGTGTTGTTTACGTGTCCTTTTAGTCGTTCTGCATTATTGCCAACGTTCTTCAATCAACAGATTAATTCAATCAACAGATTATACACACGATTAGAATGCAACCGAAACTGGAACTTTTCTGAAGACTCTCCATTTATGTTACGACGCTACAGATCATGGGAAAAATTTACTTCTATGAGTTTTAAAATTACATAAATTGTATATCAGTGACGTCAAAAGTCACAGTTTTACAGGAAGGTATTTCAGGTGAAGACTGGCAGTCACTGGCGGATAGCGTGAATGAGTTGGCTCCAACTGCGGTTATCTGAAAGTGAAATAGTGTTTTACTTTCAAACAATTTAATGGTGGCAACAATGATGCAAGCTATTTTAGAAATCGAACTCATGTTTTTTTTTTTTTTTTTTTTTTGAGCTGCTAGATAAGTCAATAATGTGTGTAATATTATTCAATATTTGCGAAGCCGTAGATCTATACCTACACATACGAACAACATCAATGAAAATAACCTACCCACTGGATATGCCGAATTTAAAATCGATAAATGAAACTCCATGGATGCTCGTTCACTTCCCAAAATATAAACAGAAGTTTGATTTGAAGCTTCAATATGAGAAATGAGAGAGATACGTGATTTTACATTTAATGGCAACGTTAAGCTCTTAGTGCCAAAGCAATCAACAAATTTTGATCTGTACTCCTATCTAACAAAATTTTTCCTTCCAATATGTTTACTGCAGTCAATGTAATTCCAAATTATACGTAACAACTGCGTCATTTAAAACTTATTTTGCGAGTAGGTAGGTTATATATGATGGTGAGACTACAAATACAAAGGCCTAAAATTCAAACCTCGCCTGTTGCTAGAACTGTCCGTTATTACTTATGATTCTCTTCCCCTTCCGATGTGATTTATTAATGTGAATTTTCCTGATTGCATTGTGGTTCTGAATCCAAGCCATATGTACCTCCATAACTGACTTAGAAGACAGTTTGAGTCCGATGAAGCAATAAATTTTAATTCTACGAGTGCAGTTCAATAAGTAATGCAACACATTGTTTTTCTGAACCAGGGGTTGTTTTATTCAGCATTGAAATACACCAGGTTATTCCCCAATCTTTTAGCTACACAACACTGTTTCTCTACGTAATCTCCATTCAATGCTACGGCCTTACGCCACCTTGAAATGAGGGCCTGTATGCCTGCACGGTACCATTCCACTGGTCGATGTCGGAGCCAAAGTCGTACTGCATCAATAACTTCTTCATCATCCGCGTAGTGCCTCCCACGGATTGCGTCCTTCATTGGGCCAAACATATGGAAATCCGACGGTGCGAGATCGGGGCTGTAGGGTGCATGAGGAAGAACAGTCCACTGAAGTTTTGTGAGCTCCTCTCGGGTGCGAAGACTTGTGTGAGGTCTTGCGTTGTCGTGAAGAAGGAGAAGTTCGTTCAGATTTTTGCGCCTACGAACACGCTGAAGTCGTTTCTTCAATTTCTGAAGAGTAGCACAATACACTTCAGAGTTGATCGTTTGACCATGGGGAAGGACATCGAACAGAATAACCCCTTCATCGTCCCAGAAGACTGTAACCATGACTTTACCGGCTGAGGGTATGGCTTTAAACTTTTTCTTGGTAGGGGAGTGGGTGTGGCGCCACTCCATTGATTGCCGTTTTGTTTCAGGTTCGAAGTGATGAACCCATGTTTCATCGCCTGTAACAATCTTTGACAAGAAATTGTCACCCTCAGCCACATGACGAGCAAGCAATTCCGCACAGATGGTTCTCCTTTGCTCTTTATGGTGTTCGGTTAGACAACAAGGGACCCAGCGGGAACAAACCTTTGAATATCCCAACTGGTGAACAATTGTGACAGCACTACCAACAGAGATGTGAAGTTGAGCACTGAGTTGTTTGATGGTGATCCGTCGATCATCTCGAACGAGTGTGTTCGCACGCTCCGCCATTGCAGGAGTCACAGCTGTGCACGGCCGGCCCGCACGCGGGAGATAGACAGTCTTGCTTGACCTTGCGGCGATGATGACACACGCTTTGCCCAATGACTCACCGTGCTTTTGTCCACTGCCAGATCACCGTAGACATTCTGCAAGCGCCTATGAATATCTGAGATGCCCTGGTTTTCCGCCAAAAGAAACTCGATCACTGCCCGTTGTTTGCAACGCACATCCGTTACAGGCGCCATTTTAACAGCTCCGTACAGCCCTGCCACCTGTCGGAAGTCAATGAAACTATACGAGACGAAGCGGGAATGTTCGAAAATATTTCACAAGAAATTTCCGATTTTTTTCAACCAAAATTGGCCGAGAAAAAAAAATGTGTTGCATTACTTATTGAACTGCCCTCGTACATTAGGACCTTACCTAGTATAGTACCGTGGAGCATAAAAATTTTTGGGTTGAGAACAGCTTATCTTCAGCATATTTATCTTTCGTTACTAAATTATCTTAAGTTTCGCATTTTACATCTTCGTCTTCCTATAATACCGCTCACTGTTGACCAGATAAATGAGTTAGGATTTGCTACTGTAATTGGTATTCTACTTCTGCTTACCATCTGACTCTATTGTTATGTTATTTAATTATTTATTCATCTACGTCATTACGGGTTAGTGTGATGTGTATTCCCAGTTTTTTTTAAATCTTGACATTGTTTCATTTCAGATATAAATATTTCTCCGTTTTTAACGTCCTTCCTGTGCTGATATGCCCTGACTTCGTTTATTGTTTGAGAAGGGTAAGGACTGTAGCTAAAATTGGTTCAACTTCACTTCGCTCTCTCATTTTCTAATTCAAGCGTAGCTCTCTCTATAAGAACTGTTTCACAGAGTTTCTGTATATTTTGGAGGAAATAATGTATTGTTAATTTGTATTCAGTGCGTTAGTGGTTAATGGACCAAAAGGTCCCGGTTTGGATTTCCTGATAGTCCTAGGATTTTCAGATGTCGCTTACCCCTTCGGGTCATATTTGTTGATTTGTGACTTGTCATGTTATACCGTGTTCTAGACTGCAACTGTAGGTCATCTGTAACATCCTGGATGTAATTTCAAACTTTTGAGGAAGACAGTGGCATGCTACCTCGAACAGAACCACGCCTAGGATAGCACTGTAGTGATGAATCTGATTTTCAGGTTGAAGATAGGTTAACCTTTCTTTATTGAGGAGGTTATAGTGTGTAATAATCTCTCATAAAAATAATTCCATGACCATAAAATTTTAATCAATGCCCATTAAAGTGTATGTTAGAATTTCAGAAAATTTATCTGAGAAAAATTTAAATAAGGCGAATCTGTAAATTTGGGGGGGTTTAAATGTTTATGATGTAATTAGAAATAGGATTTCACATGATGTTGCGTGAGTCCTAATGAACCCAGAGTGACGATATGACAGAGCACAGACGAAATATTTTCCAAAAACGCTGTGGTGACTGCTGGACAGAAGTTCTGCACATACACTGAGACAGTGGATTTAGCAGCAACAATCGGCTGAGGATAGAAAGTGACTGGTGGTCTAGCGGCACTATTACATTTTGATAGTCACAGCTATCAGATAACAAGTAAAATAATTATAAAAACATTTACATCCAAATGTACATAGTAATCATAAAGACCTTAACTGGTTCGCTTTCAATTAAATTGTCAGATCAAATGTGGAAAAGTCTTCTCTGACTGAACAATCAGTTCCTACAGTAAAGAGGACACTGAAATTTAAACGCATTTCAAACGAATGCTACAACAAGGCCAAATAAAGGCAAAAGAAAACACAAAATGAAAGAGAGGCGTTGAGTAACTTGAAAAGGAAACCAGCAGTACACTCAAGGATTGAGCTACAAAACATTGCCAGGTGGTTCGTTCAGGCTCTCCATTGTCGTAGTAACACAGCAGCAGGGTGACATATACGAGGGTGATTTTACAAATCCGGTAAACTTCCACGAAGGAATGGATTATTTTTATTGTGCTTTACGGTTGGTATAATTGATTATTCCAAGGACCGTGTACTGAATTTGAACAATGTACAGAGTACCCTTAATTGTTGACAGCCGTCTGAATTGGTCGGTGTTTCGACTGCAATCGAAACAGGTGAAAACCGTGTTTCGTGCTGTTATTAAACGTTTTCATTCGACTGGTTGGACTGCCGCACAAATCAAAACATGACTTGATGAAGCACACTTGAACACTGCATCATCGGTGAAGACGACTTACTTTTGCCGTAAAGAATTTGAATGTGGTCGAACAAGCGCTGGTGCTTCGGGTGTCCAATTGAGGTCACCACAAAGGAAGACATTGACAAAATCCATGATATGATAATGCAAGACCGCTGAATAAAGTCTCGCGAGGTTGCCGAGACTGCAGGCATTCGTACTGACGGTGTCCATAAAATCCTGCACCAAAAGTTGGCTAGGAAGAGGCTGTGTTCTAGGTGGGTACCACGATTGCTCACAGTCGATCAAAAGCACGCTGGAGCTTGTACGACAGACGATCATAGCTAGGCATATCCACCCTCTCCAAAACATGCCAAAGATGTCGCAGTAGTAATCATGCGGCATACTCTGGGTTGGCTCCTGTCGAGGGGACACGGTGACTTCCTTAACCCAGTCGTGGCTATTCCGAATTGGTGCTCTGTCTCAAATGAGCTCAGCGTTATTCATTACCAACAAAAGTTCTATTATGGAGTAGAAAGAATAAAGGTAGGTAGTCACATAGTAAAGGAAACGGTCCTGTCTCGGAGATTCTATAGTGAGTTAAACAGTAGGAAAATGGGGAATCATGTGCTGCTGCGAATAGTGTTTCTGCACTTTCCCGGATCACCATCGCCGAACAGAAATTTCACAGGGGCACAGCAGTTGTTCTCGATACGTCTTGGTGTTGGGAGCCATCGGGTTTGACCTCACGTCACGCCTGTTACTAACTGAGGGAACTCTGACGGTACAACAGTACGACATGGGCATCATGCGCCTTCACGAGTTACCTCTCATGCGACGATAACGTGTTTCCATTTTTGAACAGTGCAATATTCGTCAACAAAAGGCACGTGTCCTTCTGTACTGTCTGCTTAATGCCACTTTACTCCCATGGCCTGCACTATCCTCAGCTCTCTCACCAATAGAACTAATGTGGGGCCAGCTTGGACGTCAACCTCGTCCTAGGTCCAGCATCGAGATTACCAAGGACCAGTAACAATAGATGTGTGCCGGCTTGTCTTGGGAGTGGATACTGCGGCTTTATAAAACGCTTCCCAGCTGAATTAGTACAAGCACCCAAGCAGCTAGGGTTGCAATTTTACATTGATAAATATGGGCTAACACTGCGAAGTTCAAATGTGTGTGAACTCCTAATAGATCAAACTGCTGCGGCCATCGATCCCTAGACTGACACACTACTTAAACTAACTTATGCTAAGAACAACACCCACGCACCAATGCCCGAGGGAGGACTGGAACCTCCGGCGGGAGGGTCCTCGAATCCGTGACATGGGGCCTCAAACCACGCGGCCACTCCTTGCGCCACACTGCGCCGTGTTTTGCAAAGTTGACCGTACTTTGTGATCGCTGCAGTAACATCAACAAAGCCGGCCGAAGTGGCCGTGCGGTTAAAGGCGCTGCAGTCTGGAATCGCAAGACCGCTACGGTCGCAGGTTCGAATCCTGCCTCGGGCATGGATGTTTGTGATGTCCTTAGGTTAGTTAGGTTTAACTAGTTCTAAGTTCTAGGGGACTAATGACCTCAGCAGTTGAGTCCCATAGTGCTCAGAGCCATTTGAACCATTTGAACATCAACAAGGATTCTTAAACTGTGGACTTTCTCTACGTATCCTCCTTCCCTTCTAATTGTTCCACACATTTTTGTCAGGTAGCGCTATAGGAACACGAGCTATACAGGAACGACTTCTCTTTATTACATATGGCATAGTAGCTCAGACGCTTCTGGCAACTCCAGACGCTAGGACTACGGTTTTCGGCTCTGGTGTATTCTTACCAATCTTTCTAGCGCCACTCATGTTATGTCGCTTAAGTGCTCTTCGAAGATTATGTCCAAGGCAACGGAAAAACTAAATAAATCATTTAGGAAAAGGAAACAAACAACTGAGCAGCTGTAATCGTCAAAATTTGCTATCGTATTTCCGAAAATAGTACCACT
The DNA here is from genome assembly GCF_021461395.2 of Schistocerca americana. Classification (NCBI taxonomy): domain Eukaryota; kingdom Metazoa; phylum Arthropoda; class Insecta; order Orthoptera; family Acrididae; genus Schistocerca; species Schistocerca americana. Next base: position 87,935,859 of record NC_060122.1, read on the forward strand.
TAGTATAAACTACACCTCGATATACAGGCTTTAATCGGTAAGTGCAGGTATTGCTATTCGTGACCGAGGACGGTGTACTGAAAAATATTACACCTGTAATCACGTCATTTGCAGACTAACAGTTATAGGTATCATAAGTTGTATGTTCTTTTTTTTTTTTTTGGATAGTACCTCCATGTTTGTGTGGGAAGTTCATGCCAATGACGCTTATTTTCCCATGGGCAGCAGATCATGTGTTCAAGTGTGGGTGGGTGGACGTGAAATGGTTAGTTTATGTAGTGTTGGCATAAGAGCCAACACTGTGTTGCTAGAGGAGGCCGCAATGCACGCGTTTAATTGCAAGCTGACTGGCTCGAGGTCTGGAACAGTTAAAGGAATTAATAGTAGCAAATAAAGTAAGTAGTTGATATAATACTTAATTTTAATCCACAATTGTAGAACATCTCTCGTTACGGTACATGCTTCATAATATTAATTATCAATTGAATACGGCGCCTTGCTAGGTCGTAGCAAATGTAGCTGAAGGCTATGCTAAATTTCGTCTCGGCAAATGAGAGCGTAGTTGTCAGTGAACCATTGCTATGAACGTCGGCTGTACAACTGGGCGAGTGCTAGTACGTCTCTCTAGACCTGCCGTGTGGTGGCGCTCGGTCTGCGATCACTGACAGTGGCGACACGCGGGTCCGACGTATACTAATGGCCGATTTAAAGGCTACCACCTAGCAAGTGTGGTGTCTGGCGGTGACACCACAGTTTATACTGACAGACGTTGTCCACTTATTGGTGCAGTTACGACCATTCAGAAAACACTGAGTCGTAAAGTTTGTAATGTGTTCGTGGGAAGACTATTGGACGCAGAGGAGAAGCAACCACCAGACTAATATATCTACATATTAATATGCTACATATAAAAATATCTGCACTGATACCGGTTACGCCATATATTTTCCACTACTGAATAAATCTGGGTTGGCTGTCTCAGTAGTCCATCTCTCTTCCTCATGGTTGAGAATGTTCTTGAAGTTCAGCAAGTAGGTTTCATATCCAGTTCGCCATGTGCAGAACACCGCATCGTTATGTTCAGCATGACGCTGAATTAAAATTGTGCGAACCTAAGCAACCCAATGATGACATTTTCATTTATATTGTTTGTAATTCACACTGATGAGTCGGTCTGCGGCAGGATTGAGATCGCACCATTTTGAGTACCGTTCTGTTAACTCTCCCGCAGTTAGCTCCAATCATTGTTGGCCTTCAGTTACGAAAGATACATTGTTTATGAAACATTATTATAGTCTGGGGAACACCAGTCATCCGCGCGAGCTCTGTTGCCACAATCTGAAACAAAGTAAGTCTGTATTATTTTATTGCTTTCCTAGATTCAATCGATCTTTCATGTGCGTAAATTCGGACTTACTGAAACTGACTGCAGTTACCTTCCGTGTTACCTAGTATTCTCTTTATTTTTAGATTGCGGAAAAAATATCCAAAGTAAAAAAAAAACTTCGGACAGAGTTTAGTAGGTATCCTAATGTATGACTGGAATGGTTCAATGAGCTGAGTAATGAAGGTGCTCATAGTGATAGCGCTGACTCAGAGACTGAGGACTGTGCTCATGAATGCGGTCATGATTCAGGACCAGAACAAAAAGTGCCAGAGAATGATGAATATGAATCACAGGAAGAAGTAACTCTTTTAGGGAAAGATGGAATAACTAAACGGAGGAAAACTGAATATGCTACCATTGTTAGAAGCAGATCTTGAAATATTATTACGCATTTGTCTGGACCAACAAATCATGCGCGTAGAAAAAAGACAGAAACCGAAATTCAAAATATGTTCTTGGATGAAAACATAATAAGCATTACCGCAACATGCTCTAATACATTTATCAGTGAAGTTCATGGTAATTTCTCTAGGGAAAGGGATGCTAAAGAAATAGATGCGATAGATATCAGAGCTTCCATTTTTTTGTTATACCTGGGTGGATCTTTGAGATGTTCGAGGATGAGTATATCGAAATTGTTAGATAACTCAAACGGAAACGAACTTATGTTATTTATGCATAACTGAAAACCGATTCAGGTTTCTGTTGAGATGTCTTGGTTTTGAAAATATCCGTGATAAAGATGTTCGCAGAGAGACTGACAAGTTGGCTTCTATCAGAGACGTACTTGAACTATTCACGAACAATTGCCAAAAATATTTTTCACCTAGTGAACATCTTACAGTTGACGAATAGCTTTTGGCATTTAGAGGAAATTGCCAATTCCATTCAGGCAATATGTCCCTAGCAAACCAGCAAGGCATGGGTTAAATGTGTTTCCTTTGGTTGATGTAAAAACAGCTTACACTTTTAATTTAGAACCGTACATTGGTAAGCAACAAGAGGAATCATGTAATGCCAGTAATTCAGCTGAAGATAATGTTCTTCGAATGGTCGAACTGTTACAAACGTTAGAAATATTATACTGTTTACGAATATTAAATATATTATATTTAGATTTAATAAAAAATCATAAACTCAGTCGTAAAGACCGTTCAAAGTATACAAATACACGGCTTGCTTTTTGGATGACACCTGTCATCCGCGCGAGTGACCATGTCACGAATTTTCGTGCGAGTAACGGAGGGTTAAGCGTGTACACTAGTACCTGCCTCGAATGGAGATTGTGTGTCATATTATCAAAAAAATGTTCGCAACAATAACACTTTTTTTTCGTTTTTCACTGTGTGGCCTGTCAGTACGCCTGACATACCACTAGACAGTGGTCTTGGGGCCGAAACCAGTCTCGGTTTTAAATAGAAAGAAAAGTGGAACGGTGCTGAAATTTTCTTCAGAACCATTGCCTCAGTTGCGGAATCGTCACTCATATGTTCGTCACTAATACTAATATGTCTTTGCAATACTTCCTGTTGTTTTCAGATTGTGATTCCACCACTGACGCCTGGAAGACGTGAGCCTACCGTAAGGCTAACCATACACGTTGTCAGCAAACACGAACTTTTCTGATATCTACTGCATCTTCTTTACTCGGATGAGGTTGTTTAGCAAGGCGGATGACCGCTGTCCTCCCCGCACCCTTTCCCCCCCCCCCCCCCCCACAACACACACTCACACATCCGCCGACACCTTCAACCTGTATGAGAGCCGCACATTGGCCACATCAAAAACGTCCATTTCATATCGGTTGCACTAAATCTAAACATTCGCCAAAGTATCGTAGTAATTTTGCTTTACACCTTGATTAACCGATAACAAAACCAAATAAAAGTATAATTGAAGTCTGGGGAATGCTGTATATCTGTACAGAAACAGAGCCAATCTGCGTGGCGGTAGTGCATCTGCCGGGCTATGGCCGGACACTGGATAGCCTAAGAGGGGGCGAAGGGCTGGCGGAGAGCGCTGCGTGGCGAGGCGATCAAGCGATTTGTATGATACATCGCTGATGGTGCGCGTCCGATAAATCAGCAGCCCTATTTCCTGGAGGTAAACAAGCAGCCCCCAGGTGATGGACGGTGTCAACCCGGTCACGGCGGATAGATAGCGCTATTACACACAGATACATCAGAGGGCTCGATCGCTCTCGGTTCTTTTTCGTGCCGCTTTCACAAAAGCAGCTTTTTGATCCTTTATAGCTCACAGTGACTGCGGGACGCACGACGTCAGTTTTGGCAGTACATAATTTCAAGTTGCAGAATGGAGCACGTCCACCTAAGGACGTTTCACTGCTGCTTACGAAAAGAATTTGAGGAATCATGTTAAATATTATACTGCGTTAAATAGCAGTTCGTACACATATTTTGCAAATAGTTTTAAAATCTGATACAAATACCGTATTTAAGCAGTTGCTTAGTTCACATGGCTACATTTGTCGTTCACGTATTGCCCGAATCACCTACAATGCTGTTCGTCCCAGTTAATCCACTGTTGGTGCTAATATTGCACTAATATTTCGAGACATTGATTCTTTGCAACTGAACAAATGCATTTTAAATTTCACTATATACATTTCGTTGCAGTTCATAAAAGCGTCATCAGCGGCCTGATATGCATACAAGTTTTCACTTATATACTACTCTATTATCTTCTAAAATCTGCCATTGTAGTTATATAAAGTATGCAGAGTTTCAGGTGGCATGAGAGTCTTGGTGGCGGCAATATCTTCCAGGAATGGCCAATACTGAAACAGTGATCGTGTACATGACTTCTATTATCTTACAAAATCTGCCATTGTAGTTATATAAAGTATGCAGTGTTTCCGGTGGCGCCAGAGCCTTGGTGGGGGCAACATCTTCCAGGAATGGCAAATACTGAAACAGTGATCGTGTACATGACTGCAGTATGAGGAATCAATCGAAACAGAATACCGAAGCATCTGCTACCCTGTAACTGTGAAAGATGAGTTTGAATGTACAGGTCATCGTTCACCTTTGGACAACTGTTTGGAAACTCTCCATACTGCCACAAAACTCTTCCAGTTTCCATATGATGAGACTGTCTTTAATTTCAATCATCCTGTGTGTGTTGTGGCAGTAGCAGCATGATTTACCCCGTGTTATATCTAATTTCTGTGAGATCCAATGGATCGGAATGTGTTAATTTCAGTTTAGTACCTGACACAGACTCGAAGCAGTGGTCAAAATGTATTGTGGTGTACAAAGCTAAGCTGTAGTCGTACAATCTTGGATGTGTTACAGCCGAAAAAGTAATGTGTGAGACAACCACATAGGGACCCTCTCTTGCGACTGATAGTCTGTGGAATACAGTCCTCCTATAGCACAGTCAATGAAACTTTACACTGTCTGTGCAAGCGACTGCGATCACTGACCACCTGCACATGTGGATCAATAGCTGTGTATGTAATAAGACAGTCACATATGCTTGATGTTAGCACACAGATGGCATTTGTTCCCCAATATACTGGAAGAGAGAGATCCAGTAAAATCTTATCAAGTTCTCTGTCAGATGACGTTAGCAGACATAGTTCGTAGTTTTTGTTTCTGTTTGACTGTACAAACTAACTGTCGCAGAGAGAATGTTTGGGTGAGAGATGCGAATTTTGCAGCTGTCGCTATGTTGTTTGGAGCTGCGCCGCTATGCAGTAGCCAAATCATCGACCTTCTTTCAGTTCCTCAACCTGCTCATATTGCCCTTTAAACTACCTCATGTTGTAGGAGAAAGCATCTTTTGGCGCTGGACTTACACATCTTACAGGGTTAGCAGAGCTAACACAACATGTTCCCATTTTTGACCGAGTGATCAAACCCCAGTCCCGTCACATTAATTCAGCTCAGCTCATTCCCCATGGGATACATAAGGTGGTAGTATAGCGCTGTCTGACTTAAACTAGAATGATCACATGGACAAAGCTGCAGGAAGGGCGGGGCAGAGACTGAGGAACAGTTACAAAGTAATGATTCAAAATGCTCTGAGCACTATGGGACTTAACATCTGAGGTCATCAGACCCCTAGAACTTAAAACTACTTAAACCTAACTAACCTAAGGACATCACACACATCCATGCCCGAGACAGGATTCGAACCTGCGACCGTAGCAGCAGCGCGGTTCCGGGCTGAAGCGCCTAGAACCGCTCGGCCACAGTGGTCGGCGAACAGTTACAAGACGCAGAGTGACTGTCTAAAACCACGTTGGTGGTTTACTGTATGGGATCCTTAGCAGGCAGGTTCGAAATAGGTGACTCGTTTAGAGGTATGAGAAAGCCACGAATATGATTCACAAGTGGCTGTAATCGTTAAAAGACTTCTCCATAGGGCCGAACGGAAATATGTGGTTGAATGGATAGACATGATTCCAAATCGCGGACTGCATATCTACCGGAGAGCGTAACACTATAGATCAAAAAAGCCAGTGCATTGGTCATAGGATTCTGTACATATCTTACGTTTGCAGTGTAGAGTGGCATTTTTAAGTGATTCCTCACATAGCACACCATCTACTGCATGTGATCAATTTCAATCAACCATCATCCATCCTCACCTATAAGCCAGTGGATATGTTGCAGAACTTCGAGAGAGTTACAAATACCATCTTAATACTACATTCCTTAGCCAAATCACTTTATAAGCTTAGAGATTTTATTACTTGCATATACCGCCGGCGATGTGCTCCCGCGATTTTATTCTGTTAATACACACCCCAGCAAAGCATCTACATTCAATGTCACGGTATTTGTGTGGAAGCCCACTTCATTCGGAAGCAATGCCACAACCCGATTGATAAACCTTGTAGAGTTCTTACCACGGATATCGTTCGCAATACTTGTGTGCACATGTAGAAACAGGACCGTTTTTCATGCAGGGTTACATAGTAGTTGCGATCGTATTCCTTTTAACAACTTGTCACTTGTAAGACGATTACATCTCTCTTCCTAAGACACACTGATACCATTAACAACAAAAACAAATGAAGCATGTCCATCTATCGCTGATTTTCGCTCAGTCTTGTTTGTTATCGTCAGCATTCAGTTACTGCCGAAGTATTACACTTTGTAGGGAATCTGGATGTGACAGATTTACTGTGGTTAGCAGGCTTATAAAGTATGTGGTAGGGTGTTAAGTTGCTGTGGTCAGTGTTCAGACAAGTGCAAGGATAATGACCTTGTCCTGTCGTATGGACTTTATGGATTTGCCATGGAGAATTGTGATTCATGCACTGATACCCGTAAGGGAAATGAAAGATTTTTTTATTGGAAAACTATGTCCAGTTATAAAAATGGTAAAGATTATGATATTTCCAGAGCCACAGCTGTCAGAAGGGGACATTTCAGACACTTTGTTCACTGTCCAATGTCATCAGATTGAGGCTGAAATCTTAATATTTAATTGTAAGTACAGTGTCTGGTTTCCTAGGACGAATGTGCCTGGTATGCATGAGTGCGTGGCCAAGGTAGCCCGTGGCCAGAATGATTGACATTTCCGGCTCACGACACGAGCCGCCAGAACTGGAGAGGCTGGGGTACAGGAACGCAACTGACCAAACCATGCCGCCCTCTAGGCGGGTGAATAGCGAACTAATGTGTTGGGCAACATTCGTGATCGGGAGTGCTGATAGTATTTTCCGTGGAAATTTGAGAACATCCAATATGGGCCAATGATTGCGCTGGACAGTTATTCACTCCAATATAAAATGAATGTTTGACTACTTGTACAACCTTGCTGCTACATACATTTCCTGTCTTCATTTTGTTGAGACAACATCGGTTGTGATGTTTTATATCATTGACACCAATATTCGTTAGCGAACTACCAGTCTCCTCGGTTTTCGGGTTCCCACTTAAAGATACTCGCAGACTAGTTTCTAGTTACTCAGTGGTTTGCAGCACATCCCAGTGCACCTGCTAAGGTTTCAGGTTTCTAGAGACATAATTTCCGTTCTTTATATAAGGAATTATACTGTTCAGGCGGTCGGTTGCGTACTGCTATGTGTTTTATATCGAGAACTATCATGTAAATGGTACGATATACGGGAAAACCATGTGAAATTACATATTTCCTTGTAATACCAGAGGCGGGAGATGGCTGTAGAAATCATGGCATCAAGCAAGCAGCTCAGGGCCAGAAACAGTAAGGCTTTTGTGCTGGGGGACCCAGCCCAGTCTTTGTACACCAATATGGAGAGTGACCACTATGTGTGGAGTGCGCTCCGATCACGCCATCAGGCCAGTGTGTGTCGGGGCAGCTGACTCATGATAGTTGGTTGTGGTGGACGACCGACCGTCAGTGCGCGGAAATATCTAGTGCTGTGACTATATATGGTGCATGTGCTTGTGTTTCTTCGGATCTGTCTGTCTTTCCGGGTATTAACAAGTGTCTAGTGGTCAATAGCGACATATAGGATGCAGAAGTGATGATTTTGTGTGGTGCAGGATCTATATGGTATGTACAATTTTTAACGTGCGCGCGGAGTACACGATACTCATTTACGCCTGTACTATGGTAAGTTGACGGTCTTCACCTTATGAGAAAGGATTTTTGTATAGTTATTGACCGCGTGTACCTGAATGGAGGCAAATCAGACTTACACCCACTCTGTGATAACAATGATACGTCAAGCAAGTCCGAAATGCAACTACACGTCAGGACGGACAAGAAACAACACAGAAGATGCTATCAATTTGTTAATAATACGGTCGCCAGCCTAATTAGGCATTAACTGAGTTTCTTTCCTGTACAAGTTGGTGTACGTGCATGCAAAACAACACGTAATAACACTGCATAATATGGAAAATCTTAGATCCAGAAAATCTACTGAACTGATAATTTCACTTTTTGTACTAATATGGATAAACCATAAATACATAACATTATAATATAATGTTTACTACAAATCTTCGTACTATCTATTGATCTGATTAAAATCGGGCGTAGGTTACCCTAGAAATAGCACTTTCGAAATACACACACAATGTCAATTTTGATAAAGATAAAACACTGATAAATTTTGGTTTCTATTTTGGCTTTGACTTGGCTGGTCAAATCAGTTTAGAACACTTCAGAATTCAAATGAATAAAAAGGGGGGGGGGGACCCTGAAACTGTTATGGTCACTGTATTCAAACAATTAATTACTGAAATCATTATGCCCTCAAGATTTCCAATATATGATTTACTACTCTTTTTGTCTAATTTCCTGCTCATTTAAATACCATTATATCAGCCTCAAAATAATTAAACTTCATTTCTAAATCGATATCAAAATTATCTTCCAACTTCGTCAGACCTTTGTTATTCGTCTATTAGTTCATTAACAAAAAATGTTCCTTAAACATCATTCTAACATAGCTAGGTCTGCAGGTAATTATTATTAACACAAACTTTAATTTTTCATCTCGGGACACTCGGATTCCACAACATTTGGAAAGGACCCTGTCTAGGTTAGTTGTGAGGATAATTAAATGATAGGACAGTTCTGGTAAAATTTAAGTTGTTATTGAACCGTATGGAACAAAAGTAACACTGGTCCACACGAATACAATACTAAAAGTTTCAACCTGTTTGTATCGATGTGGCGGTTGGCAGGCGGCGAGATGGCGAGGCACAGAGCACACATACAATCACAGCAATGGCTCTTGATGTATCGGCACTTTACTTCTTCATAGCGTCGCAATACTTTTCCATTTAGTGCCTATGGAATCTGGCCATGCTGTATAGGCGTCGGAACGGCATATCCGAGGCTCAATGAAACTACGTCTTCCAGGAGAGCCTCCTCGATCCAGAACGTGTTGCTCAGACCAATGACCAACTCCGACTACTACTGCTGAGCCCGTTATGCCGTGCAGCGCCCGCGTGCATTTTCTCGCGCTCGCCTGCCATCCACCTTTTACCGCTCCCTTACAGACTGGGTATTGACCAGAGGTTTTGCATTCTACATATCCTAATACATTGCCTACGTATGGACCAGACGCACAATTACAACTTTAATATCTTACAACAGTTTCAACATTTGTTACACTTCAATTCTATTACAATATTGCTTGACATTTGACATAAACATTAATATTCACATCGAAAATTGTTTACACTTTTCTTAACACAATGGCATGAAACAAGAAAACAAATGAAATCAGAACATAAGTTACTCAAGTTTAACGAAAAATCAGATGGAAAAAAATATTATTTATATGTACAATAATACAGCGTTGTTGTTGTTACAAATTGTTTGTGATGATATAGCCTGGTTGAAGTTCGTTTTTATGCTTCAAGTTTACACGACAGCAGCAGAACAGTGTAATTGAGGAAAAGGCTTTCTTGATCTTTTGCAGGGTTTAACTGCCAGTGCAACATGACTGCTGATAGGTTTTTAGATCTGTAAAAAAAGTTTGTTGCTGAAAGTTTCGTGATTTGTCCATCTGCATGAGAGGGTGGACAGTGATCCCAAACTGAAAACAGCAGCAGGGGCAAGGTATCTACAGAATGGTCCATAACATCTGAGTGAAACGTGGTGTCTTCTTTGTTCAAGTGTTCAGAGACAAGTCAAGCATACCAACCTCCTCAGCCTCGGCTTCCTCAGCCACACCATTGTGGCTTTAGAGCACCTCCCACCTGCAGCTGTAGGACATCGAAAATTTGCTAAAAATTCCAGCCATTTTTCTCTCTGTAGGACAGTGCTTCGAATTCTGTTTGTGTTTTTTTCACTGTCTGTTGTGGGAGCCGAAACATGTGATGAACTTATAATTGGTCTGATTTTCCGCTTCTACTTAGACGCCAGTGTGTGCTTTGAGAAGTGAGTGAAATAAAAAAAAAAGACTTTACGTCCCTGACTCCAGCAGAAAATATATACTAAGCCCATCCAACGTTCAAGGAAAGTGATGACCACCACGGCAGCTATGACTTACTTGACTTACTTCATTCTTTTGGTCCCTATGGGGGCATAGGGCATCCTGGAGAACTCTCCATCCGTCTCTGTCTTTGGCTATTTGCCTCAATCCTGCCAAGGTGTTGCCAACTCTTTTTGCTTCCTCTTCCATGTGCCCCTTGGTCTTCCTCTCTTCCTTGTTCCCTGGGAATTCTATTCCAATGCTTTCTTCTCGATGGCTCCATCTGGTTTTATCTAGGTGGGCCATAACAAATCCAACTTTTTCTCTCGTAACGGCAGCTATAGGACTCAGAAATTTTTCTCTCTCTGTCAGTGTCTTCAAACAAACAGCTAAAAAGGGAAACGTGTCGAGCGTACTGTGCAGAGCTACAGAGATATTTATTTCGACTTCCAGATATAGTCGTTTTGGCATGTAAAATCGGATATTGCAGCTGATATCGACTTCGGGATCTATTTCTCACAAATGTGTGTGACGAGTCTCTGTGAGCATGGTTGCGAGGTTTCAAAAGTGTACCGCGACGTTTTTAGAGACTGTCTGGAAGTGTGGCGGTATACATGGCAAAACTGAGGCGAAATACTGTACAACGATCTCTTTAAAAGTGTATTTATCGACATATCTTGTTGGATTTAATACTCATGAAGCAGCTTGTGCTCACAGACAAGGAAAGGGCGTTTTATATCCCAAAAAGCGCGCGAAGTGTCTCAGAGATGGTTTCACAAGTGTGCCGCAATTTTTTTTGAGTGTCTGTGTTCAAGTGTGATGATGGTAGTCCTTGGAATCAAATATGCAAATACATTCCAAATATTCTTGCATAATCTGTAGACCTCTCTGTGCAGTGGTACAATTAGTTCCTATAACATCTTCAAGTTACATATGGGACAGTATTTCACAGATTCAGAAACTCTTTAAGTACTTCATGTTCAATGACAAGTGGCATCTATGTGCTAGGGCTGAGGTGAAAGGCTCCAAATATTTCCAGCATGACAGGAAGTGCAAAATGCATGACTACCCTGTGGCTACTGCATGGTGGCGCTGTGCACCTGGTACGTGGTCTCTTCCAGTGGGTGTGAAAACTTTGGGGCAGGGAGCTCATGCCAGATGGGTGAATTTCTTGCCTCTTACACTCCAGAACACTGAATGGACCTTTAGCAAACGGTCTAAAGTTAGAGCACATGCATTTACCAACATGAGTTGTGAGATGTAACTTAGCACCATCCTTCTGCATCTTCATTGTTTGATGAAGCACATTCATCTTCTTCATACATTCACTAAATATCATTGTTTTCTAAGGACTGTGCAGGTGGCTATGGACACAGTCCTCAGTTGCGTGGTTACAGTAAAGATACCCATTAAACTCTTGCTTCTCCAGCACAGACATCTCATCCACTGAACACATAGCACACTTTAAAAAGTTATGTCTGTCTTCCTAGCAAGCTCTGCACAGACGAGTGAGTTCCCCGCCATTTTTGCCATGGGCCGCTATCTTGGATTACAGTATGGGAAGGGGACAGGGGAGAGGGGAGTGCCAACAGTGCCCTCTGGTGGTGAAGTTGAGAATTAGATCATTTGGATTCCAGACCTCAAGGTGAGCACACAGGATGGACCTACTGTCTGTGACAAACTGTTTAAGCAATATACCATAATGCATACAAAATAAAGACTTATGTCCATCCTATCCATAATCCCAGCACAGACTGAAATATTTTCCTGCCAATTTCTAGGTGAGGGAGAGGTCGGGTGGGGTGGTGAGGGGAGGAGCAGGAGAGGGGGGAGGTTTCTTAGTAGAGGTAGCCCCACTGACCTATTTTCCAATCAAAATTTTAACTTCCCAACGTGACATCAGTTCAACATTGCCACATCTACGGCCACCATCATGGATCCGCAATCTTGAATACATTTAGCAACAATGTAGAGTGTGCTGACGTCGGCTTTGTCTAGCACTGCCATTGTTTGCAACTTACCGCAATAGTCTGAGGAAGTTGAGATGAACCGTTTGGTACAGGATGACCGTTCAATCAAGTTGGTAAAGTGACTCAAATTAGCCAGCAAAAACTACCGACACTACAGAGCATGCATGATGCAAGACATTTTCTTTAGTTATGTTGTCTCTTTGTGCAAACTACAGAGAAAATGAATAGGACAGTATTTGTAGTAATTCTCATCTAGTTCATTTCTGTACTGCGACATGTTCCTCCTGGAAGCACAGTATTGGAGATATTAAAAAGAAAAAAAGACTGTACGTTGTATCTCGGAAACCATTGATGGCATATGTACATACGAAGTTTTCAATTCAGAATACTAATGTTGTCAATCTTCGAAGTATGACCCCTCCTCATGACTCACTCTGTCTATTGGATCTAGTTGGGCTTCCCTCACAAGCAGTATTTATCCATGAAACATTTTCACTTAGATTTATATGCTTATGCGGGAAGAGCAGAGAAACAAAGGTGTACTGACTGGAAGACTAAAACTGTTGTAGAAACGTATTTTAAAATAGGACAGAAGGAAAAGAGAAGGGAGATCTAGGGGAAGTTGCAGCGCGCAAGTAATGTAAAGAAAAGAAGTGTAATGAACTGAGTGACTGAAGAAGGAAACTGAGAAGATGAGTTGTCAATTCTGAAGTAATTAATCGTATCACCACAGTCGTTTTTCATTGGTATTACCCACAGAACCTAAAGTATTGAATAAATGAAAAAATATAGAAAACTTACATTTCAAAGCTTTAAATGTGAACACAAATATAAGAGAAAACTTGAAATGCAGCTGTACTATTTTTGACCTAAAAGAACATAATCAGAGCTACAAGATGTATTCATTTATTAATACGCCATAGAGAAGTGCTTTGGCTTTTTAAAAATCTTGTACAGGGCTAGAATATCGTTATTCTAAATTTTCAGAACAGCAGTAAAGAATACGCCTGAAGAAGTTCGTTTCAAAGCAGCATACACCACTAAAAATTTTATGAAATTTATGGTGTCTGAAATGTGATACAGTACTTGAAGGCGTCGTACACTATTTCGTCGGAGCCATTCTCAATGCGGCACTAGAATATCCATTGGGTCTAGAAAGCTTAAATGTTCGTTTGTTCAAAATGATTAATCTCCAACGGTTAACAGTACTTGACTGTTGCTTTGAAATTTTCTCACAACGGTGATTTCTAACATGAACATGATTTTAGGTACATAAAATGTGTGTGTGTGTGTGTGTAAAATGCACAATAGTGAAATGTTAGCCAATAGGAAAGATGTAGTTGCTGCTTACTGGTTTATGATTATAATTTTTCTACTATTACTACAGAAACTGAATTTCATAAACAACGCTCATGGTCAGAGAGAGCGGGAAAATAATACGGACGTAGGAGTGGAAGGAAATATTAATAGAAAATGGGAAGGAGGTGATGGACAAAGAGAGGAGGTAGGAGGAGGTAGAGAGAGAGAGAGAGGAGGAGGCAAGAGGACGTGGAGAAAGCGAGGAAGGAGGGCAGGAGAAGATAGGCAGAGAAAGAGGAAGGAGGTGTTGGACTGTGAGAAGCGGTAGAAGAGATGGAGAGAGAGCAGGGAGGAGCTGATGGACAAAGAGAGGGGGAGGAGGAGGTGGAGATGAACAACGAAAAGACTAGGGGGAGGTTGACAGAGACAGGGGAGAGAAGGAGAGTAAGACGTATATCCAAATCCCTTACATCTTATAAACTTGTGCTTTCGCATTTCTTTCTTTTGCCTTTCAACCAACTTAGCTATAGCAAAGTGTGGCTGGCTACAGCTAGTTGCTCATAAAAATTGATACACAACAAGAAGAAATGTAATTTGTATGTAGCAACCTGTTCGGCAGTATGTTAAACTGGAGACATATTTAAACGACAACAAGAACAAGTAACGACAAATGATCTTGTTTCCGACGTCCCCATCTCTGCCTGATACGACAGCAGTTCTAGACTCATGTTAAGTATTAATATTATCTGTAGTTTATATAAGGTCTAGTGAGAAACGTAATGAAACAAACATAAATATTAGTGCATTGGAAACACTGGCATCTTGTTCTATCACGTGGTGCTTGTCCACGTATTGACAGTACGACCATAATGAATGACAGGGGGAAGACCGACAGCAGCCGAAACAGCAGACAGTCACGCTGACCAGTTCTGACCTGAGCTGTCCATTTTTAGACCTGGGATCGTCAGTGGCGAGGCCACCGACGTCACTTCAGCAGTTTCTGATACGACCTGGTGTTATGTGACTGGTGCAGTCCCAATTACTGCATAATTGCTGAATGTCTCTGACATTCTGCTCCGCCCCGATGCAATTACGAAACTACTTCATTACTGCAAATGTTTTCCATTACTACCCCGCGCCCGATTCTTTAAGGCTCGAGCACCACTGTACAAATCAGCTTCAAAATACTGATTACTTTACAAATGAGTCAAATATTTTACCTAATGCATGTGGAAGCACCCTAATTGCTCTCATTATCAAACAATGGAGCAGTATAGCCTGATTAACTTGCGCAAATTTTTAAGAGAAATAGTTTGTCACTCCTCTCAAGTTTATGAAGTTATATCTTCTGAACTATGCGTCGCAATGATATTATTTTGCAGACACAGTTGGTGTTCCATGAGGATATTATCTACGAAACGGCCTCTGAATAGAATAAATAGAAAGAAGTAATAAACTGAACATCATACCTGACGCTGAACTTCACTACACAAAGAACATAAGTGTAGTAAGTGAGTTGCGCTGCCTCAAAACATGTACATAATTTCTAACTTTAAAACATCACTTATTGCGTTAAATTTGTAATGCAATACCTCTACATATTTTAACTCTCTTAATGAGCAATGTAAAGCAGGATTGATGTTTTCGACGCAGTCTCTGTTTGTACGAAATATTGGTGACGGAAACATGAAATTAATACCAGTTCACGGCGTCTCTGGTATATATCAGTTTAGTGATACTAACACTAGCAAAACTAGCAAACCGGGCAAGGGAACTGGATGTACATCCTAATCTGTTCGGTCCCCCCCCCCCCCCCCCTCTGTCCACACAGCCCTCATCTCTCTCTTCGTCCAACTCCTCTTTATCTCCCCTTTCTCAGGTCTTATCTCTCCCACTATCACTCTCCATTTCCTACTCCGTTTCTCTCTGCCGAGATCCTCCTTCTCCTCTCTATGACCATTTCCTCGCTCCCCTCTGTCCACCCCTCCACCATCTCTCTGGCGCTGAGGCCTGCTTTTTGTTATTCCGAACGAACAAGGTGGATACGAACAAGGTGCAAAAGTTATGTTTATCTGTCTCCAGAAGTAGCTGCAAACCGTCTAATGAAATTGCAGATGACATGCTGTATGCTGTGAAAAACCGCAACACAAAGAAATGCAGAAAATACGACGTAAAATGCGGCGACAGTTTTAAAATCATACTGCCAACTATGGAAAATAAGAATCAAAGAACATACTGATAATGGTGTAATTTATCGTTGAAACTAGTTCGAGGGAATAACTAAATATATAACGAAAGTGTACTGCATCAAGGCAAAACCACAATCACATATTGTAGTTTTTTATGAAAATTTGGTCCAATGGAAAATTTTCAACATAAAATTATTGCCACAAATTTTCGTTTAAAAATATGAATGTTTGTTAGAGCATGTACGTAAAAATTCAAAGTAAATTGGTTAAGCACCTTTCGAAAGTTTTGCTAACAACGTTTCCATCCTCTGCCCAATGTTTACTCTACTATCGTGTAAAAATGTGAAGGAAATCGGTCAAGGCCTTTTCAAGTTTTTTGGTAACAAACGACGAATTGTCTTGGTTATAATAATACAGATTTTACTTTCATACTTTTAGTTATACAGGAGCCTTTGTTCAAGATTATGATAAATTGTGCACACAATTTATCACGGGTGTTCTAGGAGGGTAAGGACATTTACGTTTCTTCATTTGCCGCGATTTTGTCTGAGAGAAAGTCCTCCATTTTTCAGTGCGTCGATTCCAACCTTTTAATAGCTACAGGAGGTCGGATAACATTAATTTTTTTCCATACCTAGCATCCAGTTATACCTTACCTTTTTATGTCACAGCAGTACTACAAAGGTCGTTTTTAATAGCGTAACTCGGGAAATAGCTCAGACTGCAACAAGTATCTGTTTATTCCGTTAACCGGTTTCGGCCTAAGCTGCCATCTTCAGACCAGGAGCTCCCCTATGCCGTGTGTAACCAGTTCACAGAGGTGCTGTCAGTACCATCAGGTACCAGTCACCAACTGCTGAAGGCACTTACAACAGCTTCGCGTACTGGCTCCACATATCACCGTGGAGCTCATGGTCTGCAGATGGTCGCTTAACCCTAAACCGGTTACCAGAATAAATAAAGAAATATTGGGATCTGGATACGTCTTTTCTTTTTTTTTTTTTTAGTTGCACTGATAACCGTAGTTTCTGTAGCAAGTGGAAGGCAGTTCTTAAAATGTTATGTATGTTCCTTACATCTGTATCAACTACAAAGAAACACTATAATTTATTGTAACACTAACTGAGAAACCGGTATTGCCTCGGTATTCATTTTGCCAATTTTCTATTAGAAACGGAAACAAAATATGAGCTGCTTTTGTAGTGTAATATGGAAAAAGTTGATTGCCATGTATTCGTGAAAACGTCTTTTTTGAAACTTCGAAACCCTCGTATAAAGAAATATACATAACGTACTAATGAATAAATACTGAAACCAAATTAAGAAACATTGTATGCAAATATAAATTCTTTGTGATGTTTGTCTAGCCTTTGGATGAATTATGGAGGCCTTCCAGGCCCGAGAGTGAATTAATCATCCAATGAAGCATATTAAAATCATGTATAACTAATCCCTATTTTACATAATGCTTAAAAATTCGTCAGAATTAAGAAAAATGATAAAATTGTATTTAATGTAACAAACACTCTATAAAAACAGTGTGTCCTTAACGTTGTGCACATAATTCTTGATGGGGTCTTTTCAGGCATGTTGTAAACGAGAGCTCAAAAAGAGAATTTCTGCCACTCTATGGATGTTGGTGTCCTTAATATTTTTATACTGACAATTGTTGTACTGCTAGATAGCAAAAACAATATCAGAGTTCCTGCTCATTGTCGAAGTTGATCTCAGAAGTGAAAGGTGTTGCACTCATAGCTGGTATAAGCAATTGTGTTTGTTACTCTCTCAGATTCCTTTCTTCTCTCTTTCGCTGACAAAGTAACTAATTGTCATTTCTTTCTAACGAAGGAACGTTGTCTCTTACGATACGGAATTATATACTACTGTTTCTACTGTTTCTGAATGGTTAGACGAATATGAGTCTAACGCTGCTTCTGAAGATGAAATTGATCCTACATATAGTCCTATGTCGGACAGCACAGAATCTCAAGAAAATACTGATGAATCTTGGGATCTAAATGATATAGCCTTACCAAGATAAGCGTGCTCTGCTAATACAGCATAGCCTGCAAATTCAAGTAATGTAACAAGTTCACCTCAGACAGAAAATATAAACAATATACCAGACAGAACCCAGCTTGAAAATGCAAGTAATACGGCAAGTGCAGCCCAGCTGGCAAATTTTTCATCGGACCCGATGGGAAAACACCACCCCCTTCTAGCAGAAAGATTACTCATAATATAACGAAAGTTTCTCCAGATCCAGCCAGGGGAACAAATACACAAAATCCAAAAACTGTTTGGAGTTGCTTCATCACAAAAAATATTATGGATGAAACAGTGCAGTGCTCAAATTTGCAAGGACGACGCTCAGCAGCTATAAAAAGTCAAACGTGGACCAATGTCACAAACGAGGAAATGAATGCACTTTCTTTGAAATTATTCTATTAGACGGAAGTTGCAGGAGCTGGGATATTCCTGTAATAGAAATATTTGACAACTTCACTGATAACCCTGTTTATGGTGTAGCTTTTCCTATAAATAGGTTTGAAGAAATAAGGAGTGTGTAAGGTTCGACGATAGATGTACCCAACAACCTGTGAGCCATAATGATAATGTGACAGCCTTCCACAATATGTGGGAACTATCCATAAACAACTGCAGACAGACATTTCATCCAAGAGATAAGTCCACAATAGATGAGCTGTTAGAGTTTTTCACAGGGCGATGCAGCTTTCTACAATTCTTACCAAACAAGCTAGGAAAATTTGAAATAGATATTTTGGCTCTGCGACTATCTGACATCGCTTTACGTGGGCTTGTGTACCCAACAAAAAATCCAAATTACCATCGTCAAGCTAATGTTGCAGTTCGTGTGGTGAAGACCCTGGAAAAGATACTTAGAAGAAGCTCAACCAGTATCACGATGGACAGCGTCTTTATCAGTGTTTACCCTGTTTCACGATTTATTGAGCTGTAAACACAGCTGTATTCACCGGTATCAACTAATACTTCAGACCTTCAGCAGTCTAGAAGGTTTCACTGTACCACATAAACATATGGCGCTCTCCCAACCAAAATCATCCACGACAACCGGCTTTTTGAAGTTTGACTACCGTTGGCGATTGCGTCAGTAAGCGCTCTCATTGCATCTTGGGTACGCGTTATGCCATTAAGGCAACATGGGACATTAGATCATACGAAAACTTGAGAATATGGTATAAACGGGTCGTACCAGTCCTTGAGAGAGAACAATAAAACAGTCTATGGGAAAAATGGTACTTTCAATCAATTTTACCAGCATTTCAAAACCTCAATATTTATTCATTTGTTTGAGAGTTCCTTTAGACATGTATAGTTATTTTAGCTGTGTATGCTCTACTTATAACATTGTTTTATATTCTCGTATTAAGTGAAGCGTTGTGAGAGTTTCAGATTTAACACTTTTTAATTGACGGCATTGCCTTTTCACTTGTTTTAAATTTTTCCAACCAAATAGTATGAATCAAGCGTGAAGACGTATTCCAGGAAATGAAAGTGCTGTGAAAAGTGTTTGACGAAATCAGTTGTCTTTCATTCATGTAGAATATTGAGTTCCTACTCGTCATCACACCGTGTACAACTATCGAAATATCTTCACAAGAAACCCTTTCATTATTTTTTCTGTTATCGTTTGGAGACTGGCACTCACTGAGCCTTACATTAATTTAACAATGGCAATGATCTTCTATTTACGTGTTACTCACGTATCAACATGACAATAGGAACAGTCACTGGAGATTCTGCTTTCAATTTTATTTTTCATTTTTTTACTAGACACCCAGGCAGGGCGGAAAATGTAGGAAAGAAGAAAATACAATTTCTAAACCCCAACACGTCAGGAACGTTTACTGGTATTACCTATACAGCGATGGCGTAACATCAATGAGGGGAAGTTTGCGTGTGATGATTTTTCCGGTTCATCGATTTATCTTTACCTTGTTTGATGGTACCCCATTTTGGGGGAAGTCCCTTGTTCAGAGGACCCAATCAGGGTCTCTTCCTGTGCTAGTTGCAGAGTGGAGAGCGAATACTTGTTTCGTTTGGTCTTGCGGGCAATAATACTTTCAGAGTGTGTCTATTGATAGCAGTAGTCTGCGGGAAGCATGGCAACGCACGACAGTGCCTTCACCGATGCGTTGCGTTACGGGCCGTCTCCAAAATGCAAACACTTGCCAGCACTATGCCATGCCATGAATTCCCCTGCTGTAGCTGCGACGGCTACCCCACGTTCATTACTTATGTTGTAGCAACCGCCCGGTTCGTCCGAGTAATTAATGACTAACATAGCAGCAGAGCGCAGACGGGTCCGTAAATGCCCCGTGTCGGCGTCGCTTGTGCAGTTTACCTGGTTCAAAACCCGTAATGAACTTAAATTGCTCTCAGCACCACAATTACTTTTTTGCCCTCTGTCCGTATTTCTCTCCAAATGACAAAATTGCATCTCATTAACGTAATGATAATGGCCCGTGCTAAGCTCATAACAAAATGCAGTCTCTTTTTTTGTGGGTGCTACTTTGCTCCACATTTGGAAAGGCGATGTATCTTCATTAGTGTCTTATAAAACCTTTTATGTTTATCGCAAGACACTATAGCTAAAACTTATAAGTTTGTCGTACCTCAAATGTAAGTGTATCGTATTTAATAAAAATCAGCCAAGGCAAAACAAGAAAAAGTACTGTTTCAAGCAACAAAGGTTCTGACAAATATAACAAAACAGGAACTGTAGGACCGCCTTCACCAAGAAAAATTTTTCTTTCTTCCTAGTACCCAACCAAATTTCGGCAACGCACTGAATCATCTGTGGGTACATTTATTCTCTATTAAATAATATATAAAGAGATTACACATTATAAACCATAACAGTTTTTGTGTCTATAGTATTAAGCAAAAAATAGCATGTAGTATAAAAGTATTAACCAACACAGTGACAGGAAAAGTAAGTATATACTATAGTACCACATACAGATGTTCACATGTCTCTCTAATATTTGCACCACAGCTATAGTTGTGGCCTTCATAAGTCATCTGCAATTAATAAGCGTTTATCGAAGTTTTGTTACGTAATTTGCAAAATTTCATGTCTGATAAACTATCGATATATTCTTCTAATTATTTTCTTTCTCCTTTATGGCACTTCTCTTATTACATTATACTATGTTGTAAGCAAAGATTCGTGGGTTGATTCTTTGACTAGCGGTTTTAGGTTACAGCACTAATTATCAAAAGATTTATTGAAGTGTATGCTGATTGTAAATAGCCTTCATGAAATGGTGATTGAGGAGTCGGGTGACGGATTATATCTATATGTGTTTGCGTTTTCATGCATATACAGGGTGCTTGGGTGGAGATTCCTAATACACACTGTTTTTCTGTTTGTGTGATGTTCACTTCTTCCTACATCTTATTCTGTGTGTTTTGGGTGGGAGTTCTGAATTTTTCATTGATGTAGGAAGAAGAAGAGTGTGTGTGTGTGTGTGTGTGTGTGTGTGTGTGTGTGTGTGTGTGCGATTTTCTGTGTCTTCATTTTCTAATAGTCGTTTTACTGGTGGAAGGAAGATTACATTGCACACTTCTGTGTACTCATTCATTACTTCTTTTCCTTCCACTGTGGCTTTTTGTGTATGGTAATTTTCTTGCATTAGAGGTTTCAGTAGAGGGCTATTGCTGCATTTAAAAGTGTTAAAGTCCGTCTACATCTTTTGGTCAATGAGATGATCTGCACATGTGGAACGACTGCTGCTACTCTGGCATTCTGTATGCAGTGTATCTGATGATTATGCTATTTGTTTGTCTAATATAAATTGAATTGCGGTGTTGACACTGGTACATTGCAGATGTTTTGTGCTTGTGTTAGTGGTAGTTGGCCTACGTTAGTTTTATAGAGCGCTCTCTGTAAAACCAATTTACTTAATTATGATTCCTTGTATTTTGAATAATAATGCATTAGATATGAGCTGCTTTGTTGTTGTAGACGAGTTATAGCATTTGTTTATTATTGTTGATGATACTTTTTACACGTGGTGTGTGTATGTGTGTGTGTGTGTGTGTGTGTGTGTGTGTGTGTGTGTGTTTGTGTGTGTGTATTTGTTCTATGTGTCACAATGAGAATAAAATTTTTGAAACCAGAGTGAAAGCTAGTCAGAACAGAACAATATACTGGTATCCTTATGAAGATGTTATGTGCCCTGAGATGAAACGCCCAATCGTAGACAACAACTCCATGCTGCTATAAACATAATTCACCAACAGATTAAATTCACCTTAGAATCAGAAACCAACAAAAAGCTAAATTTCTTAGACATTCCAATACACAGACACAATATCGAACACCAGTTTTCCATATTCAGAAAAGACGAAAGTACTAGCACAACCACATATCAAAACTCGAACCATCTTGTTACCCACAATGAAGCTTCTTTGTAACACAAGCTACACCTCATAGAATATAATTCTCGATAATAAGGGTAACAAAAAAGATGATCTGCAAATAATAAAACATATAGGTGTTAAATGGCTCAAATGGCTCTGAGGACTATGGCACTTAACATCTGAGGTCATAAGTCGCCTAGAACTTAGAACTACTTAGACCTAACTAGCCTAAGGGCATCACACATATCCATGCCCGAACCAGGATTCGAACCTGCGACCGTAGCTGTCGCACGGTTCCAGGCTGAAGCGCCTAGAACAGCTCGCCTTTAGCGGCCGGCTAGGTATTAATAAAGGACACAAAATAAACATGGTAAACAAACTAAACCAAAAATTTACAACAAAAAGGGGAAACGCAGGCAACACATAACATTGAACAGATCAACACCAAGGCACAAATACAGGCACACAGAAAATAAATATACAGAACACAAACACACACAATACATTTGAAAACGAAGCCGCCAAACAACAAACAATTTACATATACTCACTTACAACATCAAAGAAGCTCACAGAGTAGGCAATATATTCTGAAGACAACGATTGAAAGTTACCTCTGGAGGAGACAACGCTATGCAAAAGAAACTGAGGGCAGCTAACACTGTCACAGGCACACATAACACATCTGGTATCTGCCACATCATGCATGAAGACTGCAACTCCTTATATTGAACAGACAAGTAGATATATCAACATTAGGTACACTGAATACACTGTGAAGTACATTGCTTTCTCGATATAAATTCCTTCGTATTACGGTCTCTACCTTGGAGCTCTTTAGGAGTTAAACGAATTAGTAAATGTCTTTACACACTCGTTGGCCTCTATTACTGGATAACTGACTGTTCCAAGGAATGTATCTCTGCAGACTGGAATTACCACCGCATTCTTACCTGAGGTCAGCGTAGCTTTTTTCACGTAATTTGTAACTGATCACCACTTTACTATCCTTCATTCAGGTGCTTTTCTTGACGTTCTTTCAGGAGAAATTCTTGTAGTAGACTTCAGAATCGAACAATCCTGTGTAATAGAATGTTGCATGGAAATACTTCATGTCAGGGTTGGTTAGTGAACTGCACTGGAAGACTGTAGACTTGATCACAAAAAGGTGGTCTTGGTGGGTTGCAGCCTGAGTGCCTAAAACAAAAATTGGCTTATTGTCATGTTAGGAAGAATTCTGCAAACAGCAGGTAAAATTGTTGGTTGTTCATAGACAACGGGTTTCGTTGCCTGAAGCCGCATCATCAGTTGAAAAAACGTTAAAGTGTAATAGACATACCATTAGCTCCTAGCCAAAATTTACTATTCTGAGAATGTTGGCAACACTGTGGTGAACGAAAGGTAACAAATACGTTTTCAATTCATTAAGGAAAAATTGCTTATAGCTGAAACTTGCAGACAAACAGACATGTTTTAAAATTTGCCTGTACCGACGAGACGGCAGAGCAAACCTGTTGGTCAAAGTAAAAGCGGCCCCGCACAAAGGACTAAAAGAGAGTAAATGTAAGTTAATTTTACAACGTGGATCGGTAACTGCAAGTTTCACCTATCAGCAGCAATTTGCCCAAAATGAAAGGGGCACTTCTTCGTTCCTTTTCGTCCGCCGTAGTGTTGACAATATTCACCGAATAGTAAATTTTGACGAGGAGCAATAGGTATGCCTACGAAATTTTTGACGTTGTTGCACCTGTCTTTTTTAGCAACTGGTTGTTTTTAATAACAATTTATCCTGCTTTTATGGGAATTCTTTCTAACATCATGCCTTTCGACAGCTGCAGATGTCAATACTATAAAATAGTTTGGGTATGTGTGTTCTTGGTTTTCTGAATTTATATAATAATCAAAAGAGTGACAAAATCATTACACAATTACACTTCTCTTTGATGCTTATTTTTATTCGGTTTCCAGTTCGCTTCGTCTCTCACTCTCGGCTTACAAAATATTTTTATAATAATCCCCGAAGTAACCGACTTCTATAGCTAACTACACTAAGAAATGATTTTAAAGCACCTGGTACAGACATTATAGCGTTAAGATTTTATAATATTTGTGGCTAGTTCTCATACAGAGCCTGTAGCTGATTTATATGCGTCCTGGCTAGTTCTGACGCGGGCAGGACATAGCCGTTTAAGTTCCTTACATGGACATAGCAACTTCAAACGATGCAACTTCAAAGTTGCTTTTATCTCATTTACGGCCACCTTTGGTGAACAAAATGTACAGCAAAATAGTGACGGCTACCTACAAATTTTAAATTCAGGGACAACACTTCTTTTAAAGGTGAACATCAACAGTTCTCATTCTAACTCCTCTAATATCTACAAAAAATGACGAAAATACTAGTGCTTCACTTTATTGCTTTAATTTCCTGGAAAGTTGAAATCCTACTGTCACCTCGAGAAATGTTACTAAGGTCGTAAAGACTAACGTCCACTTAGCGGTCTCGAAGCGCAGCGAGGAAAATCGTTCAAAAGTTTCTGAACAAACATGTTAATGCGCTTTGACCAGTGAAGCTGTTGCATTAATGCATGGCTGTGGAATCTGTTAGACAATGACTGCAAGACTCTTGCAAGACGACGTATTTGTGATCTATACACTATCAAATTAAGCACTCAGAGTAGGTAGTTTCATTTTCTAATAAACTATGAGCAATATATGTTGAAGAGTGTGTTCTGAATATGCAGTTGCTGCAAACTGCATACATCAGCAAAATGTGACTCGGCGACTTATCCGATAGCTGTAAAGGCTACGGAAGAAAACTGTATAATACATGGTGAAGTTAGGCAAGCTCATGCCGTAGTGTGGCGAAGCAATAGAAAGGGACCATGCGCTATAAAGGGAACTCAGTACCGGTGCAAGCACATAACGTTACGTGGTTGCATGCATGAACAAAAGAAACCTTTTACTGCAATGAAAAGACGATCGTAACTTGTGCTTGAAAGGTATTTTGATTTTCCAAACTTTAATCCAGTATGCAGGAAATCCCAGGAGGAATGATCAATGTTCAGGGATGTGACAGGTATGAAAATTCGAAGCAACAACATCTAGTATACGTGGATACTAAAATAATGCATATATTAAGATCCATGAAGGAAGAAGAAGAAATCATATAGCATATTTAATTGTTTCTTGTGTAACCATTTAACTAAATGTAAAAGAATCAATGATCAACATAAAGAAATATTTTGATCTAATATCGTAAAAATGAAATTCGTTGTGTCAGCTGATAGTAAGATCAAATATGATGTTATGAAAGTGGAACCAAACAAATTATAATGAGTACTCTTTCTGCTATGTCACTGATGACATATTCGTGATCCATTTTTCTATTCTATTGTCGCAGAGATTTGTAGTATATTATGTAAATAAACTCGAACTTCTTTTCTCATTTTTTTATCATTTTTGTTTTTGTTGTGGTCTTCAGTCTGAACAAGGGTTTGATGCTTCACTTCATGATAGTCAATCGAGTGGTTTATCTGTGTACTACTACGGCAGTTCACATCCATTTGAACTTGCATACTTTATACGTACCAGCTGTCCCTCTAAAATTTTTATCCACCATACTTCTCTTCATTACCAGATCTGATTATTTAATGAAACTTTGAGGCGTGTCCTATCAACCAACTCTCATTTTATGAGGTATCGACAAAAATTTCATTTTTAGCTAGTTCTATGGAGAATGTCCTCTGTAGCTTTTAGATCAATATCTGAAGCTTCTATCCACTTCTTGTCTGAATTTCGCATCATGCACTTGTCACTTTCGTACACTACACTAAGACAAAACACCTCCAGAAAATACGGCCTAATAGTTAAATTCATTAAGAATGGACTCGCAAATTGTGAATATATTTCCACATCAGTACAAATGAGATTTTGTGCCGGACCTTGACTGGAACCCGGATTTCCCGTTTATTGTGGGTGGTCAGGATCGATCGTGATAAGCAGGAAATCAGGGTTCGAGTCCCGCTCTACCACAAATTTTCACTGTTCTGAAATATTCTACAGCTGAGACGAAACCACAATATCAGTCTATTAGTTCATTCTTATCTGAATGCGGGTGTTGCTCCTCAGTGCAGTGTCTTTGAGTGCAGTAATTGAATTTATATTGGATATTAATTAACTCCTCTTTCGTGTTATTTTCAGACTGCATTTATATGCTACTTCGACCTTCGTCAGTTATTTCGAAGCCCAGATAGCTAAACCGATATATTTAATTCCCGCAGCAGCTCCTGATTTTCTTCTACTACATTCCATTAGCAGTGTTTTTTTTCCATTAGTATGACACCGAATACGTTTACATCGTCACACATATATTATTTGTGTGGATCGAATCAATTCTTGTATTGTTAATATTCTATTCCTTCCTGTTTCGATCCTTGTAGTATCACTCGTCACCTGTAAGTTGACATTACTGCACATGTGGTCTACAGAAAACTGTGGATAAAGCCCGACCAAGAGGTATTACATACATTCATCAAAAATGATAGTGCATTGAAAATAGCTAGTTTCTATCTGACATCTAGATCTACCAATAAAATTTCAAACGGACGACTGATAGCTGAAATCTATTATTTAAAAGTCAATATAACAGTCGCTGCGTGCACCAGCCTTCGGAATGGAAGGTAACCTGATGGATATTTAGGTGTTCCGTGATCTCCTCAAATTGCTTCAAATACTGGGATGGTTTCTGCAGAACGGCATGGCTGAATTTCTCCCCCATCCTTCCCTAATCTGATGGGACTCATGACCTGGCTGTTTTGTCTCCTTTCCCAAATCAACCAACCAACTAAGCTCTGTCACCACAATACGGGATGACCAGCGGCAGGTACAAGACCCCAGTCTCAGTTGCAGTCTTCGACAATGTTCAGTGTTAGTCATCCTCGAACAGTTTGTTGGTGCATTAGCAACAGGAGCTTCACATTGCACTACACTCTCGTAATAGCTGGAATTTATTGGTGTTTGTTCGTTAGTAAATTTTCTTCGCAGTGCTTGGAGAAAGCTACAAGTTGAGTAATACTTCTGTTTACTGTATTTACGTTTGTCCTACTGCCTAGCTTCCCTACGACAATTCCTGCATCGCTCTGTAGCCCACTTCTCCTTACCTTTGTGTATAAAGCAGTACTCATCAGAAGGTTCCATGTTCATACACTGTTGTAAGGGTGAACAGCTACCGAAGCCATGACGTAGGCCACAAGGGGTACATTTACCTGCGCTCCCATGTGATCTACAGTAGTATTCGATGGTACCACGTCAATAATTCCCGAACTGTTTCACTGTTGATAGTATTTTCCAAAATTTTAGAGCAGGTGACTCGTTGTGTAACAGTATGTCATCTGAGCAATAGTAATATCCTCAGCAAATCACAGTTTTGTTTTTCATAACAGGTGCTATACTGAGAATGCCATATACATGTTCATTAAATAATAAAATAGGACCAGTTGGTATTTTCTCCAACCCACCTAAGATACGTGCTTTAACCGTGTGAATCCCAGTATCCACTTATCTAAACTGAAGTTATATAGGGCTGATTGCATAGCCGAACGATATCTAATCAAATAATGGAGAAAGTCGCACTTAGTAGCTCAGTCACTGTAGTTCATTCTGACATGATAAACCATGTATGGGGTTTCCTAAGGCTCAGTCTCAGATCCACTACTGTTCTTTATACACTACTGGCCATTAAAATTGCTACACCACAAAGATGACGTGCAACAGACGCGAAATTTAACCTACAGGAAGAAGATGTTGTGATATGCACATGATTAGCTTTTTAGAGCATTCACACAAGGTTGGCGCCGGTGGCGACACCTACAACGTACTGATATGAGGAACGTTTCCAACAGATTTCTCATACAAAAACAGCAGTTGACCGGCGTTACCTGGTGAAACGTTGTTGTGACGCCTCGTCTAAGGAGAAGAAATGCGTACCATCACGTTTTCGACATTGATAAAAGTCGGGTTGTAGCCTATCGCGATTGCGGTTTATCGCATCGCGACGTTGCTGCTCCCGTTGGTCGAGATCCAATGACTGTTAGCAGAATGTGGAATCGGTGGGTGCAGGGGGGTTATACGGAACGCCGTGCTGGATCCCAGCGGCCTCGTATCGCTAGCAATCGAGATGCCAGGCATCTTTTCTGCGTGGCTGTAACGGATGGTGCAGCCACGTCTCGATCCCTGAGTCAACAGAACGGGACGTTTGCAAGACAACAACCATCTGCACAAACAATTCGACGACGTTTGCAGCAGCATGGACTATCAGCTCGGAGGCCATGGCTGCAGTTACCCTTGACGCTGCATCACAGACACCAGCGCCTGCGATGGTGCACTCAACGACGAACCTGGGTACACGAGTGGCAAAACATAAATTTTTCGGAATAATCCAGGTTCTGTTTACAGCATCATGATGGTCGCATCTGAAGTGTTGGCAGAAAAGCCAACACCGTTTTGCTAGAGGAGGCCGAAATGCACGCTTTTATGCTCACGCAGTCTGGCGTGAGGTCTGGAACATCACAAGGAAATGAGAACGTAGAAAACGGACGCAGTTGCTGTAATACTTAACTTTAATCCACAATTGGTGAACATCTCTCGTTACTGTACAAGCTTCACAATATTAATTATCAAATGCTATGGCGCCTTGCTAGGTCGTAGCAAATGACGTAGCTGAGGGCTATGCTAACTATCGTCTCGGCAAACGAGAGCGTAATTGTCGGCAATCTATCTCTGGCAAAGTCGGCTGTACAACTGGGGCGAGTGCCAGGACGTCTCTCTAGACCTGCCGTGTGGTGGCGCACGGTCTGCAATCACTGACAGTGGCGACACGCGGGTCCGACGTAAACTAACGGACCGCGGCCGATTTAAAGGCTACCACATAGCAAGTGTGGTGTCTGGCGGTGACACCACAGCATCCGTGTTTGGCGACATCGCGGTGAACGCACATTGAAAGCATGTATTCGTCATCGCCATACTGGCGTGATGATATAGGGTGCCATTGGTTACATTCTCCGTCAACTCTAGTTCGCAATGACGGCACTTTGAACAGCGGACGTTACATTTCAGATGTGTTACAACCTGTGGCTCTCCCCTTCATTCGATCTCTGCGAAACCCTACATTTCAGCAGGATAATGCACGACCGCATGTTGCAGGTCCTATACGGGCCTTTCTGGATACAGAAAATGTTCAACTGCTGCCATGGGCAGCACATTCTCCTGATCTCTCACCAATTCAAAACGTCTGATCAATGGTGGCCGAGCAACAGGCTCGTTGCAATACGCCAGTCACTACTCTTGATGAACTGTGGTATCGTGTTCAAGCTACATGGGTAGCTGTACTTGTACACACCATCCAAGCTCTGTTTGACTCAATGCCCACAAGTATCAAGGCTGTTATTACGGCTAGAGGTGGTTGTTCTGGATACTGATTTCTCAGGATCTATGCACCCAAATTGCGTGAAAATGTAATCACATGTTAGTTCTAGTATAATGTATTTGTTCAATAAATACCCGTTTATCATCTGCATTTTTTCATGGTGCAGCAATTTTAATGGCCAGTAGTGTATATGTAAACGTCCTTCCATGTAATATACAAAAGCAGAAACAGCTTCTTTATCAGGTAACACTGTGTAATCAGTCCAAGTATACAATCAGAAACAGAAGGCATGGTTAACATGGTTTCTAAAAGCGTCATTGACTGGTTTTCTAGAAATCGTCTCCCCCCTCAACACAACATATTGAGTTACGCACATCTAGATTACTGTACCAATGATAGGTGTAACGAATGGTGAGGAAGGAAGAAATACTGAAAACATCCAAATTTTTGGGTGTCCAATTGAGGAGAGTTTAAACCGGAGAAAGCCCGTTTCCACGTTTCAGAACTACTACAACCACTTAGTTCAGCCACATTTGCACTTAGAACAACTCTTTGACAGAGATATATCAGTTGGTCGACGTATGTTGCATATTTTCATTGAATTCCGTCATGCGGAATAGTCTTCTGAGGTAACTCGTTTTCAAGAAATAAAGCCTTCCTGCTTAGAAACATGCTGTAAGAATGATATGTGGTACTCGTCCACAATCATCTTGATGACATCTGTGTATGGTGTATATTACAATACAAAACAGTGTATATAATAACTCTCAAGCAGATGATAAACAAGTGCAGTGCGGTTTTTGTTGTGTTATAATGTCACAATTCTATTGAATTCAGTGGACGCATTTTTACATGGCAGTTCGTGTCCAAACTGCAAGGCACCCTACTTGATAATGTGATATGCACATTCCAGTAGTCAGCACACTCGATCCCTTAACGTTTCATCATAACTGCAGCCAATACTCACTGCTGCTAATGATTGCTCAACCCATTACTTTTCCTCGCATTTCCTTTTATTACGACGAAAGGAGCCTGCTATTTTCTACAGCCTTAGATACTTCTTTAGCTGGCTTGTGACAGGAACGTTAATTCAACTGGACCAGAGGTTCAAATGGCTCTGAGCACTATGGGAGTTAACATCTGTGGTCATCAGTCCACTAGAACTTAGAACTACTTAAACCTAACTAACCTAAGGACATCACACACATCCATGCCCGAGGCATGATTCGAACCTGCGACCGTAGCAGTCGCGCGGTTCCGGACTGCGCGCGTAGAACCGCTAGACCACCGCGGCTGGCAACATGACCAGAGGGTCATAAACTTGTTCCACTCCGAAAGCTGACCACGAGCAGGTACAGGGCAGAGAAGTCGCTGGCCTACGTCCCTGTACACCACACTCATAGGTGGGAGAAAGTATGTGCCACAGAAACAGGTCAGTCTGAGACGCTATAAGCAGTCCTTATTGGCCAGATAAGGATCTGAAGGGCACACGAAACACAATTTGAGACTGTGGGCCTGGCTGTTGTCCACAACCAAACTCCGAAGGAATATTCATTTGAATACGAATAAAATGGACTGTGATTGGCTCACAGTAATGTGACCAGGGCCGTCCGTCGTGTAGACCGTTCGTCGGGTGCAAGTTTTTCAATTCGACGCCACTTCGGCGACTTGCGCGTCGATGGGGACAACACAACACCCAGTCTCTGTGCGGAGAAAATCTCCGACCCAGCCGGGAATCGAACCTGGGCCCTTAGGAGTGACATTCTGTCGTGCTGACCACTCAGCTACCGGGGGCGGACAGCTCACAGTAATTACTTTGGTAGATGCCACGCTTTCCCACACATGTCTACGTGCAAGCCGTTTGGTTTGTTGGAGATCTGTCACGTAGTAGGAGAGTTTTTCTGCTTTCCATCGAGTGACACACCGTAATTGGTAAACCGCGACAAAATCCACAAGAGTACGAATTTGTTAAACATTTATATGCAAGCGCTATTCATTGGAGCTCACTAGGTCCTCTGCAACTGTCTGGTGACATTCCCACGTTGATGGAATCAGCAACTTTCGGACAGCAATGTCAAGAATCACTTGCATCAGTGACCGACAAGAACGCAAGAAGCCACAGAGAGGTGTCTCTGCAGAGGTACAGAGGCGAAGCTGGACTCAGAATTTCCAGCCGCTGCTGTCCCTCAATTTCACACTCAACCCACTTAAGTGTGGTACGCATGAGCCAGCGATGCAAACACGAGGCTAATTAATTTGCATCAGTGTTTAATTGCGATGCTCCAACGTTCACAGCCAGCTAGTTGCTGTGATTACGCGCTTTCGCCCATCTATTCCAGTTCTTACAGGCCTTTCCGGTTTGTGTCTTCAAATCGCTAAAGATTTCTACAATCATTGGCTGTATCAATAATATAGCTACATATTACGCTTTCATGTATTCACTCATTAATAACAAGGCTACAGCTCATAATTATGTCGGTTTTCCCATTGTTAAATGTATCTACTCTTGATTCAGTGATTCAATCATTTGTTTGATGTCTTATAGTAGTAAAACAAATTGTTATAGCTATTGTTGGTTTCCTTTTGTAGTTATGTGAGTCTGTTCACTAATATACACTGCTGGCCACCGTAAATCCAACACTCTGAAGGAAGCATCCGAATCAAGTGAAATTTACACCATGGGTTTGCAGCGATGAGATATGCAACTGATTAGAATTTCAGCGCAGACGCACATCACGCGCGCCTGTGGTGCCACCTCATAGCGCCATTTAAGGCTTGGCGATTTCGACGAGTGTACATTCGGCACGTGTGTTTACCTTGTGGTTGTTTCACAAGACGATCAGTTATGCCTCGTAGACAACAGCGAACATCGTTTGATCAAGTATCCAAGTTCGACAGAGGAAGGATAGTGGCTTACCGAGATTGTGGATTATCATACAGAGAAATCGCTAGTCATGTTGGACGAAACCAAACAACTGTAATGCGGATATGTGACCGTTGGATGCAGGAGGGTACGACGGACCGACGTGGTCGATCGCAGTCACCTCGGTGCACCACTGCACGTGCTGATAAGCAAATTGTGCGCATGGCAGTGACGGATCGCTCAGTGACATCCCGAACCATAGCACAGCACATTGCGTCTGTAACGCATCATCCAGTGTCTGCGCGTACCATTCGACGCCGTTTACAGCAGAGTGGTCTGTCCGCAAGACGTCCATTGCTTCGTCTACCATTGACGCAGAACCACAGATGTCTCCATCGCCAATGGTGTGATGACAGACGGATGTGGATGGCAGAATGGAATGACGTTGTCTTTACTGACGAGGCACGCTTCTGTCTGCAGCACCACGATGGTCGGATTCGAGTGTGGAGACACCGTGGAGAGAGGATGCTGGACAGCTGCATTATGCACCGCCACACTGGTCTTGCACCGGGTATTATGGTATGGGGCGGTATTGGATATTACTCTCGCATGCCTCTAGTACGCATCGCCGATACTTTAAATAGCTGGCGCTACATATCCGAGGTCCTGGAGCCAGTTGTCCTTCCTTACCTTCAGGGCTCGGCCACAGCCATATTTCAACAGGATAATGCGCGACCACACGTGGCACGCATTGTCCAAAGCTTCTTCGTCAATTACCAGATTGAATTGCTTCCCTGGCCGGCTCGCTCTCCGGATCTTTCGCCGATAGAAAACATGTGGTCCATGGTTGCTCAACGAGTGACCCAGATTACATCCCCAGCTGCCACACCAGATGATCTTTGGCAACGTGTGGAAGCTGCTTGGGCTGCTGTACCCCAGGAACACATCCAACGTCTCTTTGACTCAATGCCGAGACGTGTGGCAGTGGTGATCTCCAACAATGGCGGCTACTCTTGCTACTGATTCTGGCAGGAACCACATGTCACAGACGTCTGTAAACGTAATCATTTGATACTTGGTCAACATGTTATCTACAAAATAAATTTTGTTGTGCTACCTCTTGTCTTTCTTGGTGTTGCATTTACGGTGGCCAGCAGTGTATTTTTGCGAGAAGTGGTACCCTTATTTTCACGCTTAATTTAGCCATTCATAGTAATTTTCACTCAATAAGACTTTATCTGTATCGGAACATTGTTTTCCTTAAATCTGCATGATCCTACGGAGAAATTTTCCTCCCTATAGGTCACTGAGTGTCGGATTATAACATCTTATGGATTAAAAATGGCTCTGAGCACTATGCGACTTAACTGCTGAGGTCATCAGTCCCCAGGAACTTAGAACTACTTAAACCTAACTAACCTAAGGACAACACACACATCCATGCCCGAGGCAGGATTCGAACCTGCAACCGTAGCGGTCGCGCGGTTCCAGATTGTAGCGCCTAGAACCGCTCGGCCATCCCAGCCGGCTCTTATGGATAAACAGACAGCTCACGCTATGTAAGAGATGTATATAGGCAAAATCTCCAGCAGAAAACGAATCAGTACTATTGTGCACCACTAGTAATAAACAACTAACTCAACCGGAAAGTGACAAAAAATTAAATAAACGACACCGAAACGAGTAGACGTAGAAAAGTACAATAAACTTTACGACTTTGTACTCCATCTTTTAAAAGGATGTCGTGGACCTCGGCTGTCCAGTGTGAAATGTCAATTCATAACACATTCAGCCGTCTACATTTCCAATTTTATTTTATTTTTACTTTCAGTTTCTGCGTTACACAACGCGCATTTCTGGCCCCCCGACCGACAGTGAATAGACCAAGTGTTCCCCAACAAGTGGCATACTGCATAACGCAGACATATGCATAGCTGTGGAAATATTTTTAATGCAACACAAATACAAAGATAAACGACTGCAAGAAATGGAACAAAATACAATTACTCTGTCACGAAACACAGAAGAACAAGAGTTTCCTATACCCTATGGCACACAGACCAACGTTACAAATTTTGTCGGTGGAGTTCTGGCTCACCCTTAATATCTCCTTCAAAATGCTCTCGTACCTATAGCATCTGTTACTGCGTAAGACGTCGATAGAAAGTGCCCATAGGTTGCGGATACTTTCTGCAAAGATCCGTATATTGCAGCTCCAAGTAACTGCAAAAAGTCATTAGACGAAAAATTAGTTTTGATTTTACAACTAGTTTCGATTTATACCAGTTTTGTTTTCATAAAAAGAGGTTCGAAGGTTTACATAATTATTCAAAAAGCTCTATGCTGTACGCAGAAGTTTGCTTCTGAAATGTAGAAAATTTTTAATACGGTACTTTGTGTAGCAATAGTTCGGAAAAAATATGACATATTTGGCATTTGTTTGGTTATAAAGGGAGTTTAAGTGGCACGCTGATGGCTCACAGAGAGATTTCAACAATAAGACGTCCTTAAATGCCACATTTCTGTCTACACACCACATGTCAATTGACACTGCTTAATGCGTTCATTTCTGATATTCTTTTTAAGGTCGATTCTCAAACGGCAATCGTGTGTGGGAAAGACGGCACTGAATCATAGTGTGCTATCTCACGGGGCCACATGCATCTCCCACACACAGCAACTCACACGGCGGCCAATGCAAGCCGAGTCACGAGCACCAGGCGAAAAGTTGCAGGGTACAACTTTGAAGTCACGCTACCGACGACGAGTTTGGTTACACTCGGAGTGAAGAGACATCTAACAAACTAACAATTTTGTTCGATTCTCTTGTCGGGGTGCAGTGCTGTAACGAGTCATCGCTGCACACTTACCATGCCAAATAGTATCGCAACGGGAAATTAGGAATTTAGCTGTACTGTTGAGCCAAAAGTAGCAGAAATGAGAATGGAGAGAAAACTAACTTCATAACTGATGCTCACGGAGTAGATGAAGTTAAGGAATTCTGGTATCTAGATAGCAAAATAATTCATTACAGGCAGACAAAGAGGACATAAATAACCGACTAGCACTGGCAAATACGGCAGTCCTGGCCACGAGAACTCTACTAGTATCAAACGTAGACCTTAATTTGAGGAAGAAATTAAGAATGTACGTCTGGAGAACAGAATTGTAAGGTAATGATCTACGGACTGTGAGAAAACCGGAACAGAAGACAACATAAGTATCTGAGATATTGTACTACAGAAAAATGTAGAAAATTAAGTGATCTGGTAAAATAAAGAATGATGATGTTCGCCATAGAATCGGCGAGGAAAGGAATATATGGAGGAAAACACCGACAAGAAGAAGGGACAGGATAGTAGGACATGTATTAAGACATCAGGAAACTACTTCCATGGTACTAGAGGTAACTGTAGAAGGTAGAAACTATAGATGATGACAGACTGGAAAACATCCAGAAGATAGTTGAGGACGTAGGTTGCAAGATATACTCTGAGATTATGAGGTTGGCAAAGGAGATAAATCAAACCAGTAAAAAAAAATTTTGAGACTACCTGTTTTAGCAAGTCCCGTATGCCATGCAGTGACACGCACAGACGTTAGTTGTAAGCACTACTATAGAATGTGATTTTTTCCACCGATAAAAACTCTACCGATTGATGGATGAGCGAATACAGAACACATAAGTCTAATTAACTTATGCTGGAAATGCACGAAATCCATTCTAGAAACCATGTTTTCAATCATACATTGTTACAAAGACTGAGGTCTAAAACTCGCTGTACCATGCAGCCACAGTTACAGTATGCGTTGGAAATGGCTCAGATTATGCGTGTATGCACCGTAGCATGTTCTGTCTCACACGTTGACATCGGCCAGGAAGCATGCGAACAGTGTTAAAGACAGCAGTGTCTCCACGTCTGGAATGAGATCTGCGTGCACGATACTTTTCAGATGGTCCCACAACCAGAAACCGCACAGGTTGAGATCCGGTGAACGAGAAGGCCATGCAACTGGACCTTCTCGTCCGATCCATCGACGAGGGAACACACGGCTGACAAGCGTCCGGACGTTAACAGCTAAGTGGCTGTAGCCCCATCATGCAGCAACCACATAACCCTTCTAATCCTCTGTGGCACTTCTTCCAGCAGGGAAGGCAAAGTGATCCGCAAGGAACACTGATGTTTCCAGCCTGTTACGCGACGTGGAAGGATGACTGCTCCCAAAATACCGTCGCCAATCGTCCCGACCCACACATTCCGGCTGCATCGTTGCTGATGATTCGCTATCAGCATACCATGGGGGTTCTGCATACTATGATTGATGACTGATTGAAGTTACTACATAAGGGTGGCCTCGTCTGTGAATAGGATGGATGACACTAAACCCGGAGTCGTGGTGGCCTGGGGAAAAAATCAGTGACAAACCTGCTCCGGATGTGGGAACTCGTTAGTAGTAAGCCCTGCACTCGGTGTAAGTAATAATGGTAATAACAATCGTCGTGGAGAATGTTCCACACTGTCGTCTGGAATATCCTGTACTGACAGGCCACGTGCTGGTACTAACACGGCTGTCGTCCTCGCAGTGTTAATTACATTTTCCTCGAAGTCTGGGTATGTCCTCCGTGATTTCCTGCTTCCTAAAACGACCCTGTCTCAGACAGACGGCGAAACACTGATGCAAGCGTTGAATGCTGTAGTTGCTGTCGGCAGGGATGCGTCTTGTGATACAAACTAACTCCCCGAGGGCCGTTGCCATTTGCCTTTCCATGTAAAACCATTTCGGCGAGTTCTCGATTCGAATACAGAACCATTGTGCACAATGCTGTATCACATCCACTACAAAGTGGTCAGTGTAATACAACGCGCCCGGGTTCCCGGGTTCGATTCCCGGCGGGGTCAGGGTGTTGTGTGATGTCCTTAGGTTAGTAAGGTTTAAGTAGTTCTAAGTTCTAGGGGACTGATTACCATAGCTGTAAAGTCCCATAGTGCTCAGAGTCATTTGAACCATTTTTTCTAATACAACATTATCAATTACTATGGCTGGAGAGGGTGCTAGAGCATGACGTATGAGGAACTCTTCCACACTCTAGGAGGAAACCACGCATACTTCACAGAGCGAGGTGGCGCAGTGGTTAGCACTTTGGACTCGGATTCGGGAGGACTACGGTTCAAACACGCGTACGGCAACTTTTACGTAGGTTTTCCGTGATTTCCCTAAGTCTCTTCAGGCAAATTCCTCGATGATTCCTTTGAAAGGGCACGGCCGATTTCCTTCCCTAATCTGATAGTCCCCTCCACCGAATCAACCGAGCAACCATCCAGATTTTCCGTGTCTCCCTCAATCACTAAAGACAAATGAAGAACTGTGGCTGCGTGACACAGAGCGTACTCGATTGCAGTCTCTGTAACAACGTATGACTGACTAAATGATCTCTAGCATGCAAACTACGCATTTCCGCAACTAAGTCCATTAGACCTTCTTTGTTCCGCATCCGCTCATGGATCAATTCGTACTGTTTGTACAAGCTGGAAAAAATCACTCTAGTTACTACACTGATGTTCAAAATTTGACAAAGAAAGTAACTTTCACGTGACCTGTCACTCACCATTAACATAGTTCGATGAAACTTCGATCATAAACACAAAGAAATGCCATAATGTAGTACAGAAGTAAACTGAAAGAAATACCCAATGGGACGAAAATGAATGAGAATTTTGTTCAAAGACAATAATGACACTGAAGTCAGTGCGATGTGTGATACGCCCCTAGCCATTACAAAACCCAGAATATGGCTGCTAATACCGTTTGTGATCAAAAGGGTCGACAGTAAATTCAAAAATGTTCAAATGTGTGTGAAATCTTATGGGACTTAACTGCTAAGGTCATCAGTCCCTAAGCTTACACACTACTTAACCTAAATTATCCTAAGGACAAACACACACACCCATGCCCGAGAGAGGACTCGAACCTCCGCCGGGACCAGCCGCACAGCCCATGACTGCAGCGCCTTAGACGACAGTAAATGACGTGCAACTTGTTCCCATGTTGGACACAACGTTCGCAAAGTGTTCTTCTGGTAGGGCGTTCAATTCTGCAGCCAGTGTGGCTGAAAACTGCTGGGTCGTCGTTGCCGCATGTGGACGGGATCCAGTACGTCTCCTCAGAGTGTGCCACACGTGGGATTTAAGTCGGGAGAATGGTCAGCCAAGTCCATTGGACGAATTTCCTATCGTTCTAAGAGCTTCCGCATGTGCGCTGTTCCACGCCGTCACTCCTATTTCGTCAGGGGCGATTGTGTCCCTAAAATGACTCACATGGGGAAGGAATACGGTGTCACAGTAGCGTTGACCGATGAGTATACACTCTATATATGCGTCTACTTCTGTAGTCCTCTACCAGCCTACGGTGTGCGGCGGAGAGTCCTTTGGAGCCTACTGTCACTTCTTTCTGTTCCTGTTCCAGCCGCGTATGTTCCGCTGGAACAATGGTTGGTGATAATCCTGTGTGTCGGCCTGAGAACCTCTAAATTTTATACTCATGGTCTTTTCACGGGATATATGTAGGAGGAAGGAATATGTTGGTTGAGTATATCAGGAAGCTGTACTCTAGTAGACCATACCGTAATGCAGATGCTTGTCTTGCGAGCTGTACCTCTGGAGATGGCTGAGAATTTCCATGACGTTTTCGCTGCTCGTGTTTGGATATTCTTTATTTCCTCTATCAATCCTACCTGTGAAGGTCCCAGACTAACGAGCAGTATAAAAGTATTGATCGAACGCATGCTTTGTAAGCTATCTCTTTGCCGATGAACTACATATCCCGAGGATTCTTCCGACGAATCTCAGTCTGGCACTAGTCATACCAAGAATTAATTTTAAGCGATCGTTCCACTTCCAATGGCTCCATACCCACACTTATAGATATTTTATGCAAATAACAGCTTCCAATGATTATTCACAATTGTGTAATTGTCCAGTAAGGGTTCTTAAGTCTATGTATTAGCAATAGATTACATTTGTTTATGTTGTTGCCACCTCCTGCAAGCTACTAAATTTGCTGCCTCCTTTCTGTGTTTTCCTTTTATTCCACTTTGTTCAGCATTTTAGTGATTCATTATTGCTTCAGTTTGAAATTAATTTAGTTGTAATATGTTTTACCGCATATAATAGTGACCACTGAGGTCAAATATCGAGCCTGACCTTTAAGGCGGCAAGTTCTTACTTGCCCTTCTTCTGCATGAGTTGTAGCATCTGACAGGTGTTTCTGTATTTCGCTATACTTCTTATATATTGTGCAGAGAAGTAGTCCTATAATACACCCTTGAGGTAATTTTAAGTATGAAGTATTGTCTCCATTCAGAATGACATGCTGCGTACTGTTTGTTAGGAACTGTTCAAACCAACTGAGCCGCGTCGACTAGTTTTGCGAGCTGTTACAGCTTTGCTTACTGGTGATATCCAATTTCCAGTCACGCCACAGGGTGGCGCTTGGATCTTCTAGTAGTTGGCTCTTTGGTTAGACGAAACTGGAGGCAGGTTGTTGGCGGATGGTGAGGCAGTG
This sequence comes from Schistocerca americana, assembly GCF_021461395.2. Lineage (NCBI taxonomy): Eukaryota > Metazoa > Arthropoda > Insecta > Orthoptera > Acrididae > Schistocerca > Schistocerca americana. The sequence goes on from NC_060122.1 coordinate 87,975,860, forward strand.
AGAGAGAGAGCAACGGGTTACGAAAGGTGAGCGTGGGATTACAGGGCCTGACCGGCGCTCGCTCATCAAAGTGGGCGGCTACATGCATAGGGCACTGTTGGTGTAGAGTGCTGGGCCGTACGCTTTTGCGCCCGGTTGACTATCTGAGTTTCCGAGTGACCGTCTGCGGATGTGGGCGCCGTGATCACGTTCATTTTCCATTGTAACCGCCAGTCCTACTTTATTTTTCGGGAAGGTGCTTCTGTTTATGGATTTTGGGTCAAGAAATGGTTCAAATGGCTTTGAGCACTATGGGACTTAAAATAGCTGGCTCTGAGCACTGTGGGACTTAACATCTGTGGTCATCAGTCCCCTAGAACTTAGAACTACTTAAACCTAACTAACCTAAGGACATCACACACATCCATGCCCGAGGCAGGATTCGAACCTACGACCGTAGCAGCAGCGCGGTTCCGGACTGAAGCGCCTAGAACCGCTAGACCACCGCGGCCGGCATGGGACTTAACATCGATGGTCATCAGTCCCTTAGAACTTAGAATTTCTTAAACCTAACTAACCTAAGGACATCACACAACACCTTGTTATGGATTTTGGCACATGTGCTCCGGTGCAGGACTTGCTCCCATTTGCTCCCTGTTGTCTGTTACTACGTACTCAAGCTACTAAATTTGCTGCCTCCTTTCTGTGTGAACTTCTCTTATGCATGAAATATTTGAATGTATTATAACTGTGTTTTCCTTTTATTCCACTTTGTTCAGCATTTTAGTGATTCATTATTGCTTCAGTTTGAAATTAATTTAGTTGTAATATGTTTTACCGCATATAATAGTGACCACTGAGGTCAAATATCGAGCCTGACCTTTAAGGCGGCAAGTTCTTACTTGCCCTTCTTCTGCATGAGTTGTAGCATCTGACATTGTCCTGATAAGCAAACCCCGGCATCCCGATATATGTTCTGTACTCAAGCTGGAAAGTCTTGGTGTTCCAGCACTTCTCTTAATTTATTGATTTCCTGGTCCATAATTTTACTACCGCAGTGATAGCGTGCTTAGGTATTAGCGCGTAAGCATTTCTTCTTACCTAAAAGCTTCATTAAGCCAATATGTTTCTTGGATGATCTTCTTACAAGATGCCTGCTAAGTCATATTAATTCTGGTGTTTGGTTATTATTGCTAGGCGATTAACCTGTTAATTTTTATTTTAACTGTGCAGTCATCTTAACAGTTAGATTTTGATCGGTGTCTGGGGCGGGGTTTGCATTTGGTACTCTTTTGTCGGGCCTTGGGAATTTACTTACTTGATGCTGAGCCTTTGTTTGCCTTCGGTTTCCCAAGTTGGTCGTAGCGTTGGAGACATTGGCCCCAGCGTGTTATCCACTACCCGCTGATTCACTGCACATGACCAGTCCACGACGGCTGTATACGTGTGTGCGGCGTGGTGTTTCGCTTTCTGTCTTGCGGTAGCCACTGAGGCGGCTTTACCTCCTCTATTACCACGGTGTCTCTCTATATGTTAAGTTCTAAATCTTGTGGCATTCGGACTTAAGATTAAATGAAGATGTCCGCTGTCCTAAGCCATCCTAGCCAAACCTTTCCTCCGCCAGCCCGGTCTTGTCTTGAATTGGTTCTTCATTTGAAGATCTTTCAATTCTTAACTGTGGATGGCGTAAATTTTACAATAGTTGTTCTGTTCTAAAATAGTGCCCAAAGGGCGTTAAAAATCTTTGTTCTAGTGAAAGGTGGCTACACTGAGCCACTGCGCCAGAGATTGAGCCAAAGAGTATAATTAAGCCCCCTACACAGTGCTTGTCGAGAGCTCGTGGTAGTCAGTGCTTGTCGAGAGCTCGTGGTAGTGAGTGCCTGTCGAGGACTCGGGGTAGTCTGTGCTGAGATGTTGTAGCAGAGAGTGTTTGTTGAGATGTGCTAGTAGGCAGTGCTTGCCGAGATGTGATATTGGAGAGTTCTGGTTGAGATGTGATAGTAGAGAGTCGGTGTGAGATATAATGTAAGGATTAGAGTGATTTTCATCAATATAAATGAGGTAACCAACTCCGTTTCTTTTTATTTCAGTGTCCTAAATAATGCGTCATTACAGGTTCAGTCAACAAAGCATCTGGCTTGTGTTCTTGTATTAGAGTGTAATTCTGCTTTCATTACGCAACTATAGTATTTGTAATTTTCTTTTATCACGTCAGTAAAATTGGTATTTAAAAATTCTTGTCTTGTTGAAGAAGAACTGTGCCGGATGTGCATTGAGTCATACTTCCACAAACAGAACAGTCATACTTGTGCTTTGGTTTAGTAGGTTTTATAGTTGCTGGGGACTTAATTAATTAACTGTGTTTACGAAAATTTTCTTTAATTGTTTGTTGTTATTCTATGCAGTCAGATTGCGTAATAATACTAGTCAGGGCCAACCGTTTACGAAACAGCGTAATCGGACAGACAGCTACCAAAAAAAATAAAAAGTATTTTCAAATTTATTTAATTAAGCTTCCATGCACGTGGCGACCGTGCCAGGATCGTCCCTTGGAATTCTTCTGATTATAGATATAGTAGACAGTAGTATTGTTGTAGTAATTTGTAGTTTAGTAATTGTAGTCTATTTTGCATGTGTAGATTTGGTAATTAGTATTTCTCTAATGGAATTTTTCAAAATTTATTTTTTGTTGCTTTGTATACGCATTTGACAATGTAGTGCAATTATTTCAATTTTTCGTTGATCGTGTTCGAAGGAAACATTTCGTCTGAATGATATTGTTGATGATAAAGTGATATTGTGTGTAATTTTCATATAGTAACGAGTTTTGTATATTTTGTAAATGATTACGCGATCAATGAAAAAGGCAAAAATGATGGATAGTCAGAATGACGAAATTGTTAACATGGCGAACTCGCCAACAGAGGAAAACAGTATCATGAATAATGAAGTGGAAAACAATTTAATCAGTCGAGAAAATAGTCCGGAACCATTTCTAAATTTTTCTCAATCAGAAAATTCACAGAATCCGAGATTAACGACAGAAGATTCTGGAATAGTATCGAACACAGATAGCCTTATGGCTATTCAGAAGGAAGTTAGTTTTGCGGGAAATGTTAAAGGCGAAAGGAGTTTTGAACTAGTTCATATGGAACAGTTGATGGGTGCAATATTAAATTTGGGATCTAGGTTAGACTCACAAATGGGAACAATGGAGCAGTTAGGATCTGAATTAAAAACAGTGGGATCACAAATAGGAACAATTAAAACTGAGATGGGAACTTTGAGATCTGAATTAAAAACAGATAGGGGAACAATGGAGAAGTTTCGATCTGAATTTAAAACAGAGATAGGAACAATTAAAACAGAGATCGGAACTTTGGAAACACGGTTAGATTCACGAATAGGGACATGTTTCAAAAATATGTAAGATGAATTAAAGAAGGAAATCAGAGAAGAAGTACAACCGATTTTGAATTCTCACAATAACAGATGAATTGCTGTAGAGATTAGACAAAGGGAACAGGATAGAGAACAGGAGGAAAGAGATCGCGTGATAGTACAGAAATGTTCAGAGTTAAATTTACAACGTGCTCACGATAAGAAAGAAATATTTGAGAGAATCGAGGAATCCGTACCAAATGACAGATTAAACAACCTAACACAACAATATGAACAGTTAACTACTAAATGTGTCAATACTGAAACCCGAGTCACGACACTTACGGAAGACGTAAATAAACAGAAAGAACAAATAGGTGACTTGTCGGAAAGAGTTGGGGAGATTTCAAATAAATTGACAAATCTTAGTTTACATGGGGACAGAGATTCGGATGATACAGCTCCATTACCATTTGCAGAAACCGAAGAGTATCAGAACATAAATAAGCATGTTGAGAATCAGGGAAAATTTAATGAACGCGTTAAAAGGGAAGTTGAGGCATTAGGAAAGCAAGTCAAACAAATCGAAGGCGAAATTGTAGGAAAAGACAGTAGAAAAAATTTAGAATCACTGATAGCAGAAGGGTTTGGAGAAAGTAGTTTATTTCATTTACGAGAAGCAACAAGAGAGCGCCAGGCGCGCGAACTTGACAATAATCAACATTGGGACTGGGACAGACGCGGTAGGTGTTTGTCGCCACGAGGCGAAACATTTGACTATAAACACTTTTTGACTGTTCGGATATTTAAGATCTTCCGCAATTCTAAGAATGACATACACCCATGTGCATGGTTAGATCAATTTATGTACGCACTTCCACCAAATTGACCACTAAGTCATAAACTGGAATGTATGTGTGGATATTTAGAAAACGAACCGGCGACGCTGATGCGCGCACTCATTAGAGATTGTAATAATCTAAATGATTTTTATCATGCATTTCTATCGGCATATTGATCCGAAAACACACAAGACAGAGTCAAACATAGTCTGATTATGCAGCGTAATTTTAAACAGTCTGAGTTCCTCACGCCGGCAGAGTACTTTGAAGATATGATTCGAAAGAATCAGTTCCTGTCCAACCCTTATAGCCCGACTGAATTAATTCGCATTTGTTTAAGTAAGCTGCCACAATCCATAAGACAAATTGCTCTAGCCGGAACATGTAAAGACGACATTGAGACTTTTAAGACTTTGTTGCAAGAACTCGAGTATGACAACGACGACGGGACTTCTTGTAACTTTTTCACTAACAGTAATTACAATAGATTTTCAGAAAAAAAGGATAGTGATCGGAACGGGCGTTATATGGGTAATTTTGAGAATGACAGACGTAACAGACAGGACAATAGATACCAGCCTTATGACAATAACAGACGTTCTAACAGAAATTACACAAACAATTGGAACAACGGTAATTCGTACCGGAAGGATCAATCTTATGGAAACAGTAATCGGTATCATCAAGACAGAAATTATTCATACAGTAATAGAAATTCTTACTACAGAAATAACCAGGGTAGTAGATACAACAATAATTTTGGAAGTGACAGTCGAAATTACACAAGAAGTAGTTATGCAGACAGACAGGAGAACAGAAATTTTAATAACAGACACAACCAAGAATTTGCATATAACAGACAGGAAGGACCTAATTGGCATCCTCCACGTGACAGAACTTCAGAGAGACAAGTGCAAATCGTAGAAATTGATCCGCGAAATGACGCGAATACTCAAAGACGTGACGCAAACAATCGACAATGACTTGCAGCTTCGGCTTCTGGCAGCAATACAGACGGTTCAGAAAGTAATGACACTACGACTTTACACTACGTACGCCTGGAAGACATGAGGGACATTTTGCTAGACGAAAAGGAAAATAATGTAGACGCATTTTTACACCCTGTTATTGAAGTATATGTGGGTAAGAATAAGTTCACTGTAGTTTTAGATTCTGGGAGCCCATTGAACGTCATTAGTGAATCAGTTTTTCGTATATGTGAAAGAACTATTGCCTGTCCTGTGTTACCTATTTCTAAAACTACAATTCCAAGCGCGATTTCTGGAAAAAGTGTGGAAGTCAAACAACAGACCAACCTAAATTTCAATCGTCAAGGATACGGATTTTCTGCTAATTTTATTTTTGTTCCATTACTCAGTACAAAAATTATATTAGGTATGGAGTTTCTTAACGCACATAAGGCAATTCTGAACTTTAAAGAAGGAAGTGTGAATTTGACTGTTGCCGGAATGCCGAAATGTTTAAAATTTTCGAGTGTTTAACAAGATCTGAATCACATACAAAATGTCTAAGGTTTCTTACTTCTGATGTTTTGGTTGAGCATTATGACGACAATGTGTTCATTCATGACAATGACAATAGATACAGGGTCGCCACGTGCATGGGGGCTTAATTAAATAAATTTGAAAATACTTTTTATTTTTTTGGTAGCTGTCTGTCCGATTACGCTGTTTCGTAAACGGTTGGCCCTGACTAGTATTAGATTGCGCCAAAGAGTATTATTAGGCCGCCTACACAGTGCTTGTCGAGAGCTCGTGGTAGTGAGTGCCTGTCGAGGACTCGGGGTAGTCTGTGCTGAGATGTTGTAGCAGAGAGTGTTTGTTGAGATGTGCTAGTAGGCAGTGCTTGCCGAGATGTGATATTGGAGAGTTCTGGTTGAGATGTGATAGTAGAGAGTCGGTGTGAGATATAATGTAAGGATTAGAGTGATTTTCATCAATATAAATGAGGTAACTAACTCCGTTTCTTTTTATTTCAGTGTCCTAAATAATGCGTCATTACAGGTTCAGTCAACAAAGCATCTGGCTTGTGTTCTTGTATTAGAGTGTAATTCTGCTTTCATTACGCAATTATAGTATTTGTAATTTTCTTTTATCACGTCAGTAAAATTGGTATTTAAAAATTCTTGTCTTGTTGAAGAAGAACCGTGCCAGATGTGCGTTGAGTCATACTTCCACATACAGAACAGTCATACTTGTGCTTTGGTTTAGTAGGTTTTATAGTTGCTGGGGACTTAATTAACTAACTGTGTTTACGAAAATTTTCTTTCATTGTTTGTTGTTAATCTATGCAGTCAGATTGCGTAATAATACTAGTCAGGGCCAACCGTTTACGAAACAGCGTAATCGGACAGACAGCTACCAAAAAAATAAAAAGTATTTTCAAATTTATTTAATTAAGCCCCCATGCAGTAGTCTTGGGCCTACAAATTTTAAAATATTGTTAGGTGTAGAATGCAGAAAATTTTGTATATTGTTACTTTCCTGTTCGAAAGTTCGCTAAATTCCTAGTTCCAAAAGAGCTCTCAAGATATATTAATGGTAATTCTGAACTTGTAAAATGAGTGGTTTTCAGATTGTTATTGTAATGCTCATTCTACAATGGCGCCGGCCAGAATGGCCGAGCGGTTCTAGGCGCTTCAGTCTGGAGCCGCGCGGCCGCTACGGTCGCAGGTTCGAATCCTGCTCCGGGCATGGATGTGTGTGATGTCCTTAGGTTAGTTAGGTTTAAGTAGTTCTAAGTTCTCGGGGACTGATGACCTCAGAAGTTAAGTCCCATAGTGCTCAGAGCCATTTGAACCGTCTACAATGGCAGTGAAGTCAGATTTTCCTGGTTAAAATCTTATGGATGCCTAAAGGTCTCTCGAGCTGCACTTTTATGAATGTTAAACTTGTTATTTTAAAGAGGTATAATTGTCCTGAAAAATAAAAATAAAATGTTGTTAAGTTTGGTCCTTTTGATCAGCGTCCTGAAATCAATCTGACAGTTACTACTGAATTATGTGTTTTTAAGTGTCTCTTATTAAGCATAGGATTGCCTACTGTTGTGATTACCAACTGTGGGGGCCTTCCGTAAACCAAGACTGCACCTTCCTCCCAGCCAGTAAGTTACTGTGATATACCGGAGCGTCCACTGAGAGTTCACGACTCAAACCCTTGACCGGACATCTCGTATGCTCGCAGTTTGTTCAGTAGGCGGCAGTGTGAAAAACTAACGAACGCCCTCCGGAAGTCAGGGAACACACCCTGTACCTGGGCGCCTCTATCAACTACTTTCTGGGCCACGTGGATGAGGAGAGCCAGCTGTATTTCTCACGATCATTATTGTAGAAAACCTTGTTGATACGTAATGAGGAGAGTTTTCGGTTTCCGCTAACATCAGGTTACGCGAGCGTGAAATATGTTCCAAAATTCTGCAAAACACTGACGTCACAGATATAGGTCTACAGTTTGGTGCTAGAAGAGGGGCGTATTCTGTCGTATAGCCGTTATTGAATAGGATTAGTATCCCTTCAGGCCCAGTGACTTTTCCTCTGTTGAGAGGTTTCAGTTACATTTCTATCCTCAGGTCTCTTACTTCGATATCTGTTATTTTGTCGTTCCTGTGACACTTTCAAGGTCGAACTACAGTGCACTCATCCTCTGTGAAACCGTTTAGGAAAAAGAAGTCAAATCTTTCGGCCTTTTCTGTCATCCTCTGCTTCAGTGCCATTACGACCACACAGCTTCTAGAAAGATGGCTTCGATCCGTTTACTGATTTAACATACGATCGATGAAAACTTATGATTTTCTGTCAGTTCGTTTACGCATAGCCCTTCTTACGCTAATTTTGGCTGCATTTAGTTTATTTTTCTCTTTTTTTTCCTGTGAGGCTTTGGTTACGTTTAAATTTTCAGTGAATCTCTCTTTGCTTTCGTAGGAGCTTTCTAACACGCTTGTCGAACTACGGTGGGTGTTTTTATCCCTCACAATCCTGCTCGGCACATAATTGTCTCACGCGTAACGTACAACGCTCTTGAACTCGATATTGATGATAAGCATTGTCAGTGCTGGAGATGACATTTTCTTGTTGACCCGTCAGGCAATCTGAAATCTGGAGTTAACCAGTTACAACTCCTAACCTCTCTTTGCATCCCTATTTCCAGCCGTTTCAGTATTCCTGTAACTGTCTTATGATCACTGGTCCCCTGTCGTACGCTGAGTCGAAAAGTTCGCTTTTGTTTGTCACCAACAGATCTGAGATATTATCTTCTCGAGCTGGTTCACGATTTAACTGCTCACGCTAATTTTTGCAGAAAGCACTTAAAGCAATTTCACTCGATTATCTGTCCGTGCTCCCCCTGCTAATCATTTCCTCCAGCCTGTAGCTGATAGATTAAAATTTCCACCTTAAATTATAACATAACTAGGAAATTTACCCCGAAATAAACTTCAAGTTTCCCCTCATATGTTCCGTCACTACTGTGACTGATGCATGGGGTGTATAAAAGCATTCGACGATCATGTTTCATCCACTTTTAAGAGTTACGTTCACCCAAAGTATTTCGCATTCTGAATCTGTACCAAAATCACTAGATATTATCTTTGTTTTTAATGCTATACATCGCCTCCACCACCAGCGTTCAGCCTGTCTTTGCAATGTACACTCCATTCGGAATTTAGGATTTCGTATCTATTAACATCTGGTGTAACCCAGCTTTCTGGTCAGCTTACTGTCCCTAGTACTATGTGGGCATTATCGCCGTTTACTATTCCTTCCCCTTTATATAGGTATCCCACCATTAAATGCATTGCGGTGCCTTGTATCGAATTATTGCACCTTCCCAAAGCTGAGTCAGCAGTTGGGAAGTCGAGTCTTCACAATCTGTGGAGGGGGGGGGGGGGGGATGGCGTGATAACGCGGAGCACTTCTATAGCCAAGTGGTTTCTTGAGAGCTATATTTGGTCGTTTTTCCGAGATGGAAGTGAGAGGGTCAGCCAAAGCACTCAGCCGAATACTACATCTGGACACCCATACACATGTCTACAGCCCAGTAAATGGAGGGTCAAGCTATATCAAGCTCCCTAACGATATAGCTCACAAGAGGACATGAATTAATGTCGAAAATGTAACTGATCACACTTGTTTTGCATGGTCAATCCTGGCTTGTAAAAGAAACTACAATGACAGAGATCATCCTGAGTGACCGAGTACATATCATGCAGGTGATAATATTCGTGGGTTTTATAACTTTGATGGTATGGAGTTCCCCACCAAGATCCAGGACATACATAAATTTGAGGCACAGAATACCAACATATTGGTTCATGTTCATGGCCTGGAGAAGAAGGGAAGCAAGTCAGATGAGCAAGACAAGCATATCGTCGTCGGCCCCCTCCATTCTGAAAATATTCGAGTGAGTGTGAGCTGCATGTAAGCTTGCTGCTCTGCTCTGAAGGTGATAATTATGACTATGTTTGGATCAAAGACATGTACTGACTATTTCTGCCCAGCTAAGTAATCATAATGGTAAGCAGCATATTTGTTTAAGCTGTCTGCATTATTTCTCTTCAGACAAGTCATTAGCAGCACATCTAGTACACTGCACTTCCAAGGACCTGATCCTCGTTATTATGACATATGGGGTCAACAAGTTCTTAACGTTCAAGAATGCTTAACACCAGGAGCGATGCCCATTTGTAGTGTATACCTACTTTGAATGCTTCCTCGCCCCGGTGACCTGCTGTGAAGGTGACCCTACACCATTACACACCTCCTTTACAGAGAAACACACACCATATGCAGCAACATACGAAATTGTAATGTCAGATGATTCCAATCATAACCACTACAAATCTTTTGTATGGGACAGCACTGCGGTTTGGTTGCCCACTGTGCTCGAAAAACTTTCATGGGAGGTTCATAAGTTTTACAGAGGCAATCTACCCATGACCAAATAAAAGAGAATGAAGATTTTATTATGTTGTTGTTGTTGTGGTCTTCAGTCCTGGGACTGGTTTGATGCAGCTCTCCATGCTACTCTATCCTGTGCAAGCTTCTTCATCTCCCAGTACGTACTGCAGCCTACATCCTTCTGAATCTGCTTAGTGTATTCATCTCTTGGTCTCCCTCTACGATTTTTACCCTCCACGCTGCCCTCCAATACTAAATTGGTGATCCCTTGATGCCTCAGAACATGTCCTATCACCCAATCCCTTCTTCTGGTGAAGTTGTGCCACAAACTCCTCTTCTCCCCAATCCAATTCAATACCTCCCCATTAGTTATGTGATCTAAACATCCAATCTTCAGCCTTCTTCTGTAGCACCGCATTTCGAAAGCTTCGTTTCTCTTCTTGTTCAAACTATTTTTCGTCCATGTTTCACTTCAGTACATGGCTACACCCTATACAAATACTTTCAGAAACGATTTCCTGACATTTAAATCTATACTGGATTTTAACAAATTTCTCTTCTTCAGAAACTCTTTCCTTGCCATTGCCATTCAACATTTTATATCCTCTCTACTTCCACTATCATCAGTTATTTTGCTCCCCAAATAACAAAACTCCTTTACTACTTTAAGTGTCTCATTTCCTAATCTAATTCCCTCAGCATCACCCGACGTAATTCTACTACATTCCATTATCCTCGTTTTGCTTTTATTAATGTTCATGTTATATCCTCCCTTCAAGACACTGCCCATTCCATTCAACTGCTCTTCCAAGTCCTTTGCTGCCTCTGACAGAATTACAATGTCATCGGCGAACCTTAAAGTATTTATTTCTTCTCCATGGATTTTAACACCTGCTCCGAATTTTTCTTTTGTTTCCTTTACTGCTTGCTCAATATACAGATTGAATAACATCGGGGAGAGGCTACAACCCTGTCTCACTCCCTTCCCAACCACTGTTTCCCTCTCATGCCCCTCGATTCTTATAATTGCCATCTGGTTTCTGTACAAATTGTAAATAGCCTTTTGATTCCCGTATTTTACCCCTGCCACCTTCAGAATTTGAAAGAGAGTATTCCAGGCAACATTGTCAAAAGCTTTCTCCAAGTCTACAAATGCTAGATCCGTAGGTTTTCCGTTTCTTAATCTAGCTTCTAATATAAGTCGTGGGGTCAGTATTGCCTCACGTGTTCCCATATTTCTACGGAATCCAAACTGATCTTCCCCGAGGTCGGCTTCTACCAGTTTCTCCATTCGTCTGTAAAGAATTCGCGTTAGTATTTTCCAGCCGTGACTTATTAAACTGATAGTTCAGTAATTTTCGCATCTGTCAACGCCTGCTTTCTTTGGGACTAGAATTATTATATTCTTCTTTAAGCCTGAGGGTATTTCGCCTATCTCATACATTTTGCTCACCAGATGGTAGAGTTTTGTCAGGACTGGCTCTCCTATGGCTGTTAGTGGTTCTAACGGAATGTTGTCTAATCCCGGGGCTTTGTTTCGACTTTGGTCTTTCAGTGCTATATCAAACTCTTCATGCAATATGATATCTCCCATTTCATCTTCATCTACATCCTCTTCCCTCTATATAAAATTGCCCTCATGTACATCGCCCTTGTATAGTCCCCGTATACACTCGTTCCAACTTTCTGCATTCCCTTCTTTTCTTAGAACTGGGTTTCTATCTGAGCTCTTGAAATTCATACAAGTGGTTTCCCTTTTCTCCAAAGGTCTCTTTAATTTTCCTGTAGGGTCTATCTTACCCCTAGTGAGATAAGCCTCTAAATCCTTACATGTGTTCTCTAGCCATGCCTGCTTAGCCATTTTGCACTTCCTGTCGGTATCTTTTTTGAGACGTTTGTATTCCTTTTGGCCTGCTTCATTTACTGCATTTTTCTATTTTCTCCTATCATAAATTAAATTCAATATTTCTTCTGTCACCCAAGGATTTCTACTAGGACTCGTCTTTTTACCTGCTTGATCCTCTGCTGCCTTCACTACTTCATCCCTCAATGCTATCCATTCTTCTTCTACTGTATTTCTTTCCCCCATTCTTGCCAATTGTTCCCTTATGCTCTCCCTGAAACTCTGTACAACCTCTGGTTAAGTCAGTTTAGCCAGGTCGCATCACCTCAAAATCCCACCTTTTTGCAGTTTCTTTAGTTTTAATATACATTTCATAACCAATAGATTGTGGTCAGAGTCAACATCTGCCCCTCGAAATGTCCTACAATTTAAAACCTGGTTCCTAAATATCTGTCTTACCATTATATAATCTATCTGAAACCTGTCAGTATCTCCAGGCTTCTGCCATGTATACAACCTTCTATTACGATTCTTGAACCAAGTGTTTGCTATGATTAAGTTGGGCTCTGTGCAAAATTCTATCAGGAGGCTTCCTCTTTCATTTCTTACCCCCAATCCATATTCACCTACTACGTTTCCTTCTCTTCCTTTTCCTACTATCGAATTCCAGTCACCCATGAGTATTAAATTTTCGTCTCCCTTCACTATCTGAATAATTTCTTTTATCTCATCATACATTTCTTCAATTTCTTCGTCATCTACAGAACTAGTTGTCTTTTACATTTGTACTACTGTCGTATGCGTGGGCTTCGTGTCCATCTTGGCCATAATAATGCGTTCACTATCTTCTTTGTAGTAGCTTACCCGCACTCCAATTTTTTTATTCATTATTGAACCTACTCCTGCATTACCCCTATTTGATTTTGTATTTATAACCCTATATCCACCTGACCAAATGTCTTGTTCCTCCTGCCACCGATCTTCGCTAATTCCCACTATATCTAACTTTAACCTATCCATTTCCCTTTATAAATTTTCTAATTTACCTGCCCTATTAAGGGATCTGATATTCCATGCTCCGATCCATTGAACGCCAGTTTTTTTTTCTCCTGATAACGCCGTTCTCTTGAGTAGTCCCCGCCCAAATATCCGAATGGGGGACTATTTTACCTCCGGAATATTTTAGCCAAGAGGACGCCATCATCATTTATCCATACAGTAAAGCTTCATGCCCTCGAGAAATAATTATAACGCGACTAATTATCATATTTGTGGGCTGCTCTTAGACAGAAAAGTGGAAACTCCTCATAGGGGCCACTGTCATATTATAGGAAAATTCCGTGGTGCTGCTCGCAATGCTTGCAAGGTACATACCCGTTTCCTTCCACAATTGAAGTGGATATGACGCTCACTTTCTAGTTGAGCACTTGGCTGATTTCGGTTGAGAGAAAAACTAGGTCACTCTCTTACTTTAGAACCTGCAGAAATATATTTCTATCTCCAAATGAGTGACGCTAAGAATTGTGCTCAGCTTCCTTGATACGATACGTTTCATGCAGGCGCCGCTCCAGAAATTCTACCTTAGGGGGATATGCATATCACTCGAGCTGCGTTTGCTGATGAGGAAAAGATTCAACTTGTTACAAGGAAGAATGTTTTCTCGTATGAGGATGTGAATACTATGGCCAAAATCTACAAAACCAGGCTACCCGACATAACTACATTCTCCAGCAACCTTACAGGCGATGCTATAATGGATGCATAGTACGAGCATGCCGTGAATGTCTGACAGGAATTGAATATTTCTGCTTTAGGAGAGTACGCACAGTTTTACATGGACACAGACGTGCACTTGCTCTGAGACGTTTTCGAGAAATTCTGGAGTCTCTGCATGACCACAAATTCTCTGAATCCCGCCTTTTATGACATGGCACATGGGTTGTCTTGGGAGACAGTGCTCAAGAAAACGAAGTGCAGCATTAATTTATTGACTGATGCTAACTTGCTCCTTTTCTTTGAGCAAGGCAGCCACAGGGGACATTGCCAATGTGTCCTAAGCCACACGAAGGCAAATAACACACCGTTGGGTGACAGGTTCAGCGCATCCCATGATTCGAGTTACATAATGTACGTTGACATAAATAACTTACACATGCACACAATGCAGCAAACACTGCCGATTGGTGAGTTTGGATGGGTGCCCAAAGACGAATACAAGGGATTAGGTGGAACATTCTTGGGAGATATGGCAGCTGTTTCTGATGTAGGGTATGTGGTAGAGGCAGAACACACATACCCTATTAGCTTGTATGATGTGCACACCGCTCTGCCACTGTGCCCAGAGCAACTAGTTCCGCGAGGAGGCTCCATGTCAAAACTGATCACAACGCAGAGGTATAAGAGGAGATACATTATTCGTTATCGTAACCTCAAGCAGTGCCTCAGCTTGGGCATGGAGCCGCTTAGAATTACCTGGGCTATCTCCTTCAAGCAGTCCTCCTGGTTGAAGAAGTATATTGATTTGAATATGAGACAGAGAGCTTCTGTAATGTGCGATTTCGAAAAAGATGTTTATAAATTAATGGATAATTCAATTATCAATTAAACAATGGTGAAATTGAGGAAACGACGAGAAATTTTGATGAGAACGGAATGAAATTGGCGTTATGGTGTAAGAAAATGCATTTCCAGACCAAATTTTAAGTGGGTCACCATATTGAATAAGAACTGTGTTGCTGTGGAGATGGCGAAGACTGCAGTAGAGTCTACGAAACCTATTTATGTGTGGATGTGCATACTAGACCTATCCAAACGCCACATACACCACTTTCATTATGAGTTTGCGAAAACTCATTTCACAGAGCCTAAATTACGTTATATGGATACAGATAGCTTCATCTGTTGAGTGGAAAACTGTGAATCATATGAAGTAATGAGGTGCCACGGTAATGAATTCGACACTTCCTCATACACAGCCGGTAATCTTCATGGTATTATTCCACATAATAAGAAGGTTATCGCTCTTATGAATGATGAGGCGAATAGATTGACAATTGTGGAGTTGGTTGGTCTACATTCAAATATGTATGCATATAGCACATTGGAAGGCGCCACCCAGAGGGGGGCTAAGAGTGTGCGTCATATGACATCAAGAGCGCTCTCTATCGAAAACTATTTGCAGTGCCTTTGGCGTTCTGTTCGCGGTGCTGCACCGCAGTCACCGCATGTTATGGCAGACCGGTATTAGATGGAGAGGAGACGAGGTGTACACTGTGCTGCAGTCTAAAATCGGTCTGTCGTCTGATGACGATAAAAGGGTCATTTGTGATGATGGGATTGAAACTCTCCCATCTCAGACTACTCACTTGTAGCGATAGAAGGGGTGGAGGACTCTGTCTGAGAGAGAGACTGAGAGAGGGAGTGTCTGCAGAGTTGTAGTATGACCCTTTATCATAGTGTAGGTAATTGTGTATGTGGGTGTGTACAAATATTTTTGTGTACTATGTACACATGTGTAAAGAGAGGGAGTATGTTGTAAAGAAATCATACTTATATATGCACACCATGTGTTTGTGAAAGAAGGAAAGAAAAAGAATTAAAAGTTGAAAACATAAAAAAAAATTTTAATTTCTCACATGCAGCGTATGTGCAGCCTCTAAATATATATATCTACGAACCATATGCGTCTTGTAAATACAACAGCTTTGCACCGGCTACTAACCATCCAAGTCAGAATAGTTTTTAAGTGTACATATATCTCACAGTCATTTAGAATTGCTGTTCTAAAATCTTTGCTATTGTGGACTCTTGACATTATATTCTAAGCATGCATAGTCGATAAGAATTATTGTAAAAGCTATGCTACTGAGGCTGTGGAATTTAGTTGTAGTAGTAAAGACAGTATCTTCGCATTACCTTTTTGCGTAGATTTATATAAAAAAAGAACTCCTACCAGTATTACTGTTGTAGTGTGCAGGTTAAAAGTATTTCTGCATTGGAAAAGCACAGTCAATTTGTACCTTAAGAATACTATATTATACCTCACGAACTATATTGTACTTGTGTGAACTGAACAAACCAGGAAAAAAATGTCTTTGCTGTTGTTATTTAAAAGGAACCCCTATCCATTAGTCTCAAATGATGTTAGCCTTGCTGAAGATGAGGGATATTAAGGATGTGAAGTTTAAGATGGAAGATAAAAAAATATATTTAATCTTTACATGGGATTTCACTTATAAGTTTTTGGGAATAGGCAGTGCGTGATCGCATCCGCTTCCAAAGACATGGCTGAAATGATCTCTCTTGAACAAAGCTACGTGCTACCTAAGTAGGAGCTAGATAGAAAAACACAGAATTTGAGTTAAAATTAAATTGTTTTCACTAACCCAACTTAAAAGTAATTTTACATTCTCATAACCAGTTTTCATACATCTTCTTCATGAGCTTACGGATAGCAGGGCACCAGTAGGATTCCAGGTCTTGAACAGACGCAGAATTGAAGATTCGCTGCATCGATGCGATCTTCTCCTTGACTTTAACGTAGACGATGGTCTCAGGATGATCGAATATTCGAAGTTACGTCATCATTTCTCTATAAGGTATACCAGGATAGTCCCAGAGGAGTCCATGATAGACACGTCTTAGCCACTGTGCACTTCTCCTTGTGTTAACGCACTTCACATCCTTGAAAGGTTTCGGCGATGCGGCCGGCCGGATTAGCCGAGCGGCTCTGTGCGCTACAGTCTGGACCTGCGCGACCGCTACGGTCGCAGGTTCGAATCCTGCCTCGGGCATGGACGTGTGTGATGTCCTTAGGTTATTAGGCTTAAGTAGTTCTAAGTTCTAGGGGACTGATGACCTCAGATGTTAAGTCCCATAGTGCTCAGAGCCAACTGAACCATTTTTTTCGGCGGTGCGATGCTTGCTGCCAGTGTTTCTATTACTCCATCACTCTGTGTGAAGGCTATTATTGCACAGTCTTTAATTATGAATCGCTTGAGTTCGTTTAATAGAACCCTTGAATGTCATCTACGATCCTTACACTCTGGGGTAACATCGTGAACTGTGCTAGAGCTATCAGAGCACGTATTAACTCATCCAACTCTCTGTACAACACCTGTGAGTGGACAGTAGTTAACAACACGATCATGCAGAACTAGAGCATATGCTGCTGTGTGATCTAGGAAGTTTGTTGAAGACTCAAATTCAATACGTAGATCTACCGGTCCTGATTTAATTATCTCATACTGTTTTGAGCAGTGAATCACGATTATTGGTGCCAGCTTATTGACATTCTGTGGACTGAGTATACATCCCTCACTATCACGTCGTTCATAGTAAGATGCATGGTATCTCGCATACATGTCAAATTCTAGACTG
The DNA here is from genome assembly GCF_021461395.2 of Schistocerca americana. Classification (NCBI taxonomy): domain Eukaryota; kingdom Metazoa; phylum Arthropoda; class Insecta; order Orthoptera; family Acrididae; genus Schistocerca; species Schistocerca americana. Next base: position 87,993,198 of record NC_060122.1, read on the forward strand.
TATACATTGCTGTCCCGCTGTAGATGTAAATTCTCGTATGAGTAGTATTCCGAATGCAAGTAGACTCTGGGGTTAGTTAACTTGCAGTGGTAAAATCCACTTCAGTCTTTTAATACATCCCCCCACCTTTGGGTTTGAAATGCAACTATGATGAATCCGGGTGCTTCTAATTGAACTGATGTTTTAATAGCCCACGTTTGTATTGATGCTTTAGGTAAGACAGAGTATTCTAAAAGCTCCCATCACCGGAAAGTTAGCGGCAGATAAGTGCCTGCATTTAGAACTTTTAAAACTTTCGAGTGTTCCTCGTCAGCAACACTTATGTGGGCATTTTCCATACTATGTTATTAATCTTTATTTCGACTATCTCTTCCGCTGTTGAGTGTATGTAGAGGCACGCACGCAGTAAATCGGATGTATCTGACGTCTGGTGCGTTTATGAACCAGTCCGCATTTTCCAAGGTGTTCGGATCGGAGGTTGAGGCTGAAACAGACGTCTTAAGGGTTGATTATAGCCCGACATTACGTGTGCGTTCTATTCCCATGACGTCTTATTACACGTTCGATGAGGAACGATCTGGTACAGAACTCTCCTGCAATTTCTCTGTGTAAAAGCATCCTGCAATTTCTTTACTCTTGCTATCCTTCAATACATATATTCAGGGGTTCGCTCTGTGCACTTTGGAGACTGAATATTTCAGCAGACCAGTTTGGTTGAGTACAATTTCTCAAATGCAGTCTTGTGCTTTGAAAAACGTACTAAGTCACCTGGATTAAACATTTGTTTGCATGGATTCAGCATTATAATGCAGGAATTTACCGACTCCATGAGTGAATTGTCACTATGTGTGGTTCGGTTGTAACGTGCTATTATCCGCGGTAGGATATCCGTCCACTTGTACGACCCGCGAAAATTAAATCGTTTCCATATTTGAGCTTTCACTGTTCTGTTCAGACGCTCGACAATACTCGCTTTCAGGTGGGTAAACGCTGAGTAGTGGTGTATTCCGTACCACTCCATCACAGTCTTGATATGATCATTGTAAAACTCTCCACCATAATGGGTTTTAAGGTTATCTGGATATCGATTCGTTCCTGTTTGCAGCAAACGCTCGAACACTGCTGCAACATTTCCCCTGTCTTTTTTTTTTCACAATTAATGCCCATGCGAATGAAGAGTATGTATCAATGACCATTAAAATATACTTGAAACTTTTGTTCTCACGGCTGTACAGGAGGCTCATAAACACAAGATCCGCCTGCCATAAGTCATCGAGTCCTTTAATGATCACATGTCTGCGAGGGTATGTTCTGCGAGCTGGCTTGTGGCGCTCGTGGACTACCGTTTACAAACTTGCTATTATTATTGTTATTCATTGATTCCCCTTTCATAATTTATATACGGGGTGGGTTGACTGCTCACTCGTTCATGTTGAATATCAAGATGTTCTCCAATGCTTTGGGGTTGCTCATTAAGTAAATTTTGTATAATTCTTGTGTATTTAGAGTTTTGTCGGCTTTTTAGTGTTTCGTCTGCATTCTTATGTACTTTAGTATTTTTCCATAGACCTTGCGATCACTGGCTGAGTATTTTAGGTTTTTTGACGTTCTTTTCAACTGTTTACCACCGATCCGTATTGTTCTATCGATTAAACTTATACATTGAGAACCCAGCATGTAATGGCTCTCCTTGCTGACACCGAATGTTCTATCTATCCTTGTCGTGTACTGATTGGTGAGGTCAACAATTGGATCGTTCTCAACACAGTCATCATCTCGTGATCCTAGCTTTATGATAGAATCGGTAACGGGTTTAAATGTCTCTCTTGTTTGCTCCCGCTCTATATGTCCCTTCCACAACAATCGAAATTTCCCTCGAACAGCTTTACACGCCTGCATGACTTTACGCCTAGTCGCCATCTTGACGCATACTAATTTGGGCTCTGTTATCGCGAGACTTCATATATTCTTTGTTCTTGTTCTTCTTTCCCGGATCCTTCACCCACTCCTCCTCAATAATTAGAGCGTCAGCTTCTATTTTCTCCTCAATTACGCTAATTCTTTTCTCTAGCTGGTGTTGGTCATTGGCTAAAACTTCCTGATTGTCCTTTAACTCCATTACAGCCTTACGGAGTATGTTGAGTCTTCCCTCAAGAGTCTGAAATTTCATATCAGTACAGATGCGAGGGTTTTGTCTATGTAAACCACACCTCTCAGTCTGAGCGCCCAACATGTGGGCGAAGTGGTCCGTGGTGTAGAGTATAACGATGCATTAATCTCTTTTGTATGATTATATATGGAGATACTCCTGGTAGTTTCGACTGCACCTATCATCATTCAGTTTTCGAGTTTTATCAATAACGAGAAACCTGTACTGTGAGTGATACTAGCAACCTCCAAATATCAATACAGGTTCATTGTACGAGATGTCTGTCCCAACATGAGCCTGGTAAATGTGTTTTAAATTGAGACTGTCTTGTTTGAATGCTATAATGAAGTTGGTGCTATCCCTGACCAATTGTATCGGGATCCTGGAATTTGTTTGAGTCAGATAAAATACGTCAACACCCATATGACGATCAAAGCAGAAATATCTACGGATCTGGCCCTGCTTTTCAACAGCTACATTGTCAAATATGGTGTATTGCTTTACTTCTTCAGGTTGAGGGATGTCTTCGCTTTCGCTGAATTCCCTGTACGTTAAACCATCTACGTCATCTAATATTCTGTGCAGCAGCTAATACTTGTGTTGAAATAGTATTTGGAGAATATGCAGACATGCTCGAAGCGAACTCCATCAATGTCTGTTAGCAGAGCCATGAGAAGATATCTATTGCCACAGTTGGAGGGACCTACAATTATAGCTCGTATGCTGTTGGGGTGGAGTACTTCACTTTTTTTTTTGTCTTCACCGCCACGGGACCAGTCACCTACAACAAAGTCCTTGAGGCGAGGGTGCTTCACCCAGCCTGCCATTATAAGTACAGTGTTAGATCCTGGTGCAATAGGCTTTTATATTGTATAAAAAAAGAAAATGTGCATAATTACATGTGAAATTATAGGCAGGGTTATTTTGTCTAGAGAAATAACACAAACACAAATTTGAGATGATAAATATATTTCTTTATTCACGATTGACAATTATAGAAAGCATTATCAAAAAAATCACTTGCTTCTTTTTTAATCGGTGCAGCAGCAGTATAGTATTTGGAAAATAGCTGCCTCTTATATCCCTCAAATTCTGCACGTATATCTTGCAAAGTTATCGGCGCAATGCAGTACTCTGGTATTCCATCAGTAAATTTTAGTTCAATATTTTCCACACCTATTCGGGGAATAACACTAAACATCGGCCCTGCACTTATACAGGCACTAAAACAATGATCTATATGTTCTATGTGAATTCTGCATGTGTGAAGCCAGTTAATGAAATCACTGTATACAGCTTGAACGTATGGGAGCCACCTGTTTAGTCTCTCCATCGTAATAGCTATCGCCGAGTCTACATTCAAAAAGTTCTCAAGAGTCGAGTGGTGCTTTTAAATACTCTGAACCCCAGATCTTTTAACTCTTAGTGTAGCATCACCATAAACTGATAATATACTCACTGTAAGACTGCCACAGTAGATAGTTGTCTTGATAGGAGTGGGACGGAACATATTCTGTAGTCATATGCTTCTTGATATATGTTATGGGCGCCAGAGTTCATCCCACTCATAGTCTGAAAATAGCACTTTAATATTTTTCGGCACATTTTCGAGCACTAACACAGATGACAAGCTACCGTCTTGTGAAACTTCAATTACTACATGAACACGTTTTGAACCGCTAACGTTAACACATAACATCAGGTGAATAGTAAAGTTGGCGGTGCACTGGAGGTTGGTATCTTCTCATCCACAACATCCACACCAGCGCAGTTAGCCATCTGTTCTTGTGCTGATGCTGAAATGTCTCTTGTGTTTGGCTTAGTCAACAGTGCATACGATGGAGCCCAGTACTATGTTGCACCTTCAACAGTATCAAGCGGCACAGACAACAGAGTCTCATTATCCTGTTCTATTATGCTGAGAAGCAGCGTTAAAGGAGTCCGTCGATGGCACGTGTGTGGATGCCTGAGGGTTGGAACCTACTGTCGCCGTCATGGGTCCTGATCCCAACAAGTTGGACGGGGACTCTATGGATACATTTGGTGGAGAGAGAGAGAGAGAGAGAGAGAGAGAGAGAGAAGACTAATCATCAGCATGATATGTTCCGCTACAGAAATGTTAATAATGATAATAATAATGATAATAGAGCACTGTAGATACATACTTTTCTGGTGCTTCCGCCTCCTGTTTTGCCGGGCTGGTTGGTGCTTTATCATTCTGACTGATGACGGTAGATTTTGAGCAGCTGCTGAACCCTGCTTATATGCACCATGCCTAAGTCATCATGATGCTGTGCTCCTATTGGCTGAACTGCACCATCACGTGACGTGTTGCAGCACCCTCTAGTGGCGAACTCATGAACTAGGTCAGTTCTTTGGTGGACTGGGTTGGATGCAGTTGTCTCTTGTGGGGTGGGAGCTTATATGTAGGTTTTAGAAATGACAGACAGTTCCACAAGAGAGAGATATTTGCATGCATTGTCTAATGTATCTTTAATGCACGTCGACGCAAAGCATTTATTAGGAGGACTGTATTCTTCCTCTTCATATGTTGAAGCAGTAATGCTCGCTTCCATTCTACATGTAGGAGGCTATGGGGGCAGTCCTCGGCTGTATGCTTACAGGCAATATAGCTGTTAAACTCGGCCCAGTGAGACACCAAAAACTCATTGATAGAACACACTCTGCATGGACATGAGGATGGGGGTGAGCAGCTGATCTTCAATGGTGTATCTTGTGTGTATGAATATGCTTCCACCGAAGCGAATTGACATCAACAGCCTGCCTCTTCCTTTTGGGGGAGTGAATGCGTCATGTTGAATATCTCAGCAGTTTCTGCTGGTTACGAGATACATCTTGGCTCCATCCCTCTGCATTGCCACAATCTGCTGAATTCTTGTGATTATTTCTTCTACACTCGTCCATTATCATACTCTTCCATACCTCATGTAGTGAACTGTGGCTGCAGTCCTCCTTCGAATGTGTATATGCAATGCAGCTATTGAGAGCTGCTCTATCCTTCAAATTCATCTCGATGATCGGACACATAACGGTGGTTCCTCAACGACAGCTCAGCGAAGACTGAATGTGTGCCACCGTTTCTGGAGACATCACTACATCACTACAGCCAATTTGGATAACAGCACACGTGTGATCAGCTGACGTCACAGCCACCCTTTAGGATAACGGTTCTTGGGGTGACGCCTACCCTTGGGGTGACTCCGCTCTTCTGCCATCTTGGATAACAGTACTTGGGGATTCGCTCTCCTGGCCCTACTACTGCCAACTTGAAAATCTTGGTCTGGTAAGATGAGTCCCAATTTCAGTTGGTGAGAGGTGATGTTGTATTTAGTTTGGTTCTTGCACTAAACAATTGTTATTGCAAAATGTGTATATCCCTTCACCAAGTATCACTTGGTGTAGGTCAACAACAACACCAGTCATTTGTTGTTGTAGGAAACTATATCAGCCGCTGCTACTAGCAGCAGCACCCATGTTGCTAACAGGATTTTGCACATGACTAACAAATGTGTGGCACAAATTGTCTAAATTATAATAAATTAAAGTTGTAAGAACTGTAAGGTGGCAGAAGAAATGAAGGTCAATTTCGCACCCTACATAAGAGTTTTATACATTGTAATGGAAAGGTGAATATGACATCTAACTTACTTCGGCGGTAATAAGCAGATTTTCCTATAATTATGTAATGCAAAAGGGATGACACTCAACTGACGTTATTAACACACCACTCCTATATAATGCATGTCAATGCGCAGGAGGGGAAACAAGTAGCGAGAGGAAACTTTTTGTGTGGAATCCAGCATGGGCAGACACAGAGGCCACACCCAGGGAGGCACTACGGAAAGCTCTTAAGGGAGGCGTAAAATGGCGGGAGTCAGCAACTGGACAGGTGACGCATACTGCAGAGCAAGTAACGGGCCACCAGAAACAGGACAGAAAGAAGCTTTAGAAAACTGCGTTTCAGAATTCCAAATGTATACTAACAAAACCTGTGATGCAGTTGATCACGTGAACAGCGAATAGTACACATGTGAGTAGGCACGAAACGTCCGATTGACGGAAACGCACTATGAAAGAACAAAGTGCCGAGATTTCGACGCAGTTCAATGGTAGGGCCCTTGCAATTGGTACAGAGAGTTTACACAAAATAACAGGAACACTCCTATTGGTCAAAAAAAGCCATGACGCTGGGAACGAAAGAACCCAGCTGGGGCGAGAGTTCGGCTACGAGAAAGATGGGAGCGAAATTTTCTGGAACTCTCCTCGGAACTGGCGTCATGTGCAGGCTGGAGCGCATAACGCTCTGTCAGAGGAGAAATTTGAGTGAACATTTCGTTCACTGCAGCTGACATTCAGCTAGATATTAGCTGTAGAATCGTTGAGCTCCCACTGTAGAGAAACGAACCAGACAGTTAGTCAATTGTCCTTGCGAGAACTGAGAGGGCATTTATAATATGAGCACGGCTCCAGCTGTGCACGTGTATATCGCCATAGTCTGAGACTAGGAGCGGTTCTAGGCGCTACATTCTGGAACCACGCGACCGCTACGGTCGCAGGTTCGAATCCTGCCTCGGGCATGGATGTGTGTGATGTCCTTAGGTTAGTTAGGTTTAAGTAGTTCTAAGTTCTAGGGGACTGATGACCTCAAATGTTAAGTCCCATTGTGCTTGGAACCATTTGAACCATTTTGAGACTAGGATGAGTTCATGTTCTTTCGCATAGCAAGAAACACATGGAGAGTTTCTGCTGGAAAATTCAGCAAAGGATTAATTAGTTTTTATGGGAATTTCAGTTGGCAAGAGCATCCATGCAGGCGATAGCTCATCGCAGTTAAGATAAATACTGCACACAGAGGCGTAAACGTGATGATTCACCAGCTTGCGTCCACTGTAAACTCGAGCGACGTTGGGTAATCTTTTGCTCAACTTGTCACAAGACTAACCATCCTCTGTAGGCTTGATTGTTGTCATAAATAGTACTGAACTTTGAACCGGAATCGGATGATTTATCATAGTACTGGCCAACATCATGACATAGTCGTAAGAAAAATTTTATAAAGAAACTTCCAGTTAAAATTTACCATTGTTGTGTTTAGGTTTATTCCACTTTCTGACGACAAGATGCGTTAGTTTGACAACTGTCGTAACACTGTCGCATTGTAAACTGTGTAAACGCGTGTATTTCTGTGATAAGTTCGCAACATTAAACCAAAGTTATTTACAACTTACAGAGTTGTTGTTGATCAGACACGAACCTCACAAAACTATGCCATTGCCACTTAGAGAATACCTGTCTTAACTACTTCAGCAGTGCCTCGAGAACGCACCAAGCTGGATCTAACTTGCATCTGGTGCAGTGGTGTAGTGACAGAGTGTCAGGTTAGACACCAGAGGGTTCTGAGATGGTATCCTGGGTGGGTCACTGTATTTAACTCTGCCTCGTATCCTACTATTGACCTGTCTATAATATGGACACATGCATTTCGAAATATGACAACTTCACTTTGGCAGTTTCTACATCCGTCAGATTTTCTACCACAGTTCGCACTTTTCATTCGCTTCAAATTCTTCGAACAACGGGAAATGAGTTACTCAACTTTAAAATATCGTAATGAATGTAATCAGTTACGAAAACACAACCACTGAATCACCAGGCTGTCATTTGAGATGCACAGTTTGAAAGAAGAATTTATTTTTATCAATAGTTTTCCCAAAATAGTTTGAGAATAACAGCATAGTCAGAAAGCATGAGAATCGAAAATGCATGATCTATTATTTTTTATGCTACAAGTGAAATATTTCCCGAAAAGGCTACTTCAGGAAACTCAGCAACTTTGCTTTGTTTTGCGCTTTCAGCAGCGCAGCATATGACTCAACTTCCAGCTTTCTACCTTCGTTGAATCAAACCTAGATGTTGACACGATTTTTTTGGCAGGAAGGCGAAGAAGTCTATCACAAAGCGACCACGGCAAAGATTTGTGGCAATGATTCCCACCAATGCATCAAAGTGGTTTCTAAGCTTGTCATGATGAGTGCTGTAACGCCTTCTAAACATGTACATTATGCGCATTTTTTTCTTTTATTTGTGCCAGCTCAGCCAGCGGTTGGTATATAATGTCACTCACTCACATATACACCCACGATTCACCTACAGTATGTACATTGGTTGTAAATGTATTGCTTACATCACAATGTGCTCCCATTATTGCCATCAGACGTTACTCCAAACACCAACTCAGTACGAAACACACCACATTAGTGCCTCCAGACAACTTTCCTGCCATGTGTGAACGTATTCCGTTACTTAACGTTGTTCTCTGAAATTTATTCATAACTTTACTCAGTAGCCCACAAACAAAATGCACTACGCCACACATGTCGTCTGATCATATCTATATATTGCCACCCCTGCGAAGCGGGGCTGCGTCTTTAGTTCCTAATGAAGACTACACAGTTACTTGTCTACTACGGAATTAGTTTTTTCTATGTGCTCTATGCTGTAGTCACAAAACAATCCACATTATTTCTTTACCTGTGTAATTACGATAAACATGTGTTTCGTTTATCACTTTGACTACAAACGAAAGTAGCAGATTAGGCTGTGGAAACACGGATTCACTACTGCCGAGAAGTGCGAAAATCAACAGTCACTAGGAAGGATTATAATGAGTGTCTCTGAGAATGTCACGTTATGTTACTATCACATAATGCCAATGACAGGCAAATCGTCACAGGAGCACACTATCCAAAAAAATTGAAGTTTACACCGGAGTCTCATCATAAAGCGTCGCGGGAAGCCGTCCAAGCCTCAGCTCATCCTGTACAGAACACAGTCACACACACGCGCCGTCAAAGACAGTCAAAGACACTTTTAAGAAAATTGTAAACTATTTCGTCTGTTTCCTTGTGTACGAGTATGCGTGGTTTGGCTACAGTGGCAGTATCATCTGCAAGAAGAGCTAATTTCGCTTGTTGTATATTAGACGGAAGATCCTTTACATACATGAGGAGCAATGGTGGACCTAAGGTTAAGTCTTGGGGAACCCATACTTTACTTCTTCCGACTCAGAAGGACGTCCGTGGATAACATTGGTTGAATTACGAGTTACAAATTTCTCCATTCTTTTAGTTGGATATGATATTATCCATTGGTAGGGTATGACAATAATTCCATCAAACTTCAATTTATCTAGGACAGTACTGTGATTCACACAGTCAAATGCCTTAGATAGGTCGCACAATAGACCAACCATTACTATTTTGTTATTTAATGCCTGTAAAATTTGGAGACTGAACATGTAAGTGGTATTTTCAGTAGAGCTAGACTTCTGAAACCGGATATGTGATATACTCAGCATTTTCTTATTGCTGAGGGGAGACACTATTCTAGAATACATCACCTTGTCAAAAATTTTCGAAAATTATGTCAGCAGTGAAACAGGTGGGTATTTATTGATATCCCTCCTATCACCTTTCTTAAGGGGCTCTGGAGAACCCTATCTCTCCAATGTCAAAATACCACTTATATATTATGTGTTTTCTCAGAAAGTATTTGAGCTTGGAAGTTGATATTTTTACAGGTTGTATATTGGAGTATTTTTTATAACATAACACAGGGATTTTTGAAAATTTGAATTAAGTTTTTTCTCTTGTAATGAAAATTCACTTCTTGTACCATTTTTCTTTATAAATTCAACAATATACAGATTTTTTGAGAAAGGTTTTTTAAGTTACGCTGAAGACACTGCATACCGCTTCCTGGAAATCTGAAGCAAATTGGTTTTGTAGATCTTGAGGAAACATGTAATTTTTTTATGAAAAAATAAAACTTCTGGGAATCGAGCAACAAAGCTTGATTTTAGTGTGTTCCATGTCCATAGGATGGATTATCTTCTTCTTCTGAGAACTCCTCCTCTACCTTCTTCTTTGTCCTCCTTCTGTTTACTCTGGCTTGTATTCACAGACTATTTACAGTCCTTTCAGCAGCCTGAAGACGTTCCTTGCTAAGGTAAGCATTGTTCGTTATCTTCATTCGCATGTATCAAAATACTTTGCACCTTACAACGTTGACATAATTGGAAGTAACAACAGCATCATACACACCACACACCAAAGTGAAGTGTTTCTATTTCAACAAACACAGTACTGGGGATTCTTGACCATAAAACACCGTTTACACATTCATTGCGGTTTTGAATCTTTCCCTGAAGACAGTTTTTCAACAGTTCAGGTGCTGCTAAGTCTCTACAAATAGGTTTTATCCGCTCCATTACCGGATCGGGCACACTATGTTTACGAGTCTACACTTTACCAGTTAGCAATCCTTTGTTGAACATGCACCTATTGTTTTCTCTTCTGGCACACAAGTAATGATGGGGACTTCCATCAGTTGAAAAAAATATGAAGAAAAGAACCCAAACAACATTCTTCATTTCATCGACACTCCATGTGTTTTCGCTAATAGCTGTTTCACAACAGTTCTGTATCTTGTGAATTACACTGTCTGTTAAACTTCCCTTCCCATCCATCCCTTCACCATCACTGAGTTTTTCATTTTTGTACGAAGGTTTCAGTCACCAAAGTCTTCATGGCATTCAATTTTGTACGTGACTGGTACACGCGAATTTCTGCACTACAATATCATCACCTTAGGGCTTCATTTCTTTAATATGTCTGATACTTTTAGAATCACCGTCACCATGGTAACATATCACACTTTATCACACGCAACAGAAAGTTGAAATATACTAGCAACACCAGTCACTTCCATTCCACCTCTACAGGCGCTATAGTTATCTGGGAAACTATTTTCATGAGTATCTTTATTTTTTGTGAATACCTGCAATATTTAGACATTACTGCTACATATAAAACTTTCCGTGTACACATACTAGTGGCAGATACTACACCATGAAGAGATGTGTGTCCCCATTTATGCCTGGTACCATCGAATGCTGCAGTCAAGTCTCTGTTACCTGTGTTTTCTGTTACTGTTCCTTCAACAGCTTCCCTCATATATTCTACACAGACAGCTTCCACTTTAGACCCTATAAATCTTAATATGGTCCGTAAACTTGGTTGGATGATTTGGAAGATTCATCATGCCACAAAAAACTGCATCTGGAGTAGCACTCTTACCAGTTGTAGGCAAGGAATAAACAAATCTAATGTTGTGTTCATAGAGTTTTCTACCATTTTCTTCATTTGCAATTACTGCAAAACTGTTCCAAAAGATGGTCATGTATGAAAACTTACCACACTTCAATTCCATTTTAATGGCAAGTCCTACGTGATTCGTTATAGAGACTATCCGACCGACTTCACTACGCTGAATACATCTTAACAATTTGCAAAAATTAAGTTGAGAACTACCTTATAAATATTTTATTCACATCCGATTCACCCACAAAACATTCATACTTTTCACTAGTTAATCCAGGCGTCCTCTGCGAATGACTTTCTTTCTTTCATTGCAATGGACAGGTGTACCAGCAAGGTTAGCATCACAAACTTGGTTATCTTCTTTATTGTTTACGGTAATAACACCTACCTTTCGCTTTCCAACATTTCTCCTTTTTTTAAAAAAAAAAGCATTCAGAGAACTTCTAGTCACTTTACGTTTACCCATGATTATCCTTCAATAAAACAGAGACTTCAATGAACACAACTCACTACGAATATATTCAGCACTAGGAAAGAGTAAATAAACGTGAAACACATGACAATAGAACGAGAGATAGGTATCGAACTATCACAGGTTAGCCACAACACTTATTTTATAACACTTACTTTCTCTCTGATCACTAAAATGATGAGCACGTAGAGGCATGAGTACAAGATTTGACAGCATTTTAACAGTGCCACAGCGGGTCACGCCCATGCAGAAGATATTTTAAAAAATAGTTAAAATTGTTGTAGTCTACTAAACTGCACAAATTATATATGAATTGAAAGGGGAATATCTGTAGATTTTTAAAATGCAAAAAAGTAAAATTTGAACATTTCACGATTTTTGAACCTTTCTGGAGCCCCTTAGACAGGGTTTTGACAACGGCATATTTCAGTGTCCCTGATGAAGGCGGTCAATTTAACATCCGTTGGCACACAAAAATGTGCACAGCTCGTGGCAGTTAAGTAATTAGTGCCTGACAGTGAAGAATTTCTATGTCTCGATACCCTACATTAAAGCAATTAATGTATTGTACACTGGTGTGCAAAGGAAAAGCACGAAAGTAGCCTTTGGATGAACTGCCACTACCAAGTGGTATATGTCAATGAAACTTGGACTGTAAGTAGAACTGCTACAGTATATTACAGAACGTAACTGATGGAAGTACGCAGTGAGATAAACAAAATTCATAATTCTATTCAAAGACAATAGTTATACCGAGCGAGGTGGCGCAGTGGTTAGACACTGGACTCGCATTCGGGAGGACGACGGTTCAATCCCACGTCCGGCAATCCTGATTTAGGTTTTCCGTAATTTCCCTACATCACTCCAGGCAAATGCCGGGAAGGTTCCTCTGAAAGGGCACGGCCGACTTCCTTCCCCATCCTTCCCCAATCCGATGAGACCGATGACCGCACTGTCTGGTCTCCTTCCCCAACCAACCAACCATCCAACCAACAATAGTTACGTGGAAGCCACCGTAATTCATTCCGGTGTCCTGCACATTATAAAATGCTGGAAACGGGTCATAATAGGACGTATAATCACCACGGGCGGCAGTGCATGCTCTGCAACATGCTCCCATGCTCGTTACAAGGTTGGTAAGGAGTTCTTCAGACTGGGCATTCCATTCCTTCATCATCATGGTTGACGGCTGCTGGATGGTCCTTGCCGCAAGTCGACATGGCGCCACACGCCTCCGTGACTCGCCCCACACATGCTAAGTGAGTACTTCGGAGTAACGGGCAGACCAGTCAGTTCTACGAATACCCTCTTAATCCAAGTGCTTCTTCACCTGCGCTGATCGATGCCATCACTTATTTTCAAGCAAAAAATAACACCTGTGCCTAAAGCACTAATGAAAAGTCGCACATGGGAAAGCAGTGCATACAATAATGCTGCTTAACGAACGAACCGTGCACAAAGATTTAAAAGTCAATTCGCTCATGGGATATTATGCTCCCCACATCAGCTTTGCTGCACAATCATAACGATGCTGTTCGACAATTTTCCTGCGTGCCTTATGTGCCTCATGTGTTCCCAGGTCTCGCCGTATGAGACTACGTCCAGCTCTGTCGAACATGTTCGTTCAGGTGGTCCAGGTGTTATGGTGTGGGGACACATAGTGTTTGATGGCTGTACTGATTTTCAAATGTTTGAACACTGTACACTCACTGGTCAATGTTACTGTGACACTGTACACCTTCCATATGAGCGTCTCTTCAGGGGTTATTTCCGTGGTTGACAAAGCATACGTAAAGGAGTTCTCAGAACAAGAGGATATTCGGCGAATGGACTGGCCCTCCCGTTCCCCCGACTTAAATTCCATCGCACACATGTGAGGTGCGTTGGGAGATGTATTGTAGCACGTCATCGTCCACCAGTGACCTACCAGTAACTTCTCAGCAGTGCTGGTCGATGACTGGAATGCCCTACCACAAGAACTCCTTCCCAACCTTATGGCATGTTATGATCGCGGTATACAACATCCATTTCTGTCCGTGGTGAGCACACATCATGTTAACCACTGTCTTCCGCCTTTTCTAATGTCATGGGTACCATCATGTATCGAGGTCACAGTAGTTAGTTTACTATCATTTCAAATCATGGTGTCATTTCTGTTCATGTTATTGCTCATTTCTTTCAGTCACCTTTGTGCTATGAGGGCTATGCCGAAGGTTTTTAGCAGAATGTGTGAAAAAAATTTTATTTGCAAAAAAAGTTTACAAATTTGAAAATACTCTCCATTAGCATGTACATATTTTTCCATTCTCTGAAACCACTTAGAAAATGTGTCAGTCCAAGCTTCTTTTGCACTTAGTGCACTCTCGTACGCTGCAATGGCCTCTTCATTTGATGAAAACCGCTCCCCTGGATTTTTTTCCTTAGTCATAGGGAACAGAAAGAAGTCACAGAAGGCCAGGTTAGGTGAGTCGGGGGGATGGGGTAACACTCGCACTTTTTCCTTCTCCAGAAATCCATCGTTCTGGCAGCCCCTTGCGCAGATGCATTGTCGTGATGCAGCAGAAGCTGCCCACTCTTGGACTTTGGATGCTCTGACTACCATGTGGCGATGACTTTGGGAAGACAATCGTTCACGTACCATTCAGCATTGATTGTACGACGTGTGTCCAAGGTCACAGAGGTGAGATGCCCAATCTTTATGAAAAAAGTTGCCATCATAATTTTCCCAGAGCTCCGACTGCGTCCAACTTTTGTGGGTATTTCCACTCCTGGAAAGCACCACACAGAAGACTGTCTCTTCGTTTCAGGGTCATAATGGTAGACCCACGTTTCATCACCTGTGACGATATTGTAGGTGTCTTGGGACTACCCTTCACTGAATTTTTCGAGCGTGAAACAACACCAGTCCACTTTCGCCTCCTTTTGTCTTTCTGTCAGGGAATATGGCACCCAACGGGCACATCTCTTAGTAAGGTTTAACTAACTATGAACGATGGTCTGTGCTGCTGTTCATCCAATATTTAGGGTACCTTCAAGGTCGCAAAATGTAAGATGTGGATCTTCTTTGATTATTTTCTTCGCAGCATCAATGTTTTCAGGAGTCACAGCTGTTGCTAGCCGACTGGGACGAGGTTCATCTTCAATTGACTGCCGACCCCTCGAAAACTCGCGAAACCAATGTCCAGTTGTGGCCCTAGAAGGGGAAGCTTCACCAAAAACACGCAGCAAAGAAGAATGGCATTCTTCGGCAGTTAAACCCTTTTTATGATCGTAAGAAATCATGGCGCGAAGGTCGCGGCGCGACAGCTCCATCCTGTACCGTCTCTGACTCAGCATTGCCTGTGCTTTCTTACCGCGCTGTGGGGGGATCACCGCTAGCCAGGGGCTGGGCGCGCACGTCCCAAATTCGAGAAACATCGCTCTTTCGAATGAAAACAACCCCATTGTCCTCCGCTTTACGGTGTAAGGGCTGTAAAAAGTTTCGGCATAGCCCTTGTATATTGCCGCAGTGTGTTCTATGGGTGGCAGAAGTTCCTGTCGCTGAAACATCATGTCAAAATTACTTCAGTCCTTAAGGTTTGCACGGTAGTGTATTATGGATTGCGAGCTAACATTCCAAAGATGTCACATGCTGTCCCTCTTCATCGAAATGTCTTGGCTCAGACTCGCCTAGGGGTTGAACCGCACGTGTCGCATTACACGTCCTAAATTAGACACTTGTGACCCTTTGGTTAAATTGTCTGGCTGATGGTAAGTTTGTGAAATTGTATGAAACATACAAAGTTAATATAACATACAATAAAAGTAATAATAATACTGGGAACTAAATTAATTACGCATAAATGAGGTAGGGCGCACAATTGAGATTTGGTTATAACAATGTTTATTCAGAAAGCAAACTAATAGCGAAAGTGGTGGTATTTAGAGTTACTGTTACACCTAGCGCATATCCATTTCACACAGTTCGATCATTCACAATCTCATCGCGAAATACAAGTTCAAAAATTGTTCAAATGGTTATAAGCACTATAGGACTTAACATCTGAGGTCATCAGTGTCATAGACTTAGAACTACTTAAACCTAACTAACGTAAGCACATCACACACATCCATGCGCTAGGCAGGATTAGAACCTGCGACTGTAGCAGCAGTGCGGTTCCGGACTGAAACTCCTACAAGTGCAATACTCCACCTCGTAATCTACGTGCAAAGTTAGAGCTCACACCAATCGAGTGGCTACTCACCGCCCAGATACCACACAACGCGAACATTTCTAAGTCGTTTCACTTCCTAGCTACCGAAATAACGACTGTCCGCTTGCTCGTCTCAATCCTAACTGTGCCCTTTTGTGTCTAGACTAGAACTGTCCACTTTTGTGTCTCCAGCCGAACTATCCCTGTGCCCGTCTCCGACCGCGACTCCCGCGTTCCGAACATCGTCGCTCAACTCACTAGTGCAGTTACCTTCCCTGAAGCTGGCCATCTGATTGGCTACAGATTATTCTACGATATTTTACATTTTAACACATTTAAATAATCAAAGATTGACCATTTTCACGTTATAAATAAAGTAACAATAATATCCGTTACATGATGACGTTAAATTCTTTACATAAATCCAATACAATTTCCTTCTTAACTTTGAATGTCACAGCCAGTAGCGTTGCACCAAAGTGCTTTCTGATAAACAGAAGTAACTATTATGCACTAAATTTTACAACATATATTCTGCTACGTAATGGTTGAATAAGGTGAGATGCTATCATCGTTCAATGTGTTTTGCAGGGAGGAAATGACGATGCTTAACTGAAAAAAACTATAAATTAAATTAACTATATACTTTAAAGAAATGAAGTTGCAGAGTAGATATTTACCTGTCATATTAATGATGCGCTTTTATATGAAATGTCGATCGTTAAGATCGACCAAAGCGTTGAGTTTTTAGCATTCAGGCCTTTGTTGCAAAACTTGTTAATTACATTTTAGCAGCAAATTTAAAACTATTACAGATGTGATCAGTATTCCAGTTTTATTGGGATCACCATGAAAATTTAAGAAAGATGGTGGATTAAAGTTACTATAGATTCATTCCCTGAACTACTACAGAATTAAATTGTTTTCATATATGTTTCCCCTTATGGTCCATCTTAGATCCGCTACATTTAACACTTCTAATCTCCCTGGGCACAATCAGCTCCTACAGGGTTTCCCTATGATGTAGGTTCTTGTCTGTCTTACTCGCACACTACGGCGCATAGGCCTGATCAACCTGGCCTCATTCATCACAATGGAAGCATGTGAATTTCCCCATCTCGTGGTGAATCTACGCTCTTTGTGGCACACGGTCCTGGACGACAGGACTCGTTTCACAGTCCCTAGAAGGCTGTCTCTTTCGGCTACATACTTAAATGAAAGCGAAATGCTCTTTAACAGACTAGCTTAGTTCTTGTTACTGGAAGCAGCATCAGAGGCGTGGAGTAGCGAAATTAGCTGTACGGGGATGTCAGGTTATAAACCATGCTCTCAGTATTCGCGTGTGACAAGATCATAAAGTAGTACTGACTCTAGGCATGCGCGAAGGGAGGTATTTGAAGAAAATGTCAAGTGGGGTTACAGAAAAAAGAAAACTGACGCAGACAAACACACTCACACCACACGCACTTGCCAGTAACTGGACTCAGGCATAGAACATAGGGAAATTTTGACTCACGTACAGCTACTACTAGGAAATTAATCAGGTGGGAAGTCCATCTCAGTAGCCGAGCATCCAGCGCGTCATGTTGTTAACGGAACGGGACCCGGATTCAATTCCAGGTCGCGTCGGAGATCTTTTCCTCTGAGCGAATGGTAGCGTTGTCCGCACGTTCATTTAGTCGTTACTGACATTACGCTGTTTAGACAGCTGTATGGGCACGTTTCTAACGCCAACAAATTAACAAAGGAAAATAATAACCTAATATTAATTCCTTGCACAACAGAGGAAATATCATGCATTTCATTTGGGGACGAATGAACGTGGCAAGAAGCATCTTTATCTACAAAGATTTTTTAAGCTCTTCAGTGGTACTTTAAACTGAGCGTGAACATACAGATACAATTCGAAGAGTAGTACAGCACATTTGACTCCGGCTAGGTCACAGTTCCGTATAAGACAGCTGCAAGAAAGTACAAGTGCGTAGCTGAACTTTAAACGCCTCTTTCATACAGACCAAGTGAAATCCAACCAGAAACATATTCTGCGCCATGGCCCAGCATGAAGAAAGACGTTTTCGGTAGTAAGCACGGCTGAGTCTTAGTCACGAGATAGATTCCACATTAGGTTGTTTCATCTCAGATGCATGATGAAACCCGAAATAATAGGTCATTTCTACTGTCGATAGTTTAGGTCAGTTACTTTTCTTATTACTATGACCCATTTATTTTCTTTTCCTCTGCAGTGGTCGACAGTGACTGATCTGTGAAAGATGTTTATTGGTTTATTTCAGTTTACACAGTAAAAAAATTGAAGACATGTGTTCGCTAATAGCACCCACTGCATCACATAAGGCTTTCTTTATTTATTAAGTAAATCACTGATATGTCTTTATTACCGGAATAAGATGTTAACTCTCATAAAGTGAAACATAACTCAGTTGTAATTAAGACTGTCACTGCATCTGGAGCGTTTTCGAATTTACCACACGCCGATAAGAATTAGTTCTTTACGAATCTCTAGAATGCAGCGTCTGTCATAAAAATTTTATTGTGTTTATATTCTCCTGTCACAGTTTAAGCAAACATGCAACATGCAGTGTCTCTAAACACGCTCTTGTACGTTACCACTCTCTTCCGTTGACACATTTAGTTTCAATAACTTCAATATGGAAGCGGAAAAGTTCATAGAAATAGAGTACTTATCGGAAAAACTATTTTCTTAACAGGTCGTGGTATTTCAGTATGGAAAGCAAAATATGTAATTTGTCTGATACAGAAGCAGTAGAAGCTGCTTTAAAAGTGAGCCAGACACATTTACGACAATTCAGGATACGATGTCAGTAGAAGTGCTGCGAAGACAGACCGACTTTAGTTATTAGGTGACTAATTTAGAAATACTCTGCAGAACGTGAAAAACAAACTCCCATTTCTTCTATGAAGAAAAAGCCTTAAACCCATCTCATTCCAAAACTGTAATTGAATCCATTAGTTTGATAAATTTATTCGCATAATTAAATGTTGTGGTCTGCCAAAACGAGAGAGGATAAAGGATGCTAATTAATCAGTATATAGCAGTTGGTTTTTAAAATACGAGTAGCAAATTGGAGCTCATTACCTAAATAATTATCCACTACAGGTTTCGAGAGAGTTTTGCCTAACAGGTGGATTGTTAGCACCAGTGGAATCCATTACTCTCGTCGTGCTAAACACAAGAACAACCACTGATCCTTTCTCGCCTTTAAACAGTATACTGTGTTTATAGAGCTCATTAGTCTTGTCTTTTTACAGTAGCGCTCCTCTAGCTTTCAAATTGAGCAAGCACGTAGCAAGAGCGAAGGGAAAGAATGGAGTATCTGCTTGCATCTTCGTACATAGTCCGCAGGCCACCTTTGGTCCATAGTGGAGAGTACCGTGTACGAAAACTAGACACTTCCTTTTTTGTTTCACTCGCAATTTGACCAAATTTACTTATCATATTTTCGTGTTTCTTACGCGTAATGTACGTTTTTGGCATTAGAACAGTTCTGCATTCAGCTTCAAGCTCCTGTTCTTTAAATATTATAGATAGTTTATGAAATTTATTCGTAAATAGCTAATATATTTTTCATCAGCAGTACAATTTGAGACAGACATATGAAAATTTTTGCTGGATGGGGGCTCGAAGCTGGTTATCTCGCTTACCGCGAGCCGTTGCTAAGCACTTTTGATGTACGTACACGCCTATCAGACCGAACCAAACCCCCTTTGCGATGTAGTGTCTACGTCCCAAAGTGCTCGCACTACTTTCGTGTGATTACGGGACAGGGAGATACATTATTGTGTTCGTCAGTTTCCCATGCTTTGGCACGAAATACAGCTACGGCAGTGTTTGTACTTTATAGCGTCTGCGTAGGATATGTCACAAGAATAAATCAGATATTCGTATCGAACCATACAGACACTGTAACAAATCAGCACAGTCAAAACTGTAATTCTCAGCAGTGTTTCGTGAAAAGTACATCATCTTCCCTTCAGGTTTTCCCGTTTGAGTTCACGATATATCCCGGTAATACTCGCCTTCTGATCGAACGTGCCGATAACAAAATTAGTGGTCCGCCTCTGAATTGCTTCGGTGTCTTCTTCTAATCAGACCTGGTGGGATTCGCAAGCACTCATGCAGTACACAAGAGTGGGTCGCACAAGTATTCTATACACTGTCTACTTTATAGCCAAGCTATGCTTTCCTAAAATTATTCCATTAAACAGAGCTCAACCATTCACCTTCCGCACTACCGTCGTTAAGAGCTCATTCCATTTCTTATCGCTTTCCAGAGTTAGTTCTAGACATCTAATCGAAATGATTATGGGACATTGTACACTAGTCAAACTGTATTCAAACATTTCGAGATTGTTTATCTCACTCATCTACGTTTACTCTCATTTTTCTGCGTTTAGAGCAATGGGTCATTTATCACACCAACTAGGAATTTTGTATAATGTATCTTGTATGCTCCTACTGTATTACTACGACAACACCTCAAGCACACCACAACGTAGTCGGGAAACAGCCGCAAATTGCTGTTGACCCAATTCGTCAGATCATTTATGTACATAGAGAATTAAGGGCAGTCCTCTCACAGTTCCAAGGGAAGTACTGACGATGACTTGGTCTCTGACGAATACTCGCTGTCGAGGACAAGTTAGTGGGTTCTGTTATTTAAAAAGTCTAGGAGCCACTCACATATCTGGGAACGTAGTCCGCATGCTCGGATCTTCGTTAACAGTCTTCAGTGGGAAACCGTGTCAAAAGCGTACAAGCCGTCCTCCTCCTCCCGTAAGCGAGTACAGTGTGCTAAATCAGAGCGCCACCTTCTCCGTTGTGTCCGTCGTATGGCACTTGAAACTCGTTTGGACACTCGATTAATATTTGAGATGAGTGGACTGCGTGCCGACAACGTGTTTCAACCTCTTCCGACTCTCATGATGATGAACATAACCAACACGTCACTGCGCTACAAACTCTTGTATTATAGTCACACACAAAGGAAAAATTGACGTCAGATGCTAGATGTAGAAACTAGAAAACATTACGAGTCTAGACTGTGATAATTAATAACACCTCTCGTGGTTATCCCGCTGCTTCGTGTCCCGCAGAGTTTGGAACTGACTATATTCATCGAAATTCACTAAATCATTCTTCCCACGTCGCGTTTTCGAATGGCACGGGACAGATTCCTAAAACGCGGTTCTATGCGATGTGCCCTCCTCGGCGCACTTCACAATGCTTTGCCGAGTACGAGGTGCGAAAATAAAGTAAGGTGACTGGATTTCTTGGCAAGATATGTCCACCCTGCAGGCTTGCGTAAACACAATCACTTTGACCTTGATCTGTAAGCTGCTTCTAGTCCAAGCGGCACCTCGGTGCAACTGCTCAGTCGTGAGTTGTGCTGTAATAAGTTAACAGGTGTTTGTGTCTCTCGTCACCGAAATGGAACCGCATAATATTGCGCAACGGTGTGCCATTTCTTTTTGCGTTAAATTGTGTGAAAACACCGCGAAAACTTACGCTAAGCAACAGAAGGCTTTTCGAGAGTAGGTTACGTCAAGAGCTCAAGTTTTTCGTTCGCATAAAATGTCTACCCCCACCCCCCTCGCCCCCCATGAACCATGGACCTTG
This sequence comes from Schistocerca americana, assembly GCF_021461395.2. Classification (NCBI taxonomy): domain Eukaryota; kingdom Metazoa; phylum Arthropoda; class Insecta; order Orthoptera; family Acrididae; genus Schistocerca; species Schistocerca americana. The sequence goes on from NC_060122.1 coordinate 88,014,850, forward strand.
GCGTTGGTGGGGAGGCTTGCGAGCCTCAGCGATAGCCGTACCGTAGGTGCAACCACAACGGAGGGGTATCTGTTGAGAGGCCAGACAAACGTGTGGTTCCTGAAGAGGGGCAGCAGCCTTTTCAGTAGTTGCAGGGGCAACAGTCTGGATGATTAACTGATGTGGCCTTGTAACACTCATGAGTGAACGCATTATTGTGGCCACGATAGATACGAAGCCCACACCTATCATAGTAGTACAAGTTTATATGCCAACTAGCTCCGCAGATGACGAAGAAATTGAAGAAATGTATGACGAAATAAAAAAAAATATTCGGATAGTGAAGGGAGACGAAAATTTAATAGTCATGGGTGACTGGAATTTGGTAGTAGGAAAAGGAAGAGAAGGAAACGTAGTAGGTGAATATGGATTGGGGGTTAGAAATGAAAGAGGAAGAAGCCTGGTAGAATTTTGCACAGAGCACAACTTAATCTTAGCGAACACTTGGTTCAAGAATCATAAAGGAAGGTTGTATACATAGAAGAAGCCTGGAGATCCTGACTGGTTTCAGATAGATTATATAATGGTAGGACAGAGATTTAGGAACCAGGTTCTAAATTGTAAGACATCTCCAGGGGCAGATGTTGACTCCGACCACAATCTAATGGTTACGAACTGTAGATTGAAACTGAAGAAACTGCAAAAAGGTGGGAATTTGAGGAGATGGGACCTGGACAAACTAAAAGAACCAGAGGTTGTCGAGAGTTTCCGGAAGAGTATTACGGAACGATTGACAAGAATGGGGGAAAGAAACACAGTGGAAGAAGAGTGGGTAACCTTGAGTGATGAAGTAGTGAAGGCACCAGGTAAAAAGACGAGGGCCAATAGAAATCCTTGGGTAACAAAAGAAATATTGAATTTTATAGATGAAAGGAGAAAATATAAAAATGCAGTAAATGAAGAAGGCAAAAAGGAATACAAACGTCTCAAGAATGATATCGACAGGAAGTGCAAAATGGCTAAGCAGGAATGGCTAGCGCACAAATGTAAGGATGTAGAGGCTTATCTCACTAGGGGTAAGATAGATACTGCCTAAAGGAAAATTAAAGAGACCTTTGGAGAAAAGGGAACCACTTGTATGAATATCAAGAGCTCCGATCGAAACCCAGTTCTAAGCAAAGAAGGGAAAGCAGAAAGGTGGAAGGAGTATATAGGGAGTTTATACAATGGCGATGTACTTGTGGACAATATTGTGGAAATGGAAGAGGATGTAGATGAAAATGAAATGGGAGATACGATACTGCGTAAAGAGTTAGATAGAGCACTGAAAAACCTGAGTCGAAACAAGGCCCCGGGAGTAGACAACATTCCATTAGAACTACTGCTGGCCTTGGCAGAGCCAGTCCGGAAAAAACTCTACCATCTGGTGAGCAAGATGTATGAGACAGGCTTCAAGAAGAATATAATAATTCCAATCCCAAAGAAAGCGGGTGTCGACAGATGTGAAAATTATCGAACTGTAGATTTAATAAGTCACGGCTGCAAAATACTAACGCGATTTCTTTACAGACGAATGGAAAATCTAGTAGAAGCCGAACTCGGGGAAGATCAGTTTGCATTCCGGAGAAATATTGGAACACGTGAGGCAATACTGACCCTATGACTTATCTTAGAAGCTAGATTAAGGAAAGGCAAACCTACATTTCTAGCATTTGTAGACATAGAGAAAGCTTTTGACAATTTTGACTGGAATACTCTCTTTCAAATTCTGAAGGTGGCAGGGGTAAAATACAGGGAGCGAAAGGCTATCTACAATTTATGCAGAAACCAGATGGAAGTTATAAGAGTCGAGGGACATGAAAGGGAAGCAGTGGTTAGGAAGGGAGTGAGACAGGGTTGTAGCCTCTCCTCGATGTTATTCAATCTGTATATTGAGCAAGCAGTAAAGAAAACAAATGAAAAATTCGGTGTAGGTATTAAAATCCATGGAGAAGGAATAAAAACTTTGAGGTTGGCAGATGACATTGTAATTCTGTCAGAGACAGCAAAGGAGTTGGAAGAGCAGTTGAACGGAATGAACAGTGTCTTGAAAGGAGGATATAAGATGAACATCAACGAAAGCAATATGAGGATAATGGAATGTAGTCGAATTAAGTCGGGTGTTGCTGAAGGAATTAGATTAGGAAATGAGTCACTTAAAGTAGTAAAGGAGTTTTGATATTTGGGGAGTAAAATAACTATTCTTGGTCGAAGTGAGAAGGATATAAAATGTGGACTGGCAATGGCAAGGAAAGCGTTTCTGAAGAAGAGAAATTTGTTAACATCGAGTATAGATTTAAGTGTCAGGAAGTCGTTTCTGAAAGTAATTTTATGGAGTGTAGCCGTGTATGGAAGTGAAACATGCACGATAAATAGTTTGGACAAGAAGCGAACAGAAGCTTTCGAAATCTGGTGCTACAGAAGAATGCTGAAGATTAAATGGTTAGATCACATAACTAATGAGGAGGTACTGAATAGAATTGGAGAGAAGACAAATTTGTGGCACAACTTGACTAGAAGAAGGGATCGGTTGGTAGGGCATATTCTGAGGCATCAATTTAACACCAATTTAGTATTTGAGGGCAGCGTGGAGAGTAAAAATCGTAGAGGGATACTAAGAGATGAATACACTAAGCAGATTCTGAAGGATGTAAGTTGCAGTAAGTACTGGGAGATGAAGAAGCTTGCACAGGATAGAGTACCATGGAGAGCTGCATCAAACTAGTCTCAGGGCTGAAGAACACAACAACAATCAAAATGTCTAGTGAAGGCAGAACAAATGTTGAAGATGAAGACTGCAGTGGACGACCATCAACCTCATGGACGGATGTCAACTTGACCAGGGTGCATCGACTCGTACGATCTGGTCGAAGATTATCCGTGAAAATGAGCTACCGGAAATCAATCCAGAATTGTTGAGCAGTGTTATCCCTGGTGATGAAAGTTGGTTTTCTCAGTACGATCCAGAGACAAAACGCCAATGTTCGCAATGGTGCTCAAAGGGATCACCAAGACCAAAAAAAGCTCGCATGTCAAAGTTAATAGTGAAACACATGCTTGTGTGCTTCTTTGATTCCAAGGGAATTTTTCTTAAAGAGTGATTGCCTCCTGGACAAAAAGTTACCCAATATTACTATAAAGAAATTTTACAGAGATATCGTAAAGGAGTTCTTCGTGTCCATTGCTGATAATTGGATTCTGCATCATGATAGTGCACTATTCCATACTGCACTGTTAGTACAGCAATGTTTAACCTCAAAACAAATATCAGTACTGTCACAGCCTCCTTGTTCACCAGATATCGCTCTGTGCGACTTTTTTCTATTTCCGAGAGTCAAAACGGCGGTCAAGGGACACCATTTTCAAACAACACACGATGTCCAAAAAGCTGTGACGAGGGACTTGGAGGATATTACAGATAATGAGTTCCAGAAATGTTACCATCAATGGCAGAAGCGCTGGAAGAAGTGTGTGCAATCGGAAGGGAACTACTTTGAAGGAGTCAACACTAAACTTGACTAAAACGGTAAGCAACTTTTTTTTCACATCAGTCTCATTGCTTTATTGTCGCACCTTGTACATGCCCAAACAGTGGTGACAAGTGTCGCACTAGGATGAGAAGAAAGTCGTATAAGTCTGCAGCGCATCGTGTAAATTTATTCTGAGTTTAACGACTACCTGATAGTGTACGTGGTTGTCAGAGAAGGAACTCGTGCTACTTTCTGGACCCATGGGAAAGAAACCAAGAACTATCCTTTTCGCAATGCAATAACTATCTCGACATATGCCTTAAGCGATTTAGCGTAACGATAGACACTGTTACCTTTGATGGTCGAACAGCGCCTGACTTCCATCCTCCCGAATACAACTGTCTTATCCACTGCTTCGTTGTGTTGCTGTATTAAAAGCGCAAACACCACTTATTCTAGAGATATTGCAACTGTTAATGCATTAAAACTACATATTTCAATCAAACCTGCGAATACGATACATACAATTCCACTTCGTTTTAATACCCTACTGCTCTCAAAATAGTCTCTTAGAGACAAATATGGTCATCAGCTATGCCATTTTACAGCTGTTAGCCAGATAGTGTCATGATTTGTTCGATTAGTTATAATGCTGTTGAATGATTTGTCTTACGTTCACGAGGTAACAAAAGCTGCCAGCAACTCTAAGATTGGTTTGAACACTACAGTTCTACACTAGACATTGCCTTCCACCGCCCACTGAAGTGGATTACCCCACCAGTTATACGTAAACTTACACTTTAATGTGGTCTCTGAACCACGGCGCAGCTCGCCGTTTATCGCCTTAACGAACTTTGGCAGACGAGAAAGAAATGATTGTGCTGGCGTACACTGTCGCCAGCACACCCGTAGGCAAAGAGGTTGCAGAAAGATCAGTAATAGCCCCCAAATCAAGCACGTCTATCAGAAGAGACGCCGAAGACAGACTAGTAAGCAACGAACCGCCCACGCTCCTCGACCGCCTGTATTTAGATCACCGCCGATGACCAGAGTGCACAGTAAGTCACAGACAATCAGCCCAACCGCAGAGTCAGTCGCAGTCAGCTCAGTTACTAGCTCAATCACTATTCTAGTTGGGCTGTTATGGCCGAGCTTGTACCACAACACATGGACTAGTTCAAAGATAAGTAGTTTGTTATTCTCGTTAATAAAGAACCCTATTAACACATATGCACACTTGTAGAAAAATAATACCGGTCACCAAACAGCATCTGTTCCTTTGTTTCCCTTGGTACAAAAATCTACAGTGGCAACGACGACACAAAAGTGGCGACGAAGATGATCCAACAGTGCTGATCGAAGTTAATCAACTTGGCCGAAGATTTAGCTTATTTCTCTTGTGTTTTAGCTTGCAGGGGTTCATTTCGCTATTTTTTTGTTGTGTTCTTGCATGTATTGCAGGAGGGGAACAGCAGAACTGATCAAATCTCTCTTTTCAGAGGCTTAGCTCGCTTTTTTCTATTACGTATTTGTGTAAACCATGGCAACAACGCCACCTCCACACCCTGCACCCGCGCCATGGTCGCAGACGGCCAATATGATGGCTCTAATGCAAGCTTTTCAGTATCAGAACCAACAAATTGCTGCCCTACTAACGACACTATAACAACTACTGACTGCACAAGCTACGTCGGCCGCACAACAGACCAACAAACCAGCCATATATGTGATGCCGACCAGCATACCAACGTTCCGGCAGTTTAACGACACAGGAAAAGAATGGCTCGAATACCTGACACAGTGCCAAACATATAGTGAAGCTCATTGCGTTGAAGGTATTGTAAAGCTACAATGCTTTCTTCCGATTGCGGGGGTCCCCAGTGTTCAGGTTAATACAAAAACTATTTCCAACGGAGTTTTCCGACGAGCTCAGCTATGAAGAAGCAATCGCTGCGATAACTTTTTTCTGCAAGTCTAAGTAGCTGCAGCCACACATCAGTTCTATCGCTTGCGGAAAAAGCCGGAACAGATGTACCGTCAGTGGTACACACAATTAACGGGAGTGGCCAGGAAGAGTAAATTAAAAATTTGTACAATGATTTAGTGATAGGGGATTCCATAACATTCAGTATCCCATATTGTAGCATACGGGAACAGGTCTCATCCATCACTTCCCCTAGTATTGCAAATCTTAGAACAATATGATTTGGTTGTCATAGCGACCTCTAAGCTTGACCAGACCCCGGTTTGTGGGGTCGAGTCGCCCTTCCTAGCGACCGCTCCCAGCAGCCACAACAAGCACGTAGCGCGAGCAGCCACATAGGCTTTTAAACAGCCCTGTGTATTTAGTGAAGACTTGCCCTATATGTGTTACTCGCCATAACAGTCAGGATTGCTCATCACTTACGTATTGCGTTACACACGTGGAAAAAAAGTTATGTTCAAGCAGTTTGATTCCAACGGCACAAAAACGCCAATTTTGCCAGGTCCCACAAAAAAAAAGGTAAGATGAAGGTTGTGCTTCCTTCTCGCCCTAGTGCTGTGCAACGACGATTTTACAAACTATTTGTCTCGTTATGAATTGCTGGCCATCGTGTGAACTTTTAGGTAGACACAGGTGTTTCAGTAACTTTGCTTAATCCAGTAACGTACAAACAGTTAGGCCCACCAAGCCTTTCGAAATCTAGCAGGCACATAACTGCTTGGACAGTGTAATTTCCCTGCAACTTACAAGTCTTACACTAGTGCAGTGAATTTTACTATGTTGCAGTCAAGAGACAGTGGCAACGTATTTGGTTTAGATGCCTTCGGTTTTTCTCGACTTGGCATCCGCGACAATTTACTGTCAGTCGCTACCTTTGCACCAAAAGACAGTGTCGCTAGCTTCCTTAAAGAATTTCCTGAACTATTTTCAGAAGGAATGGGGAAAACCAATAACTTCGTAGCGCATGTTACATTAAAAGACAATGCACAGCCTAAGTTTCTTCGGGCCTGGCCCATTCCAATTGCTTTAAGAGACAAGGTAACCAGTGAATTGAAAGAACTGCAAGAGAATGGTGTATTTGCTCCCTTTGAAGCTAGTCAATTGGCAAGTCCTCTCGTTTTGTGGCCTAAGCATTTGTGTACAGTCAAGCCACAGACAGTAGTTGACACTTATTCGTTATCTCGCCCTGACGAACTCATGAACAGGCTTGATGCAGGTCTTAAGGTAGATATTCGCTATGCCTACTTGCGCATTTCTTTGAATGAAGAATCACAGAAATTGTTTGTTCCATCTACATACTAAGGAATGTTGCTTAAGTATTTGCGTTTGCACTTTGGCAGTGCTTCCGCACCCGCCATTTTTCAACGTTACTTGAAACAGCTGACTGCAAAAGTCCCATTTTATTCAAACTATCTTGACGATATTGCCGTCTCAGTTCGTACACCAGAGGAACACATCGCCAGTTGGCGTACTCTGTTTTCGAGTGTTGTCAGAAGGAGGACTCAAGTGTCGTCTCGAAAAATGTGACTTTTTTCAAACTGAACTACAGTACACCCTGATAAACAGTCAGGGTGTGAATATCCTTCAGTCTCATTTACTGGCAATCCGTGACCTGCCCGTTACTCGCAATATATCTGAATTGCAGTCAGTACTAGGCAAAATGACATACTACATTGGGTTCATACCTAATTCCTATCAGTTCGTGACTCCATTGCATCGCTTGAATCGCTAACATGTACCTTTTGTGTGGACTAAAGGCTGTCAAGACGCATTTCAGAAACTCAAAAATATTTTTCTTAGTGACAGATGTTTAGTGCAGGACGGTAGTTTTGCAAGTCGACGATAATTCCTACGGAATCGGCGCTATGCTATCGCACAGAATTGGTGAACAAGACAGATATATTGCTTTGGCCTCAAAGTTGCTCGCTCAAACCCAGTGCAGTTATTCTCAAATTGAAAAAGAAGCACTCGCTATTGTCTATGGAGTGACATACTTCCATCACTATTTGTATGGCCCCAAGTTATGTTTAGTGGCAGATTACAAGCCTTTCCAGTCCTCGTTTCACAAAGTCGGTTGTTACGCGCACTGCACAGAAATTGCAACGTTTGCATTTGTTGCTTTTGCAGTATCAGTATGAAAATGTGTACAGACCTACGGCAAAGCATGGCTATGCTGACGCCCTATCTCGCCTTTCGAATGGCCCAGACTCTGATTTTGATGCCTCTGCTGCATCTTGTTGCCACATCGATGGGCAGGACTCTGAAATGCTGGAAACATTTCCCTTGCACTACAGAAAAATTGCACAGACCACGGAAACACACCGAGATCTCAAGATTTGGAGCATTGTATTCGAACGTCCCGGCCTCGTTCAATGAACAGTATCCATAAATCAGTTGTACGCTGATAATTTGCTCGTCAGCATAACCTTTCGGTGCAACAAAATGTGAGTCCAGTTGGAAACGACAGTGGATAACCACGCGTGCTTATTCCCAATATGTTGCAAAAGGATGTGTTGGGGAATTGATCCTACTGAACAGTTAGTGAGACGGAACTGTAGTTGGCGGTGCATGGACGACCACAATAAACAGATGACGACAGAATGTCGTGCATGTGCGGAGAACCAATCCGTTCCAAAGTAAACATTCTCTGCTTGGCCTTGGAGTCAATCACCATGGCAACGAGTGCACGTTGACTTCGCAGGACCATTCTGGAACACTCGTTGGCTCTTAGTGGTAGACTCTTTTAAAAAGTTCCCTTTTCCGGTGCCTATGGCTTGTGTCACATCATATAGCACCATCCAAGCGTTGCCCTCCATATTTTTCCAGAAGTACTTGTGTCAGACAGCGGACCACAGTTCACTTCATGGGCTTTTGAACAGTTTTGTGAACGCAATGCCATTCGTCACCTAACAAATGCTCCGTTTCACCAGCAGTCCATGGAGCAGCAGAACCCTTCGTACGCAATTTTAAACCATGTCCCAGCTTTGTACTTCATTGCAGGTCCAGATGGTTCGAAGATCCGCCACCAGAACCAAATTCGCGCATCTCTTTTACCCCGTCATTCTGCTGCTTTTCTTTCCCCAGATTCACGTCCTCATGGGACCGCGCGGCCTTCACAGCTGCCCGCTGGTGCCAACCCTGGAGGAGTAAAACTTCCTGGCAGATTAAAACTGTGTGCCCGACCGAGACTCGAACTCGGGACCTTTGCCTTTCGCGGGCAAGTGATCTACCATCTGAGCTACCAAAGCACGACTCACGCACGGTACTCACAGCTTTACTTCTGCCAGTATCTCGTCTCCTACCTTCCAAACTTTACAGAAACTCTCCTGCGAACCTTGCAGAACTAGCACTCCTGAAAGAACGGATATTGCGGAGACATGGCTTAGCCACAGCCTCGGGGATGTTTCCAGAATGAGATTTTCACTCTGCAGCGGAGTGTGCGCTGATATGAAACTTCCTAACAGACACAGTTTTAATCTGCCAGGAAGTTTCGTATCTGCGCACACTCCGCTGCAGAGTGAAATTCTCATCCTGGAGGAGTAGTCGGATGATGGGCCCTCCACGCGCCGTCCCTGCTTGCGGACCCGATGGACCTCGGCCAGATATTGCCGTTGTCGCTACCGTCATCACCCCAGGACACGCCCTCAGGCCTGGATGTGTGCCCTGGCAGCCGCTTTCCGGACTATGTTCCTGTTGCCTTGCGGATGTCGGGGTGCGGTCGGGAGTACGCCATCCTCCACAGCTAAGGCTCCCAGCTCATCTGTATGTCCAACATCCTGCCTCCCTACAACACCACAGTGGTGTGACGGTTCAGGGGTAGTTGTCACCAGCACAGCGATCGGCAAAGAGGTTGCAAAAAGTTGGGCGCTGAATCAAGCACGCCTATCACGAGACAGGCCAAAGACAGACTCGCAAGAAACGTTCCACCAGCGCCTCTGGATTGCCGCCGCGTATCAGAGAGCCCAGACAATAAGCCCAGTCGCAGACAGAGTCAGCAGCAGTCGCAGTCAGCTCAGTTACAAGCTCAATCACTATTCTTGTTGTAGTCTGTCAGTTTACATTACTGGCTACGATAGTGTGTGTTCATAGCGGGACTTGTGCTTCATCAGCAATGAGTCTAACGTGGACTATTTTGGAAGAGCTTGTACCATAACACATGGACTAGCTTAAAGATAAGTAGCTCCTTGTTCTCGTTAATAAAGAACCCTGTTAATACAAGTGTGCACTTGTCTTGCAGAAAAAGGATAACGGCCACCAGACAACATCCGCTCCCTTGTTTCCCCTAGTACAAGACTCTACAATGGAAATGGAGGCACATAACTGTTAACAGACGTCTTAAAATACTAGAAGAGACCGGTTATCGAATTCGTGACCTATGGATTTGTAGTTGGCACATTGCAAATCAGAAATCGCTAATACAGATATACGCTGACCAATTACAAGTAGTTTCAATTTTTTACGCTGATGTAGTTAGTAGTTCCTACCTGCCATCTTTTACGTATCACACAAAGAGAAATTCTACAAATTGATGAGTGATCTAGGAAAAACTTTTTTAGTTTATCTTCAAATTATTCATGGTAGAACTGTGCAACTATGTTTATCCTAAGATATATCTTAATCTTGAAAAACGAATGTCATTTTTTCTTCTGGCTCTATGAGGAAGAGGAGGGTATATCGGATGACGTGTTGGAAAGAGAAATGGCAGTCGATAGGGCTACCATCGGGCGGAGACATGGATTTCTGGTCTCATGAATACAGGATGATATCAACAGCAGCAGAAAATGGTACAACGGGAGCAAGATAGGTTATGGGTAGAAGGGTAGGACCCAGAGTGAGATACTGCGAACAGTTTAGTGATATGGTAGTTCTCATCAGAATCGACACATACCAACACCGACAACGATAGTACGACGTCGCAAGCCGAAGATGAAGAGACAGAGAAACTATATGACGATACTGAATGGGTAATTCAGTACGTAAAGGAAGATGAATATTAGAC